>NC_062972.1:22761365-23405107 GCF_023078275.1 Leguminivora glycinivorella
AGAGAACCTCGACAGCAACAGCATAAAAAAACGACGTAAAAGAAGATCAAGATAGAGACAATTGTTTTTATATTAGTTAAGTGCCTATTCATTGAAATACCTAAAAACAACGATTAAAACCTAGTAATATAAGTCGTTTAATTAATGAGTTCAGTATTTCATCTAGAGGCAATTAAAGGCGACCTCGATATTTTCAAGGAAGTTTGTTTGTTAGAGTAATGAAGGCGGGCGAGAAATAAAAACAGTTCTGTAGGTGACCTTAAACGAGTTAATTAGTGGCTGTGTCAAATGCGATAGTGGATTGGACGCGGGCGCAGGCTCCGAGATGAGGATGAAACGGGTGAAACGGTTCAATTTCAACTAGGTCAATTGTTACACGCTTGCTTATCCGGTTGATACGGAATTACGCTTTTGAAACGTACCTACATTCAAAAAGTTTATTATACTTTACCTGTAACTCTTCTACGTTTTATGATAATTGAATAAAACTGCCATAATTACCTTCCCCGGACCTCAAACTAACACCATACATTTCATTTGAACCGGTTCAGTGACTGCAAAAAGGTTACAGAAAGACAGGCAAAGCTACTTTCGCGTTTATGATTAAAGAAGCCAAAAGTGCTATTTCCTGAGCAGTTACTTAAGCAAATGTATCGTAAAAGTGCCGCATACCAATGTATATAGATAATTGCAAAAATATTGGGCTTGCAGCGCTGCAATAAACATCATTCCTATGTAGGCGGTATGATGGCGATCATGTAGTTGATGCGTCGAACTAACCTACAGTCGGAGATGGAGGCGCATATAATTATGTATTTAATAGACTCCATATACTACAACAAAGCAAGGGAGAGCCATAGAGCACTGATGGTTTACAACCTAATGAATAGATTACAAACAATTGATTGTAGCTTCGGCAGCATCATGGAACAGCCGCTGAGCCCACACACCACACACGCATTGCCTACTTTCGAGGCAGCAGTTACGGCCAGACGTGCCGCCGAGCAGCCAGGCGATGGAAGATAATTAACAACGAAATTGGCCGGAGACAGCTAGGCGTCTTACTTCTGTGGCCCGTGTTGCATTACGCCCCGCAATAATAACACACCGTACAACCGACACAAGGCAATTAGAAAAAGTTGGAACGCCTGTTTCCCACACATTACTTACTGGGTGAACGTTGCGACTGTAATGGAATACAACTAATGTTGAAATCTATGGTAAAAACTTTTTAACAGGTAGTTCTAGTAATGCTGACTCTAAATAGGTTAATTGAAGTATAGGAAAGGAAAGTATAAGTACAACGAATATGTAATTTTCTATATAAAGTGGGATCCATACCTATTTATTATTACGTCATTTCTCCAAAATGCTAACGATCCCGACAGGGAGCGTAGCGAAAGCGCTCAGTGCATATCACGCTCTGATTTGCATATTGTACACATAACTACCGACGTGTATATTTGTAACATGTACATATATACGGGTTCATGTTTTTGAGCATTTATAAATATAGTAGGTATATTTACAGCTAATTTAGAACTATAAAATCATGTATGTAAAGGTTATACATTTCTCCAAGACCAAAGTAATGCACCGACGTGCAGAACGTTTCGCTACTCTTAGGCCACGTTGATCCAAAACTAGTACATTTGAATATTAATCGCTCCAGTTGCAGCGTCTCGCTCCCGATTGTCGTGCGAACGGTTCGCGTTGCGAATTGCTAGCTCTCCAATACACCACTCAGTAGGTACCCAGGCGTGCAAATCAACTTTTAAGTTAACTCCGTTGCTAATCGAGGGCAAATAACTAAACAATTTTATGAGATTTATCAATAACGAAGAGTAATTGGAACAGTAGACTGTTGGAAGAGTGAAGTTTCGTCAAATGCTATACTTACCCAATTCACGAGAGCGGAACAACGTCTGCGGAAGCATTGTGTTGGAGCAATAGCGCTTGCTTCGCTGATCCATTGTGGGAAGTGTATTAGATAACGTGCTTGGAAAGCACAGACGAGACAATGACAGCGATTTCGTACTTTCCGAATTCAAATGTAAAGAGTGAGAGTTGAGTGTATTTAGCGTTTATTATCAGACGGATGTGGTACTCCTACACATTTGCCTTCTTCATTTAGTTACAATTGAATTTCATAACGCACGTAAAGATCAATGATTAAGCGGGGTCGGTACAAGCGGCCGATACCATCAGCGGTGCGTGAGACCGATCCGTCTCGCCTCCTTCCCAGCACATCAGGGATTGCCGTTCACACGCTCTCCACTATCCATCTGTATCTCCGTCACACACCTACTCATGTTTGTTTGATGTCAGTGAATCATCCTTACATTCAGTAGCTGCGTGTCAGACTTCAGAACGTGATTTAATTTCAACTAAACTAATTCAACAAAACCTTCGAAGTCCGCAGAAATCAACACTGTGCTGTCGGGAAGGACGACTGATTGGACAGTGTGTAATCCTGTCAGGGTTCCATTAAACCGTAGTGTAGCGAGCGTGGGCGCTACAATACTACTAACGAGAGTCCGATATCATCTGACAGACAGGCGACATTAGTTAATGCCCAACCGGCACAACGCGGCCCAGATTAAAACTACAAAAAGTTCAAGCATGGTGTACTTTAAGAGACAACGAGGAGTGCGGAGGTACAAGGTACAAAAGATTGTGAAACGTCATGCGAGTCGCCGGTACAATAGAGAGAGCGACACGATCGTGAGCATCATGCATTACTAATCACGGCAGGGAGCATGCGTCTCATAACTATCTAAGACTTGAGCTTGGGGTAGCAATGTGCTTGATATAAGGTTACAGGAGTTTCATTTGTTGCTTATTATTGAGGACATAGTCACAAGAAGCTCGCTCAAACAACTATTACATTAAATACTTACATTTATTTTAAACATGTACAAACACATGCATTTTAAATCAGAGTTATCAGAGCATACACGTGGACCATGTGCCTTGGTACATCTTGCCTATTATATTGTTCTAAATGTAAGGATAAATTGCCTCTCAAGAGTGACACATTTCCTTTACGCCCTGTATATGAAGGACAAGAACATCAATAATAACAGGTATTGGCCGTGATACAGTAGAACGGGATCTCACAGACACAATACAAACCACACATTATGTTCCGATCACGAACAGATGTTTTGAAACAGCGCTCGTGTGAAGATGAAAGGGAGTAGAGACCGAAAACAGATTCTGCATGTGCATCGTAATGTGACCACATTTATTAGAATGGAAAATATCGATTGCTTGCCTAAGTTGCTGCACAAAAGTCCGTTTGGGATTTAGTACCAAAATATGTGTTACGAGTATGTATAATTACCAAAACTGATGTTCATAAATGGTGATACAAGAGGCTTACGATGAGGCTAGATGATTTGCTCCGAGCGAGGGAAAAAGTGTAACACGGTACCGTCGGTACCGCAGCTGGATTTGTAATCAATGTGTGCAATTGCTGAATTACCTATAAGACAGACATAGTTGCGAACTGATCAAATCTCTTAGTGAGATGCTATTAGAGATAATAAGTTTACGTTATGGCGTTCGCCACACCTCGTCGTGGCGAAAGATGTTTTACTGCAGCGGAGGTCGCATCTCAATAAATCCATTTCAAGACGATTACACGACACGGCGTATAGATAATTTATAGATATTATGCGTGTCGTATAAACACAATTTGAAAGCACCGTGGAAGACGTTGTATGGTTTATCGCCCATTTCAACTGGTAGCGTACAATGTTGCGTAGCACCTACTCAAGCAATAAAAGTAATGGTCTTATCAGGAATATTAATTGACATCGCTTTTCCGGCAGCCCTGAACTTTCTAAAGAACTTTAAGTTAAGTACCTATAATAGGTACCTACTTAACAACAAATAAATTTACAGTTACATTAAACTGTTTTACAAGAACATAGCTGTCAGGCCTAATGATTAACTTACGCTGTAACTTTAACCTTTTTTGAATCCAGGCCAAAAACACTACAAAAGAAAAAGCAATTTTTCATCTTATATGATTGGCGGTTTTTGGTTTGCGATACCTAAACAATCAACATCAGGGGGTCAATGTAGTCATATTAATATAAAAAAAAAATCCCAATAAAAAGATCACAATTTATCCTTCGATATTAATTAACGGTCATCTCGTTGTCGGCGGATATCTCATCAAGACGGCTTTGCTACAGTTTGCGGAAACGGATAAACTGTGAGTCGGCACGCTCTAAATACATTATTTGCGAACCTCGTTAGTTTTTTGCTATATTTTCTTGTTAGTGAAGCTGGATCGTGACAGTTTAAAACAAATCGAAATTATGTAACGTTATGTGGTATTCGACGTTTTCAAAATTCATCATAATTTCGTGTAAGCAATACATCACATCCTTATATGATCTGAAATACTAACTGCCTAAGGCCCACTTGGACCAACCACTTAACTCAGGGTTAGTGGGCTGTCATCTGTCAAATTCCATATAAAATGATGGGTTAAACCCTCCATTTTCATTGGTGCAAGTGGCCCTAAAAGTTCTAGTACTTACTCAATCAGGAATCAATTTAGTGATGTGATAGCATGTGGAAACTAACTCATAGTAAAGATTATAAAACCGTATATTTCTTATAACTGAAACGAAACAACATATATTTTGACAGTTATATGATCCCTATCCACTTTTAGTGCATAGAACTATCACTGCAATAACATTACTGTGGTTCACGTTGCTGAAGTGGAAACCATCAATGTTTTAGCCACTTGCATTAATGTCGACATTTATATGTAATATGCATTAAGGATAATATTGGATCTGGGAGCAAGCTACGCGATGCGCAAGAGCATTCGCCTCACTTTCACACTTTCACTGGGCCGACGCCCCCGCTGGCCGCACGCGCCGCCGCAACGCGACCGGCGTTGCAAAACTGATTATTCAACACACGTCAATAAATACACTAACCATCAATACAACTTTTACCATTTTAAAGAAAGAGTGGCTCAACTTCACACGAATATCTCTAAGTAGGTCTGGAGAACAGACACCCACAGAAAGTTATAAATTAATATAAGCCGCTAAAATGAGTTTTTTTTAAGAGGATACGGTAGCGAAAATGCTAAAATGGAAAGGAGCCCCCCTTTCAACTTGGGAATTTTAATTAAATATACAAGTGTTATTAACTAGATTTATCGAAAAAAAATTGTCCATTAAGAACAACTCAGTCAAAAGATATTTCAAAAAATCTTTAAAATCGAGGTTCCGTTCTCGACTCTTTCCTCCTTCAAAACTTAATCAATCGGAACGAAATTTGAGAATCTGAATAACAATGAAATAATCTATGTCGGACCGTTTAGCTTTTTGGTTAATTGTTACCAATTTTGAGTATCACACCTTTTTTTGCGCCACAATGAAAAAGGCCGTTTTTGGAAATTTTTGATTGGCTCGTCTTTAAAAAGCAGAATATCAAAAAAATCAAAACGGTCCGACACAGATAACAATAATAACAATCTGTGCTGAAAAAATCCATGCTCTATCTTCAAAAACCAGGGAGGAAATAGTCGAGAGCGTTTGTATGGAGAATTGACCCCTACCGTATCGTCTTAAGGAGGTAAATCGCTACCACAAAAAACTGTTATAAAACAAAGTCGCTTTCTCTGTCCCTATGTCCCTATGTATGCTTAAATCTTTAAAACTACGCAACGGATTTTGATGCGGTTTTTTTTAATAGATAGAGTGATTGTAGAGGAAGGTTTACATGTAGGTATGGTACCCGTGCAAAGCCGGGGCGGGTCGCTAGTTGTAAATATAAGAGTAGGTAAATGAATGAAAATTATGCGGTAGCTGGGTGGGATTCTACATGTGTCAAACAACACGGAGAAAATGTTGTCAGGGATTCGGTGCAACTATTAAGGATTGGAATAATATAGTAGAGCAGCAAGTTTGCATGATATTTACCGCATCTCGGCTGCGGTCGGTCAGAGCGGCGTCAATTTCAAGGCCCACTTGTCCCTTCAGTTCTGAATACGGACCCGGTTTGCCTCCAAACATCGCAAGCTCTACCGTAAGTAGCGAGCGCATATAAACTCGAATGCTGATCAAAAAACCAACAAGTCCATATAAAGTATGAACTGTCTTACCAAGATCAGATCATAAGGAATATCTAAATGGCGCCTATATCCCATAGTGGGATTTATGTAGAGAATATTCTACAATTTCTACATAGCAATTTCGTTAATATAAATACTACCTACAAAAGGTTGACCAATACAAAAATAAAACACGGTCAAAAATAAAACAAGTGTTTCCTACAAAGGTATAATATAAAAACCGGCATTACTAACACTTTACCAATAAGCAGATAAATCTTTAGTCCGTGAAAAAGTAGAGAGATAGATACCTAGGGTAAAAAATCAAGTACGTAACTTATGTTTTTTACAATGTCTTGACCTAACATAATCGATTTGTCACCACGAAAGCAACGTTTAAATCACTTTGAATAGTTTGAATACAATAGACATTTTCCCTGGTTGTATGAAATGAATTAGAAAGTGTAATAGCTATTATATTATCCGAGTTCGTGGTTGAGTACCCGATGTTAACTTTCATTGCACTTGAATTATGTTAATGCACAAACGTCAGTAGGAAATTAAAATGAGTTTTTTGAAGGAGGTTCTACAAATAGACCATTATAATTTTGATGGATGTGGTGGTGTCGTTAACGTTATGCAAACAACTCTTTGTACGCGCAGCCCTGGCACATGGACAATGGTGGTATGAATTGGTTAAATGCAGATCATTGTACTGGAACCGGCATCAAAAGGACCTTTTTGTGGCAGGAAGACAATAACACACGTCATTGTTTTAGACCGTATGAATAGTAAGTAGATGCCAATCTTACATACTGAGAATAGATTATTAATTCTGTGCGTGCAGTACCGTTAAATAATGTGACTATTGGTTTTATTTATCGTTTCATTTCATTTACATTTTAAGGAAAATACTAGCATTCTTTAATACCGGTTTATACACAGAACTTAATTTAGATAGAAGAAACAAATTCATATATTTGTATAGGGGCCGAGCGTGTCAAATTTTGTACTGAAGTTGATTCTTGCCTGTAATTTTAAATATGTCTCAGGCTCTTGATTGTTCATAATTTTTGTGTTGTTGCAATTGAATATCACGTAACGAGGCATTTTTTATGTTTTGGTTGACTTCAACTTACAAAAATTGACGCCCGAAAGCTGCAAGCTGCGAGTAAAGACGGACAACTCAGTGGATTTCACTGAGTTCATTTGACACGCTAAGTAGATACGTTTGCTTGATCTATGGTATATATGACATCTGTGGGTTTATACAACAAAGGATTTCTTCTACTGTTGTTCGTTATTTCTATACCTGTAATATAATTGTGTGTAACCTATGTAAAGTTATTAATATTCATCATCCTCCTTGCGTTATCCCGGTATTTGCCACGGCTCAAGGGAGCCTTGGGTCCGATTTTACAACTAACATCATTAGTAACTATTTAAGTAACATTACATAACTATTTAAGCATGACCATTTTGCGGTCCCAATAATCATTAGTAATAGCTGTAAATTCATAAGTATTATAATGCATGTGCTTTATTTATGAGAAGTCTTATTCATATACGAAATATGCAAGTGGTCACTACCACAGGACAGAACGTACTAAATATATATCATAACTATCATAAGATATACGTATTAAGATTACTAAGGTTTTTCAAAGAGATTCCTTGATTACCGCATCGATATCATAATCATTTATTACCTACTTTACCTTATTTCGTTACCTATATAATATCATGTTGTTATAGAAATGTCTGCAGTTGAAGACGGGCTATGCGTCGATTGTATATCGCGCCATGATTAATGCCGATCCAACGCTCAGATCCTAGCCTATTTTTACTGTGTGAAAAATTACATCAACGTGTTATTTCTTCTTTCTTAACCAGTTATAAAGCGAGCCAATTTTCTAAGTCAAATGATGCGCCAAATTTAAATAGGGCGCAATCTGGTTGCAGATGCAGTAGGTAAGTAAATATAAGTACCATGTTTTAATTTCCGGTATCTGCATGATCAGCAGTCATAGTAATTGTGATTAAATAGATTAGATAGTAGGTACTAATTAAATACGCTTTTGAGTCATATTATGGCATTCCCTACGTTTCTTAGGGCCACTTGCACCAACGAACACGAAGAGTTAACCCGAGGGTTAACTCACCATTTTATATGGAATTTGACAGTTGACAGCCCACTAACCTTGAGTAAGTGGTTGGTGCAAGTGGGCCTTAAAGACATTAACGTTTCCTCTACGTTTCATTCATACACTCCGATGCGTCTTAAAGATATCCCGACACATGACTATTTAATTATTTCAAATAACTAGTCCAGCAGTGGCTTAATGAATGAAATGTACGTCGTTAATTGCATAAGAGACGGACGTAACGAGATGTTAATTGGAATGCGCCCCAATTAATGGTGGACTTCGTTCGCTCGGGATGGTTCCATTTTGAAATCGGGCCGGGTGTTTACGTGTCGGTTCCCGGGTGAACGGCCGCCGGTGAAAGTCGAGCAGATATGGGTCAGGTGGTCATTTACCCTCGGGCTGACGTCTCCTATGTCGCGCCTACTCGAGTAAACACGACACATTACTTGAAATAGTGTCAACTGAAATAAGTAGATAAGATAAGTTGTTATACGAATGTCAAGCATCTCTGTTAAAGAATAGCGATGAAAACGAGACCAGCGGGCTAATGTTTTTAAATAATAATTGTCATTAATTACAAACGAAAGACAATAAGTTAAAAAACAATAGGAGAGGGAGTTAGTAAACAAACATAAGTAGATATTAAACATGTTAAAAACTAGCTTGCCAAAATTGAATCTTAGATACCTGCTCGATCTCTCAGCCCATGCCTATTGACACAAATGACATGATATTAAAATATTATAAACCTACATTATAATGTCCCAGAGTATAAAATAAATAGTCTACCTCTATAAAATTCAAGTATTTCTACTTAACGGAGATACGCATAATTATGCCCATTAGTTTTTAATACAGTGCCAGAACCACCGTGCGTTCGGATAAGGTTTCGATAATTTTATCGAGGTAGGTAACACAGATCATTTCAATACGTTTTTTCTGATGCTTTATGAATTAAGGATTTTCGAAGCTACATACGTTACTTTGCTTCGGCTGTTTACATAATGTATGCTGTAACGGATCTCGTGCATGCGATCGTGCGACATAAGAGCGAGTTCGAAAAAATAGTCAGGTGTTACATAGGTATATTAGGTATCTACTTAATCGAATAAAATAATGCTTCACTTTTTGATAATTATATGCTCAATGACAATTAAATACCGACCGACCGACGACCGGTCTGGCTCAGTCGGTAGTGACCCTGCCTGCTGAGCCGCGGTCCTAGGTTCGAATCCCGGTAAGGGCATTTATTTGTGTGATGAGCACAGATATTTGTGCAATGGACAGCCTTTGCACCAGGTACGAGCCCGCATTTATCTATTTAAGTATGTACTCGTATATCGTCGCTTAGCACCCATAGTACAAGCTTTGCTTAGTTTGGGGCTAAGTTGATCTGTGTAAGGTGTCCCCAATATTTATTTATTTACTTGACCGGTAGTCGCCAAGCAGGGCCACTGCCATGCACATAATAATATGAAAATCATTTAAGTATCTTACTTTTTAGGATTAGTCCGCGACATAATCGATGAAATTAATAAAATATCTTTCTGTTATCAATATCATGCAATGCAACCAAGCTCTACAATTGAATATTCCCATTCCCAGGCGACGTCCTCTCATCCTGTATTTTACGAGTTGTAGAGGCATTTCTTTAATTTTTTTGATGCATTGCGGTGAAGTTAAAAGAATTAATTACCGTGATAGTTATGGTAATTATTCTTTCCGACCGTTTTTGACTTCATCGACCGTGGAGGCAACATTGCTTAGACAGTTCATGCAATGGTACAAGTTATCAGCGAGACGCTTACTATATTTCTTAAATCCTTGTAGGTACGTATTTATTTAATAAGTGTTTTTTTTTATTATGCAGAAACGTCTGCGAGGCGCTCGCAGAGCGGTATTACATATTTTTAAATTATAGGTAAAATTCACACCTCCGGCAGGACTCCAACCTGCGACCTCTGGCTTTGCCGGAACCAGCAAACCCACAAAGGAAAGCTGGCTTCGGCAAAGCCAGAGGTCGCAGGTTCGAGTCCTGCCGGAGGTGTGAATTTTTCAATTTTTCCTATAATTTAAAAATATGTAATAAATGCTAAGTTTAGTACGGAGATAATAGATTGTGCATTCACTTTAGTAACATTTTGAGTACTTGCGACTTGCTTTTTTAAAGTTTGTAGTGTTTTGAATATTACTTTAGGTGTTTTAAAACTAAAGAAAACTCTAGTACCTAGTAGTCTAGCAGCAGTAGTAGGAGGAATAAGATAAAACTTTTAAAGTGAGTTCATTAACACCCCATTCACCATCACCTGATTTTGAGATGAAAATCTCAATACATATTCGAAAAATATCTACCTCTAGTATTTAATATAAGCTTTATAATTCAGTACATACAGACTAGAGTAGGCGCTTTTGTTGAAGTATATAGGTAAGTAAGTCTTTCGCTGAGCTCTTTTCGTTTAGTCTCGGGAGTCAAGGACAAGTCGGCCGACTTTCACCACCCACAAGCTTCCTGTGAGAGAAAGTCAGTCCCTCCGAGTCAGTTTTTTCATCATCTGACCCTAACAGGCAGAACGTGAAATTCTTGGCATTTCAGACTATACAGAAAATGATGCAATCAAATGACATTTAGCAGTGTTTGTAATGAACCCTAAAATGTTGAAGTAGGTATACAATGAGGCATTTTAGTGATAGTTTTTTTAGGTAAGGCTAATAAAGGGTAAAAATGAAGATTTTATTTAATTCTTACTAAACGGCCGAGCGGATAAACAGGCATCTGCCGCGATTGCAGAGTACGCTGGTTCGATTTCAGTCTCAGGCACTGAGGCCTTGGTCACTTTTTGTTTCATATGTGTAATTTATTTCGGTTTTAAGATTCTATTTGTAATCGATGCGATGCGAACGATGATTCAAGTGTTTATTTTTCGACGTACTTTGGGTTAGGGGTTTTCATTTTGATGTGATAACAATTAATAATGCGTCCATGAAACGCGTGGATTTTTTCTTCCTTTTTTGAAAAAAGATACCTACCTATGATATTACAAAAGAAAATCTAAATGCTTATCAGTCTGTAGAGTATTCAATTCATATATTTACCTATAGGAATGTGCTTTAAAGACATAAATTATGTTAAAATAAAGAAGGAATTAAAAAACAAAACTTAAAAGGCCCGCAGTAACGAATAAAAGGACTATTAAAATAAGACAGATATAAATTGATCGAAATTGGAGGATTAGAAAGGATGGAGGACTACTCGTGCGTGTCGAGATTCCTTTCAATCTTGATAACCATTTCTTTACTTTTTCCTCGTTTTCTCTTCCATGAAGGCTTAACCGACACAAAAATAGAATAACGATTAGGTACTAATAAAATATGGCCTCATTAAATCTATTGAGAACGATCGTTTAAATCAGGCGAGGTCACGAGTCGATGTGATAAACTTCTAAATAAAGAATCTACGCGGAAATAACTTGTACCAAATAGATTTTGCTTCATTTATTGGTATGATGTATACCGTATGTGGATGTAATGAGGATATCGAGGCTTTACACGTCTTCCTTATAGCCTCGCAATAGGGCTTGGAAAAAGGGAGTGCTCTATTTGTTGCGCTTCTTACATAGGTATCTAGGCTTGCTAAGTACCTACGATCTACGATGCGGTTTTACGATTACGATTACATAACGCTAATATGACACACTAGGAATGATTGGCACCATGGCTACGCTACGCACCCTGACTATACATAACGAAGAAGGACCGCAGTCCTCGAGTACTATTATTTATCCAACAATCGAAACAGTGTAAAAGGAAATTTAAATCTTGGTATACAACAGAAAGTTTTAGGTAAGTAATCAATTGTACGGAAACTCGAGTTAGAAAGGGAAATGAAAAGCAAAAGCTTAAGACAGATGAGACGTCAAGAAATTCTAGTTTAATGATGAATACCGTTACAATTATATGATAACAAGGATTTTATTTTTCTGAAAACCTTGCACGTAAAGGAATCTAATAAAAAATAAAAAGAGCTATAAAAGTACCACAGGAGAAAAGCTATAAATTTTGTAAAATGTATGTATCTTACTTGTATCAGCTCGCAGTGCATTTTAATGGTACACATACCAGTTTAAATATATCTCGTTTGTGTTGGACTTAGACGCCAAGAATCGTACGATTATGAGACAAGGATTTAAACATCATAATTAAAAAACAAATGGTAAAAATATTATGCAGTACTTAGTACGTATCCCTTAGATCTGAAAAAAGCCCAACGTAAAATAATAATCGCAATGCAATAAACACACGCACTTACTGATACTTGGATGTACAGTTGTACACCTTACCTGCAACAAAATAAATAGCTCTTTTTTAATTTAATGAAGTTTTTGAGAGTTACGTGGCCTAGGATAAAATGGTATAAAAGCTCAAGTCCAAGCATGATTACAAAAATTAAAAAAGAAGAGTGGTGGTACCGGGAAAACTGTAAAGATCTATGGACGGAGTCGAAAAAAATACTGAGCAGTTTTGAGAAACCCGGTTTTGTGAACTTTGTTTTCTACTTAATGGCACTGTTACAACCGTGAAGCACACTAGAAAGAACAATGGACATTAAATATTCATGCGATTGATTGGTGTCTCACTTGTGAAGAATAACGCGCATGTCATCGAGTTAGGTTAGGGGGGTCGTTGGTCAGTGTGTCACTAAACAAATCTGATACAGCTTTACAGCTTGTCGTTTCACTGCTGACAAAAATTAGATACAGCAGAAATTTTGTAGGAATCGTCAGAACTGTCAGAAGGCTTAGTTAGAGAAGACCTCTACGCCACCTTAACATAATTAAGCGAAAAAATAGACATAAATTGAATAGTTCATTTTATTCGTTACGCTTATTCTCAAACGTTTCGGTGTGTGTAAAGAAGCGACGAATTTATTTGGTGATACGATTAATGAATTTTACCGGTGTTACGTTACTTCTAATCATTATAGAGTACACATGGTTTTAGTTGGACAATTTTCCCATCGTAATTTATTTAATTATAACAGTATCCTGGACACTAGCCCTTTTTAGGGTTCCGTAGTCAACTAGGAACCCTTATAGTTTCGCCATGTCTGTCTGTCCGTCCGTCCGTCCGTCCGTCCGTCCGCGGATAATCTCAGTAACCGTTAGCACTAGAAAGCTGAAATTTGGTACCAATATGTATATGAATCACGCCGACAAAGTGCAAAAATAAAAAATGGAAAAAAATGTTTTATTAGGGTACTCCCCCTACATGTAAAGTGGGGGCTGAATTTTTTTTTCATTCCAACCCTAATGTGTGATATATTGTTGGATAGGTATTTAAAAATGAATAAGGGTTTGCTACGATCGTTTTTTGATATTATTTATAGTTTTGGAAATAATCGCTCCTAAAGGAAAAAAAAGTGCGTCCCCCCCCTCTAACTTTTGAACCATATGTTTAAAAAATATGAAAAAAATCACAAAAGTAGAACTTTATAAAGACTTTCATCACGGAAGATTGTTTTGAACTTGATAGGTTCAGTAGTTTTTGAGAAAAATACGGAAAACTACGGAACCCTACACTGAGCGTGGCCCGACACGCTCTTGGCCGGTTTTATTTTATTGTCCAACTTAGTAAATGGATAAATGAATATTCACGAGGACGATCATTTGCATGAGTAATTGATGGAAGTAAAACATTACCGTGACAATTTAATCGTGTTAATTGAGCACAACGACTCTATCGTAAATAAATCGATAGATGTCTGTAAGTACCTACCTGAAAGCTTGGTGCTAAATTGAAATTTATTTCAAGAGATCACTTCAAGTTAATCGTGTGAAATCATAAGTATCGTGGTGTTTGTTTTCACAACGTTTAGATACATGATAGACGACTCATTAAAATTCTGACGATAAATTGGGATGAAACTACAAATATGGCAGGCGTTATTAAAATATATCTTGGCAATTGTCAAAAAGGGTTCATAAAAATAAATATTAAAGATTCAATTAAAATAGTTCCTATAGCGTTATAATTATAATCGTCACTAAGATCAGATATTCATCTATCAAATACAGTTTCTCCAGCGGTAGTTACGTCGTCGTCAATTTGAACGAAATCGTCGAAGCTTCCTTCGCAATTGAAAACTATAAACTGAGTAAGTCTGACAAACAGGACGGTACACAGGCACACGTGTCCATTTGAAAAGAATGCGATAAAATAACAACAATAAAGTTATTTAGATCCACGAAATAGAATAGGAACAATATTGACGAGAATACAAAAACAATGGTAGGAAGTTCCACGAAAGTTAAGAATGAGTCATAAAATAGCACGTGGGTGAATCAACTTTTTCTTGCTTTTTGCAAGAATTACCCTTACTTATTATTAGGTCTATTTTTGTGATTTTTAACCTTACCATCGTGAATAAAGATCCTTATTTCACGTATACCAATTAGGGAAAAATTTAAAAACGATTCATTTTTAATTAAAACAATATGTGACCCAGTGGAAGAGACACTTTTTTCATACAAAAGTGAGGGACAGCTATGTCCACTGGGTCACTGCTCTAAACAAAGTTTCTGTTTCTCGCATTAGAGTGTTGGGAGCTTAAAATGACGGGTCGTCGGCACTTATCCAGTGTCGGATCTTGTGTAGTGGTAATCTTCTGTAGTGGTAATGTGACACCATCCGTCGAAGACCGGTGTCGAAGGCCGCGTGTGAATAGCATAGGGAGTGCTTTGCATGACTAATCCGCCCTTTAAGCATTCACATTCATAGGACGACCACATCGCCGATGGCATGAATCACATCGGAGCGGGGGCGGGTCCAAGTTACTGCCATAAGTCAACGATGGTGTAATATGATCTTAATCGTCGATCAAATGACTAATAATTCGCACTTGGTTAACAATAAAGACTCATCAATTGTATTATTTATACTGAATGAGTAAAGTGGGAGACAATATCGTGTTTAGAATCTGGCAGTATAAAAGACAATGAGATATACGGCACAGCAAATTATGCTGTAAAAATTGACATCTGATTAAACGACACATGAAAAACGTAGAGTCGGAACAAGCTAACCTAACTCTGTAGGTAATGCTGTCGCTAAGACAAAGTGTTTAAAATGTCATCTTTGTGGCTCGACAACAATATGGATAAACCAGGGTCGTCAGTTCTATTGTACTCGTACTACTCGTACATACGTATTAAATTCGCATCATACGGGAATTGGCAGAGGAGGAGTGATTTGGGAATGATTTTTCTATGATTTATGTACTTATAAGTTTATTTGCAAAGAATAAGCAGTGTCCTATATTGTAATATCAAACCAAAAATTGCCTTATCCGCCAATAGGATATCGCTTGCGGCACACCGTGAGAGACACCGGTTCGTGTCACCTAAAGCTGGTTGCGGTAAATGACAGGAAGCATTCAGGGCCAAGGATCAGTGAAAATATCGGACGTTACTGATGATAACTGGATTTAAAAACGAACAAAACATTTACATGGTTTGAATTCAGTCAAAAGACTATTTATACATCATCATCATCATCCTCCTTGCGTTATCCCGGCATTTGCCACGGCTCATGGGAGCCTGGGGTCCGTTTTGACAACTAATCCTAATTTGGCGTAGGCACTAGTTTTACGAAAGCGATTGCCATCTGACCTTCCAACCCGAAGGGTAACTAGGCCTTATTGGAATTAGTCCGGTTTACTCACGATGTTTTTCTTCACCGAAAAGCGAATGGAAAATATCAAATGACAGTTCGCACATAAGTTTTGAAAAACTTATTGGTACGAGCCGGGGTTCGAACCCGCGACCTCCAGATCGTAAGTCGCACGCTCTTACCGCTAGGCCACCAGCGCTTTTTATACATACCTTTAAAAGAATAAGGACTGTATCGATAAGTATAAGGACAAAACAAACCTCGTCTAAATGTTGACATGTGCATAATTTTATATTATTATGTTCCGAGAGTATGATCTGAAGGTATTGGTAAGCACTATTTGATATAAGAAAGTCTAATTTTTATTTTATTTTAGAGACTTTATGGTACTTTCATTAAGGTCTAGCAAATAAATTTCGGACAACCCCTATCTGGCTTAATTTGAGAATATTTCAATGACTGTTTGCACGATTTCAACAAACAAAGGTTAATATGCTGCCAAAATATATTCTTTAAGAGTCCTCTTCATGGTTTTTCAATTGGGTACTTGCAGAATAAATGCGGTGAATTTATATAATTAAAAAAAACGCTATTTTGAGCAACGTTCCGGATTGTCGTAAATTTTTGATGCAAGCAGGATGAGAGAAACAGATAAAAAAATTAGCCATAGGCCAAAGTCTAATTGACATTCACGGTGTTTGAACGGTGCCTAAACCAAATCGATATAAACAGTGTATGATAGTTAAATTCGACATCAAAGTCGGAGTTAGAGGAAGCACCATGCCACATTCTCTAAATGGCCTCCATACACAGATCCTGAACTTTATTTCTTAAAAATAACTATGGCTAGACTATGTCCAGATATTCTGCTTTGTGGATCATATGTCGTTGAGGTTCACACAGTACAATTTTTTTTCGCAATCGTATCGTTTTTTACGCACTTTGTGAATTTTCTAGTAGCATTTGTCCGGAATCGTAATTGTTACTCGGGAGGATTAAGTCAATACTGTCTAAACCACTTGCTTTACGTCGAGTTTCTAGGACAAAATGTGAACCTTATTATGTGCCTTATTAAGCCTATGTCTTGTTTTAAGAAAAAAATATAATAGCAAATAAATACGGCTACTCAAAGTTGTCCTCATACTTAACGATACAGTCTTTATTTATACATACCTTACCTAACAAATATGTTATTGATACGTCAAGGTATCATCGTCGATTACCTTATAAAGCGTGTAGGTACTTTGGGAAACAATGTAACTTTGTTATTTCTTTCCGATACACGATAGGTACATAAACAAATGAAACTTCTAGCTGGTCCCTACTCTAATTAAGTCGAATGTAGTTGAATACATATGTATTGGGTGGGCTATACATATTGTTTTTATTTACTAGATACATAGTAGACACGAAAACGATCCGATTCGATTCGATTCAACGAAACGATTCGATTTTAATTGAAATGATGAGACCACAAAAGTAAGTAAAGTAATGTATTCATCACTGATTTACGTATTCTAGTAGACATCGATTATCGCGCTTCTGTATTAAATTTGCAGTTTGCACCATAAAAACTAATTGATTTGACATAGTTTCCACTATGGCATATAAAAACGTTCATCTGGTAAATGAGAAAGAGAATGAATGAATATACGTGACTTGTTTTCACTCCTTGTCTATTCCTAAGCATAACAGACAGCCTTCTATTTTTGATGACACTTGTCCGTACCTCACATATATACAAGGAAACTAATACCCAAAACGTAAATAAGTAGGAAAGCAAGTACTACACAGTAAGTAATTTATTCTGACCTAAAAACCGATGTTAAATGTCACTATGCGACTTTCACATTAGCAATTAATATTTCCGCCGGGAAAGCAATCCACTGTACGTAATATCGACAGCCGACCTGTCGACAGGACTTGTTCTAATTCCATATGGAACAATTTGTTAGAGTGTATGTATTTATTACGCGTTCAAACATTTTTGTCATGTCGCTTGTAATGTGTATCATGTTCTTTCCTTTCTGATTTCCACACACGATACATATACATATACACTGTATCCTGTATCAAATGACTAGTATTGTATGTTCATCATGCTGCATTGCAATGTTCCCCCAGAGTTAAACTAAATGAAAAATTGTCTAATGATATAAACACAGTGATGATAGTGAAGGCATGTTTATCATGAACCCGCCCACGCGAGATAACATCGACGACGACAATGGGCACGCAACAATTGGGCCTCTAGAACGTTTACTTGGAAGCAATTTGTAGATTTCATGCGAGACAAACATATCCTTACTTACAATGTACATATGTGTAGGTAAGGATATGTAAGTATGTCTCGCAATTCGCAATAGGTAAATTCCCAGTATAACAGTAAGCATTAATAAAATTTGAAAAAGACGTGATCTAAGTATGTCGCGGCGAGATACCTACTGTTTCACAAATCATGTGCTAGCCGTGCTGTTTCGATGTTTCCAACTGCGAATAAGGATTAATATTTTTATAAAGTGGGTAAAGAAAACTATAGGTGCACAGGTCAAATTAAAAACTACCATTAAGACGCTACAGGAGCGAAAATGCTAAAATGGAAATTTGGGAATTTTAGTTAAATATACTAGTGTTATTAACTAGATTTATCGAAAAAAAAAAAATGTCCATTCAGAACAACTCAGTTAAAATATCGTGTATGTAGAAAAAAGATTGCTACCAATATCCCTACTAATAATAACTCATAACATAAACTACAATAAGGTATAGATAAGTTTACCTAACCTAAGTATTTACACGTCGTTAAAAAGGCGCGAGTACTAATCTGACACAGTTCTCATTATTACATGTTGAGGAAACAAAGGCCAGACCTGCTGTTTGTTCGTCATAGTGCGGTGATTCAACGATTTCTGCATTATTAAATATATGTATAATTGTATGCCTCATTTATCTACCGCGTTCTTATACATAAATGTATGCTGTTTTTGTTTTGGTATCATCAAATCAAAGGGTTACAAATAAGTTCATTGAGTCAGTAACTTGTGACCAGAAACATTATTTATTTTAAAATAACAAAACAAAAACACATTTGACAGATATTTAATTACTAACTAAATTTAGGTTTCGTAACAAAAGAAAATAATCGGTAAAACGAGGACAGAGCAGCACCCCTAATTTAACGAATTTGACATGTATAGGTACTGTACAGTACTGTATAAGAAGCCATAACAGCTTTGTAATAGGAAAAATAGCCATAGACTTAATCAGGAACGTGATAGTTTTGGGGTTAATAGGTAGGTACCTAGTCTTTCGACCAGTCTTTGAATGAAATCTTGCAACTAGCTAGCACAATATGTCTTAGATAGCAATTATTATCTACTTTAACTTGTGTCACGAGGCCTCATAATTACAAGAACTAGACTCAAGCGGCAAGCTTTATTAAATATGTTCGATTGGAATTTCTAATAATCATTTTATGTAATTCTTGAAACAATGATTGAAAAGGGATTAGAAGACGTATTATGCGCGTGGTTCGCATAGGTATCGTGTATTAAGGTCCAGGTGGGATTACATTAACGAGTTCATAATAGGATTACGTACGAAGCGTCCCAGTTTCGAGGCGCACCGTTACTGCCAGCCCACACCCATCGACGGCCTGTGACAATATAATGATTGTGTGTTTATCGGAACGATGCATGAAACTACTATACGGGACATATATTGACACTCATTAAATGTCGAGTCGAGATCCATTAGTCTAACGAAGCGTCTATTATGATAGCGTCGTGACGAATGAAAGTATATAATATATCCCATTATTTAAATTGGTGTAGAGCAGAGTGACGACTTAGTGTGTCAGGTACTGTTTATCGATATTTAGGGTGATTTGGGAAAGTATTCGTGAATTTGCTGACACGTCGGAGTGGTGTACACAATGCAGGATGTATCACGCACAGTAATTGAACCAGCGATGAGCCAGCGATCACGGGCCGCGTACCATTTCACTTGGCCGTGACTCACGAATTAGAACTGAGCCGAGATCGTAATTATGTTGGAGATATTTCGTGCCCACCCACTCACCCGAGCAGAGTCAGATAAGAAACGCACAAAATAATACACGATAATTGTGTCGAAATTGAAATTAAGGTCAATAATCAGGAACTATGATAATTGATAACGAGTCTGCGGTGTTTTAACAGTTCAGGCAATAAAAAAGCCAAGTAACTATATGACATTTTCCAAAACGATAATATTTTTTAATGTCCTCTTGACAATTTAATGATCAGTGTGAAGTGCGGGTTCTTTCATTTGCTGCTAATAATCAGTTTGCACCACTCAAAAGATAAAAATGATTCTATAATCTAGCAAAATAAATAACACAAAATATTGTTGAATAAAGGCAAAGCCTTTATAAATAAATAGTTATTTTAGGTTAGAAAGTGTCGCGAAGCAAACAATGAGCCCAAGTAGAGCGGAGAGCAATAGTGTTGCTCTCTAATTAACGAGATAAACGAATTTTGTCGAGGCTTTCAAGACTAATAAGAAACGCTTAGAGATATGATCTTAGAGGGTTGTTAGAAAGTTAACAATTGTGATCATATCTGGACCAAGCAATAACGGACAATTTCTGAGTGATCCTTTTAGTACATGCTGCCTTTGCTATATAAAATATTATCACAATGCTATTACACTTCCATCATTGCTACCGGAGTCATATTTCGATTTGCTTGATTTTATTGCATATTATTAATAATAAATTAGAATAGAATAGAATAGAATAGAATAGTTTATTGTTAAAATAAATTAATACAATCGTACATTATTTGTCCCGTGGCCCCACACTAGGCTAAGCCTGTCACGTGGCAGCCAAAATAAGGTGAACATAATAATTACAGTATAAACTATTCACACACACTACTCGAAAATCTGCATGGGATATTTTTGAGGTAAAACCTGGAATGACTTGTTACCAGCGCTACTTTATTGACCTATAGAAATTTATAGGTACTTTACTACTCATTGAATATAAAAAAGTAAACGACAGCTCCCGATAAAAGCAAAAAAATAGATTAGCACAATATGAAAGCGGAAATAGACCAAACATGAGAAAGAACTTTATCGAGGTCACAATGGAATTTCAATATTAAAACTCTTTGAAAGAGATAAAGCCGGAGACGTAGCCAATTGGTTAAAAAACTATAAAAGAAGCAAACTTCGGTTTTCAGTTTTTCCTGAGTCGGTTAGTAATACAATCGACCACACAAGTAAGATCGGTTACTTGAGGATGGTATTGTAGGTATCACTAGAATACTAGAATGCTAACCTTTGCATAATATAACACAAATCAAAGTGTAATAATTTGGACTTTGCACAGATGGCCAGCAATATTCCTTAGTCTTTAAACACGTGATGAATATGTAGTATTTTTCAAAACATTAACATAATTTTAACTAATCAAATAGATTATCATCACAAAGTGTAACGACACGAACAGAGCGATTTGGACGATCATACGATGCTGCAGGCAAAGGCTAGACACATACTCGTATAATATTTATGATATGTGATATGAATAGCTTGACTTTTATTTCGTCACTACTTTTAAAAAATCTCGTATCTCACGCTGCTTCTCAAAGTTAAAACGCAGTAAGTCTATATGCATTCCATACACACTTACTACAATTTTCTTTTCATTGACAGACGAAGATACAAGTTTTTTTAAAAGTAGTGACGATTTGATCCAGACCCGTGTATAATATCAATAATATGTATTGTATACTTCACAGGTAATGCACAACTTCCTATATTACAAAATTTTAATCGTTATTTCAAAAGTGCTTCTCTTAACTCCGGTAACCATAACAAAACGTCATACCTACCAAGTACCTACTGTATTTTTACGAGCTATTTAGTACAGGGTATGCGTTTTACATTAAAATCATAGCAGACTAAGTGGTACGACAAAAGTGTCAATGGGTGACGCACTCTGCCTTAATTATTTTCAGTGCACTACAGACGACCGGCCGCTTTGACCTCCAGGCGTTCGCATCGTCCGGGCATTCGTTTTGGTGCACGTTTTTATATACAGCCATTGTGTACAGAATTTTGGTCAAGCTCCTCAGCCCTCTTGCACGAATCGACGGTGCTGAAATGACGTATGTTGTATGTTGTACAAGGGGAATAGGTTTAGAGTCTGGGGTCGCTACTAGGGCTTCCAATACCGGGATCCCGGTATCTCGGGATCCCGGGATCCCGCCTTTTTTTGGGCCCATTTCAATACCGGTATTTAATTTAGCAATACCGGGATCCCGGTATTTTTAAAAACTAACAAATTATGCCAAATTAACGTAAATTACTCATCAAAAACGTAAAATTTCTGCATCATGATGGTCACTACACGCGTAAATCTTGCTTGTTGCTCTCTTTTCTCGATTTGACACATTCTCTGTTTGGTGTTTTTGCAAGATTTGTATGAAAATGATAGTTTTTTCGATGATTACCCAGATAAAGAATTAAAGTTACGCGTCAAAAGCATTCATTGAGGAGGGTCTGCCGCGAACAGTTTTTGACACATTTGTCGCACTTGTGACTTCGCACGTAAGTGTGACAGAAAAGCAACACGTCAAACGTAGTTGTAATAGGCCATAGATCCTCTGTAAACAAATCGCCTTGATGCATCTATATTGGTTAATGCAAACGAACTAACGTATACCGTAGCTACTCTATTTTCACTGTTGTACGTGTGCGTTAGTGTGTTGAACTCTAGCTGAAAACTTTGCCGTAACATTCCCGATAGTAACGAAATAGGGAACTCACTACTCAACTATCAAAATGAGGAAAATTACTTTTCTTATACGTAAATGAAGTGTTCCTATTCCGCGAAGTAATCTTTTTGATTTTGATTATCATGGATTTCCGCAAAGTAATGTGTGATTCCATAGATTATTTCTTAATGTGATTTTTAATAATCTATGTCGGACAATTTAGCTTTTTTTTTATAAATGGGCTTACTCTTGGCCACAGACTAACCAAAGCAGAGTCAAAGACGTGGCCTACGATGGAGTGAGCTCGCCCAGAAGATGCCTGTTCACTCTTGATTTGAAGGAAGGGTTATATGAGCTCGGAAATATAGCCGCCGGCAAGGAATTCCACTCCTTGGCAGTGCGCATAAGAAAAGAAGAAGCAAAGCGCTTCGTGCGGATTCTTGGCTAATTATTCAATGATTTGGTGGATTTATTTTACTAGTGCTTTAGCGCCTCTAGCGCCACGAAAAACAAAAATACCACTAAATTGTACCATAGATATTGATTACAATGTGTTTAAAAAAAATCATCTCATGTTCTAATTTCAAAAGTCAATGATGAAACTATAGAGTGTGTGTAATCGAGAAATGCTCTTAATGCTTGTTATTTAATAAAGTGATACTGATATTATAGTTAAATCTACAGTACAATTATACCATTAACACCGACTATAAAATGTAACACTGCATGAATGAGACACAGCTTCCTAGTATCATAGCCATATTAAAGAAGAGGCGACTGAGGTGGCTCGGGCATGTGTATCGAATGGAGCGGACTCGTTTGCCGCGTCAAATCCTGCTGGAAGAGGTTGCAGATGCAAAGAGACCGGTCGGACGGCCAATGCTGCGCTTTAAAGATTGCGTGAAGCGTGACATAGTCACATTTGATATTCCATGCAACCAGTGGCAACGACTGGCCGAGAACCGACCCACGTGGCGCCGTGTTATCCATGACGGTCAATCCAAGCACGCCAATGCCTGGTTTTTCTCCTTGAATGATAAACGCATGAGGCGTCACGAGCAGGCCTCTAACCCCCGCCCATCTGGGGGAGCATATACCTGCCGTGTGTGCGGACGAGGGATCCTCTCTTGAATTGGGCTATACGGCCACGAATGTAAGTGTCGCAAGGATGCTGCTTGAATCGTCTGTTATAGATGCAAAGGCCTGTTATTATTAAAATGTAAAAGGTTCTATTCCGCACGAGCTTAAAGAGAACGATTTGGCAAAAAACATGGTTTGCTATGGCCGCGTCTTCTTGCAAAATGTCCGATCTGGAGGCGATATCTAACTTACAGAATCACCTGAGTACAGATCTGGCGCTCTTTCCCGCTTGATTTTATACTGCGTCCTCAGTCCCACTCACAACAAAAATAAAGAGCACAGGGCGTAGCCGTTTGAACTATGTAGGTATACTTAAAAACAATAAAAGTTGAGCCGACTTGGCCACATAAGTTTGAAAAACCGTTTTGGGTCAAAATCGAAACTTTTTAAGTTGGAAATGTAATCGATTTGACCCATTTGTAAGAATTGTAAGTCGGATTAGCAAGATTCTGCTGTAGTATAACACGCATGAAAATTAACAAACGAGATTTTGAATAAAATTTGTTATTTTAAGCAAATTACTTGGTTTTTATATTTTCCTGATTTCAATACCGGGATCCCGGGATCCCGGTATTGAAATCGCCAATACCGGAATGAATACCGGTATTGGAGAATGTCCGGTATTTGGAAGCCCTAGTCGCTACTTACTACTTTGTTCCGACATTACTTTCTTGCTTCAACTGACAGTTTTCATACCAACAGCAACATGAACGTAGGACATCCGAAGCTCTACAATTCGGCGCAACTCAACAGGAGCAGAACGTCTACAATCATAACGTCATTGAATTAAAGTAAATCGACCGACATACAAACGAGGTAACATTTATTATTAAGTATTAGGTTCATCTTGTTTTAATGAGACGACAAAATGACTACCATGAAGTTGCACAAATATCAGACCAAATTGCTGTGAAGTTATACTATACGAGTATTAATATTATTTATTTATGGTCAGTTTATCTACACTGGATATTAAGCATATTATTTCCAATAACAAGTTGTAGGGTAAGTTTAACAATACAAGGAGCGTATTTGGGCAGTCGTGTTAAAAGATAAACAGTATAAATTCATCAGTTGCCGCGCAGGGACAGGCCGCTCACCGCTCGAGTAACACATCTATTTCCAGAACAGGACGTGAACGGAAATTAATCAATCAGCTTTCAGTGCGAATACCGGCGCTCACCCACACCCATTTGAGTCGATCATTAAATGGGTTACGACTGTAGGTACCATTCATCCCTTTACTGTTCTCGCATGCGAAGTACCTGAACCTCGCATAGTTGTTCATATATCTTTGTAAGACTTTGCCACCGTTAGAAATACATAATTATGTTTAATCAACAATTTTGACTACTTTGTAACACTTACAATCGCCACCTGAGGCGGCTCGGGTATAAGATAGCAGTACAATGAATTCATTAGTATCAAGGAGAAATTTGGACTATTTAAAGTACAGTACCTATTTACAATTGGTATTAGCATTATACTGAACTGTATCCTTTCGCTGGTAGGGGACATGTAGCAGGAATCGCGGTCCGGTGCGCGCCTCATCAGATGCCCCCTTTGAACGTCCAGCCACACGGACACCAATTTCACCTGCTCACTGGCGCATAAAGTGAAATGCTGTTCCACCTTCTCACCTATGGGGCGATGTGGCAATTCGTTATTGCTGTTTTTTTTATCTCATATTTTCGCCATCATATGTGAAGATGAACTTATAACATTATAACCATTGTTACAATGCGATGAGAATGTAATTATTGTTTAAAGATCATATAGGTATTAGACCACATTCCAAATCCGTGCCAAGGTCTTCGCTCATCTTCAGTACTACAGCGACAGTTAATCGCCATGTGTCTGCTATCGGATTACGTGACGAACGTGATATTTTCTCACGCCCGCCGTTCCGAGCATCCTATTGAGACACGGACTTAGGCTGTGACATACAGTCGCATATATGCTGCATTGGCATGGTCGCATTGATACTTTCCTGATCTCATATTACATTATATATGGTTACATGGTAAGCAACAACAACGAATTGCTGTTTTTTTTTTACATTACGTTACATCACACAAGCGTATGTACATGGCCAGTCGGTATGGGATTAACTACTTCGCGATGTGGATATGCTCTCGTTTTATAAAGATTATTTATTATATGTAAACATGTTAGCCAAATATCTTAAGTATTAAGAACATATTAGTTATTGTTAATATTTAGCCAAGTAATTAAAACCTAACCTGTATGCAGAACAACCTGTAGGTATGTCAATTTAGCCAAGGACCCATCACCACCTCACAACTGACGCTTTACACAATCAGTACTCGGCTTTAGTTCAATATACTTTCACCACGCGGCTTTACAGATGCAACCATAGGCTCGAACGAAAAGAGCGGCATTAGGGTTAGGAAACCCTGATGCCGTTCTGAAAGTGGTTGGGTAATGTCTGTGAATAGGCACACTGGTTCGATCATCACGCCTTGTTTAGTGTATTCCTAAGTAAGCTCTAGTGCAGATAAATAATAAACCGCCAACCTCACAATATTCTCACTGCACCAGTGAACCATTGTGCTGCATATTGGACGGTAGTGGTATTTGCCTAATATGCATCTAATATGTGTTAGTGCTAACTAGTAAAGACTGTATCGTTAAGTATGAAGACAACTTTGAGTAGCCGTATTTATTTGCTATTATATTTTTTTCTTATAACAAGACATGGCTTTAATAAGTCACATAATAAGGTATGCATTTTGTCCTAGAAACTCGACGTAAAGCACATGGTTTAGACAGTAATTGATAATCCTCTTGAGTACCAATTACGTTTTCGGACAAATGCTAGAAAATTCACAAACTGCGTACGATACGAAAGAAGATACGATTGTGGAAAAAAATTGTACGGTGGGAACTTCAACTACACATGATCCACAAAGCAAAATATTTGGGTATAGTCTAGCCACTGTTATTTAAAAAAAATAAAGTTTAGGATCTGTGTATGGCGGTCATTTAGAGAATGTGGCATGGCGCTTACGCTAACTCCGACTTTGATGTCGAATTTATCTATCATACAGTGTTTATATCGATCTGCACGGGTAGCATGGTCGCGCGATATACGATAAAATATCAGGCCGTCCCTATCGCACTATTAGTAAGCGCGATAGGGACGGCCGCCGCGAGATAGATAACACGTTTTGTCTATCATTAGTCTCGGACAGCTCGCGGCCATCATGTGCTAGGCCTGCAGATGTTTTATCATTTATCGCGCGACCATAATTGCCTGCCTGGTTTAGGGACTGTTCAAACACCATGAATGTCTGTTAGACTTTGGCCTATGGCAATTTTTTTTATGTTTCTCTCATCCTGCTTGCATCAAAAATTTACGGCAATCGGAAACGTTGCTCAAAAATTCCTTTTTTAAATTTTATTATATACATTCACCGCATTTATTCTGCAAGTGCCCAACTGAACAACCATAAAGAGGACTCATAAAGAATATGTTTTAGCAGCATATTAACCTTTGTCTGTTGAAATCGTACAAAAAGTCATTGGAATATTCTCAAATTAAGTCAGATAGGGGTTGCCCGAAATTTATTTGCTGGACCTTAATGAAAGTACCATAAACTCCCTAAAATAAAAAAAATATCAGACCTTCTTATATCAAATAGTGCTTACCAATACCTTCAGATCATACTATCGGAACATAGTAATACAAAATTATGCACATGTCAACATTTAGACCAGGTTTTTTTGTCCTTATACTTAATCATACTGTCCTTACGTACATCATGTATGTATCTAAGCAAGTGAATATGTTTTTCTGTTGCATGAGCTAACACATGCAGTTTACGCCATCGCAGATTTTAAAGAATGGGTATTATTTACCTGTTGACTTTTGATTGTCTCCATTACTCTTCTTTTACAATGCTTTATTATAATTTTCCAAATAATTGTTATTAGTGCGTATGATTCGTAGTCATAAGTCTAGTGATTTTAAGAGTCTGATACAGAACACTCGATATAGTAATAACTATATTTTATAAATGAGTCATGCACAGAGTGACAATTTCTTTGATAGTAATGAACGAATTGATTATCAGAGAAGCCATGTAGGTTTACAAATGTATTGCTACGAGTGCAACAAGAGCACGAGACCCTTCAAGTGCTATAGAGAATGTGTTTAGTTTAGCCACGTTAAATCAGTGCTGCGTTAACAGTGAATTGTTTCACAAGTAAAGCCATGCACATATGATTTCATAAATAATTGTATTGTGCTAGATGCATTTACAAAGAGCATAGAGTGGAACAGACCCAGCCAGTTGCACAACATGAGCGATGATACCGATGGGAGCGTTGTCACGAGTCGCGACAAACGACGTGAAATATAATACAAACTGGGCTATTTAGAACGTGACCGCGTACTCGTACCCGGCGGCGACACCCAACGATATATTTGCTGACATTGTACATGAATTTGTGTACTTATCAAAGCAAATTGTGTTACGAGATCGAAAGACAATGACGAGGCATAAATTTAGCATGTTTAATTTTGTCCCCCTCATCTTCATCACTCATCTAATCTAACGTTCTTCAATGCGAAACATAATCGAAAAGCTACATAATATTGATCTCTTGTAAATCCTAATATGTCCCCACGTCAAATAAATTTTAGGTAAAAAAAGTAAAAACAGGTAATCAATTGAGGCCAAAGACCTTTACAGGGGACAGCTCAATCACATTTTTTGCCATACGAAATTAAACCTTATTACTGAAACAGAAAGTCGATCGTATCAGACTAGCGAAAACGGTCCACATGAGAGGGCATTGTTTGGGCTGGTGTCCCTCTCGCACGTGTTGCCAGTGTTAATGAGGTTCCCATATTAGTAGTATTTTTATCTGTATATTACCTGACTTTATAACTTCTTATTTTATTTTAATGTTATATTCAAACTAGGGTTTCGATATATTTCAAAAAATTTGAAAATAATTATAATGTAATTATTTTGATGCCAGTAAATCAAAGATTTGTATAATAAGGAAATACTTTCAATTGGGTGTTAGTAGATTTAGTAGTAACTTTGAAAATTGACTGGTATCCCCAAGTGATGACGTCACTGAATAATGTTGACATTGTCAGCAAGTGCGAGAGGGACACCAGCCCAAACAATTACCTCTCATGTGGACACACTTTTTGACCTAACTAAACAATCTAGTTTAATAATTCTAAATCTATGATTGAGGCTGATGTAGGGACAAGATACCATCCCATATTATCCAAATTCTAAAATAGATACACAGAAAGTGAATCCAAACGGCCATATTCTAATAGCAAGTGACCGTCAATGTAGCAACAGCCGTCGTCGTAAGTCATCATGACTGCGAGGAAGCCGCAATACTAGTTCGAGTAGCGAAGTTTTCCACAGGGCCATAGTTTAAATCAACAAAACACGCACATACGAGATGCGCCGGAGTAGCGCACGACACACTTTGTTTTGCGTTTCGCAGCGTAACCGATAGTCCCGTTCCAATGGTTTACACAGTACGGATGAGTTGAAAGCTCAGCCGGGCCAATACAAGGGCTTTCCGATAAGAGATAAGTTTACTGAGCCGCGCACGCACAAATAATATCAAAAAACAAATAAATAATGTTCGCCGTTTTCACTGGACACCAATTACGTATTTTCAAATGTAGAACACGGACATTTATAGAACAGGCCAAGTTTAAGACTTGTTTATTCGCAGATTTCCAGGTTGGGAGCCACCGCTTTCTTTAGTCCCACGTTGCACTGTTTGCAAAATAGTAAGTAGAGGCTACAGTTAGTTATACGAGAACAACTACCTTAAGTAAACAAGTGCATTATCCTAAATGACCATATTGAGAAGACGTGTAATGTTGCTTGTTCCGCCCGCACTTTACAACTAAACAAGGAAGTTAGAGAGAAACTAGAAGCTGATGTACACTGTGTTTTATTAGTTCGTTAATTTTAAGGGCGCAATTGTTTTGGATGTAATTTAGGTTTTACCAGGGGCGGCTCACTCCGCGATCCTTTCGCCGCGCTACAAGTACATGCCGGCGGCCGCGAGTTCGCGGCCCATTTACTGGTGACGACCTTCGCGCGGCGCAATATAATTCAATGTCGTCTGCACGCGTGCGGTACGTTTGTTAATGTAGGTAAGAATTTAGAATGGCGGCGTTTTGTGAACATCAAAGGAGTGAGCCTTCTGTACTTGTACTATTATATATTCTGTGGTTTTACTTTTATCTTATAACGAGGGTGTACCTTAGGGCACAAAATATATAATAGTAGTAATAGTACTCACGGCCGGTTTTTAATTATTGTTTACTGAATATTAGCATGATGAATTTACACATTTGCTACTAAACGCAGATCCCGCATCTTACGATTTTCAAAATCATAAATGCTCCTGGCCATAGTCCGAAGTTACCGGCGTTTGAAAAATACACCGTGCAGTGTTATTAAACTATTACGATTAGTGTACCTACTTTTATTATTTACGTACGCATAATAAAGAAATCGTTTAATTTTGAATAAGGTCAGTGCGGGCAAGACCGGCATAGTTTATTTGAAATAAAGTTTGAGTGGATAAAACGCTATAATTAATGTAGTCTAGCGTAATGCGCATGGGCCTATGGGATAGCAAATTTTATATTTTACAAAGCTTTTTTAATATTTTGGCCAAATAAGGGAATTTTAAGTGATAAAAATCACATTTTTTAAGGCTCGGCGGGTTGACCGTCCCCCCGCGGTGAGTACGGGAAGACCGTCTAGTGCTTGTTGTCGCGTAATTTCATATGAGACTAGGTTCCAAAACCATGATCATTGTTATTTTACGTAATAACAGGGAAGAATGTGCTAGATAATTAATAAAATAACGTTGAAATTTTAAACATATAAGCATTTTTCCATTTATAAGGCAAGACCGGCATATGTCCCGTAGATGGGTTTCATAACCTTTTCTTTTCAGGTCCAATTTAGTCACGATATTACAGGCTCATATAAATCCAACTACTTATTTGTTTTTGAAACTTTGTTATTAAGTAAATGTAATAGGATATTAGGTACGTGAATTAGTTTGGTAACTTTTTTTAGCAATGTCTGGGTTTTGCTATAGTCACTACCAGACTTTTGTGTCAAGTGACAGTCAGCAATGTCAAATTCTAGATTGATTATTCATTTTGGAATCATCACCCCCGAGAACCTATTTGACCACACCCATGACCACTTTTGTGTCAAAGTGACAGTCAGCAATGTCAGATTCCAAAGTGGTGTTTAATTTTTAAAACAGCACCCCCGAAAACATATTTGATGACACCCATGACGACTTTTATGTCAAAGTGACAGTCAGCAATGTCAATTAACGGTCGGGTAGGCGTAAAATAGTCGGTCAAAACCGTTTTAAGGGTACCCATACGGTCCCTGTTGGGTAATGCTGTGTATAAATAATGACCAACTTGAAACCCTACTCTCTTTTGAAATATTTGTCGCCGCATTTTGCACAATCTACATATACTTAAACAAAAATAATAAAAAGCTGTTCACCTCTTATCATTCTTCACAACCATGTCACATATATTTTATTTTTACTTAATACTTTCAAATGATTTTAGTAACACCATACGAATCATTACCAAAACTGTATTTCGAAGTTAAAATCAAAAACGGTACAACTACCATATGCCAAAAACGTACTTATATATTGATATCGTTTACACTCGACTTATTTCCAATAAAGCCTAAAAAAGGTTGGCAACTCCTTGTTTATCATATGCCGGTCTTGCCTTTCTCTTTTATGCCGGACTTTCTGAGTAGGCACAATTTCTAAGTTACATATTTCAGAACATAAAACTAGAAATTGAGCGCGTTTTGAGTAAATTAATAGTACTAGTCAGAAAGAACGGTTATTAAATGACTACGTTACATATACAATATACAAATATTCCGACTGCTTCTATTTTATTTTAATTTTTTGCGGAACCATGTTGAACTCGATGTTCGAGTTCGAAACACAAATCAAGATTATTTTTAACTAGTGTTCGTCCTAGGGATATGTATTGAAGACCAATGGATTGAGGATGAAAAACTGGTATACCTTCGGAGGTGTGAGAGGCGTAGATATATAAACAATAAAGTTATAGTCAATAAACGGTCTTTCCGGGTAGACGGTCTTCCCCACACTGACCTTAAAACATCGACCATTTAGGTTAAGGTAATAAACCATTCCACATAATATTGCGTAAGCTATTTATGGAGTGAATTCCGTGAATTTAATCGGCCTTGACCGGCGTCTCCATGCCATTACATTATATATATAGTATCTTTCGAATACATCATGTTTATTGTAATGTTCGATATCATTGTAATTATGTTCATGGGTTGTTTGGTTTTCTTAATAGCTACCTGTTCATTCAGACAGTTTTCGCAAAAAAACTAATAAGGTATTTATTACCATCCGTTTTGTTTCTAGTTAATAAAGATAATAAAGATCTGCGCGCAAACACGATCAAACCATAACGCGCCATTTACCTAACACAGCAGTCAGCACACAGCACAATAGATAAGACGTTCGTCGCACGTACACGGCTATAACGCAAATGACGCTACAGCAACGGAGCGTTGACCGAGCGCCAATCATAAGAGGGCAAACAGCACGCGTCTCTATCTATCCCTCTTGCGCTCGCTTCAATATGTCATGCGTGAACGAGATGATAACATAGGCACGTGGTTACAGCAACTGGACGGCTTGAGCGGGCCGCGGCCGCCATTTTCTACTGTGTATCGCTCCTGCGAACTCGTATTGACGCGTGTTTGTAACTTGGGATACCTAGTGTAGTAGATAAACAGTGTAATTATGGTCACAGCACCTCACGATGACTGGACAGAAGAACTCTGCATTAGATTGATACACGAATACAAGAAACGTCCTATACTATGGGACCCTAGAGATCCGTTCTTCTTCAAAAAGGCCATGAAGCCTGAGGCGTGGGAAGGAATTGGCGCGGTGTTAAATTTGCCTGCAGATATGTGTAAGCATAAAATGGTAATTTTGCAATCGTCGTTTAGAAGAGAAAAATCCAAAATTATGCAGAGCATCAGGGATTCAGCCGGTAAGAATTATGATAACCATAGAATTATTGAACTTATTATTACTAGCATGTACATATATTAATTTGTTTAGTTGTACATATCATTGTTTTTTTTTGTTGTTATATGTATATATCTGCCGACTGTCAAGGAACTAAACAGACACCGACCTAATTTCTAGCACACCTACATTACATGCACGGGAAGCATGGTCGCGCGATAGACGATAAAATAGCAGGCCGTCCCTATCGCACTATTTGTAAGTGCGATAGGGACGGCCTGATATTTTATCGTCTATCGCGCGACCATGCTTCCCGTGATGGTTACGTTTGATATCTCGATGATATGGGCAGCGTATTCGATTAAAGTCAGCGTAATTTATTCCGATTTGATTGGCAAATATAAATATTTCGGTCAATTTACATAAAAAAAACCTTTTCTCAAATATGGTATGAAATATTGATTTTTTGTGCAGCGAAGTATGACGTTGCAGGTGCGGCTAGGACGATTGATAGATAATGGAATTTCATACAAACCTTGCAGGCCAAGGCCGGCAAAGTCCTCTTTTTTAATTTCCAAACACAGATAATTGTGACATAACATCCAGGTATTTAGCCAATTAAAAAAAAAACTATAAGGGGCTTTATAGACGTGCCGACTGCAACTGGTACGGGCCCTAGACAATATTTGATTTTGGGTGCGTTTTCATACAAAAAAAATTTTTTTCGTTTTTTTTTTTTTTTTTTTTTTAACTTTTTGTTTTTTTATAAGCGTATACGGGGTACCAAAGGGGAACGAAAATTCGATTATTTTTGCGCTACGACGCACCGTTTAGGAGATACAGCCATCCAAAGTTACTATTTTCAGTAGACTTTATTTATTTCATACCATGTTTGAGAAAAGCACTATACATACCTCGGCGGGAAATGGGGTTGCCCGCCTCAGACCTATCCGGCCTTGCTTCGCTCGGCCGTCTATATGTCTTCGGCCGGCAACCCCCTTTGTCCCGGCCTCTGTAGTAATGTACTATAATAAATTTTGCTGAAAGTGATCATGTTAACTTTACACGTGTTCGTTGATATTTATTTGCAGGAGACGCCAATTACACGTCTACTTGGTTCGCCTTCGAGGAAATGGCCTTTTTGATCAACAAAGATTCGGAGAGAAAACGACATACAACGGTAAGATACCTAAATTAAATCCAAAGGAAAACATTTTACACAAGGATTCTCACATGACTTACCAACCCACCTATTGCTATTTCTATTGCAAGCGAATAATGATATTGATGTCACTCTCCCAGGGGCATTACTTTTATTTTTTAATAAATATTTTTTAATAATATTTGTTTAATGGTGTGTTTGTGTTCTATTTTTCTGTTCTTCGTCCTATATGGCGAATGTTGTTAAATCTGGTTTCAAATCAAATATAGTAGTCATATTTTTCCCAAATGTAGGTATAATACGTATTGATATATTTAATATAGGTAGCAACACTTATATGTATAGGTATTTTAAAGAATGCTGGCTACTACCACAGCTCTATAATATATACCTATCTAAATAAGAAAAAGTAGGATTTTTTTGTAAACTTTAACCCATTATGTAAATAACCCTCTGTTCAAATTGCTAATTTTATTTTTAAATTGCTTTTTTTTTCGCCAGCAATTGTCAGCAGACAGCGAAGATGGACCTTCAGCTATTAAAAAATCCTTATTAGAACATTACATTGAAAAGAGTGCAGAAAACAAAAAGAAACATAAAAATTCATTAACTACCAACGTAGTTAAAGTTCTTCCAAATATTTGCCCCAAAAAACTAAATGTGAGTCAAACGAGCCACAACAGAGCCAACGTTACGTCAACAGTAGCATCTCCAGTGCAAGTTGCATCACCACCGGCGACTATGCCTCCCAAGGTACCTGCACCGAGTCGGCTGCAAGGAGATGAAACCCTTGAAGAAATAAAATCATTCACTAACTTCATAGCTTTCAAGATGAAAAAATACAGCGAGACCACTAAAAATTATGTACAACAAGCAATATGTGACATTATTTTCAAGGCTGATCAACATATTTATGACAACATGACTTCGGATGAACAGCTTAGTGGTCATCAATCTCCACAAAGAGATGCGGAATCGGAAGATGGAGACATAGAAAACAAGACAATTGATATAGGCAATGGGCAAGTTATTATAATCAAAACGGACGATAGCGATTAGTATGACTAAGGATAAGTTGAAAGGCGAATGGCGAAATCTGATTGAGAATTGTGACAGTGATATTCGTAATAACAATTAGTTATTAAAATAATGTATCTTTCATTAATAAATGACTCATTTTGTAATCATGCTATTTGTTTATTTATAACCCCTGGTTACCACCATGAGTTTGATGGAACAAAGATTGAAGTCGATTAACTATTGTTTACAAACGCAGTGCGCAATGAACTAAGTTTTTCTCCCTATGCCATTTTGAATCATAAAATTTTGCTAGGCAATTTTATACGAGAAAAATATAAAAGTACATTTTGAAGATTTCATTAATTTAAATGTTTATTTCATAAGTGCTAAAAACTTTAAAAAGGAGTGAGGGGTGGTTAAGAGTTTTAATCAAAATTTAACATGAAAAGTAATCTTGAAACCAAAGCGAATCAAATATTTTATGATAGGTAGGTATATAATTTATTATATGCGATAAAACAATTCAATATGGCATTTCAAAGCACAGAAGGCTGATGTTTAGCTAACTGCTAAACTACATTCTGTCACGATATCGTAACTATGATAGGTACTAGATGTATTACGTTCTAATGAGGTGCTGCAACGTAAGGTTCGTTAAGCTTGATTACAATGTATGTTTATAAAGTTTACAGAATGTAATCATGTAGATTGGGCAGAGGGAAAATTTGAATTTATTCGACATTGACGACCGGTCTGGCTCAGTCGGCAGTGACCCTGCCTGCTAAGCCGCGGTCCTGGGTTCAAGTCCCGGTAAGGGCATTTATTTGTGTGATGAGCACAGATCTTTGTTCCTGAGTCATGGATGTTTTCTATGTATATAAGTATGTATTTATCTATTTAAGTATGTTTATCGACGCTTAGCACCCATATTTAGTACAAGCTTTGCTTAGTTTGGGGCTAAGTTGATCTGTGTAAGGTGTCCCCCAATATTTATTTAATTTATTTATTGGAGTTAGTAGAATTACAAGGCTCATTTCATATGAGTAAAAAATGTTAGAGTTCGATTTTCGGTCATAAATGTGTGTACACAGCTCCGAAAAGATATAAATTATAAACTAATTTTAGTTTTATTACAATTTTGGTGTATCTCTCACGTTGACGGTTATCGATGTGATGCGTATATCGTTAGTAATAAACCAAAAAGTCGCCCTAAACATGGTTCTTTAAATCAAAACGTAAAAATTATGCTCTTGTCTTTAAAAAAAATGCAGCAGTTTGGCAGAGCAGAAATCTGGTAGTTAACTAAATTTGTCACCACGGCGCGATTATGGCGGCACACGGCAGGTTAATACAAAGCAAACATTGAGAAATGAGGCCACAAGGGCCATGCGAAGTTCGAGTACCTACGAAAGTGAACCACGCCGCTCAAGGCTGACCGGTCTCCTCAAACCAAGTGACCTTTACGAGTATTCGAATGATATCCTTGTTCCCACAGATTGTAATTTGCTAAAGGTACAATGATTCGATATTCGCGACAAGATCAGTTCAGCAGTGTAAGTATGCAATTTTAATACTGGATACTTCAAATTAAGAACCGATGAGACAATTAAGTTGATAGAGCTGTTTAATACATATGGGGGATGTTTTAAATGACTATACAATATTATGTCGTTAAGAAGAATATTATAAATTACCCGGTTACTGTAAACCGATAAATAATAGTCAATTTTGCAATATAAATAAATAATATAACCTAGCGTGAGACAAGTTACTGAACGGTCTATATTACGAAGATCTCGAAATACGTATAAACGGTTGTAAACCGAAACTTATAGATAAAATAATAGCAAAACCTAGCTATTTTTGATTATGTTTTTTATTTCCGCTACCCAAAGGTTGTCTGGTAGAGATCGCTCTTTAGCGATAAGACCGCCTGTTGTCTGCCTCTATTGATAATCATTTTTTTTGTCTCCAATGTATTTTTTGCTGAGGTGTGCCAATAAAGAGTATTCTATCTATCAAAACGATTGTATGAAATGAGCAATTGTGACATTAATTTTTGCAACGAACACTTAAGAGTTAAGTATAACAATGATAACCACCGGCACTACCGCTAGTCGTACAATTCGACAAGAGATGAAAGAGTGGAAGAATGAATGTACTTTATACCTTTTCTTTTCTATTGCCTGATTCATTGTGAGATGCTTGCTACACCAAACCAATTTGTCAATATTCGAACCCTGGAGACCAGACCTGCTGTTTCGTCAGCAAACCGGGATTTGGGCAGTTGCTTCAAAAACACAAACCTATGTTAGGTATAAGTGTAATTCTATAAATAGAAATCATGCACACCCTGTTGCTGATAACAATGTACGTATGTATAAGTTACAAGGAAATAACTGTACGAGTTTTAGTGTGGTTATTTTCCTATGTTTGCTCGATGTTGAAAAAAGTAAAGTCGGGCTTCGTTCGGGGACAAAGAATTTTAAATTATTAAAACCGACTGGAGCAAATGAGGGTGAGCGTTAAGCACATTCTGTTGTCCATGAAATTATTATTTCACGAGGCGACTTCTCTCTGTGTGCTTTTATAGCGATCTTATTTGTGAAAAAAATATATAGTTTTATGTGTCTGTGCAAGTTCTTTATTCCTTTGTTTAAGTGTATATTGCTCATTTGTATTCAATGCGATATCTTACAGTATTTACCAATACAAAGTAATAAATACCTACCTACATTTGCTGGACTAGCCAAGGTCACAATCGCTTCGACAACGAAACGCTTAATACAATCTGTCGGTCGATTGATCGACAAAGAAGAAGATTTTCCATAAGTTCCATATTCGTAGGTCAGTGACAGTTGCGTTAAGGTCGCCACGGAGTGAGGCGGCATGTGCCTTGGCTGGGACCCCGCCCTGGGACTTAGAGGCTGAAGCTCTGGCAGATATATATTGGCAAATTTCGGAGTCAAGAGCTAGAAATCAAGAGCCTATGTTCGAGGAAGTAAAACGTTGGAGAATGGATGCTCGTGATGCTGTTCTTCGTGAATGGAGCGACAGGCTGGAAGTTCCCACTGCCCACTTGACGGTGAACGCGATTCAGCCTGTTGTAAAGGAATGGGTTGGGAGACAATTCGGGGTCGTATCGTTCCATCTCACACAGGTGCTTTCGGGTCATGGGTGTTTCGGCAAATACCTGTGTGAGAGATCAAAGAGGGAGCCCACGCCAGCGTGTCATCACTGCAATAGTATAGAAAATACGGCGTAGCACACGCTGGCGGAATGCCCAAGCTGGGATGAGCACCGGAATGATTAAGTTGCGGTGGTTGGAGGCGATTTATCATTACTGGCCATCATTAAGGCGATGACCCAAAATAAGAAATGCTTTAAAGCCATGATCTCATTCTGCGAAGCTGTCATGGCTGAAAAAGAATTGGCGGAGCGCGCACGGAAGAGGACGTCGATGCTCAATTGCTCACCCGTTGCGGCGTAAACGAGCTGGGCGGAGGCGGAGGCGGGTCGCCCATGACCGTCGCTTGCCGCCTTAACGAGGACCTTTGGGTGGCAGCCACGGGGACGACTGTCACCTGTTAGAAAGAAGGTCCCCATGGTGAGGGGCATACTTGGATGCCTCTTTACTGGCGGTTGATTGTTTGAGGCACTGGTCCCACCGCGAGCTAGTAAGCTATGAGCTATCGGCTATAAAAACGAACAAAAGATAAGCACTCCCGTGCAAATAAAAGAGACACGGCGATGTTTCTAGTTACTCGCCCAGCGGTGAGCTATCAACATCGCCGTGTCTCTTTTATTTGCACGGGAGTGCTTATCTTTTGTTCGTTTTTATAGCCGATAGCTCATAGCTTACTAGCTCGCGGTGGGACCAGTGCCTGAAGGAGCTTAATAGCCGTTTGCTGGGGGCATGGTAGTGTTCACCTGTATTTCCCATGTCCTCCAAAACAGCATCGAGGTGTAAGACGGGGGGGTTGTTTAGTGGGTAGACTGGGTTTCAAGGAGTCCTACATCCTACATAACCACTCGGGTGCATCCCCGTTTTCTAATTTCGCAAAATTATAACTTTCAGCCGTTATGTAAGATTTTGCACGAGAAACTACTCCTACTAATTGAGACAAGGATGTCATATGAATTACGTAGGTACTTTTTTTACAATAATTACATATCTTCGAATTCGTTAGCGACTAAAATGCCATTGAGACTTTGGTATTGTTGGTAATAAATAAATATTATATTGTGTATGAAATACAAAACCTATATACCCCATCGCGTGACCAGCCAGAAATGTCAGACAATCTAACAAATCGAGTAACCCACAAGGGGATCACGTGACAAGATGTCATTGCTCAATACGAGTAGCTACTTCCATCATTATTAATAACATTTATTCGCACTTGCGAGTTTAATTTGAAAAAAAAAGTTAATATCGTGCGATATACAACTTGGCACCAACTTAGGCGCATAAAATAAGGTCGTTAAAATGAAAAACCGCGTATTGTTCGAGATCAGTGAGTATTCAACATATTGTTATTGTACAATCGAGCAGCATCCCGCATCCATAAAATATGATCAAGGCAGCGCAACCGCAGCAAACAGCGCGGGTGAAAGGCTAATACAGCAAACTATAATACAAATCACAATTACGCTGCAACATTAGCCAAGATCGCAATTGCGACTGCGAACGAAGACTTTCCTCTGAAGAGCATAACAAAGGCTACTCGGATTCGCGTTGTGCTGATCTGCTGATGCTGTTGAAATTCAGAAAGCAATTATGAAGACAGTACGTATATATTTCATGATTTAGGTAAAGGGACCCCAACCAACTAGTGATATTGCTTCTGTATAGAGTTTTATGTTCCTGGATTCAAAGTGCTTTAACCGTCAAAGGTATTGTATAAAGCATTTTACTAAGCTGTTGACATCTTATTCTAGCGAAACAATTGTCAAATTACTCCATCAGTGGTTCCCAAGTGTTTGGAGCTTTTTGCGTCGTTCGTGACATGTGACTTAGGAACAAAACAAGTGAAGGCAGAAACAATAAACAATGTCATCCGCCGTACGCAAATGTCCTTGGCCGTTATGCAGGAGAATGTATGAAATGTTGCAATACGTACGAACTGAGCGTGGTGGATGATACGTATTTATTACTTATATTTTTTTAAGATCCTCAATTAGGAAGAGATCACCGCATATAACGACACAGAATCGGCTGTTCATAAAGATGTATTAAAGCTGATGAATTTTTTATTTGTGAGTTCAAGCAGTTGATGCAAAATCGACGATCGGAATCCTGAGCTAAATCGCTCTTTTCGCATATAAATAAATTCTTGTTTTATAATTAGATGCGATTCCGGGTCGATAAGTGTAGTGATTTCCTTAGGCTATGCATGCAGTTCGGTGTAGAGCGCTACACCGCTAGAAGGTTGCGTTGCGGCGACCGAACGAGGGCATCGCCTTATCCGCCGTACCCAAGGTGTGCAGGCATATAAGCCTACTTCTTGGCACTATCAGTCCGAAACAAGATAAATGCTAATCATGACATTGATTTGTGTGTGGCCTTTTGCAAGTTTACGATCTTAAGTAGATAAAACTGTTAAAATCTTACCTGATTCGTTCGTGTAGGCTAGAAACCGGAGAAAAGCTATTATTTTGCAAGCAGTTACAATACAACCAAATTTAAATTGTTATATAAACAATTAAACATACTTGACTCGTTTCAACAATTTCAAGCAGTCATAGGTGGAAACATACCTGTAAAGATAAAAAGAACCAGTTTAGTTATCGATTCTTCGTTGCAACTCGGGGCACAATTAGGACTCTTCGATTATAGTCAATTATAAAAGACATTAAAAACTATATGTTAATTCACCGATATAACGCTTAGGAATAGGAATATAAATTTGTAGCTCTAGGTCGTAAATGCTATTAATTTTTCATTTTAAATTGACGAAAAGTAAACATAACTCGCCTGACCAGAAATATGTATATGACTATTGTCAGGAGGGCGCTGTTATTCTGATGTATGGAGTGGCAGTTCAGTATAGTATGAAGAAAATCATACATATAAAACTCCCGTGAGACTCATACATTTTAAAAATATTTTAATTTATGTCGCGCTCTCGACATGTAAAGGCGGGGTGTCGCTACTCTTGAGAAATTGAACCGAAACATGTCGAACGCTATATCGACTTAATACGTTAACCCGCTTAAAATATTTTTAAAAATATCAATAATCGGTGTGAGACATCATGTGACACAAATTCCTTAGTACCAAAATATCAATAATCGATGGTGTTTAAATATAATTAAAAAAATTAAATCGTTTATACCTAACTACTATAATTACGCAAAATCTTTTATACTGCGACAAAGTCTTTGAAAAACTTTTTAACAAAAAATAAAACCGCCTTCAAAAATAAGCGCGTTACAAAACACGGAGAAACTAAAAAGCCAAAAATAATAAACCTTTCAATTCAGATTTCTTATCGTATTGCAATAAGCTAAACATCCAAATTATAAACAAATCAATTATTTTTGTAGTCGGTACCAGACCTGTTCGTCGCCTTGCTATTGCCTGTTTGCCCCACCCAACCATACACAGGCTGGTACCGACTCCAAAAATAATTGATTTGTTTATAATTTGGATGTCTAGCTTATTGCAATACGATAAGAAATCTGAATTGAAAGGTTTATTATTTTTGGCTTTTTAGTTTCTCCGTGTTTTGTAACGCGCTTATTTTTGAAGGCGGTTTTATTTTTTGTTAAAAAGTTTATTTATTTGTTGATTTTCCTAGTGATATTATATGTATCAGTCCGAATACATGTACAGTAGTGAAAGAATTATCCTTTAACTCCTAACCATTGAGGAGTTGACCTTCCATCATCAGCTCAGCCACATAAAATTATTACCATCAGACGTAAATACTGGTGTACCTTTGAAAAATAGACTAAAAACATTACATGTGCCTATAACATTTGAAGAGTTCCCTCGATTTCTCCAGGATCCCATCATCAGACCCTGACTTGGTGCCAATGGGACCATCTCGGGGTTATACCGGTTCGATCAAAAAAAAAATTTTGAAAATCGGTCCACGATTCTCGGAGATATCGAATAACATACATACAAAAAAAAAAAAAAAACATTCAGTCGAATTGAGAACCTCCTCCTTTTTTGAAGTCGGTTAACAAAAAAGTGCCACTTAGTCCCCCATAACATAACACCGAAGAAAGTTCCCCTTTCCAAATGGGTGATCTGAAAGATAAAATTTAGTGTTTCAATAATAAGATTCTCTCTCTAGTCGCCTTCCGTTGGCGCAGTAATTGTAAATAGATACAAGATAAATAATATCAGGGCAGTCGCTGCGAGTTTCTTTGTAATAATAATAGGGCATTCGATGAATGTCGCGCCGCGTTAAGGTGCGTTTAAACGGCGCGTGTTAGCACGATCTTACGCAAGCCGAGCCGTCCGTGTAGATGCGGCTCGGCTCAATACGAACGCGAGCCTGTGCGTTTACACGGCGCGAGGTAGCACGATCCTACGCGAGCCGAGCCGTCCGTGTAGATACGAACGCGAGCCTGCTCGCGCGGCGTGGCGGCACATCGCGCTGTTGAAGCGCCGTCCGCTTGTCCGTTCTGCAATATGAATAAACAAAAACGCCTTGCTGCAGCAGCAGCTACTGTTATTTTGCTCGGTAGTGAACATTTACTACAAAAAGAAAGACGATGGTGGATTCGTGTCCACGCATCGTGGACATTGTTGCGATTTTTGTGCCCTAGATGTTTTGGGTTCCATATTGATGGTTCCTCTTCATAGACATAGACATTTTATTAATGATATTATAAATATTACACGTTCATCAATAAAATTATTTAACAGCAATTAAATTAAGATTATTACAATTTCAGTCTAGTTATAATTTCGAATATTTAATTGAAAGATGCATTCATTGATTATATTACATATGATATGTCATTTGGATTTGTTAATTTGATTTTATACATAATTATTATTTTATTCTAATATAAGTTATTTGGTAGGTCAAAGAAATCTTTTATGTCATAGAAGGAGTACTCTAAGAGCCACCTTCTTAACTTTTTTAAAAATTGGTGGGTACTGCCTGCATTTTTTATTTCTGCTGGTAGTTTGTTGAAGACTCTAGGTCCTATGTGAGACATGATTTTAGACGACTTAGTCAGTTTGGTAATATGAGTTTGGAGTTGATTTTTCGAGCCCTGTCTGGTGCGAGTGATTTTTTTGAACGGGTAAGAGTCCAAATTTTCATTGACGTGCTTTGCCACGTCGTAAATGTACTGAGAAGGCAGTGTGAGAATATTGTTCTTTTTGAATAGGTTTTGAGCCGGAGTACGAAGTGGAACGGAAGATATAATGCGGACAGCTCGCTTTTGCAGAATGAAGACGCGTCGCCATTCGGCTGCCGTAGCCCATAATTCTAAACCGTAACACATAACTGAGTGAAAAAGTGAGTAGTAACACGAACGGAGTTCTTTGGAGGGTAGGACTCGGGATAGTCGACCCAAGGCATAGCATGCACCAGATAGTTTACCACATAAATTATCTATGTGAGCGTCCCATTTGAGACCGGAATCCAGTGTGATGCCTAAAAATTTGCTGTGTTGTATCTGTGGTAGTGTAGTGCCATTAATGACAATGTTAAGCGGGTCGGGAGGTCTCCCACCAAGGTTAATGTGGAGGATTTGTGTTTTGGTTAAGTTTAACACTAAACCGTTTACGCGGAACCAGCCGAGCAATCTATCCATGTCGGACCTGAGGAAGGCTTCCAGCTGCTGCACTGTGTTAGCCGTGATAATGTTGCATGCATCGTCCGCGAAAATATACATGTCTCCGCAGACGGCGTTAGGGAGGTCATTAACCTGAATTAGGAAACACAAATTAGCAAGTGAAGATCCCTGCGGAACGCCTATTTCAACGCCACCATAATCAGATTTAACCTGGCCAATGATTTTTTGAAGTTCGTTGAAGGGCCTTACAGTAATAAGATTGCTCGGCTTTAGTCAGTGATTCCTCAAGTTTTAAAGATAAAGAAAGTGTTAACATAATCATAATCATATAATATAATTCAATAAAGCTTTGAATCATATCATTGCTCCACTCCATAATTCGAACACATAAAAACACCGATAAAAAACTTAAAACTCGACTTCCGTTGTCGCGCGCTTTGTACCATCTGTTTAGACGGCGCGTATTAACACGAGCCGAGCCGAAGATGGCGCGCGCGCCTTTGATCCGTGTCGAAAAAACCGACAAGTGATGGATCGCGCGAACTTTGCCGAGCCGAGCCGAGCCGCGCCGAGCGTAGCTGTTTAAACGGCGCGTGGCGCGCCGGATCACGAGCCGAGCCAGGCTCGGCTCGCGTTATCGCGCGCCGTTTAAACGCACCTTTATCGGGCATCAGGAGTCGCAGCGCGTTGCTGGACATAATTTAGCCGTGGACCGGAACTTTCTCGTGAACCGCGAAGGCGCCGTTTATTAAATCGAGATGTAGAAATCGACAGGTGGTTGGACATAGCTGCCGGCCGCTGGCAAGTCTGGTTCAGCTATTTTAATGGCGGCTAGAGAAATATAAGCTAAACAAATAGACTGTTTTATAGTGATGCAACCTGAGTAATGATGATATTCAATACCTAATAAAATCTACATAGTTAATTGAAATTAAAATAAACAAGACAATTGAGTATTATGGAAAGTATATCGCGTGGCAAGCTTGTAATGTCAATGGTTGTCAGAAACTATGTGGAATTGAACATGTGATAAGTCTGATAAGAAAATGTAAGTCGGCCGTTCACCTGCACGCCCACGAATATACCTACTCGGTATATTTTTGAATATATTAGAAGTGATAAAAGTTAATGCAGGTCAAACTTCACACGGAGGTGAAACACAAATGTCGATTGCACGCAACTATTCAGCCATACAATGCATAATGCCAGTATTATTTCAAATTAATTATTTTTCCCACGGTAAGTCTTACAAAAATCTCTCTTTAACCCTTAAATGCATGGTGATGTATATATGCTATCCACAATCATCACAATTTTTATTGCTTAATTATTATTCATTATTTATTACTATTTAATAAACAATTAAATAAATTAAATTATATAATGTTTTACTATTTATTATTTAAGGATTAAGATGAAATGGCGGAAAAGTAGTAAAAATCGGTGGAAATTCGCGTGTCAGGATGATGGCGATTTTTTTTAGTATGTGATTTAGGCTGATTTTTTTTTGTTCGAAGTTAGTAATTAGTTTATGTTTATGTTTAAACATTTTATCATAGGGGTTTCACAAATAGTGTACCTTTTTAATAGTAGTCATTTTTTTTTAATAAAACTTACCAATAACGATATATTTATATAAATAAGATTTGGCCTATTTAACTTCTAACACTGATTTAGTATAAAAATCGATCTTAAATATTTTTTTTCCCAGAGTCAGAAAACCTTTGTCTATCACATAATTCATATCTCGTTAAAAGAAAAATTCGTGCATGGGTTAATTACCTTGTAGAGCATTGATAGTAATTTATGAATGGTTGTTTGAATGAAAACTTAAGAGTATGGATACTAAGTGATATTTCTAACTTCAGAAAGAAAATTAATTACTTAATCAAGATACGCAAGGCAAGATTATAATTTCAAGCATTAAGACGATACAGGAGGGGTCATTTCTCCATACAAACGCTCTCGACTATTTCCTCCCTGGTTTTTGAAGATAAAGCAATGATTTTTTCAACCCAGATTAATATTATTTTTATCTGTGTCGGACCGTTTTAATTTTTTTGATATTCTTATTTTTAAAGACGCTAGAGCCCATCGAAAATTCCCAAAAATGGCCTTATTGATAAGGGCGCAAAAAAAGGTGTGGTATTATTTCATTGTTATTCAGATTCTCAAATTTCGTTACGATTGTTTTAAAGGAGGAAACAGTCGAGAGCGGAACCTCGAATTTAAAAATTTTTTCGCAATATCTTTTCTTAATGGACAATTTTTTTTCGATAACTCTAGTATATTAAACTAGAATTCCCTAATTAAAAGGAGGGCTCGTTTCCATTTTAGCATTTTCGCTGCTGTATCGTCTTAATATGGTCAGTTTAGGAATTTAATAACTGACACCAACCATATCTTCAAAAGGCACATGAAGTATGTAGTAAAGTAAAATTCACTGAGCAAAAAACAGCATTTATTTGTTTAAAAATAAGCGCGTTACAAAACACGGAGAAACTAAAAAGCAAAAAATAATAAACCTTTGAATTCAGATTTCTTATCGTATTGCAATAATCTAAACATCCAAATTATAAACAAATCAATTATTTTTGCAGTCGGTACCAGACTTGTTCGTCGCCTTGCTATTGCCTGTTTGCCCCACCCAACCATACGCAGGCTGGCACCGACTCCAAAAATAATTGATTTGTTTATAATTTGGATGTTTAGATTATTGCAATACGATAAGAAATCTGAATTCAAAGGTTTATTATTTTTTGCTTTTTAGTTTCTCCGTGTTTTGTAACGCGCTTATTTTTGAAGGCGGTTTTATTTTTTGTTAAAAAAGTTTATTTATTTGTTGATTTTTAGTGGTTCCTATTGATATTATATGTATCAGTCCGAATACATGTACACTAGTGAAAGAATTATCCTTTAACTCCTAACCATTGAGGAGTTGACCTTCTATCATCAGCTCAGCCACAGCTACCTTTGAAAAATACACTAAAAACATTACATGTGCCTATAACATTTGAAGAGTTCCCTCAATTTCTCCAGGATCCCATCATCAGACCCTGACTTGGTGCCAATGGGACCATCTCGGGGTTATACCCGTTCGATCAAAAAAAAAATTTTGAAAATCGGTCCACAATTCTCGGAGATATCGAGGAACATACATACAAAAAAAAATAAAAAAATAAATAAAAAAAAATAAAAAAACATTCAGTCGAATTGAGAACCTCCTCCTTTTTTGAAGTCGGTTAAAAAGAAAAACAATATATCATGTATAAGTATACATCCCGGAGAATTTATCGATACTATAAGCAGTGTAATGTTTAATCAGAAATGACATTTTTCGCAGATCAAAGTCTGCCTCCAGGACAAATTGTTTTGTCATAAATTACTTGTACTTCAATCAGGATACCGACGCCTACATAGAGGGTGCAGACACCATGTGGAAAAAACGGAATCAGGCATCCATTGAAGACCAATCAGAGCGTTTAAAAATGTTATTTCGCGTGCTTGCGCGTACTCGCATCGATTGAGGCTGCGTTGAAGAATACACGGAACCTGATCAAGTGGTCAACACAAAGAACACCGGTGAGTTATTATTAAATAAATAAAAAAGACTTAACATTAATCAAGAGCTTCCACTTCAGCAAAAGGCTCATTTTTGTATAGTTTTCATGGAGAAATAACCAATTTGAGAGGACTATTCTTGGTCTTCCGTTTACCTGAGGCGAATGGTAATGATAAAAAGTTACTATGGTTAGCTATAGCTACCGATAATTCAAGGCTTGCAGCAATATGTAAATAAACAAGTAAAAATGTCAGAAACAAAACTTAGTTTTAAACTAAATCTTCAGGTATCTTACAAGAAAATCACCGCGCAACTTCTTTTCTAAACGCCTATGATTGTTAAGCTGCTTGGGTATTCGGTCCTCTAATAAACAAAGCAAAGTTTAAGTGTATATGTGTGTAGAACTGGGGACCGCACTACTTTAATAATTATACTTGCACCAAATCTGGGGTTCTATTGATGAAACAGTGTCAGCAGCCAGTGAAACATTGCATGGTGCGCGGGCACAGCCATTTTCGAAACTTTAGTTGCAGAGTGGCAGCGCCACCGAGCCTTGCGCAACGCGCCCGGAGCTCTCCGATCCGACGTTCCCACGCGGATTTCGTATAAACAGGTGCTATGTTACATTAAACTAAGTTAATTGGCAAATGTCAAATGCCAGCACCAAGGAACAATTACTGAGGATAGCAATAACTTGCATAGGGCGTAATAAATGTTTGATCCTCTCAGTCACACCTACCTATCGAATATCGATGTGTCAAATAGATATGCCTTTAATGAAGTATGAAATTATATTTACGACTTGTAAAAGAGAAAGATAACTCATTGCGTTGTTAGGGTCAATCAAGACACGATCTGTAGGTAGTTTTTACAGATTCAAACATAATTTCGATTGGGATGCATTTGAATAACGCCTAAAAGGTTGCCTGCTGCGCCCAGAAATATTTACGAGTAGGTTCCGCCACGCCTTTGCCCTTTAGATTTACATTACATCTAAATAGCTTCGTGAATACTAAGAACGCAAGGCTACTTTTTGTCTATTTGAGAACATAATACGTACGGTTCATTTACGTTGCTAAAAAAACGCCCGGAACAAACCAATAGACTTGTCAAGTAACATAGTTTAAAGAAGCAGGAGAGCGGTCTTATAAGCAAAAAAATTCAAGGTAAAATGGAAATATATATGTACCAGACCGCTTATGCATTCAACATATCATCATGGTTTTACGTCGATTAAGTGTTAATTATAAATTATAAGGAATTCTCTGTGCGATAGAGACAATCCGTCGATAACGATTAATATAACAGTAGTGAACAAGCTAGCACGTTTCAAAGCTGGTCTAATTATGCGGTAAACTGCAATAGCTGAGGGCAGGAATGCTGCAGCAACGCAAATTGCACGTCGGATCGGTAAGGTGTGTACGGATCGACAACCTTCCATTCTCCCGACGAGGTGCGCGCCGATGTCTGAGCGGTCATTAAATATCACTCGCCAACCAACGACAATTGCCGCGCTTGATTTAATTTGTGGCTATTAAATTCCACAATGATAATGGAATGCAAGGGCGAGACTAGACCTAAAAACGTTACGAGATAAATGCAGAACGTCTGCTCATGCCTTTGCCTACTTACTCGCAATTCTGTTTACAAATTTAAATTCCATTAATTAGCCCATTAGATCACATATACCATTACTTATGGGCTAAGTACTGAAACTAATAACTCTCTCTAATAAGCGTAGTTATATACATAACATAAGTACACAGCCATTTACATTTAGGTACTTTCTGCCATTTAAAACTCATTGCAAGTACCAAAACCAAATAAAATCTCTTATGATATTTTTAGTATCGTCTTCAAAGCAATTTATATACGATTTCCTGTGTACGTTCAAATGCATGAAAAGCGCTTTCCAAAATCAACAAAAACCAGTCACGAAAACTATTTAGACTTATGCAGTGAAATCGTAAACCTTATGACCCCGATGAAGGCATGCCGTCAACAATATGGTTTGCCTATGTGGATAAAAGAGAAAACTTATTAACATAGCATATACAAGCAAACCTATACAAGTTGCAGTGCATTGACAATCGAGCTTTATTCTAGAGATTTATTTGACAGCGGGAACTTTTTTATGCGCAAAATTATTGTGTTGACACGGATTACTGTAATTGTAACCACAGAATATGTAATTTGTAACAAAGGGAAGCATGAAAAAAAAAATACTCCGAAATAGTCAGTCCTAAAGGCAGGTTTGTATCAATTTAAAAAAAATCATATGTTGGTTAGGGCCGGCCTTTAAAAAGGTCACGCGGATAATATAAATAGGAAGACGACCAACGTCCCGCGTCAATCATTTTCTATTGGGCTCCAATGGCATATCTATAAAGTTCTCTCTTCCCCACCTTGACAGATATATTCACGGGCACACACATGACCTTCTGTGACAATTCAAGAGAATCTTGTCACTAATATAAAGATCACAACATTAAACGAGTTTGCCTAAAGTAAATAATGTTCCTTTTTTCTAACTTCCAATTCTCGAACCCTCGGTACTTACATAAGGTATAGAAAATAAAGCGGCAGGCATCTACTGATTATGATGATTAATTCTGACGATTGAGACACATTTACAATGTTTATTGAGTTCACTCAAGAGCAAACGATGCTAGACCTGCCTTTAGTTACATTAGTAACTTAATCTGTGACATTAGACTTCCCAGACATAAATCAGACAAATGTCCTTAAATAAAAATCAAAAGAACAAGAGACATAATCCACGCTGGATATTCAGTTTTATTTTTTATTAGTAATTATTATACCAAATTGTTCCTGCATTTCATAATTTGCATATACATTTATATTTAAATAATGTGCAAAAGGTCGTAAGTCGTATCCATGAAACTTGTCACAATTATTACCTTTATAAATACAAGTAAACATTAGAATGAGTTGAAAGCATTGTAGAAAACTACTTTGCATTGCATTAATTGCATATACAGAGTCTATACAGAGTGGGGCCTGTAACAAAGGCGAAGAATTGAACTGTAGGCTATTCTCCTTATACTGATCAACATTTGTTCAGTGACTTTTAAAAATTATGAAGTCGTTAAATTTTTAATTTTTCATACAAAATAAATATTAGCTTCAATGTACGCCATTATTGTTGTCATTGACGTTGTCTGTCACACTTTAGACTTAACAGAATTCGCAATACATTACCTCTTAGAAAAAACTTTCAAGTGTGATAAAAATCAAAATACAAGTTATTTTTAAAAGTCGCCGAACAAATGTTGATCAGTATAAGGAGAATAGCCTAGAGTTCAATTCTTCGCCTTTGTTACAGGCCCCACTCTGTATATGTAAAATTTCATTAGAGGGTGAAGAGTATAGGTATAAACTTGTTTATCTTACTTCGTTGTATAAACTATATAATATTAATGTATAAACATGAAAACGGATTTTCGAATTTAACCAATTTTATCTTTTGTCCTTGTCGTTAACGATCACATCGCGTGACAAGACGACTGTCATACTTCCATTTTAAAATGACTAATTCGATTAATCGTTATCACCACAGTTATTAAAGAAATTATGTTTGAGGACGAAATATTAGCATGAATGATGAAGTTCTGTAAAAATCGTTGAATAAGTTATGGCGATGTTATCTGTAGGAGCGATATGCAAGAGAACGAGCCGTCAGGCCGGTTGCAGCTGCTTTATGTTAATAAAATTTATGCAGTAGGCGTTCAAAAGACAGTTCAATTTTGTAATGAAGCGGTACGTGGTCTCAGTTAATTATTTTTTCAATTTCACAAGACGCCTGCTATGCCCGGGGCGTATCGTGTAAGGTAGCGCCGAACTGAACCGCTTCTCTATGTGAGAATTAATATTTGTAATGACGTACAAGCACCGGAACTTGATCGTACGAACATAATTTCATTTAAATTATATGCAAAAACTTATATCAACTGAATTTCTGCGGAAAAGAGTAGATTATAAAGGAACGGACTCTTCTCTCTCCGTACACACTAGGTACCTATCATACTCGTAAACTTGACAGCAATTTTATTGTCATGAATATTATGTTCCTGCAATTCATTGCTTAATGGCCTATTTGTCTTTATATCAGAAACCGTGTGAAGATTGAAGATTACAATAGGCGGATAAAAAAACGTCCGCCGTTATGATGAATACTACCCTGTGTTTGAAGTTTAGTTACCGCAGGTGCGGTCACGCGGCCGGCACCGTGGTTTCACCCCGTTTCGGGTGGTCACGTTTCCCGCCGCCGCGTGATCCGGTGACGCACCGGGAAGCCTAACCCCACGGCGGTTTCGGGTTATAACGTAACCTTGGTCAATTGTTGCGCGGTCACATGACTGTGACCACAAATATCAACGCTTTACTCCGTTCCACACAAGTTTATCTATTTTAGACCAGTGGCCCGTTTCTCGAAAGGTACAAGCCTTGTATTAAAAGTGTGTTTCCATGACAACCCATACGATTTGACAGTTCGCGCACTTGTAATACAAGACTCGTACCGTTCGAGAAATGGGCCGCAGGAGTCAAACTTAGAAAACGTGTCCTCTTTAAAGCTGATACACGTTACAGAGATTTTAGTAGAAACACATCCATAAAATCTGTCCGGTAACATCAATTTAACTAAATACGCACAAGATTTGTATGTGTCTATATTGTACGGATACTAACATACCTCGAATTTATGTAATAGTAGCTGCCTAATAAGTTAAAGCGTGAGAAGCAAAGTATCGAATTTCCGACAAGCTTGTGAAACGGTAAGCAAGCTCAGGTGTCGGCGATTTGCGTGGAAACCTTACATTCTGAACTGTACTTTATTACTGTTAGTGTTAGGTATACATAATTTATGTAATTACATAACTACAAATTATACTGAAACCAAAAATCCCAAGTTACATATTATATTCATTAAATAGATATAACTCAGTATTAAATAATAAGTATACCTACGGGATCTCATACATTGTTATATCTCAAACGTTTACAATTAAAGCTCCAACTTGGTCAGGAAATATCGACATATAACAAATGGTTCACAAAAATTTTAATTTATATAGGTATATAAACCTTTCTCAACAATCAATCTATTCATACGTGAAAACCGCATGAAGATATTCATTCAGAAGTTTTAAGTTTATCGCGGACATATAAACAGACGCACAGAGGTTGCCCCCGGAACTTTGCTTTTCTTATCTATTCTATAAAGTGTTAGGCTATGAGCTTTTTACTCAGTATGAACCTATGATTATCTTAATATGTAGTTGTATTAATACATATTTAATGATTTTATTTAATCAAATGTATTTAGGAAGCACATCGACCTGAATTAATATGTCATTCTAAAAAAACTAGTTTATAAATGTATAAAAGTTCGTAGCACTAATGATGAATGCAATCATTAGAGGTAATATATATTAATATCAACGAAACATTAACGAGTGATTGATATATGTTCGCCTAATTTAAATAATATATTACAATGCCACTCAGTCCGTTTACCGGCGAGGCTACAAATACAATAGTTACATATAGCAGGTTACTCTTCGACGTTTTCAGGTCATTGTCTTGCATTTATTGGGTTGGTAAGAAAGTAATGAGCGATCGATTGAATTCCACATAAAATTTTTGAGCGTTCTAGAATCTTCTATGGTCGAAAGTATATAAAGGGCGAGTCGCACAGTTTCTCGTCAGTCATTCACTAGCTGTCGCCGAGCTAATATAAGGAAGAAAATGGACGAATTAAAAGTGCATGTAAGGCATTGCTTACTATATGAATTTCAGTCTGGCCATTCAGCCGCCGAAGCAGTGCGTAATATATGTCAGCGTGTTGTTCCTGAAGTTGTGTCTGAGGCCACGGCGAAACGATGGTTCCAGCGGTTTCGTAGTGGCGACTTTTCATTATCAGATGTAGCCAAATTAAAAACCTTAATTGAAGGAGATCCGAGGCTAACGAGTCGTACTCTTGCTACCGAGTTAGGCTGCTCTCATGTCACCATAGAAACACATTTACACGAGTTGGGAAAAAACTACAAATACAGTGTTTGGATACCGCACGAACTTGATAGAGATCAACTAAACCGCCGTGCCGATATCTGCATACAACTTCTGTCTTTTCGCCGCACATTCAACTGGTTGGACCATCTTATCACTGGAGATGAAAAATGGGTCTTATATATAAATCACACACGCAAACGTCAGTGGCTAGCTCCAAACGAAAAAGGAATAGAGGCACCAAAAACAGAGCCTCACCCGAAAAAAGTTATGCTGTCCGTTTGGTGGGATATTCATGGTATTATTCACTGGGAACTCCTACCAAGTGGAATGACTGTTACCGCATCAGTATACTGTAATCAGCTTGAAAATTTAAACCAAAAAATCTGTCAGAATCATCCACAGCATGCTAAAGTTTTTTTCTTACACGACAATGCTCGCCCACACATTGCAAAAGTGACTCGGCTAAAGCTATTGGAGCTAGGTTGGAAAGTGATACCTCATCCACCGTACTCTCCAGACTTGGCACCTACGGATTACGCATTGTTCAGATCGCTAAGCAATGCCTTGAATGAAAAAAAGTTCGATGATCAAGCCCATCTACCACAGTACATAGCTGAGTTTTTTAAAAAATGTATGTATGTATGTAAATAAAAATTACAATATTGGTTATGATTCGCTCATTACTTTCTTACCAACCCAATACATTTCATCTGCAGAACAAATTATTACCAAACACATAAAAAGTATTTAAATGCATGATTCTTATTTCTTAGCATTTGCTTTTGCGAAACTGAAAAGTCGCTGATTCATAGCCGCACGATTGACGTGAGTCATTTATCGTGAAACAGTATAAGCAGCGGATAAAATGGATGATAAGTACATAAAGAGCAGGTTTAGCGAGATTCAGATGAGAATCTCATCGGATGACACTGATGAATTCAAATACCTTATATTATACCCGTGCCGGTCGCTATATGGCATATTAGGAAAAATTAAAAGTGACGCGGCCCGACCCGAAACACAATTAAATTATTTAAATTATTTTCGGTGAGCACTAATCAACAAGTTGTGTGTGCAATTCTAAAGGATACATTAAAAGGAATAAAAAAAGCTTCAACATTTTAGGGCGTAAGTGGTACCCTTACTTGAATGCTTTTTTATAACTGAGGCTCTACAATGATTAGGCCGAGTAGTTTAATATAATACAACGATTCATTCAATGATGTTTATAGGACAGACAATGAATGGCAACGAAAACAGTAAATGGAAATGCTTGAACATATTTTTGGAATTCCTGACTTTACTAGTCCAAGCAAAGTTATCACAACTTCATATAATATATACCTTCAAATCTAGGGTGAACAGGCATCTTCTGGGCGAGCTCACTCCATCGTAGGCGGCATCTTTGCTTTTGGCTAGTCTATGGTCAAGAGAAAGCCCATTTATAATAAAATAAATAAAATATATTTACCTACATATGTGTAGGGCGAATAGTTCCTCTTGCGCAGAAGATTTAAGACACGACCTAAACAACAATGTATTGAAATAACGTTACGATCAATATCATGTTAATTTTATCGTTTTCGTTTGCCGGAACTATTTTAACGATTAAAATAAAAAGAATACCTAATGGGCCAGCCCTGTTAATCAATTCCACGGCTTCGTAGAACTGTGAGATTTAATGCAATCGTATCTTATGGATAATATATTTACATTCGTTACAAAAACAATCCGAACCTAAAAATACAAAACCATAAAAAACGTACATATGTACGATAAATTAATGCACGATTGAAAATCTTTGTCACATTCCTTGGGAAAGGAAACGATTTATCAAACGTACGACATATGTCAATGGTCGATAAAAGATTAGAAATAGTGGATATGTAAGAACCGCGCAAATCCTTGGCGTACTTCGTAAGTACAAATGACCCGCAATGCGAGCAAAATGTCGGAGAGAATAAGAGAAGTCAGTGGTTGGTGAGATGAACGCAATGATTTGCAGCAGCGATAAATCCGCCGGCAGACGGGGACAGACCCGCCCGCGGCTGCCACGGTAAGTGTATCCAATTACTACGATACCCTACACCGCAGCACAGCACCGACCCATACGTTATGTACCATAATAACAAAGATTACTGTGATAAAAAAAATCTATTACAAACAGCCGGGGAGGTAACCTCGCTTAAACTTTTAGATCTAAAACAGGGTTGTAAATAGATTGGAATATTTCGAACGCTTTTTAGTGTAACTTTATATTTTAAGAATCGATTAATTTCATCTTGAAGTGTTTCGAGTTCGACGTATATGCAATATATTTTAACCTCGTCTCATTTTACACAAGAAACCGTTAAGAGTTGTAGGCGAGTTGCGGATAATTAATACCGTCCTGTGCTACTTTATGTTACCGTCGGAAGAAACCGCAGCGCCCTGCGGTGGCTTAAGAACATGTTTAGTCGCACTCGTATCACTCATTCCACTTTGTGCCAATTTCACCGGCAGGCCATCTCGTATTCTACTACTTCCACTAGACTACTTCAAGCTTCGTCATCGATTAATGCTTTAAGGGTGGAGGAAGCAGTGACCCGTTTTTCTTAACGACTTAATAAAGGGTTTCTGTAATTTTTCATTAATTCAGTAAGCTGTAGCGTGCAGATTAATACTACTTTAATTTATTGTAATGTCATCACGTAAAGACGGGCAGCCGCAATTACATGGACTCACATTAAGTACAGACGTAAAGATAACTTATAATAAAGTGATAGTATTAAATCTAAGCAAGGCCTTTTATTGACCAGTAATTGTAAATTTCTAGATTGTAAGTTAATGAAAGATTAAAGTGGAAAAGTGCCTTTGCACCAGTAACTCGGACACTCGAGAGCGGGCGGGGGTCCTCTCCCTACTTCCTGAGTGGACGGCCTATGTTGCATGAACTGTTTGGCATTAGCATCCTAGTTGTTCGCACTTTCCACCGCAACAGGACCAAACATATACGGCCCAAGAATGTATACTTTTGGCGCGTCATCATCGTCTGAGATTTGACTGTAGACCCGGACGCGCGTGTCGTATGACTGATATGAGAGGCGACAAAGGTGCCCATGCACGCGATTGCTCAGACCATACCCATGTCATCCTCTTTCCCACGACACTAAAGTTAGGCCACCAGGCTACTTACCCCTGGACTGGAGGCTCCACTTATGCTGGAGGTTTCTAACTAGGCCGTCCAACGTGATCTTACATCCTACTCCATCCCACGCGTCTTTGGTTTTCCGGGATTGACGCTTCTGGGTAGACTACCATCTACCAAATGTTGTCCCTATAATGTCGGAAAAATTACCAGCCGACATTTATTTTCCACATGCTGCACCCAAATGCCACCATAAGGGACATGCAACCCTGCTTGTGTCCACTGGATCTGACCACTTAGTGACTTTACCATCGACTCATTTGTATATTTAATAGTTTACCCGAATGTCCCAACATGTTCGATACGCAACCATTTTTTTAAATATAGGAGTCAAACGGACACATGCGAGGTGGATCGCCTGATGGTATGAGATGAGATTACTACCAGCCATGGACAATTGGACAACTGCAACACCAGAGGGGTTTTTGTCAGTGCCTTAACAATACGGGTGTAGGTGAGCTCTTTTCTTGAAGGTGGTATCGATCCGAAACTGGCCCAGCCAGAAATTAAGGTAGTAAAGTAGTGCACACAAGTATTTCAAGTATGTTAGTAGAGCTTCATGTAAGTAGTTGTATTCTGCGGACATCGCGGAAAAGCTCCAGTATCGAGTAATCAAGCAGCATATCGCCGTCGGCGGAGCAAGCTCTGACCCTGCTGCCTTTGTTTGCTCAAATTTATTTTAACCATTACAGATCGTGATCGCCCTCGCATAGTAGGCAAAAAACGTAACAAGCAGTACTGATTTTATAGGAAATCCATTGTAAAACGATTTTAGTGGTTACCAAGCTGTATTTATTGCATATATTTAAAACATTCATTCATGTGAATGGAATAAGTTTGTTTTTGTTGGAAGGACTGACCTCGGCGCGTTTTCGATAAATAATCAACATCACAATCGATACAATCGGCACGTAAATGGCCATAATGGGAAACGCTGCGGTGCATCGATGCGATCGCAGTGTTCGAAGGCCGGTTGGTCAGTCTGTGCGCGGCGTCGGTGCGGCTGTTGTACGTTTTTAACTTGGTCAGATTGTACGTTCACTGAATCGGCCGCGTGCTGATTCAAATCGAGGTCTGCCGGGTCGCTGGGCAGAGCGGGTTGCGATGCTCGCGGATCGATTATCGCACGTCACGAGTTGCAGGCGAATCAGGCCACACACTGCACGCAATGTCACGCCATCTAATTAATTCTCATATCGCCAAAAAAAACTATATATTACACGCAATGTCTTCGTATTGTTCGAAGCAACATACAAGCCAACACAAAAACCTGTCACGTTTCACCGAGCAATAAACCGAATTATCTAACTGCCTGCGGCACAACAATAACAACAAGTGCTTCGTATTTCATTAGCAGTAACTTAACAGCAGTAATAACTAGAAGATATATTAAAAGATCTGCCGTATTTTTCAACTAATAAACTATACACAGTATACTTTATTATTTTTAACATAACTGACACTGGTATTAATAATTATAAACAGGAATATTACTAAAATAATGCATTACAATGAAATTGAACAGTAATGGTACCCCGCGGGAGCCGGAGAGCGCTATTAGACCGACATGGACATGACTTATCTGTGAAATATATAGCAATCGCAGATCGATGTCATTTCAAATTGGTTCGTAGTAAGCCTCAGGTGTTACCTCCGTGAATAATTTTATCGCTCGTTAGCGAAGGATAAAACTAAGTTTAACGAGCGATTAAATGCAGTGAAGCTTCTTGATGGCAGCATTAGTACCTACTATTAATAATTTACAACAGAAGTGTGCATCAATAGAGTTATGGTTCGAATCCTCATCAACTGTCCTTATGTTTCATGTACGATAGGAATCATTTTATTGTTTTATCATAATTTCTATTACAATATCGGATAGAAAATGCCTTATAAGACGTTGTTACATGTGATACATAGGACCCTTTAGGCATGAAAAACCAAGTATACAATTCGAAAACTGTGGATGGGAACTTATTTTTATCTGTAGGTCATGAACCTACGTACGTCGTACGAAAAAACCTCACATGGCTTTTAAGTTGGTGAAAATATGCGCAAAGCTGCTTGAAGGTAGTTTTCACGGCACGGAAAATGGTGCTAATATCTGCTGTCATGTTCGGTGTCAGTAAAGGCACCTCCCCGAGGGAACGGTTACAACGTAACAATAGTCATTAGCAATCAATCAAACTGATTTCAGTGGGTGGCGTAGACACTCTGGCTAAAAGCCAAATCGTTCCTTGCGGTCACGTTGAGAAATTTCACATGTGGCCATGTTACGTTAAAGCGAATAGAAACACAAAACGGGATACGGAAGCTGTAACCGTTTTAGAGCTTTCAGTTACGTGTGGAGGGGATTTCACAAGTATCAGCGCCAACCACGGCCGGGCGGCTCGGTCAGTCGAGACGAAACGATGAACACAGGGATTTATTGAAATTGTGGGCAACGATACGTCGATGGCTGTGGTTGGCGGCACGCGCTGGTATCACGTACGGGCAATTGAAAGGAGCGCGAGTTATTGCGGGAAATGCGAGGGAATCGAGTCACAATTGCAGCTCCCGGGCAAGCCACACAATGTGCTCGCGAAGGGATAACGACGCGGGCGTCGGTGTCGCTTCGCGCGTCACGCCTTCATGCCATGGCACGCCACCCGAGGCACACGACACGACATATAGATCGATAGCTTTACAACCAAACAATTTGCTACGAACTTTGGACTTTAGTGTTTTTACGGTATTACACTGTAACTAAAGAACATTTCATGTTAAGCTACTTAGTAGGAGTATGAATCCGTTATGAAATTTATAAAATATAAATTATGTAATAAGTATATTTTTATGTTTAATTGTTAGTTTCTCAGTGGCTTCACCAGATGATGTATATTTGACAATAAAAATCAGGGTGTCCACTACTAAACCCAAAAAAAATTCCCTGACTTTTCCCTGACTTTCCATGACCATTTCAGAAAATTTCCCTGACCATTTTCATTCTACGATGACATTTGCTTAGGGTTGAAAAAAGCACTTTTTTACAGTTCCTTTCCTCAAAAAGGAAAAACCACTTTTGCTTAGGGTGCAAAAAAAACCAGTCTTTTTTCTGTCTTAAAAAAAACCGAAAAAAAGCATTTTTTTTACAGTTCCCTGTTTCAGCTGTATGTCAGTGCACTGTTTGAGTTGCAGGCGTCCATAGGTTACGGTGACCGCTTTACATCAGGCGGGCCGTATGCTTGTTTGCCACCGACGCAGTATAAAAAAAAAAGTTTTTGTTAGGGTTCCGTTCCTCAAAAAGGAAAAACGGAACCCTTATAGGATCGTGCACTGCACCTGTCTGTCCGTCTGTCACAGCCAATTTTTTTCTGGAATATGTTTGTTTTCTAAAGTACGAAATATTAAAATTTGCAAGGCAGTTCATACTTTTATACCTATGGTTTATTTTCCTTTATGTTAACTATTAAACTTAAATTTTTGGTCTTATAAAACTAACATTAACGAAATTATGTTAAAATGTAGTCGCCATTTACTTTTGGCTATACCAGTGCCGGTCCGTGCACTCTCAATGAGGGATATCAGGGTAAAGCGAGTTTGAGTTTCGGCGCCCTTGGATAGCCCAAGCAAAAAAAAGTCGCGAGCGTAGCGAGCGCGAAATTTTTTCCCCTTTTATACGGCCCTGGGGCTGATAGTAGTTATTATGTACATAAGCATAACATAGCAAACGAAATGGGGTACCTAGTCTATCAGAGCAAAGTCAGGAAAGCAGGCTTGCAATGAAAACGAGATTTCGAGCGAATAGTGAGTTCGAAGTATTGACTAACAAAAATATATAACCTGTGTAGAAATATTGGGTTGGTAAGAAAGTAATGAGCGAATCATAACCAATATTGTAATTTTTATTTAATTTATTATTTTAATCATTTATCAAAAATATAACGGCCTTCGTTATCTACTACTTGTCTCCATCGTTCTGGTAAAGAATGAATAGCATCGGCGAAGAAGTTCTTAAGTTTAGATTCAAAAAACTCAGCTATGTACTGTCGTAGATGGGCTTGATCATCGAACTTTTTTTCATTCAAGGCATTGCTTAGCGATTTGAACAATGCGTAATCCGTAGGTGCCAAGTCTAGAGAGTACGGTGGATGAGGTATCACTTTCCAACCTAGCTCCAATAGCTTTAGCCGAGTCACTTTTGCAATGCGTGGGCGAGCATTGTCGTGTAAGAAAAAAACTTTAGCATGATGTGGACGATTCTGAGAGATTTTTTGGTTTAAATTTTCAAGCTGATTACAGTATACTGATGCGCTAACAGTCATTCCACTTGGTAGGAGTTCCCAGTGAATAATACCATGAATATCCCACCAAACGGACAGCATAACTTTTTTCGGGTGAGGCTCTGTTTTTGGTGCCTCTATTCCTTTTTCGTTTGGAGCTAGCCACTGACGTTTGCGTGTGTGATTTATATATAAGACCCATTTTTCATCTCCAGTGATAAGATGGTCCAACCAGTTGAATGTGCGGCGAAAAGACAGAAGTTGTATGCAGATATCGGCACGGCGGTTTAGTTGATGTCTATCAAGTTCGTGCGGTATCCAAACACTGTATTTGTAGTTTTTTCCCAACTCGTGTAAATGTGTTTCTATGGTGACATGAGAGCAGCCTAACTCGGTAGCAAGAGTACGACTCGTTAGCCTCGGATCTCCTTCAATTAAGGTTTTTAATTTGGCTACATCAATCTTCACCGGTCGACCAGACTTAGGTTGATCTGATAATGAAAAGTCGCCACTACGAAACCGCTGGAACCATCGTTTCGCCGTGGCCTCAGACACAACTTCAGGAGCAACACGCTGACATATATTACGCACTGCTTCGGCGGCTGAATGGCCAGACTGAAATTCATATAGTAAGCAATGCCTTACATGCACTTTTAATTCGTCCATTTTCTTCCTTATATTAGCTCGGCGACAGCTAGTGAATGACTGACGAGAAACTGTGCGACTCGCCCTTTATATACTTTCGGCCATAGAAGATTCTAGAACTCTCTCGAAAATTTTATGTGGAATTCAATCGATCGCTCATTACTTTCTTACCAACCCAATAGTAAACGCGAGCGTAGCGAGCGCGAATTTTTTTCTCTGTTGTCAGCGTCGGGATGCCCATTTAGGTGTTTTGCCACTACATGCCTTTAGGTTTCCAAGTGCTTTAAAGTTCTCTAATCATCACGCTTATTATCCTCCTATGCTCCTTTGACTAATACAAAATTGCGCATCTATGTGACGTTTTGGGCCATTGGCTTTTTAAGGAACTCCGCTTTGGATTGTCGGATCGGATAGATACTTAGGATTTGGACATCGACATAACTTTGTCTTTGTCGTTTTCTCGTCGCCCTAGCAAAAGCACCTTTCCAGTTAATCTGAATCACAATAACTGAATTCATACCCGACCCCCTCGCTATTTTGGAATATGTGGGTGGGGCACGCAATGTAAAAAAATCTGGATTTTGGGCCTGATAAATTAAGGTCAAGCATGAAGATATCCCTCATTAGCAATCACTGGGATGGACTATACTTGTCATAAAAAGTCTAAAGAGATAATTCTAAGTTCCCTTAAAATTACTACCGGGAATCCATCTTTGGTGTCATGGATGTGCATGGCCAACCCAAGAAATCATATAATTTTTTTTCAATACTTTTTGATTTTTTTTCTTGGTGCCAAATTTTTCCCTGACCTCCAAATCATTTCCCTGACTTTCCCTGACTTTCCATGACCACTATGAGCTTCCCTGACTTTTCCCTGACTTTCCCTGACTTTCCAGAAAGTGGGCACCCTGAAAATTGTTGAGTCAATGTTAGTATGACATAAAGTATGTTTACAAAAGTATGAGCTGAAGGAATATTCACCAGCCTTTTCGTTATTTAGCACACAATCGCAATCCTCACGGAGAAAAAAGTCTTGTCCATGATACCTGAATAGTGTAATCTGAACGAGAAAATCTAGTAAATTCTGGGACAATTGTTCACATAGTATAAATAACTAAACTAGTCTGTTTAAATGCGTTGAGCTTAGTGAACTAGTTATCTTGTAATTGCTACACATTAAAATAGCGTGTATTACTAGAATATTTAGTAATCATAACACGTGGACCGTACAAATAAATAATATTTTCTTGCAGAGCTTAATAAATGAAATGTGACCTTGACAATATATTCTTGTAAAGGTAATATATACATTACGTATCATAAAATAAAAATATTGTAAGGGTACACAGTCAAATTGTGTGTATTACTAGATTATTCAGTATTTATAACAAATGGAGTGTCTAAATAAACAAAATAATGTAAACTCCACAAGAAATTCTTGTAAAGGTTATAAAACTTTAGTTAGGCCAATAATAGGTATCGTTAAGAATACAAGTCATCTGATATATATTACATTCTCTTCATTTATGTAAACTTCATTAAATGGTTGATAGAACAAGAAAGTTAGTTACAGCAACTGCATTTATGGTACTCTCTAATAAATATACAATTGCGTTAACGTGTTATATTTTTATCGGTACCTATGAATTTGTCTGTGCACTGTATAGACAACTAACATTTCTTGTAAATGTAAAAAAAGGTTTGTTGTCTATACAAGGTGGTTCAGTAGGATTAAAGGCCGAGCCACGCCAGATACGTGTACGTAGACGTGTGCGTGGCGTGCGCGCTGTAAAGTACGAATCTTCAAAAGAGATGATACACCGCTAGACACACACGGGAAACACGTCACACAAGCGGTGTAATCTCTAATGAGGATTCGTCATTTACACCGCGTACGCTACGCGCACGTCTACGTACACGTATCTGGCGTGGCTCAGCCTTTAATCCTACTGTACCACCTTGTATAGACAACAAACCTTTTCTTACATTTACAAGAAATGTTAGTTGTCTATACAGTGCACAGACAAATTCATAGGTACCTACCGATAAAAATGCAGGTTGCTAGGACCAGTTCCAAGAGACAGAAGCCTAGAGTTGAAACTGGGATCCGGAAACCTGGGTCACCCAGCATATGGAATGGATGCTATGAGCGGTGAAAATTGGTGAATCTGAAAGTAAATAAAATAATTGTATAATTTGTTAAAAAATATATTTCAACGATCCTTAGTGCAAGACTTTGTTCATATATTCGTCAGTGTTAATAGAACCGTCCTTAATTTCGTCCAAAATTTATATTTTGCAGAATTTTTCCACTTTTGTTCCACAGTATGGCATGGGTCACAGGAAACTTGCAACCATTGTAAATCATCTGAAAAAGACATTAAAATTTCTATGAATAAATTTTACATTAAGTAATATTCTACGTCCACTTCAGATATATATAAAGACTGTCCACGATAAAAAGTGGTCATATATAACATGGTAAATCTTGAGAATAATGAGAATTTATAAGCAGCATGTTTGTCAAATAATTTGTAGATATTAAACTACATTATAAAAATACAAACAAATTATAAACTTTAGGTGGCCTATGAATTTTAGCAGTATGTATCTCATGATAACAATATTTTTTTGTACAGTGTCTTCTTGCAGTCTTTAAGTACAACAGTTTTAATGACAAAAATATTTTTTTAATGTTTAATTATAATAGCCAAAATATACCCTATTACATACTGATTTTACGATAGTAAAAATTTTTCTGATTGTAATCAGATTAAGAAAGTACTGAGATTTTCTAACTTTGCTGAATTCGAATTTTGGACACTTTTTGGCTCTCCATACAAAAACAACTGTCAGTGCTTGGAGTAGAAAGTCTTCCTGACTACCAAAAGTCGAAATGAGTTTCAAAAAGTATTTTTTTGTCTGCTAAGATGTCATTCTAATGTGTGTAAAACAGCTTATAAAAATATAAGTATTTATAAAATTGTGCCAGGAAGCGTGTGAAGTTTGTTAAAAAACTGTACAAGAAATGAAATGCTTGATGGTATACATTCGGCGAAACCTCAGACACACTAAAGCATTATAAGGAATAGCTTTAATTATTATATAGTTTTATGTATACAGATTTATCAAAATATAATATTGCTTCAAAATGTGCATTCAGGAAGAAAGATTTATCATGTTATGTATGACCACTTTTTATCGTGGACAGTCCTTATTAGTTCAGTATTTAGATTTTGCCCACGTAATGTAGTATGAATTTGTATGCAATGTAAAATGAATACAACATTAAATGCCTTTTTACTCACCATTCTAATTATCTACTAAGTTCTACATGATGTACGGTATGTGACTAACCTGCTTTTGCCAACTCTGCCATCTCCCATCCTTGCAAGAGTTTTTGCACCTCTTCATCCATTTCCTAAAATGGAAACTACCAAACGAATGGATAATACGAAGTGAGTACGTTTAACGATAAATAATATAACCTATTGCGATCCGCGTCCACGCGTAATCTCTCATGACACGTAAATGGCCGCCGACCACGCCGCAAAACATTGCGTTTCGTTACACAAGCAAAACATTTATTTATGCGGACAATATTTTTGTTATAACAATTATTTTTCGGTGTATATTACGAGAATATCATTGTTATTTTTTACAAGAGGCGCAAAGTAAAATCAACTATACTGCTATAGCATTCACTAAGATATACAATGGTACTTAAACATGGCGTTTCGTTACAAAAACGAAACAAATATTTATACTAACTAAATACTTTTTCAACAGAACTATTTGTTCACCAGTATACATTACGAGAATATTATTGTCATTATTTACAAGAGCTGCAAAGTAATACCAACTTATAAAACAGTCATATCAACTATACTGCGATGGCATTCGCTACGATACAAATAATAGAGTTGACAGCGATGCGTACATATTTATACAAACTTAATATTTTTAAATATAACTCTTCGTTGAGTTTACATTACAAGAATATTCTTTTTATTTCTTTACGAGAACTACAAAGTAATGGCAACGTATAAAAAAGTTACAGGAAGTATACTGTGATAGTAACCGCTAAGATTAAGATTGTAAAGATAATTTTTATTTTTTTGGCATTACAAGAAGCTTCTTGTTAATAGAATTATCGTAACCTTTATTCTATTAGTTGTAAATAAAACTAGAGTTCTCGTATATGTAATTCAAACAGAACTGTTTAGTGCATATTAATGTTTGCTTAGTTCTATTGAATTCAAAATATAGTAAACGTAACAATACAGTTGTTTTTATTACGAGATTGTAGTATCAGTTACGATAAATCTATTTTACTAAACGTTCTGGTAGTATTGTTAAAATATTTTTTTTCCGTGCTCGATAAATGTACGAAATTATTATTTCTACTACTGATCCTGATCCTACTGCCTTCTGTTCCTTGTTTGTTTCTCTGTTATTACCGCACCACGTTCATTATGTGTTTTCGGCGAGAACGATCTACACGGAAAAAATAAATTTTAACAATACTACCAGAACGTTTAGTAAAATAGATTTATCGTAACTGATACTACAATCTCGTAAGAAAAACTACTGTATTGTTACGTTTACTATATCTTGAATTCAATAGAACTAAGCAAACATTAATATGCACTAAACAGTTCTGTTTGAATTACATATACGAGAACTCTAGTTTTATTTACAACTAATTGAATAAAGGTTACGATAATTCTATTAACAAGAAGCTTCTTGTAATGCCAAAAAAATAAAAATTATCTTTACAATCTTAATCTTAGCGGTTACTATCACAGTATACTTCCTGTAACTTTTTTATACGTTGCCATTACTTTGTAGTTCTCGTAAATAAATAAAAAGAATATTCTTGTAATGTAAACTCAACGAAGAGTTATATTTAAAAATATTAAGTTTGTATAAATATGTGCGCATCGCTGTCAACTCTATTATTTGTATATATCGTAGCAAATGCCATCGCAGTATAGTTGAGATGACTGTTTTATAAGTTGGTATTACTTTGCAGCTCTTGTAAATAATGACAATAATATTCTCGTAATGTATACTGGTGAACAAATAGTTCTGTTGAAAAAGTATTTAGTTAGTATAAATATGTGTTTCGTTTTTGTAACGAAACGCCATGTTTAAGTACCATTGTATATCTTAGTGAATGCTATAGCAGTATAGTTGATTTTACTTTGCGCCTCATGTAAAGATAACAATGATATTCTCGTAATATACACCGAAAAATAATTGTTATAACAAAAATATTGTTCGCATAAATAAATGTTTTGATTGTGTAACGAAACGCAATGTCAAAGCGCTTGCGGCGTGGTCGGCGGCCATTTACGTGTTTTGATATTGCTCAGGATATTGTCTATGCAAGTGTGTCCTCTAGTTGGGCATGTAATATGTAATTTGAGGTTGTAGTTCTGTGCGATATCCAAAAATTCCGTGCGGAATTTGCTATTTTCAAGAATATTAATGTTAAAATCTCCGCATAAAACTATTTGCTTATACTTTTTATTCAGATCGTGAATGAGAGATCACGCGTGGACGCGGATCACAATAGGTTATATTATTTATCGTTAAACGTACTCACTACGTATTATCTATTCGTTTGGTAGTTTCCATTTTAGGAAATGGATGAAGAGGTGCAAAAACTCTTGCAAGGATGGGAGATGGCAGAGTTGGCAAAAGCAGGTGAGTCATGTACCGTACATGTAGAAATTGTAGAACTTAGTAGATAATTAGAATGGTGAGTAAAAAGGCATTTAATGTTGTATTCATTTTACATTGCATACAAATTCATACGACATTACGTGGGCAAAATCTAAATACTGAACTAATATTTATATATATCTGAAGTGGACGTAGAATATTACTTTAATTATTGTAAAATTTATTCATAGAAATTTTAATGCCTTTTTCAGATGATTTACAATGGTTGCAAGTTTCCTGAGACCCATGCCATACTGTGGAACAAAAGTGGAAAAATTTTGCAAAATATAAATTTTGGACGAAATAAAGACGGTTCTATTAACACTGACGAATATATGAACAAAGTCTTGCACTAAGGATCGTTGAAATATATTTTTTAACAAATTATATAATTATTTTATTTACTTTCAGATTCACCAACTTTCACCGCTCATAGCATCCATTCCATATGCTGGGTGACCCAGGTTTCCGGATCCCAGTTTCAACTCTAGGCTTCTGTCTCTTGGAACTGGTCCTAGCAACCTGCATTTTTATCGGTAGGTACCTATGAATTTGTCTGTGCACTGTATAGACAACTAACATTTCTTGTAAATGTAAGAAAAGGTTTGTTGTCTATACAAGGTGGTACAGTAGGATTAAAGGCTGAGCCACGCCAGATACGTGTACGTAGACGTGCGCGTAGCGTACGCGGTGTAAATGACGAATCCTCATTAGAGATTACACCGCTTGTGTGACGTGTTACCCGTGTGTGTCTAGCGGTGTATCATCTCTTTTGAAGATTCGTACTTTACAGCGCGCAAGCCACGCACACGTCTACGTACACGTATCTGGCGTGGCTCAGCCTTTAATCCTACTGAACCACCTTGTATAGACAACAAACCTTTTTTTACATTTACAAGAAATGTTAGTTGTCTATACAGTGCACAGACAAATTCATAGGTACCGATAAAAATATAACAAGTTAACGCAATTGTATATTTATTAGAGAGTACCATAAATGCAGTTGCTGTAACTAACTTTCTTGTTCTATCAACCATTTAATAAGTTTACATAAATGAAGAGAATGCAATATATATCAGATGACTTGTATTCTTAACGATACCTATTATTGGCCTAACTAAAGTTTTATAACCTTTACAAGAATTTCTTGTGGAGTTTACATTATTTTGTTTATTTAGACACTCCATTTGTTATAAATACTGAATAATCTAGTAATACACACAATTTGACTGTGTGACCCTTATAATATTATTATTTTATGATACGTAATGTATATATTACCTTTACAAGAATATATTGTCAAGTTCACATTTCATTTATTAAGCTCTGCAAGAAAATATTATTTATTTGCACGGTCCACGTGTTATGATTACTAAAAATTCTAGTAATACACGCTATTTTAATGTGTGGCAATTACAAGATAACTAGTTCACTAAGCTCAACGCATTTAAACAGACTGGTTTAGTTATTTATACTATGTGAACAATTGTCCCAGAATTTACTAGATTTTCTCGTTCAGATTACACTATTTAGGTATCATGGACGAGACTTTTTTCTCCGTGTATTGAGAGCACTTATGGATGTCATGAGTGTCATGAGTTCATGACACAGGACGGGTATTTCTCTCACTTAAACGAAAAAAAACTAAGATGTTTGGGTTGTAAGAAACGATATGTCAGCTGTCCAAAAATGGACAGTCGAAACGTGGAATTTTAATCGATGTCATGGCTTGAATAAAGCCAAGTTGACAAAAAAATCGGCCCTCGGCGGATGTCCACGCGCTTCGACGCATTTATAAGGATTACCCACTGAATTCTGATTACGAAAACCTTCTGCAGACTTTATTCGGTAGATAATTATACACATAGCCACATCAACTTTTTTAAAACGTTCAACGAATATTAACGACACTTATACTAGGTGTCGACAACAGGTGTTGTTTTCGGGGCACAGGAACTTACTGTATGGTTTTATAGTATAAAATTATTTTTATATATTGGTAAATGAGTATTCAATATACTTGAGCTTAAATAAATAAGTATTTTACTAAAACAGATTATTCTTATGGGTTCAATAAAGCGATACATGTAAATTTTCCTCATTCGCATATTTGCTCCCATCATTTTTGACGACTGATTGTGTTTGCATTTGCAATCATAACCGGTCCGAAGCTCTCAGAAGAGCCCAGGGGAGATATTCATGACATACTTATCACTAACAAGAGAACTAGTTATTATAATTTATTATTGTCTCAGCGTTTTCTTTGATATAATATCTCCGGATACAATAGCCAGATACAAGCAGTGCATCACTCGTGGGAAGATGTAAGATAAAGCCACAATCGTACTTTCATCCGATCACGCATGATATAAAGTGCGAACCACACAACAATGCTAACAAACAGTCACGTACAAGAAACAACAATAATACGCTTGCTGTATAACAACAACTGCTCAGTGAAATGTGTACTCTGCAGCAGGCAGTTTAAAAACTAAAGCATGAAATTCTCATCCTGTATCATCATATAGCCGTTTGCATACAAAAGTTTTTCTTTGGTTGATCGTTATTTAAGTAAGTCACGTGAATAAAATATGGAGCTTACTAACAAAGTCTTGCAAATGAGCTACAATTGAAATAGTGTGCGATGTCATAATCAAGGTGATAATTAGCCGGACTTACAAATCCAATAATACAGACAGACACACACTACAATCTAACTGACGCGGAGACATCTCTACCACTTGATACGGAAATAGGCACCAAAACAAACAACGCGTTCAAGTTCCTCGTCCTAAATTGACAATATAGACAGGCTGAACCTTACATGACACGCTGCCACGAGTAACCAAGCGGAGATATCGCCAGGGCCCTCGGAAGTTTTGATGCTTATAGGGTACGTTTCTGGCTTACGAGACAGCACGGTTTGTATTTTTAGATATCAGTCAGATGATACAATGATTGTGAAAAAGACATGATGCCTCAAACTTGTCTTTATTATAAAAAAACTAGCTGGTCTTAGATACTTATATCTAAGTATGGGACGTGTTTTAATTCACCGCCTAAATCGACAGGCATCAATCGAATAATTTTATTATCGTGAATATGGATTTCTGAATGTAACCTAAAGTTTTGCTATTCTAACACGCTAAGTGTAATGCTACTAGCTGCTTACTAAATGAAGATGCAGGCCCTGATTGCAAAATGTTGATAAATAATATTTTCTAATCAAACTAGTAACCGTATATATACTAGCGAATTAAGCCTTTTGGTCTATGTGAAAATACCTTTAGCTACGCATGAACTTTATTTTTGCCATCTTTTCGATTACCAAAGTGTTCTGAGTCACGCTATCGACACATAAAATAACACGACTGTATAAAGGACTAATAGAGACCTCTCCCATTATATGCATTATGAATTTGTAATGCGATATTCGATATTACACATCTTATGGTGTAAATAGAATGAGAATTCATATCCTCATTACTTAATTTAAATTTCCATATGTGCATAGGTACCATTTTATAAGAACCTTTCCATTGTCGATATTGATAATTTATCTTCGACAGTAGAGTAGTAACATTCGCTACAAGGTCGTTAGAGACGGAAGCTGCAGGATTACTGCTACTACTAGACGGTCAGGGACCGTCCTTCAGGGGACAAATGTCGAGTTAACAAACTGAAATATGACGTTGCTGCTACTAATGCATGAGCTATACTTATAAGCACGTATTGTTAAGTAATTTAAGTATATGGTACATGAAAGCGACAGATAGATTTTATTTTAGTTCTTTTCTGTAGATCTGGGTGGCTAGCCGAATGGCACAATCGCTCACGAAACGCTCACGAAACGAAGCGCTAGTAGATATCTATCTCTATCGCGCTTGCGTATTGGCGCAACAGAGCCAGCGGCGTATCGCTTTCGTTTGGCGTCAGAGAAATGCCATTCGGCTACGGGGCCTGATGTGATTGGTAAATAAATGATCGTGAGCTTTCTGTAGGTTGCAAGATTACACTATGATGTTGAGTTCTACATGTATCCACTGAACACGCCTACCATATATAACTGGTGGACACTCTATTTAATAATGCAAACATTGTAAAACATGGAAAAAATGGACCAGTTACATTTGCCCCCCAGTCGAGATTTGCCCCGTTGCACCTTATTTAGTTTTGGTGGTGGGGTTACGCAGGCATACTGAATAACATTTCCTACGGGGCCAAGGGAAAACCTCGTAGATGCGAAAAAAAAACTGCTGTTCCTTAGAAAACACTGAAATGTGAAACATTAAAATGTATTTTCGCGATTGGCCCTATAGTAAAACTTGCTGAGTATGACCTACAGTAGCAGAAAATAATCTATCATATTTTTTCGGACCCATTTGCATATTTATTTCATTAATATAAAAAAGTGGCTATTGAGATGTCGGTGAAACTTACACCTACGTGCATATTAAAAATACTATTTTGTCAACATAAGGTTCATTTTTAAAACAACTCGTATGCCATCGACTTCTGTGATTGATAAATCCATACATCTATATTGTTAGTAGGATTCGCTATTTTGTATTTTTATAACAAAAAGTTCGATATTAGTAACATAATACACAATCGCTGTGTGTAAAGCAAAAATGATCGAGTATTATAGAGAGCTACTGTCAAAGTAAAATGTGTAATCATAGTGCATAGACTGCCATCTCTCGACACAAGCTTAAAACTTTTGAACCTCAGTTTCGACAATTTTTCCCATAAATTGTTAGCTTGACATGTTTTTTTTTTATTTATTAGCCTGTTGTAGTGTCCCACTGCTGGGCAAAGGCCTCCCCTCGCTTCTTCCACTCAACCCTGTCATGTGTTAAAATGTCAAATATTAATATTAGCGCCATCTAGCCGAGCGTTCCCTAAAGGTGTAACGCCATCTAGGCACCGTACCTTTTTCTCTAGGGCTTTGAGGTACGTTTTGTAGACTTTATCCGTCTATACGGAGTTACATGTTTAAAGTCTCTAATCCGCATCAGGCTCTCGTGGCTGCCCACGGACCACATGCAGTGGGTCCTAAGACTCGTAAGTATTCAAATACATATAATTTGTAATTATGATCCAATAGTTGTTTAATTGATATAAAAGTCTAATTTTAAGAATTTTCGACTTATTGTATGTAGCAGTATGATAGATTTTTTTCCGCTTCTGTAAATATCCACTCCTCAAGAGTACCTGTGGTCATACGTAACAAAAGCAGCCTGTAGACGCATAACACCTAAAAAGCATGTGTCGAGATGAATATGGCGAATTAGCGGGTGAGCTTGTGCAAAGAATCACAATTTTATATCAGCCCTGCGCTCACCCGGGAGTTGGAATAATAATCTAGATTGCGCGCAAGGTCAATCAGTTTCGAACCGCTTCGATTGTGGTTTGCATACGTATACAGCCGCCTTCCTCAATGCGGGCATATCACGACATCATTTCTTGTCATTTTATTTTACGCTCGTGCTGTCCATTGGTATTGAAAAAAACGTTACACGTGACGTGTGTGGCGTTCTCATGAAAATTCATAATTTATTGATATAAAATACATTGATTAAACAAGAAAAACGACATGCAACACCAGTACACTCAATTAACTTGATTAGGACTTAGTTAATTGTTATTAGTTGAACAACAACAAAATCAAAACACTGGATGTAAAGATCGTACCAAAGTATTTAAGTAAATTTGCGTAATAAGTACCTAAATAGTAAAATTCTGCAGGCAAATTATAATATAAAGCGCTACCTGTTATTCATTTATGTGGTTTAACAACAAATAGTTGATACTGACTTGCTGTCCAACACCCGATCAACTAAGCATTCAGGGCACAGCTATCTTCCTAGATATGGCCAATGATAATTCCAATAAATCAGGATATGGTATTCAAACTAAACGTGGAGGCCATCGATGCAATAATTTTTCGATGTCGTACATTTCTGGGTCAAACCGAGCCCGAGGCATTTCAATTATGAGACACGTATTCCGAGCATAGAGTAATCTAAAAGGCAACATAATTCCATTAAACTGATAGATATATTTATGCGTAACAAGTATTAGATTAAATTTGATGCTAGTCTGGGATCATTTCAAAATACATAATAGTATATTATATAACGGTAACGTTATAACAGTTGAGTACCGCGGTTAGGTCACGAGGCTTGCCGAGTGGCCTAAGTAAGGTACGAGACTTTTATAGCCTTCATAATGTTACGATTGTATACTATACTTTTTCTACGACAGCCAAATACATACGTATTCGAGAATAATAAAATGGGTTACTTACGTACTTCATATCATGAATGGGAACATTTGTGCGGATCTTAGGTATTCTGTCCGCAATGTTGATGGCGAGAACTTGTTGCACAATTCTTCAAAATATGCCAACAACGCGGTTTCAGAGAAAGTTGAAACATTTTTTTGCAATTTCCATGTCAAAACAATCATAACATTTTTGGTGACTTTTCAGGTAACAAATTGTCAGTCACTTTGAGCGCATAGCCTTGATTTCTTCGGAAGTACATTGTTCACCAGAATCACTCATAATCACTTAAGTTTTTGCACAATAACGTCGAATTAAAACAAACTACACAACACCGAAATATGTAGTTCAAATAGTTTCGTCAAAAGTTTACAAATGTCAAACATACCATAGACAAGAGAAATAGAAAATAAGCCGGTTTTCAATTACGAAAAATATGGTTGCGTTCAAGAATATTTAAATATCGAATGTAAAATTATTGGATAAACTTATGATTTTTACCTTTGTTTTGCAATATCTCATATTAAAAACGCATTTCAGTTTATTTTTTCATCTTGATTTAAATTATGAACCTAAATATTATATTATTTATTAAAAGTTACTTATTGCTGCAAATGAAAACATACCTGATAAATGGAAGTTGTGCTTTTAAAAAAAAATTAACAGAACTCCTATATTCATATGATTACTGCTAGCAGTCATCATATGAACCTATAGACAAATAGACTTTCTCATCGTTACTCAAATGAACTTAATTTGGATACCGCTGACAATAATCTAATTGACAGATTTAAGTGCTGGAGTAGAAAAAATAATATTATGATTCTTGGAAGTAAAATGAATGTCGATGAGTTGTAAATTGAAAAGCATCAAGCAGTGATGTTTGACGGAGTAAGCTTTTGATAATGTTACCAAGATACTTGATGTAGGACAGTTATATGAGTTGTAAGAACTAATAGAAGTTGATCGTAAAATTAGACTAAGCTGGTGGTAAGAGACATGCTCGTGTGAGAAATCTCACACGCGTCAAGGATTCAACGTCACTGCATGGCACGTGCACACGATTAATAGCCAGGAGTCTACGCGGAGCGTCTATTTCTGTACGGAGTACGGACCCACCATCCGTTTTCGGCTGTATCATAAAGCTTCGTATTACTCCTATTTAGCACTGGCAGTTAAGCTATCGCCGGTTTAGAATAAAATGAAAATTTTAAGTACTTACCTATATAAAACATAATGAACCTGTAACAGTATACCTACAAGTTTGCAAGTACTGAGGTATCAGTTAGCTTCGTCAATCGCGTCTAGAGAGCATCAGATCAACTTTCTCGCCGTTCTTGTATGAACGAGTGAGACTAGTGTTGCGTCGTATATGGAAACTCCAACCGCCGGTGTAAATTACGAGAGACATGACGTCGTAGGTGGGATCTATATGACCTAGCTAGACCTAGCGTCTGGACGAAACAGAATGATACGAAAAAAATTAAACAAAGAGTTTATCTGTGATTAAAAATTAAGTAGTAGAATTTTATGAAACGAATAATACATTTTATAAAAAAAACCTACACCCACGTTTGAGAACTATACAGTAAATAACAGTCGAAATGTTTTCAAAATAACTATAGGATATCATTGAAATAGATTACCTATCCTAATTATATAACTTGGCATCAAATCGATGTTGATCCAAATGATAGTGATGTTGTTTTTTTGGATATCCTCAATCAATCGTGCCCTTCAGACGTCCCCGTCGTCGCCGTAGCAAAAAATGTATAAAATATTAGTCCAGACTTGGGAACTTCTGAAAGTCAAACACTCATTTCGTTGATACAAGGAGTAACTTTGCCATCCATAGAAATAGATGCCACAAATAATTTAGGATATAACTCTAAGCAGAACCTGAGCGTGTTCAGAATATTATAACTCGAATCTTTAATGAACGGCAATTCATTTTAGTGTCCCCAAAAGCAGCACCTTGTGATATCTAGTGTAGTGGCAATTAGTAGCACGGCTCCAGACCAGATGTTTGTCTAAAACAAGTGCGATTAGAAAATACGGCGGTATATTGCATTTATTGACACCAAGACACCATCATGATATGTCACTGTCCACGTAGATAGTGCGTTCGCTTCCGCTTATAATATTACACGGTAAACCAGCGAGTGGTTCAGGCGACGCCAATGCCGGGAAACGCACAATATCGGCTTTCTCTCGCCGTCCGCAACTTCATCAGCCCGCAGCCCGCGCCCAGAGAAAACACGGTGACAATTATCCGCGCCACAACGTTCATTTCCGTGACACACGTGGGAATTATATTGATGGTTGAGATTTCATTTCTTGTTCAATTTATAGTCGTTGTATCAATAACAGCATTACCAGTAAGTACTATAAGAAGGTATTAAACGGTGACTGGCAGTAGGCTCGAATTTAGAATGTCTAACGTATTAGGTGATCGCCAGATTCGGATAGAAGCAGCTAGTGTTCATGCCGATATACGGTGAAAAAAAAAGAATATAATCATTCAATAGAAGCTGATGTATGAACCCTCACCGGCCTTCCTTCAATAGGCCGTGCCTTGTTAGTTCTTACATGATGGATAATATCACATATGCCTACGCTACTAACCCACTAAAGTCATAGGTATATTGATACTAGCTCCATTGCACTAACAATAGAAGACTGTTTTTCAACCTGTCTTGAAACTATTTCAACTGTACTGCTTATTATTAAACATTTATCGCGATAACAGTAATCGTGACCCAATATGATATGGCCGGTCCGCGCAGAAGGAAAACATCGAAAACGCATTGATCATGTCATAGGAACACCAAGTTCAAGGCCCGTGGCTCTATATAAATCAGAGTGAAATACGAACAAATATTACCATAGTAATCGGAAAGACAGTGAATATAAATACAGCATAAATCATAATCGTAATGATTTATTTTAAGATATAGCGACGGCAGAAAATTAAAGTGGCGAGCAATCCCGGTCGAGATCACAATGCACGCGATGATTTGTTATTAAAACCGGACGGGATGAATGCAAGCTTACGAGTCAATCCGTGAATACTTCATTAGATGACTTAACAGTTTTTGTTAATAAATTATCTCATTGCAGAATCAGCGCCAGTGAACATATGCAAATATGCGTATCATCACATCATTCAACGACTATAGTTTGCAAGAGAAGTAGATACTGAAGTCGTTGCACATTGGAACATTCCTAGTAGGTATACTTATAATAAACCCTCATACACCCTAGATGTTTGGCGATTCCCAGCATATTAAACTTTTTAGTTAGCCATGATGACAATCCAGAATAACCTAACCACAAAATTAAAATTTTGAAAAAACCCCCTGACCGATTTTCATGAAACATGGCTAAGAACACTCCCGACATCCTAACTAATTCAGCTTTCAAAAAAAAAACTTAATCAAAATCGGTTCATCCGTTCCGGAGCTACGATGTCACAGACAGACAGACACGTCAAACTTATAACACCCCGTCGTTTTTGCGTCCGGGGTTAAAAATAAAATATATGACATATTTCTTTTTTCAAAAATATTGACCGATTTAAATAAAAAACGGGCTTGACTCTTTCAAACCACGTTACATACATTACTACCATACTGTGATGCATGTGTCTGTACTTTGGCAAAGACATTTAATTAATTAATGTAAATTGAGCCTGACGAAGGATACGAGGTAATTTTCCAAATTAAGACCCTTTAAAATAATGTACGATCATTTCTCGAGCAACGACCAATTAGAATATTCGACTGACCGTCATTCGTCTTACTGAAAAAGAAAATAAGTAATTTTCAGTGACAAACGATCAACACTTCGTTATTTCGGTTTCGAAAGGTCCAGTAACCTTGGATTAAATAGTCGGTATATAAAAACTTTGTGTGTACATACTAATAGAAGATATGGAAAACACACTGTTTTACAATCAATATTTATTGAACAAAAGTAGGTATAATATAGGTTTAACAATATTTAAACAACAAAATCTCTATAACACAACCGGCGTTTTTTGTTTCCAAAGCAAAACCTGTCACGTCAACAACTGTCAGTGTCACGCCTCTTCAAAAACCGCGGCAAAATCTATGACTCACTTGTCATTATTAAAAAAAAACCAAACTAAATGTGCGTTCGAAAATTCATATTACATTACTATTGGCTAAAATATCGTTTATAATCCGTAATATCTAATATTCGGCCAACCTGACAAATCTAGGAGTTTGTCCCCAAACTCAGTCTGGTACAGCAGTTTACCCTACTTTATTTTGTCAAATATATCACAAGTCATCATCATTATACATATTAAAAAAAAATATTACAAATTACTCAGAACCAATATGAACGGAGTTGCTTCACCAAACTAAATTACATCATACATTCTCGCCCTTCACTACACTTATCTCTAATGTAGTTATATAACTTAGTCCTTTTCAATCAGTCTATGTATCATCTACAGTCTATAACATCAACATGAATGACATTTCACTCCGTACAACACCAGTCACCAGCGTGTCCGTGTGAACCTCCCCATTCAGTATATAACATCACATATTCACCTGAATGACATTTCACTCCGAACATCACTAGTCACTAGCGTGTCCGTGCGAACCTCCCCATTCAGTACATAACATCACATATTCACCTGAATGACATTTCACTCCGAACATCACTAGTCACTAGCGTGTCCGTGCGAACCTCCCCATTCAGTACATAACCTCACATATTCACCTGAATGACATTTCACTCCGAACATCACTAGTCACCAGTGTGTCCGTGTGAACCTCCCCATTCAGTACATAACATCACATATTCACCTGAATGACATTTCACTCCGAACATCACTAGTCACTAGTGTGTCCGTGCGAACCTCCCCATTCAGTACATAACATCACATATTCACCTGAATGACATTTCACTCCGAACATCACTAGTCACTAGTGTGTCCGTGCGAACCTCCCCATTCAGTACATAACATCACATATTCACCTGAATGACATTTCACTCTGAACATCACTAGTCACTAGTGTGTCCGTGCGAACCTCCCCATTCAGTACATAACATCACATATTCCCCTGAATGACATTTCACTCCGAACATCACTAGTCACTAGCGTGTCCGTGTGAACCTCCCCATTCAGTACATAACATCACATATTCACCTGAATGACATTTCACTCCGAACATCACTAGTCACTAGCGTGTCCGTGTGAACCTCCCCATTCAGTACATAACATCACATATTCACCTGAATGACATTTCACTCCGAACATCACTAGTCACTAGTGTGTCCGTGTGAACCTCCCCATTCAGTATATAACATCACATATTCACCTGAATGACATTTCACTCCGAACATCACTAGTCACTAGTGTGTCCGTGTGAACCTCCCCATTCAGTACATAACATCACATATTCACCTGAATGACATTTCACTCCGAACATCACTAGTCACTAGCGTGTCCGTGTGAACCTCCCCATTCAGTACATAACATCACATATTCACCTGAATGACATTTCACTCCGAACATCACTAGTCACTAGCGTGTCCGTGTGAACCTCCCCATTCAGTACATAACATCACATATTCACCTGAATGACATTTCACTCCGAACATCACTAGTCACTAGTGTGTCCGTGTGAACCTCCCCATTCAGTATATAACATCACATATTCACCTGAATGACATTTCACTCCGAACATCACTAGTCACTAGTGTGTCCGTGTGAACTTCCCCATTCAGTGCATAACATCACATATTCAGTGAATGACATTTCACTCCGAACATCACTAGTCACCAGTGTGTCCGTGTGAACCTCCCCATTCAGTACATAACATCACATATTCACCTGAATGACATTTCACTCCGAACATCACTAGTCACTAGTGTGTCCGTGTGAACCTCCCCATTCAGTATATAACATCACATATAATATCTATTACAGATTCAATAATATAGACAATACTGTTTCAAGATAAACTAGTAACACAAAAACTTTTCATTGCAAAAATATAATTATTAATACATTGTATACTATTAACTATTAACTTTCCCTTTTTTTATAAAGTAACATTTATCATATAATAACTATAATAAGCCATACAATATTATTCACTTATTGACCGAAACTGACCCATTACCACTGCAATCATAGCATAAATTGTCAAAATGCATTTTGTCAAAACACAGCCATTGTTCTGATGTGATTTAAATTCAAAGCAGCTTGTTTTAATTTCTGAACAAAACAAATTGGATGTCCAATTTTGTTGATGCATTCTTCAAAACAAATAAAATATTTCTATTTCTAATAAATAAATACTATTTAAAAGTTACTGGTTACATGTTGTGAGTCAGTTTGAATTAACCTTACATCTTGAATCTGACATATTGTAGGTTGTAGGTATCTTGAGATGGAGTGTCATGACCTATTCCATATGTATATATTACTGTTAAGTATATCTTTACTGTAACAATCTAAAATACCTATTTTCACTCTCTTTTTTTTTTTTTTTAATTTCACATACAATAAAATTGTTATCATATTTTATATATTTTTGATTTTCAAACAGTTTGGGTTCAATTTGAGATAATTCAGAGTCAACGAATCGAAACAGGACATTTAATGCACTACCAGTTTTAATATTTACTATTTGTGGTCATTCAGTGTAATTTTGTCATACATACATACATACCTTTTTATTTTATTTTATTTATTATATTATACCTATTCTCAACAACATAAGCTCAATGTTGCCTTCTACTGAATCACTTTTTACAATTTGCACTTACCAATTTCAAGTACTTGTTTTTCATTGTTGTCTTTCTTCTTAAATGTACACTTTTCATCAGTATGACCATATAGTTTACAAATGGTACATTTAATAATGGGTTTAGTACATTCTAGAACTCTGTGCCCCTTTTCTTTACAGTTGAAACAAAAGAAATTGTTTTCTGCACCTTTAGTTCCTGGTGTTGGTGTTTGTCCCAATCCATTTACTTTATTAAACATATAGGCACCCCTAGTTTTAAACATATCAACATTTTCTGTGCAAACATCTTTAAGATATTTTAAGAGGTCTTCAGGTTGAGAAAATCGGGCAGATGAAGCACCTGCTCGAATCGTGCAATCATCTATTCCTAAAATTATACAGTCTACTGCTTTCTTACCAGAAATGTCACAAGCATTAAGCAGCATTAATTTTTCCATAAAATAACTGTCTAAATTTTCGCCATGTTTTAACCGCTTTTGTAACATTTCTGTCAAGAGCACCCCATAATTAGTTTCTGTGGGAAAAGCCTTTTTTAAAAGTGTTTGCCATTCTGCCCAAGTGTGTAAGATGGAAGCCTGACCTTGATACCAAACCTTTGCACTTCCAACTAGCTTTGGAAGTGCGTAATGGATAATATGAGCTTCATCCCAACTATAGATCTTCGCACACTCATCAACTTTCAATATCCATTGATCAATGCGATTGTTTTTTAATGCTGGATCAAATTCTGGTATTATTGTCATATTGCTATTGAAAGTTGATGGTATGTTGGGTTTTACAATTGTTTGTAACAACTGGGATATATCTTTTAAGTTTAACAGCACATTTGGAGGTAACATACTACTCTGACCTTCTGTTTGAGGTTTCTGTTGTCCATTAAAAATTCCCATAGGCACATCATTGGAGTTAGCACCGCAATTAACACTATTACCACTGATCACCACTCGACTAACATCACTAATTTCACCAAGTATCGGCGCCGTGTTCTGCGCATACACTATGTTGGACAACGGTGGTTGCAGTAGAGGTGTGGACGAAGTATGCGGCTGTGGCAATGCTGAAATTGCTGGCAACGATTCCAACATTGGTGTTTGTTGTTCCACTGACGCCGTTGATCTTTGATGAACTGACGGCGTTCTCGTTCGTGTCCTACGACTCGATGACCTGTGCCGGCGACTACGACGTCTATATTTTCGAGTCTTGCTCCCTGTATTTCTGTGTTTGTGAGCGTGTTGATCTTCCAAACAAGTCGAAGTTGTAGACGTCTCTGAACTTGACCAATGTCGAATTCGCTTTTTAGTTCTCTTGCTATTACGGCCCATTTTACGACTTGTCACTTCTGATAATAGAAGATATGGAAAACACACTGTTTTACAATCAATATTTATTGAACAAAAGTAGGTATAATATAGGTTTAACAATATTTAAACAACAAAATCTCTATAACACAACCGGCGTTTTTTGTTTCCAAAGCAAAACCTGTCACGTCAACAACTGTCAGTGTCACGCCTCTTCAAAAACCGCGGCAAAATCTATGACTCACTTGTCATTATTAAAAAAAAACCAAACTAAATGTGCGTTCGAAAATTCATATTACATTACTATTGGCTAAAATATCGTTTATAATCCGTAATATCTAATAATACATAAACCAGATCCATATTAATATTATAAATGAGAAAGTGTGTGTGTCTGTTTGTTTGTGCGTCTTTCACAGCAAAACGGAGCGACGACGTGACGACGTTATTGACGTGATTTTTTAAGTGGAGATAGTTAACGGGATGAAGAGTGACATTGGCTACTTTGTCTCTTTCTAATCCCCCACTTTCCTAAAATCCAGTGGAAGTTTGCATGGAGCATTCAGATTTTTTTTTATTTAACGCGAGTGAATCCGCGGGCAAAAGCTAGTTTAATATATTTAATATAAAATTATATTTTTACGCAACAACTACGTAGGTACCACTTGCAAAATCACAATGACGTAATTTTCTTAATAATCCTTCCAGTCATACACAAGTGTATAGAAAGCTCGATTCACGCAACTGCTACTAAGAAAGGAAGCGGTCTATGAGAGTAGTTATTAAATGTATTAATATATTAAGACGATAAGGAGTAATATCACGGTGCGGGTAGTAAGACTAGTAAGAGCTCGGGCGAGTGAAAGCGGGTGAAACTTCCGAGCGGAAGCCGGCTTTCTACCCCGCCTCCTGCCGGTGAAGAAAACTAACCCTGGCTTTTAGAGAGGGCACTGTACTTAAACGGGTGACCAAGCCCCGACAGCTTTATACGATAGAGAAAACTGTACACATCTTGTCGCCTCGGAGCTGTCTTCTTTTGCTTGCGGTTTTTACAATAACTGGCTTATTGAATCTTGCTAATTGGGGAAGATTTGCATATAAATAATACCTATAGATAATGAAGGGGGAATTTTCCGTCGTTTAGTCGGGTTTTTATAAACATGATATAGGTACATTTAAAGTTTCTTAAATTGTGTTTGGTATTAAATATAGATTTTTGGTACACAGTTCTGAGTTCAATCACGAGATTTGCGCTTCAGAGCGGAAACAGACGAAATTTTCGAAAAGTCGGTCCATTTATCAGGTGTGGTCTCTAATACAAGCAAATAATTTAAACATACATTATACTCGGCAGACAACGGCAAATTATGTTATGAGATCTTTAGATTTCCCTTTTTTCATACTAATTAAATATTACCATCTATGAAAGCTGTCATCAGTTTCGTTGACTTTGCTGGTTTCGCTGTTAACATAACAAAATTCACAGCACATAACGCGTTAAAATAAACTTTGTATAGTCTAATAACCTAACCACAATCTTTTTTTTTTTAAACCCTCGTCCGCGACATAGTGGATTGATTTTCATGAAACATGGCTAAGAACACTTCCGACTAACTCAGCTTTCAAACAAAAAAAAAACTAAATCTAAATCGGTTCATCCGTTCGGGAGCTACGATGCCACAGACAGACACACGCACACACAGAGAGACAGACAGACAGACAAACAGACCGACAGACAGACACGTCAAACTTATAACACCCCGTCGTTTTTGCGTCGGGGCACAGAATACATAATAGTACAAGTACAGAAGGCCCACTGCTTTGATGTTCACGAAATGCCGCCTTTTTAAATGCCTACAAAATTATTACAAAGAAACGAGCCGCACGTGCGCAGCGTCGGACGATAGGGTTGACTACGGATTAAAAAAAATTAATACCTATTCAATTATATTCAAGTCTTGGGTCCTTTCTAGGTATATATACAGTATTTATATTATTTTTGTTTAAGTCCCAACGTCACAAGCCTTATTGAACGTTTCCGTGGGACATAAATTACATAATCGATAGTAGAAAGTGTAAAATTGTCCTATTTTATTCATGATGTTTATTTAACTAAGCATTATTAGACATTCCACCCGCGGATATCGCATATGAACCTTTAAAAAAACTCGCGACGTATAGTAACAATAGAAAGTGCGAACGTGCGTTCCGTGGGAATGCGAGCCACCCCTGATTAGGCCGCGAACTCGCGGCCGCCCGCATGTACTTGTAGCGCGGCGATAGAATCGCAGAGTGAGCCGCCCCTGGTCGGGGGTTAAAAGAAACGAGTTATTTATAAAAGTCGCTGAACTAATTTTGGTCAGTTTGAAGAGTACAAGCTACAGTTTAATTTCAGCTGGAGTTACAGGCCTCACCTTGTAGAACACGGTCACAAAACGACACACACAGTTATGTGTCAAATGTGTGGCGATGGCGTGGCGTGTCTGTATACTCTGTATTTCACGGCTAACGCGTAACATCGTGTGTTTACAGAGACGATGCGCGCACCGCGCGGCGCGGGCGCGAGCAAGGTCGCGGGCCACGTGCGCCGAGTGGTACATTGTTGTCCGGCGAGAAAGTTGTTTTTCTCCATCTTCTATTGACACTCGAGAGAACTTGTGAATCCGAATGCGAACGGGTAATGGAAATAATGGTCTGAATCTTAAGTTTGCCGCTGCGTAGGGCGTATTGATTTATCTTCTTTAGGCTTTACATAATCTAAAGGGAAAATAGGTAATGTGCCTCGTCGACATGTTTTTGGTTCTCAACTATTTATGCGGACGAATTTTACTTACTATACATGTCAGCAGTTCTCGAAAAGTTTGTACAAAAATTAAGGAAAAAGTTAAATTTGTTTTTATTATTCCTATTTTGCTACCAAGATTTTTTTGATGAATTGAGATTTTAGTAAGTTTTATTTCGTCATTAAGGTTCTCTAGTATCTATATTTTCTTAATTATAACAATTATCCTGTATATATCTTACGAAAGTAGACTTCTATTACTAAATGTTGGTAACATAACCTAACCACAAAATTAAAATTTTGAAAAAACCCTCGACCGCGACATAATGGACCGATTTTCATGAAACATGGCTAAGAACACTCCCGACTAACTCAGCTTTCAGACAAAAAAAGACTAAATCAAAATCGGTTCGTCCGTTCGGGAGCTACGATGCCACAGACAGACACACACACAGACAGACAGACAGACAGACAGACAGACAGACAGACAGACAGACAGACAGACACGTCAACCTTATAACACCCCTTCGTTTTTGCGTCGGGGTTTAAAAATAGGATCAATTAAAATTTGTTGACGTGGCTATGTACAAAGTTGTCGGGAACTGCTCATATACGAGATTACTTAGTCTACACTCTGTTACATGTTTAGGTATTTTTTCGTTATTGATATAAGCATAACATAATGTTTATCTAATTTACACGCTTAGCCACTTAGAGCTTTTGAGTGTTTATCACGTGTCAAACAACAAACTCAAGATGTATTATCCACATCGTCATATTCATGGAAAATAGTTTTACTAGGCTGCGTAGCCAACTTGTAAATCGATAGAGTAACTACGTAGAACACTAGGCGCACCTGTCACTGTGTATTTTTTGATGAATACTTTTGCACGTTAAATTGTATTTTGTTATTTAATGCATGTTAATTATAAGATGTAATGTTTTGAAAAGAAGTTGCCCGCCGAGTTGGTCCCATAGTGGATACCCCCTCCCAACTGAGGGGGGACTGAAATCTTCTCGAGGCTGAGGCGTAGGGTTAGAGCCGGCGACCGGCGTAGCTTTATTTGACGTTCATATGCGTATAGTAATATGCCTACTTGAAAAATAAATATTTCATTTTCACTTGTTCATATTCAAAGTTTTCGTTCGTTCGTTGTTGTGCTAGCAAGCGATTGTCACCTTGGCTAGTCACTCGGATAATATTGTTTTATAATCGAAACTTTAGAGGCATACTTAACCTCTGAAACCTGTTCTTACCCATTAAGAGAGTAGTTTATTCTACTCAGATAAATACAATCGGCCCGTTACTTTAAGGTCTCTTATATTAAGGCCCTTTCTTTAAGTGTTCAGGGACTAAAAGGTATATTTATTTTATTTATACAGATGATAATGTCCAGGGAGCGTACTTTTCATGCCGATGACATCAATCTGACGTCACACTCCATATAGGGTGATCCCAAATAGTTTTATTGTAAATTAACTATTAGTCGTCAATCATTTTAATCGTGTACAAAAAACTTTAAATACAGTCCATTTACATGTGGCATAAGTAATACCTACTTGAAATGTGAAACGTGAATAAAATTATTTGATTTGTTTTTATACATAAATTTAATTAAATAGTATTGTTAACAACACATTACAGTAAATACGTAGAAAAGAGAATTCCTCTCTAACGTAAAGCACAGCATCCTTCTTGCATTCATTACCATGCAAAGAAATTCATTACTTAAAATGATTAATGACTAATGATTAATAATTTACAATAAAACAATTTGTGATCACCCTCACAGAGAACCTCCTATAGAGTGGCAGTCTTGTATATTTGGTTCGCGATACGAGTCACCAGTGTTTGGGGTGCGAGGAGCGGGCGGGGAATGTGTTAAGCGCGCTGTGATTGGCCGTTTCAAGGACGGCGGGCAGTCGCGCCAGATGAAAAGGGACAGAAGTATGACTGTCCCTCTACTGACGCGTAAGTGGCCAATGTAAGTTGACCTATGCCGGCTCTGAATAAATTATAAATATGACTTATTTGTGGAATGTAATGCCGTCTGTTTTTAAATTTGAGCTTCTTGTTACCTTTCCACACCATTTCACACTACAGGTGGACATCTTTAAGGCATCAAAATACCCTTTTCCAATTTTTTTGTGCGAAAAACACGCGCTGCTTTCGGGTCTGTTACTTGGTCGATACTGATCGGGCACGGCGAGCGCCCGCGCTTATATCAGTGCAAATACTAGGAAGGCTGGCCACCGCGAGTCGTCTTGTAATAGATGTCTATAGGGGTTGGTCTGTGGATCACCCTATATGGAGCGTGACGTCAAATTGATGTCATCGGCACGAAAAGTACGCTCCCTGATAATGTCGATAAGAGGTCGCTAAAATACAGCGAGTTAAATATGTGTATGAGAAACTAGTAGAGTCTGCAAATAAATTGTATCCAAGTGCCAATGTAAAGTCGAATTAATTTATTCAATTGAGATTTACAATACGACAGGTCGAACCAATTCAAACGTAGACCAAGGCCAACAGAGTTCATATGATAAACAGTAGCCTTTGTAACCTTGGAAACGCAACAACTTGGTCGTGTACGCTACGGTGAAACCTCGATAATTCGATCATCATTACTACCTTTACTCTGTCATCAGAACATTCAGTACTATTCGACCCGATATAATTTGACTATTTCAAATAATTATACTAGATTCTAATGTCTCATCTCACGAGACATTTTTTAATACCCATCGGTAAATAAAATTATTTCAGTGTTTGACTGTGACTGACACCTTTCTTAAAACCTATGCGAATTTTTTATCCGTTTTTCCTCTGTAGCTTGAAATTTTTCTGTAACGAACAAAAACCTAATAGAACCTATCTAAAGGTCACGTACGTTTCAGAGTTAACCAACTAAGTATGAGTTAACCGTTTTTAGGGTTCCGTAGTCAACTAAGGAACCCTTATAGTTTCGCCATGTCTGTCTGTCCGTCCGTCCGTCCGTCCGTCCGTCCGTCCGCGGATAATCTCAGTAACTGTAAGCACTAGAAAGCTGAAATTTGGTACCAATATGTATATCAATCACGCCGACAAAGTGCAAAAATAAAAAATGGAAAAAAATGTTTTATTAGGGTGTGGGTAAAATGTTTTACTACATGTAAAGTGGGGGCTGATATTTTTTTTCATTCCAACCCCAACGTGTGATATATTGTTGGATAGGTATTTAAAAATGAATAAGGGTTTAGTAAGATCGTTTTTTGATAATATTAATATTTTCGGAAATAATCGCTCCTAAAGGAAAAAAAAGTGCGTCCCCCCCCTCTAACTTTTGAACCGTATGTTTAAAAAATATGAAAAAAATCACAAAAGTAGAACTTTATAAAGACTTTCTAGGAAAATTGTTTTGAACTTGATAGGTTCAGTAGTTTTTGAGAAAAATACGAAAAACTACGGAACCCTACACTGAGCGTGGCCCGACACGCTCTTGGCCGGTTTTTTACGATATAGTTTAACCCTGTTTCTAGGGTTAACTCTCTACTTGGCTAACCCTTGAACGTGCAAGTGGCGCTTTGGTAAATTGGGCTATTTCTTTTTGCATAATAACATGGTTTCATAAAATGATAGATTAAAATTAGAAGCATTTTGGTAAATGAATAATCCTATGTCATATTATATAAGTTGTTCCCATAATCATATCATTAGGCAGTGTTGGTAGTTATTCTCTCTGAGCTACACGGCGTTTTCCTCCTTATAATGAAAACAAGGCATTGCGCAGTTTCAAAACCCATAAAATAGAGACCATGACATTGGCCCGCGATGTCCTTGCGATTATACGACAAACAAGCCGACAAACAGAACACACACTCCTTATAAAATATTGCGACAAAAAAATTACGATTAAAACAGTTTGCAGATGGTAATACACGCTATTGATTAGTTCCACGTGATAGTAGACTACAAAGCTGTAAATGCACGTTAATAATAAAACATCGCTGTGTCACTAAGCTTATTTGTAGCTACATAATTTTATTGATCTTGCGCGATTGTCACTTCCACACAAATATGATGGCTATATTTGTGTGGAAGTGACAATCCGCGCAAGATCAATAAAATTATAACTCCAAAGACTTATTTCTTAGGATCAAAGATGCCGTTCACTTTGCTTGTCCCTAGAAAAGACAATAACCGCTAATATGCCTCAAGTTCTCAGTGTATGCATGTATATGGAAATCAAATAAAAGTATGAGAGCATATATTTGGGTTCCAACGAAATAAGTCGTTTATAAGACCCTATTTCCCAGAAATATTTGCAACCAAACCAGCAAAGGACATGAACCCTACATACAAAGTATAATTCGCTTTGGGTGTTTTACCTGGTCTATCTATTAAGACTAACTTTGCACCGAACTTTGATAGAATAATGTATGAAAGTGCTATTTCACGCGTAATTTTTTAAGTGAACTTTAACATTTATGATAAGAATAGGTACTAAATGCGATATTTATTCAAATTTGATTGATTGGGTCGACTCTAGTTTATATTTGAGAGGTCATTTTTATATGTTTGATTTCTGCGTATCGGAATAATCATTATAGCCTATTATCATATCATAGCAAACTATTTAGTAGGTTGTTACTTACAGGATATTTGTTCCATCATTTCCATGTTCGTGTTTAAAAAAATCTAGTGTTGCAACTAGCAAGAATAGAGTTAGCATTTATGTGTTATGTCATATGGTATGATTTCACGTTCAAAACTCGAACATAAAACGAAATGGAAACAAGTATACAATAGCAAATACGTAATAAACCAACAGCTGTTTGACCACAATTGAAAGTCTGTTATACGAGTTACGTAACTGGCAAACACACGCACCAATCGTGTCGAATTTGAAGCTACAGTTTAATATTTTCGTTTGCACTTTCAATAAATAAAATCAACCTAGCAAATACTACTCTTTCTACCCAGCAAATAATCCTATACGTTGGATAAATAAAACAAGGATAATTATTTCTGGACTTGGTATTTATTGTACAAAAATAGTGTGCGAGCGTGTCTCATGATGCCTCTCGACCGTACACAAACGAAATACTATACCTATGTAACTACATATGCATAAAATGCATTCACACGATAAGCTAGACATAGCCTATATTGTTTACATTTAGATGATGTATCGTTGAGTCTTACAGTCGAGCTGGCCTGCGGATCCCACCACAACTACGAGCTCAGCGGGCCGGCGTTTCGTACAAATAACTAATTCACATTACAATTTACTTTTGTCGAGTAAAAATTTTCACGAAGCTATAACCGACTGCTTCGTTAAAGCTAAAGCCTCCTTCCTTTTAGTAAAAAAGTATAATCAAAATGAAGCAGGCCCAACTTGAATGGCTATTTAAAATTACAATCGCGTATTTGTTTTGTAAACCAAGTGACACCATTACTGCTAAATACGCATTATAATCAGAATTCAAAACATAAGCCATGTAAAGACTGCTAGCGTACGCCGAGCTTGTCGTACAGAAGAATAAAAAGTTAGCAAGAAACAATTTATCATGTCTTCCCACGCACGCGCCGCGAAACACAAGCAAACACAATACATAAAAATAAGATAGAGAACATCGGACAGCCCATGGTGTGTAATACCCAACGATAGAGACGGTGTACAGTCCATGAATAACTTAGTTATATTCACAATATCTACATTGTGGAACTTTATCTGGTTTAACTTATGACGTTGGACCCTTATTAATAAATTACCTGTCAGCCAATCGGACACAGATATTTTCAAAATCGCCGCTTGTCAATGAAGTAGGTAAGGAGTACAAAATGATTTATATATTGAAAACATGCTGTAAACGCTAAGTAAGTCCTTGATAAATAAATGAAAAAAACCTTGTTGCGATTATGCAAGTTGATAGCGTTAGCGAGTTCTGGCGTTGAACGTGGTGAGATAACGTACAAATAGATAACGAAGTATTAATTTGACTAGGAAGCAAGTTCAATAGAAATTCATCCGAATTAATTTTATTAGATTATTTCGAATTTTCCCATCTCTTTTGCTAAAGAAGATACCGACAGTAAGTGATTTAATGAAACGAAAATGATTCAATAATAAATGTATAAATATTACGACGAAGAATGATTAAATGGTCCATATTTAATCTATTATAAGAAAATATTTAATTAAACCGACAATAAAATGCACGCGTTACGTTTTATGAGATCCACGGTGAATACATTTATTATTATTTAGTTCCACGTACAACATATACAAACCTAACTTAATTGAAATCACTTTTTTTAGTTATGTCTAAAAATTATTAGTTGTACCGGGATTAATGAAAATATGGGAGTACCTTTTCATTAAAATTGAAGATATAGATGTGATATGTGAGGTGGAGTGCAATAATCATTTAGAGGATAAACCGGTGGTATGAGTGCGAGGCGCCACCCGGAACGACGCGCGCGGAGAAAACGGCGGGAAACCGCAATAAGAGCGCGCCGCCACAGCCGCGAGAATCGTGTCAGTAGTGTGAAACGCTAATTGCGCGCTGCTAGTTACTCCTGCGCATCCGTCCGCGGCATTGACAAGCGGCAAATCATAAAACAACAAACATGTCTCCAGATAAAGCCCCGCGTCAGTTTCCTATCGCTATTGTTAAAAATAAATTATTATAAAATCTACAGGAAACCGATTCGGAGATCTCATTATGGGTCGCGATATGACGCTCCGTGCATGCCTCGTTGCATGGCGACTTGAGTCCAGCTCAAATGGCGAGCGTAGAGTTCTCTGTACCGATTGACGACACATACATCTACACAAACATATCAAGCACGATCACAAGCCTTAGACAGTAACTAAGGCAAATCACAAATATTGCGCTCATCCGGTGAAGGTCCAACGAGAGAACACACCGATTCGGTTGCACCTTCACTCTTTCCACTGACATCTACACTAGATTCCTTCTTTTCACATATCACCGCACTGTTTACTTTTGGACCATTGTCCGATATCGTACATTTGTTAACGGCACTTTCACTTTTATCAGCGAAGAACGAACGCTGATCAAAGTTTTTGGCCGGAGGCGATGTCGAAAACAGTTTGATCTCAAGATCGCGATGACCGTTCATAGAAGTCACAATCTCTGAAGTAATTTCCAATGCCAGCGGCGAGCGTGGCTCAGGAGAGGTGGCCCTATTTGTAGTGGGAAAAAGCGAGTAGAGATTTGGAGCTGAAGATGTGTCACTGTTATATACTGATCGCTGTTCAGGAATTCGTGAAGACGGGTCGCTCCAACTGCGTCTTAGAGTTGTGTCAGGGCCGCGCCTACCAAGAGAGCCTACCACCTTCATAGAATCTTCCAGTTTTGTAGGAGCAAAATCGCCACTGGAGTTTTCATTCAGCAGATCTGCAATTGAATCCGCATCCCATATCTGTCCAACGGGATCACAGTACCGACATTGACACGACGTAACGGCAGACTCCGCAGGAGAAGCGGCCTCCGCCAGACCAAAGCGGCTAGCTTCTAACGCTTCACCGAGCACTGACACACGATAAGTCTCCGGCACCGGCTCCGGGTATTCCAAAACTTTTACATCCGCTCTGTACGGCACTGATAAGTCACGACAGTAAGATTCATCATAAATATTTCGCGGAGTCGAAGAAATGCCAGAAACTGCGCAATGATCAATTTCACCAAGTTCCAAGGCGGTAGGGGACAAATCATGTGGCAAAATGTTGTTAGGTTTCCGGTCTTTTTTACGGCGTTTCCTTGGTTTTATTATCCTTGGCAACATTGTTTCGGAGTTAGTGGAACCGGAACTTTCGTCGCTGGCGACACTGACCGCATCCGTATTGTTGTTTCGTCCGCTACGTGTGGAGCGAGGTTGTTGTTGTTGGTTACGAAGTCTATTTCCTTCGTTGCCCTCGCACCTTTCCCTGGAGACATGGTCAGTGTGTGCAAGTGGTCGATGGGTCCGTTGCTCAGGCACTGTCGTGAATTTTCGGCGATCCTGGCGGTTTTGTAAAATCAGCGGAGCGCCTTGGGCATGCATAGCCAACTTGGAAACCGGTGTTTGTCGAGCGGGCGGAGCACGTCCTGCCATAGAAATGAGAGGAGCGCCCAGCCACGCGTTTGGATGCGGCACACCGTAGGGCGGATAGTAGGGCGGCGGGAATCCGGGTGCGGTAGTTGCATATTGTGGGCGAGCGGGTTCGCGGCGCCCTAAGGCGGCGCGCTCGCCCGGACTCATCACGTTTGAGCAGAACGTTTAACCCATATTCACAAAAATAAGTTTCACTGTCACGGTAAAAGTTGTAAGTGCGAGACGATGTCGTAATCGTAATGTAACATCGGAAGCGGCGCGGAGAATGATGGCGTGCGTCCGCCGCGGCCGTCGGCAGAGAACTGGAGTGAATGAGTGAGGGCTGGCCGCGAGTGCCGAGTGGGAGTGCCAGCGTGCCACGCGACTGACTATATCGCCCGTCTCGCCAATGCAGCGGAAAGCTTTGCTGCCATAGCCGCTTTACTATTGAGCCCGCACTGTTTACTTTTTAACCGATGAGTAACAACAATTAAAGAGCGCTCATTACTAAGTTAAACTGACCCGTAAAAAAATAAATGGAATGAGTATTTCATTATGTAAGATATTGTAGTTTGTAAGTAATAATAATCGTATAATTATGTCAAACGCAACAACACATAATATAAGCAAAATTAACTTACCAAATTTCTAAGTGCTCTCAGGAATGAATAGAATTGTATGGGAGAATTACCTGCAACAAAAAAAATATGAATAAACAATAAAATATGTGTGACATTAAAAAAACCGGCCAAGTGCGTGTTGTACTCGCGTTGCAAGGGTTCGGTACACCACAAGAAGGGCTTAAGAGCCTACTTTTTTGAAGGAACTTAAGTCATTCTTGCAAATAATCGATATTTTGAACAATTTCTGAATAAAACGAAACAGAAATGAATTTATATGTAATATTCAAACGCGTTCACACAATTTCAAGAGATTTGATAACGCCTTGCAGCTGCAATGAGTGAAATTCGTTAAATGGTAATTTTTTTGCCTATTTTCTTAAATTACTTGAAAATTACTAAGCTAAAAATTATACAAAAAAATATTTTTGAAATACTTTCAAAAAGTTCTTTCATTTGATATGTAACACAATATAGTTCTAGAAACTTTGATTTTTAATTTTCACTTTTACCCCCCAAAAGTCTATAATTGAATTCTCTTAATTTAAATTACATGTCCGTCTTTGGGTCACAGGTTTACATATGTGTGCCAAATTTCAAGTTAATCGGTTCGGTAGTTTCGGAGAAAATTGGCTGTGACAGCGGACAGACAGACACACGAGTGATCCTATAAGGGTTCCGTTTTTCATTTTTGAAGTACGGAACCCTAAAAATAAGCACATAACTTTAATTAACGTTATTCTTTGAAGACTAGGTATTTTATTTCAAACCAAATGACACCGTTTAATTACAAGTTTTTGTACTATTGATGTTTTTCACTTCGTGGTTACATTACTAAATTCAAAAACCAGCCAAGGCCCCTTGGCCTCCTTCCAGTCCTTCCCCTCCCGTCATGTGACTTATTTTTCAAGACATGTAATTATCCCTATATATGTTATTTATGTAGATCATCATTTCGCAATTTACGATTGTCCTCTTGGCCTTTTCTAACCAGCTACCTACTTAAAGTAAATTAAACATGTATCTATTCCTGGTGACAAGTATGAAACCTATCACGAAATAACTGCTTGAGTTAGAGTTCAACAACATTATTTTACGAGCCAATCATTCCGAGTGGGATACCGGAGTAGGTATGTCTTAAAGCGCTTCACTGGACAGGCTATTTCCTCCAGGCTCAATACCTGTAAACGCATCTGACAGATCTCGGAAAAAACAAAAGCTATTCAGAATGGAGTTTTGTTGCAATGTCATGACAGAAATAAAAGATGGTGGCACTGGAGATAGAAAATCTTGAGTAAAGTGTGAAAGCCCGTCGATACTGATCATGATTTCAAATAGAGATCGATTGTTTAGTTCTGATTCGATATCGGGATTAGCAACGCAACAGCAGCCACGCAGAGAAAGTGATCGGTGTGCTCACCCGATCCGTCGACCTTTGCTGAAGCGTCGCGTGTTTAGACCAAATTAATTTTCTAGCCACTCTCGCTCTCGGTTAGATGCATTACGCGACGCCACTCGCTATTACTGGGTATGATAGTTATTACGAGCACACGCTTGATTATTATCGTTTCGAGATAAGTGAAAGTTATTATGAGAGCTTATCCGGCGGACGCGTGTGCCATGGGTCAATATAACATAACATAACATAATATAAGTAACATGACCGAATGTTCTGATGGTACGCAATCTATTTTGAAACTTCTGTAATAATAATGATAGCGGCCGCAAATCTTGTTTAGTATCCTCTTATGTTGGAAGTGGTCCAATAAAATGAGAATCAACCATGGATGGTATGGGCAGTAAAAGTTAAGATATTGGGAAATGCATGTACCTAAACACATTTATTTATATTAAAGCAACTGGAAATCCATTTCAAAATGGAATATAACCAGGTCAGGCTGAATTATATTGCGGCATGCGTAACTTTTATTCCGCTCCCTCCCACTTTCAGTCACGACGCTTATTAACTTGACATTTTTCCGCCCAGCACGTCACCGATTCACGCACCATGAATTACTGTCATTGCCATCTACTTGTCAAAACTTACGAAAACGTTCACTTAGCGATTATTACCATTAACGCACACACTTTCCATTTTTCCTTTCAATTTCAAGTTGAAAATAAACAACTTGAATGTAAAAGTATCGCTTTTAAAGTTATTGGCTTTGAAACATTAAAAACTTTTTATGACGGTTCTTTTTTTAGTACCGCAGAAGTTCAATTGATTTAAAATATAATACCGAGACTCTCGAGAGACGAAATTGGTGTTGTTATAGGTTTTATATATAACATTACCCAACATTAGTCATCCAGTGATTCTTTACGGAGCAAGTTTTACATTTTTATTAAGTTTACAACATACGTATGATTAATTATCATTAAAAACCTGACAACGTCGAAAGCGACGTAATTATAAAAGTATTTCATCATATTTTATAGGCTTGTGTAGGACATGTACTAATAGTACAAAAGACACGATTCTCTGCACTGTACTAGACCGAACTACTCCCAAATGATTCTGCTCTTTAGTACATTTAGTACACTCACACACGCGCAATAGAATGAGAGCGAAAGGAGCGAAGAGCCGAGGAGTGACAATGACAGCAAAGCGATCCGTGTGATCCGATCGCAACCGAACTAAAACCGACTGACTCGGACCGAGAGCGCGCGAAAACGGCCGATCAGCTCTCGGCTAGTACGAGCGAGCGTTACTGTACGCCATATGCACAATTTGTCTCTCGCTCTCTCGGTGTACTACTGTCCTAAATGTCCTAAAAGAACAAACTACAGTAGTTGGGAGCGATCTTTTCAGTGAACGAGCAGGCACAACTCTAATATTTTAATAAACTATCTATTGTAACAACAGTAGTAGCATTTCAGCAAGATTTCACGGTAAGTGTTGCATTAACGCAAAATTCTGCTTTAGCCATTTACAAAACTGACCCGGTTTCGAAGTCACTTCGTAAAAGTAGTAATTGAGAATATTTTTCGGTAGGAGAGAGACTAATAAATAAACCAAGTCAGTCATAATCATGACACACATTGGAATGATGTAATACCAAGATTTCTCAACGGGCGTATCCGTTGTAGAGGCGTCATCAACACGACCAAATTTCACTTCCACTTTTCGTGTTAGCCAGAACGGCAATGAGTCTATTACACGGTAAATTAACCCGTTATTTAAACTATAACACATTAACCCCCATTTTGGTGCTAATGGTGCTCGGAATTGTATGTAATCTGCGCTTAGGTATTGCTGTTTCATGATGACGTGCGGTAGAGGTACCCATGCATAATTCTAACGAAGGCACTTTTTTTTGTCTCTAATCATTTTGAGTGTACAATAGTTATTTGTTTTACTAGGGGGCAAAGTTGTTGTTTAACCGCACGTGCCAATATTGATACCCGACTACCCGAGCAAGCGAAAGATTCCAATATTTAAAAAGTGGAATTTTGAGCGTTGCGAGGGTTTCAAGGCACGAAGGTTAAACAAACTTTGTCGCCGAGTGAAACACAAAAGGGTGCGTATCGATCGATATAACTTTATTTTTTATTTTTAGTCGTTATATATCGTCAATAATTATATCAAATGATCGTTATTTGATATAATTATTGAATCATATAACAACAAATAATATACTAACAAATTGTATAATTTTTATTTAATATAATGATAATTTTTTCGAATAACATTTATTATAACATACTTTGAGTATAATGCTTATTTCCGATAATAAATAAATTTTATAACACAAATTCTGTCTAAAGCACAGTTAGAATAAAAACAAATTATACAATAAATTAGATCCATCATGCACCAGAATAGGTTACGTTAGGTTAGAACTGTGACCCTTAAACATATGTAGTATGTACTGCTATCAGAAAAGTAGGCTAGGTTAGGTTAGAACTGTGATCCCTTCAAAAAAGAATAAAATTAATTCATGAAATGTTTTATACTGTTTGCTAGTTATATGATACTAGTCGTATGTCAATAGATAGTTACACCATATAACGGTTATTATAAATGAGTGTTATACGAAATAATGATTATACAAAATAAAAGTAGATATTTTGTGGTTATACCAAATGTTAATTATGTCAAATGAGTGATTATATCCATACTAATATTATAAATGCGAAAGTAACTCTGTCTGTCTGTCTGTCTGTCTGTCTGTCTGTCTGTTACGCTTTCCCGCTTAAACCACGCAACCGATTTTGATGAAATTTGGAACAGACAATCTTTAGACCCTGAGACAGAACATAGGCTACTTTTTATTTCGAAAAAAAGGGATGAAGGGGTTGAAAAAGAGGTTGAAAGTTTGTATGGGATTTCTTAATTTTAAATGATAAAACCATGAAACTTTATATTTTAGCACTTGATAAGAAATCATTAAACATATATTTAAAGTCACATACAGGTCGAACGCGATTAATTAACATTATTTTTACCTTTAAAATAAACATGGTGGGAAATAAACATTAACTAAAAGCGGGTAGATTATATTTATTTGTCTACCCCGAACATTTATATAAATTAATATCGGGTAGTTTTGTGTTGTTTACATCTCCGGTGACATTTTGCTGGGACGTCAGTCTTCCGCGACCACGGCCAGTGCAACCTGGCCGAAACGTTGGGAAAAAAGGTAAAAATAATGTTAATTAATCGCGTTCGACCTGTATGTGACTTTAAATATGTGTACAAAGCGCGAGAACTTAAAGTGTAATATCATTAAACATCTTGATAAGGGATAGGGATAGGGATAGCGATAGGGAAAGCGATAGGGATAGCGATAGGGATATCGATAGGGATAGCGATAGGGATATCGATAGGGATAGCGATAGGGATAGCGATAGGGATAGCGATAGCGATAGCGATAACGATAGCGATAGCGATACGGATACGGATACGGATAATATGGGTATCGTTAGCGGGATAGGGATAATCGGTCGGCGGTCTCTTACAATCAATGTGCTCTAAGACGATCGTTGTTTGCTTGCTTGAAGATTACGTTTGCGATAAGTATAAGCAAAATGTAAAAAATTGTAAGGGATAATAGAAAAAAGTACTTTTTACCCACCGATCATAGTGTCGAAATACGGGCTATGTGGGATGTTTATAAAGGTTTCCCCAGCGTATATAGAATTACCTACGCTGTGGTCGATGTGTAATATTTCTACAATCATTGCAAGCAAAAGTATTATGTGCAATCGAAATAATCGCAGATAAATATACCTACAGAGAAACCTACGGTCCCTACGGATCCAAATGAAAATCTTAATGAATACTTTTATTACGCGGGCGAAGCCGCGGGTAAAAGCTAGTCCTTTAAATATATACCAAATGTTGTTATTAAGGGAAAATCTACAAGACGATTATGAGGCCTGTTGTATTGTATGGATCTGAATGCTGGGCGACAAAGGTGGAGGATGAAAGGAGAGTGCACGTAGCGCAAATGAGAATGTTGAGATGGATGTGTGGAGTGACCAGAATGGATCGAATCAGGAATGAGTATATTAGGGGAAGTTTGAAAGTTGCGCCTAAAACGGAAAAGATGAGGAGTGGCAGTTTGGCGTGGTACGGTCATGTAATGAGGAGGGATGAATGTCATATAGGCAAAAGAATGTTGGAGATGAAGGTTGATGGATGGAGAGGGAGGGGTAAACCCAAACAACGCTGGATGGATTGTGTGAAAGAGGATATGAGGAAGAAAGATGTGAGTGTTGAGATGACGAAAGATAGAGGAGAATGGAAGAGGAAGACGTGTTGTACCGACCCCACATAACGTGGGATAAGGGTAGGAAGAAGAAGAAGAAGAGTTGTTATATCAAATGTTACTAAAGGTACCAAAAAAAGTTATACCTATCATTACACACCCATCTTAGTTGAATAGTGAACTCCATCGTAAAACAGACATGCATCTACGTTTCTAAACGGTGCCACCATCATCGCGGTTTCTAAATGGTAGTTCGAACGTCGAGCAATAAAGTTACACAAAGCTATCACGAACAAGCGGTGGTCATTACACACAGCCGTTAAAAACGCTAGCTTACTTGCTTGCTTGCTATGATTGAACCAATATACGCTACGTCCTAAACTTACAATAGAAAATAAATGTGTTCATAAATATAATAAAATAATTTAAAAGAAAATACATAACTGAAGAATCACAATTTTTTTTGTATAATATTACATATTTATTTTTTGTTTTCACATTTCTCACATCTAAGATAGTGCGTAGAAACGTGAACCACACACACTACTATTGGTACACTATCATTGGCAGAATTTATTAGTTGAATGTTTCAGAGAATCTTTAAACTACAAAATCAGTTAACAAAGTATTAAATAGTTTCTGTTAACTTCTCAAAACGTAAAACAATATTGACAAAGATGAAGAAAAATATAGTCGGCTTAGAAAACTACGCGCCGTTTTCCTATTGTTACGAGCTACTTTTGAGTTGAAGTTAGTAGGAGTTGAGCTCAATAGTTTAGTGAATAGGGCGGCTTCGTAATCGTGTGCGCAAGCAGATTTGCAGGTTAATGCGTTTTTGATTAGCAGCATTTAGCTGCACTTTCACTAAGCGTCGCCAGTCGCCACGTGCAGTCATTGTTCCTGCTGCAACTAACCGTTTAGGGTCTAACTACCTGAGGCAATTTGTCGCCGAGTTTGTACCGGTTAACACCACTTTAAGAAGTGAAAGCTGATTTCATTTAGATCATCGGTTAAGGGTTTCTTCGTCCACCATCAAATTTTGTCACTTTCTTAACTTCGCGTTAAATATGGTCCATTATAATATGTCTTTCCTACGTTGTCCACAGCGCTAATTCATCCACATTCCTATAGGACCCACAGCGGAATTGCAAGATTACAAAAAACAGTTCAAACTCAAACGAAAACAGAAGAAATTATCTTTTAACAGACAGGATATTATGAGTAAGTAAAGCAATTATGTTGACAAGTTGGTACTGTAGTTAAAAAAGGTAACAATATAGGGTTGTGGACAAAAAGGTCATGAACATAAGTACATATTGTAAGAGTAATTATTTATTAATGCCTTATATTTTGATTTATCTTACTGTTATTTATGATGAAAGTATTAAAGAATATCAATTGACTCATACTAGTCACTGGTTTCCGCCATGTTGGATTGTTATAAAAATGGCGGACATACAGTGACGGGGGCCAGTTCGAGTACAGACGAGTTGTAGTGAAGAAGTCTTGATATTATTTATTGTAAATTGGTTGTTAATATGTTTGTTATAAGCGAATAAAGTAAAGTGATGGTACACCGGTAATGTCCCCAACAGGTCAGAAATGGGACGAAACAAGAATCTGTAAAGATTTTTGCCACGCCACACGAACGTAAGGTTTTCTTTCCTTTGGTTTTTTTTTTGTGGAAGTACCATTATCTTACTTTACGAAACGTGCACTGAAATTGTTATGGTAAGTGAGACATTTATTTTTCTTTCTTTGGCGTTGTAGAACTGGTTTGATAATCTACCGTCATGACTATATTGCAAAATCTGATGGAATAAAATAATTGTGGTAAATTATATCAATAGATCAATAATACGCATAAAACAAAAGTATAATTATTGATAAAACGTGCAGTAGTCAATCACTTCTCATTATTTAACATTATTGTTAAAAAAAGATGTCATAATTACATTTACTTACCCTCAGTACTGTGTATTATTAAAAGTTATAACGATTTCTTATTTTTATGAATCCAAAATGGAACACAACTTGTTCAGAAAATTGCACATTATTTTACACATTAAGCGCTACGATATGCTGCAGCGGTCAATTTGTGACAGTATGTCTTTAAGAAATCGTGGAGTTATGAGTAAACTGGCACTTTGTCAATAGGAATAAACTCTTGATTAAACGATTTTTCCTTTGTATTAGCAATGCCTCGAGTTGTTAAAAACGGCTAACAAAATTTTGCTTCAAATTCACATCTCGGTTTTTGAAAAGTGGTGACATTTATTATACCAGTAAGAAAATAATCATGGGTCAAATACTTGTTACTTAATTATGATACATATTCGAACTTATCAGATTATACAGATCTGGAATACAATTTAAAATAAATATTTAATTATATAAGCTGTGTAAAAATATGTAATCATAAAATATTCTAATATTGCAATTTCTTGAGTCAAGGGACACAATATTGGTAAAAAAAATATGTAGGTATACATATTATGACATGTTGATTTTAGTTCAAATTGAAAATTATAATACAGGGTTACTTGATATTTGATGCGTTAAGTACGATATTGATCATAGTATTTTTAATGTATACAAAAGTCATTTCCATCTGACACGTGGCATAATGCCGGACCGTGCCCAAATCCTGGACTAAGTTTTTAAATACTTTGTGTGAATCGAATCCATTACATACATACATACATACAATCACGCCTGTGTCCCATGAAGGGGTAGGCAGAGCACATGAAACTACTCAGGTTACAGTGCCACTCTTGGCAAATGTTGAAAGAAAATGAAACTGTGACATTGCAGTGACAGGTTGCCAGCCTCTCGCCTACGCCACAATTTAACCCATATCCCACAGTCGCCTTCTACGACACCCACGGGAAGAAAGGGGGTGGTGAAATTCTTAACCCGTCACCACACGGGCAATCCATTACATTAATCGTTAAATCGAAGTTGTGTCACTGTCATTCAATTCTGTCACTGAATTTAAAATTTAATGAAATTAACTTTATTGTATTAAAATGCCGGATTGTATATCCATCTGTTTTAATAATGTGACTTCTTATTGTAAAAAGGAAGTCTTAAGCTTAACCGTAACTAGAAAATTAAAGTTTTGCTATGTTTAATCTGATTGGCAAGAACATGATTGAATGTTACCATATAACGTTAATTTCCAATCAAACTAAGTTCTAAATCTTCATCTGTGAAGCATATGTTGTACGTCAAGTCGTTTTAAAAAACATGTTTATCGTTATAGCAGTGGTATCGTTACAGCAGTTGTCAATCTATAACAACAATCTAATAATATGATCGTTATCATTTCTTTTAAAAAAGTTTGGTCACCTCTGTTTGTTCGTGAAATCATTTTCGGATATACGAGTAGTAACTCGTTATAAAACAAAAATGTTTTTCCTTATAAATCTCAAATATTTTAACTGTGTTATAGATTTTACAAAGTTTAATTCCATGAAAATTGAAGTGCTTGGTCTCCTCTTGCTTGTTGACGGCAGGCAAAAGGTTACATTTATTATTACTATTCTACAATGGCCAGTGATGGCGCAAGTATCGATCAATGTATATCAAATCATTCTTCGTATATTACCATGATGATCATGGGTATGTATTCGATGGGAAATCGACAACTAATGTATAATGCTGTGAATTTAATCAATGATATCATTGTTTGTTTCTGAAATAACACTAATTCAATATTAATTGCAATGATGATTTATATATTGCAATGGTGATAATTCAGGCAAATGAGATGACATCACTTCACAATTAGAGTCATATGTAGAGTCATATGTAGAGTCATATGTAGTCATATGTAGAGTCATATGTAGAGTCATATGTAGAGTCATATGTAGAGTCATATGTAGAGTCATATGTAGAGTCATATGTAGAGTCATATGTAGAGTCATATGTAGAGTCATATGTAGAGTCATATGTAGAGTCATATGTAGAGTCATATGTAGAGTCATATGTAGAGTCATATGTAGAGTCATATGTAGAGTCATATGTAGAGTCAGATGTAGAGTCAGATGTAGAGTCAGTCATTATCAAGAGTTATATTAATAGGTGTATTAATCATGTCGGTCAATATGTAGAGTTGGTCAAAATCATGTAAAAGAACGGTCAATATGTAGAGTTGGTGATACTCATGTAACAGAACGGTCAATATGTCGAGTTGGTCATAATCATGTAAAAGAACGGTTAATATGTAGAGTTGGTCATGATCAATTGATCGTGTAATTATGTAAGTAAGTAATAACGCGTGAATAATAAAATTCGTCCGTAGTTACAGTACACTTTTTGTACGTTTGACTATTTTGATCACAGTACAAGGTATAATATGTAGATTTGGTCATAACTCATAATCATGTAATAAGTAATAACGCGTGAATAATAAAATATTTTGATCGTAGTACAAGGTATACAATTAACGCTATTATGGTACTTATTGGTAGATATCAACAAGGAGGATACCTATGGCACAATGTAACATGTATCTTATGGAATCAATGTTTGATGCACGTGGACGGACGTGTTAGTGTAAAGCACGTGGATGAACGTGCGAGTCTTTTAAGCGCGTGGATGGACGTGCGAGTATTTTAAGCGCGTGGATGAACGTGCGACTTTTGAAGCGCGTAGATGTACGTGCGAAGCTTTTAATTTTAATACACGTTGATGAACGTGCTAACGTTTAATTTTAATCTTAATAAATAATACATTAAACAATAATATAAGTAGTAGAATTCTTACTGATATAAGCAATCGATTCAAAATAATCAACCAAAAATAATATTCTAATATTTCATTACATGCCTTACGTTAACAATCGGGATATGTAGTTGGGAAAACTTAAATAAAATGTTAGTCAATTACAGATAATTTGAGGCGCAATGCCATGTTCATGAGTGCTTTTATTATTTGAGTTAAAAATTTTACTATGTTCATAAATACCTACAAAAGCATCTAAAAAAAAAAATTGTTTTATCAATGACATTATGAGAGTATATGCATTATGTGATTTTAGTAACACGGGAAACCAACCTATTATTAGACGGACACGTAATCTCGCTTGCCCGTATTATATAAAAATTATTACCTTAATGATATGATAGATCATTTTGTCGACTTCTAATGAAAAAAAGATCTTCGTAAGTTCGATATTATTCAAGGCGATATAATGTGTTATTTAATTAAAAAAAAATAAAGGGTAACTATATATAATATTAATTGAACACAAGTACATCTCTATAATGCATGCATAAATTCTGGTCTCATGGCTTATAATATATATGCAGTTCTTGGTTTTTCTTCAGAAAGCTTAAATCGCTCAAACTACATTGCGATGATGTTTCATAAAGCGGTTATTAATTAGTTTTATTCACATTATACCGCGAATATCGCTGCATTAGATAAGTTTTGATTTATTTATTTCATTAATATAAAAGTACACTTCAATCTTTAATAATTTATATTATGATCGACAATGTCAAATATTACAATTATGGCGACTTTTTGATTGGTTAAGTAGTACAGTAATTACATTTTTCTCTTTTGGCTACCCGTATCTAGTTCTTTATGTGTAATATAACCTTGGGTGCTCATTCTCAAAAATAAAGTAACAAAGAACATTATGTGTTAAATTATTATGCTTGAATCAGAAGTAACAATAAATTTGAATAACATACGCAACTTATACTTATTACTTAGCATATTTTGTTGGTGATATATTTGGTACATACTAAAAGTCAAGTACATATACCTCGTATCGGTTATGAAGAGACCTATTCAAGTATCTGTTATGACTCTTTGTAAGACAAATATTCTGCGATATACTTACATTCGTTAAGAATAATATAAAAGGTTCAATGTATAAACCCATTTCATAGATATCAGGAATAAAACTAAAATGTAGAAACCCAACATAATATTCATTGTCTAAATTCGCAATAGCCTTTCATGGAAAATAAAGTTATACTTGATGTATATGTGGATAGACCTCTTGATAATTATATGAAAACCCCACAGCTTGAAAGCAGTACGAATAATGATTATTCATATACCTTATCTATGTCATTGCAGCCACATTGCTTATGTATATAATATCTAACGGCTGTCGCTATAATAAATAGCAATTCGAATAGCAATAGAAACATGTGACAATCATATTAACTTGTTGACAAAAATGAATTTCAAAAGTTCTTTGACAAAACCTTATTTTTACTACACCGTGTTTCACTTAACACTAAAAACCTGAAAACAGTTTGTTCAGAATCGAGAGTAGAATCGATTGAGCTATATCTTGATGGGGGTAATATTTTTATTTAAATTAGTATTATTAGTTATTTTTTACGTGCCCATTCTATTGTACTCGTAATACAACATTGTGTATATCGCATTGCTAGAGGTTGTTTATTTTTTTTTCAGTATTTAGGGGTGTTAATACTGGCTGGTTACATGGACGATTATTTTTTCCGCTACTAGTTTGACGTTGTTTGTCAGTTCAATCTTAATGTTTATCATAAGACATTACAAGTTCAACTCTTACCTAATTACAACCTTGTCATTTTGAATATTGAGTTTATTTGCTTACTGCGATTACCTGTCCAATTTGAAGTTTACTGTGACAAAGCTTTAAAGTGTTTTACAGTGACATCTTAGCTGTCTATTGGTAAACCTTATGTCGTTGCAGTAACGTACACAAATAAATAGTCTTATGGTTTATGATGGTAGTTAGCAATTGTTTTATTGACTGTAGAGCTAAAAGTCAAGTAGAGCTGTACATAAATCTAAAAATTCAATTAAAAAAAAAGTAACCATCAGAATAAAACATGAATACTCTAGATGAGTTTAAAAAAAATAAAAATCAGCTGGGGTGTCTGAGGTTTTGGGTGATACCGGAAACATCGTGTATAATCAGAAATACAGATCAATTTAATTCCACTTATATGGGCCTATAACCTAAATAAAATAACTTGGAATTAACTTACATTAATTATATCCCCAATATATAAAGAAGTTTTCTATTTCGACATACTATTGCATCAATCTTAACTAGAACCTAAAAAAAGTAATAATGATAACAGAATAAAAAATAAATAAAGACGTACACCGTGCACCATAGTCGTATTTGCGATGGTGCTTAAATAGTTGTTAAATATAATATGTATAATACGTTACAAATGGTAAATAAATAATTAGGCACGATATTTCATTAATCACGGGTTATTTGAGTATTTAAAGATTCTGCAGATGTGTATACTGCATAAATCAGGAAAATCTTAAATATAATTACTCAGTATAGCGATATATTAATAAGTGACGACAATAATTTATTTAATCATCACATTGGCATCACGACTATCAATACATTGTGACTTATTAAATTGATTACCGAACCATAATAATTTTACCATAATTTCGAAGACAGTCGAAATATTATGTTTCTAAAGAAAGTGTTGCAAGTTTCAGATCAAGGACCCAGGAGCGTCCAGGTGAAAGGGCCAGGGTCTGGTATTCATTTACCACCCAGGAGTGCCCAGGTAGAGGGTCGGGGTGTAGATTCACTTCCGACCCAGGAGTGCCCAGGAGAGAGGGTCAGGGTAAAGATACCTCTTTCGATCGTCGACTGAGTCCTTAAATGCTGGCATGGTATGCGAGCTTGCGTCTGGCGGCGCAATATCCAGCGTCCATGATGAGCAGCTGCGGCAGCAGGCTGACAGAGCTTGGGTGGCCCATGATGCTATTGCCCCGTAGCGGCACGGGAATTCCGTTCAATCATGTGATGAGGTTGTGATATCATAAAATCGTGTAAATATGTTCTTTTTGCTTATGTTTCGCGAGTGAAGTGTGCAGTGAAGTGTTGCATTGTTTACTGAAATATGTTTATAACTTGTGAATGCCTTCTAATTAATTTAATCATCATAATTTAATTGGATGTAATGAATTCAATTAGATGTAATGAATTTAATTAAATGTAATGAATTTAATTGGATCTCAATAATTTAAATCGAAGTAAATCTTATTCATATATTTATTTTTCACAGGCCTATGTCTGATTAATGCTCTTTCTTTACACTTGATAAGGTTTATAGAAATATTTAAAAATCCATTTTTAGTATACGTAAGTTATAGTTTTATTATAATTGAGAATTACTTTTCCATAAATAAATAATATTCTGCTAATATCAGTCTTACAGCATATCGTAATTATGTGGTAAAGGTATCGGTATGAAGTGTTATATGTTTTGTATTTCTATTGTTTAAGAATTATTTCAAATGCATATTATACTATACTTTTTTGTTGTATAAACTGGTATTGTCTTTCTTTGAATTATTTCACATTAAGCTTTGGCGAAGGGTCTCGCCTCGAACAGGATGGCCGAGCTGTAAGAGTAATTATTTATTAATGCCTTATATTTTGATTTATCTTACTGTTATTTATGATGAAAGTATTAAAGAATATCAATTGACTCATACTAGTCACTGGTTTCCGCCATGTTGGATTGTTATAAAAATGGCGGACATACAGTGACGGGGGCCAGTTCGAGTACAGACGAGTTGTAGTGAAGAAGTCTTGATATTATTTATTGTAAATTGGTTGTTAATATGTTTGTTATAAGCGAATAAAGTAAAGTGATGGTACAAGTAATAGTTTTCATCATCAACCCGGTAATGTCCCCAACAATATCAACGAAGAAACCGTACCTAACTCGATTCTAAGTAACGCCTTTAGCACCAGTTTTGTTTACGACGTAATAAACGACGAAGTGTCGAGGCACAGCGAGCCCCTAATAATATTTAAAGTTGTCAATTCGATTTGTGCTCATTTGTATTCCATTCCGTCATATAACCAGAAGCTATAACCGTGCAGAAGCAATATCTACGCAGGCTTTATGTCTTTGCCCTTTATTCTCTTCTTCGAATACATTGATACGGGATTGAAACAAAATTGATGTAAGAATTAATGAAGTTTGATCTTCTGTTTTTTTACCTAAAGGGCGACGAAAAATAAAAGAGGACTAAAAAACCTTATATCTCACTATATACAAAATAGCGCATTATTAACCCTACATTATTTTTTTTGTCTTACTCGCATCTTCAGAGTGTCAGCGTCTATATAAACAGCGGTATGAAAAATGGCATTGCTGCACTGTAGCGCCAATGTTGTGCCGAGTAGTTTGTATAGTTGACCAGGTCGGGAGAATCGGAGGCTATTGTGGCCCTTAAACATCTCCGGGCCAAATTTTGACCAATAGGTTTATCATTTTAAGTATGTTTATCTGTCTGCCTGTCTAGACAGACCATCTTGTATACTAGTAATGTTAGTATGAAGTATTTCAGGTTATTTTATTTTCTAAACAGTACAGTCAACCAATTGGAACCCTAGGCCACTGTAGAACTATGTCATAGTGACGTTATAAATCAGTTTGTAAGAAATTCCTTACTCCTTGTCATTTTGACATAGTTGTAGAGTGGCCTAGGGTTCCAATTGGTTGACTATACGTTACTGTCAAAGTCGGCGATATCTTCCCCAGTTCTCGCTGAGAAAATAGAAACTACTAGAAAAAAATACAGAGAAGAAAACAATCGTTCTAACTGAATGCTTCTAACATAAATTCTAGGCTTCAACAATTTCAACTTTCACGAAAAGTCTAAGCCTTATTGATATTGTTAATCGAGTAAGTACGTACTCCTTTACAAAATTTCATTCGTGAGAGAGTACGTTTTTCCGTATTTACAAGATTTGGTGAATGACAAAATATTAAAAACACACGATTTTTGTGATCTTGAGTGAGCTATAAGAGCTCTAATAAATTAAACAACCGAAGGAAACGCTAGTCGCTCAGATCATTCGCCGTCGTCATACTAAGCCATAAAACGATCTAATAGCCTAATAGATTTTCATACGCTAAATGTTTACGTCCTGCGGAAAGCTTTATGTATACTATAGACCTAGTTTTAAAGAAAGGATTAGGTAATAGTAACGTCTAGAAAATAAGATAAATCGCATACATTGACGCGTGAGGCGCTTTTATTGCCTACTGTCGTTTCAGTCGGTTACTTTATTATGTTTCTCACAGTCTGTTGTAGCTTACCTATCTAGAGATAGGTACTAAACAACAATAAAAAGCGGCCATATATGTCAGTTAATAGTTTTTCATTTCTCTTGCTCTACAATACCTGAATGTTGGGAAATTCTGCAATCTGTTTTCTTCACTGATGCCAATAATGTCATAAAGATTGAGCAAAAGATTACCTACTAGCCCTGGTATTTGCTATCAATCGGGCCAGACAAATGGTAGTAAGTAATAGCGAACAGAGCAGAGTTCCGATGGTACTCTGGGGAAAATAACATCGGACCTCAGCTACTGCTCTCGAACCGTTAAGCCTATTATTTATTTATTTAAACGTTATTGCAGTGAGTAGGAACAGGAATTGAGAAATAACTATTTATACGTTTCTTAGAATAAACAAGGCACGTTGTTAGAACCAATAGGTATCTAATCACGTTGTTTCGTTTTTAAACCATTAGAAGAAATCTCGAGATACTAAGCTTTAATAATTCAATTTTCACTACCAACCAGTTTAGTTACCAACTAGTGATAATAAATAAAACGCTGACCTTACCATATATTGAGAAAATAATCGAAACCATCTCTTATACCTATTAACCCTCAAGAAAATGTTAATTACATTTACATTATACTCATATATATGGTACATAAAGTTTTTTTTCGTAACAACATAACAATAAAAAATACAAACGAAGGAACAAAGAAAGGACTGAATAATAAACATTCCAGCACATAAAGTGCAATAAAGGCAAACTATTATAGCGATGCAAAATTCGACCTTTCGCCCTCCGGAATGGTCGCTTGAACGTAGAATAAACGGTAAGGGCTGGGATTTTCGTGGCAAGGGTACATCAGTGACCTCCAGACTGCGCCCCGTCTAGCAACAAGGGCGTCAGTGTGCCCTTGCACTTCACCTAACGTCCGCCCTTCGTCGCAAGGGGCACTGCTATTCTGGAGACATTAAAAACGCTTACCGAGTATACTGGGAGAAATTATTACAGGAACAATTTGCTACTTGACATCCAGAATTCCAGATCACTTTACATTACATTGTCTCCGGACTCGATTCATCACACAGCACACATGACTTTTTTTTAGCCCAAACCAGTGTAAATAATTATAACCACAAACCTCAAATCTTTATTTAGTTTTCGTTCAAATAGCTCCGAACGTATTCATGTGTGCAATGTAAATTTCGTGAGAATTAATGTTAGACTTTATGAAATGATGTTATTTAATTTGCAACGGTGCACTTTTACGACTTACTCGCTGTGTTTTTTTTTTCATAAAATTTACAGTGTATACTATACACTGTATAGTATACCGACATGTAGCAAATCGCTCGTTCGCGTTTGATCAAACTGGGAATAACACCCCAGGGTCCACATATATTGGGAAATAGCGGGACCGTGCGGAATATTATCGTTCCGCTGTCTGCGTTATAATAAATAAAATATCGTAACGAGGGTGAATAAGGCATAATACCACTAACTACCTAAGCACTGTCAAACATATGTTATTTATGTAGCTTTTCTTTGATTGTCGATTTATTTATTCATCGTAGTATATTTTATTACATTTGCGAAAATTAACAGAAGAATAACGTTTAGGTTAAGCCATATTCATATTACACAGGTATCATATATTACATCAAATATAGAAATGTGACATTCTCATGAAATATACACTTAACGTTACTGTAAATACCACTTGATTGTAGTATACAATTAATGAAATTACAAGAAAGGAAGTGCAAATAATTCCGAGGGAGATGGTCAATTAAGGTTCATATTACATAACGTTATTAAACAATTAAAAATATAGTTAAAGGTATAATTTAAGTGGAGTTAATTGACATAAATAATGGCGACCCTGCCAGGTTCCGTGTAGCGTTCGGGAGGTGTAAGGAACTGAGTGATTAAAACGAGCAAATGCTGCAATAATTGTGTAGTAACGGTATCCGTATTTAATGGACATCTTTTTAACCCCCGACGTAAAAACGAAGGGGTGTTATAAGTTTGACGTGTCTGTCTGTCTGTCTGTTTGTCTGTCTGTCTGTCTGTCTGTCTGTCTGTCTGTTTGTCTGTGTGTGTGTCTGTCTGTGGCATCGTAGCTCCCGAACGGATGAACCGATTTCGATTTAGTTTTTTTTATTTCAAAGCTGTGTTAGTCGGGAGTGTTCTTAGCCATATTTCATGAAAATCGGTCCACTAGGTCGCGGTCGGGGGTTTTTTCAAAATTTTAATTTTGTGGTTAGGTTATTATATCTATAAATCGTTATCATCTATTTGCTTTACGTGACCATATGCTATTAAGATTTTCTAAACTGGTAGGCATTCTTAACCCTTCCACCGTTTGACGTTTGTTTCTAGTCATTCGATTTTTAACTATAATTATTATTGTAGGTAGAGATGCGTTTTTGTTTTAAGTATGATAGCAAGTATTTTGCCTTTACCGATTAAAAGGTTGATTCTGCATGTACACCAATCTAAATTCATCATCAGTACTGAGAAATACACAACTACATTCATCTGATTTTATCCAGGACATACATACATATACATATGTACAAAAATGTAACTCATGCAAGCCTGATATTTCAACAAAGATAATTGTCATGTTCCCTTAGATTTATTCAAAATTGTATATCCATATCCATACTAATATTATAAATAGGAAAGTGTGTGTGTCTGTTTGTTCGTCTATCACGGCAAAACGGAGCGACGAACTGACGTGATTTTTTAAGTAGGAGATAGTTGAAAGGATGGAGAGTGACATAGGCTACTTTTTGTCTCTTTCTAACCCATCACTTCCCTAAAATGGGGGTTGGAAGTTTGTATGGTGCATTCCGCAATTTTCGAGTTTAACGCGAGCGAAGCCGCGCGCAAAAGCTAGTTGTTTACATAAAAGTGCAATTATATTAATCGTCATCGTCATCAGCGCCCAAGTCATTAAATTTGCTGCACAATAAAACGTTCCATGACGAATGACGCTTTCTCTTGTTATGATCGTTTACGTGACATGTTTACTAGTCTCTCGTTACGACTGATCGTTAACCAGTCGTAAAGTTTCACCCAAAATTGTTTAGCATAGGTATCTTCTTGATGAGAGCAGAGACAAAGAAATAATGAACTGTCAAACGTTATATGAAACTAAGCGCCGTTTAATGTGGTCTCTGACTTATACGCTTTGACCTCCGCTTAGCACGGTACCACCGTTGAACGAGCCATTTGAGAGTTAAAATAGATGCCGTTAAAGTGTTAAGGAGAGGTCAAAGCGCTTTATAAAATAAAACAACAACCTGTGGTTTCATTTGTGTGACATAAGCAATTCAGAAACGTGTGGTTTTGTATGGAGACCAGTCCTTTTTATATAGTTGTCTCTGATTAGTAGTAAACGAGCTGGAGACATTGACACAGAGGTACTTTGAAAATAATTACGTTTCACGCATATTAACAAGTCGGTATCTAATGAATTCTTTGAGGACGGTGAGTTCAAATTTAGTATAATCGTATAAGGCGACAGAAGGGCTTTATTTTGGGGCCTTAGATATGTAAATCGTTTATCGATTTGGTGAATGTTTGTGTATTTTATTGTGCGATCTATTTTGTTCAGAATTAAATATGATTGTATAAATTTAAGAGCTATTTTCAAACCACCGCATGAAATGTCTGTCTTTGTAATGTAATGTATCCAATTTTAAACCGATCATCGAAAGCAAATGCATTTACGCAACCAACATCGAATCAAAATCATTGCCCAATTAAGAGATGGAAACGGATACTTTACCCAAAACTTGATACCCACTTTCGAAAAATAAAAAGTAGCAACCTCCCCAACAGCAGTATCTTTTTACAGCCACTAAGCAAATTACTCAATGGTCCGAGTGAGCTGTATTTCGCAATAAACTCCAGTAAGATCTTTACAACACCATGAATTATTCCGAAAGGGTCAACGGACCATATCCTTGACATTACATTTATATTTACTAATATCTAGTCATTGTGTTTTGCTCTGCAAATCTGCAATATTTTTTTCTGTAGTGCACATTACATTGCGGTGCATGTTTTTTTTTGCAAAACTGGATAAACTTTGCACGACCTTAATACAATCTCTAATCAATTAAACATACACGTAACATATAGTTAAGTCATTTATTAACAGTTTCTTGTTTAGTACCACGCCCATGTCGACAGTAAACAAGTCTATCTGCTAACAACAGCCTTTAGGGCTGATTCTTTTTATTCAAATAAACATAGAAACAAGCACTTTCATCTCACGTGTGTAATTAATTTTCTTAAACGTTTGTCTAAATTTAAGAGTTTTACGTCATCAAACTCATGTGCTGTTCAATAAAACTTTTCTATGTCTATGTCGAAATGACCCTTTAACCCTTAATTGGACAGTGTTCGCTGTGGCGAACATACATTTCAAAAAAATCTACTGGTCACATTTTCATCTTTGTTTATATTTCTTTCGACTAAAATTGTAGCTTTGTATTATTTTAATTGGTAGAAAATTAATTCATTGCTGTCACAATATTCGTATGTCAGCAGTGCACGCAAAATCGCGGCAAGACGGCAACCGCGAAGTATCATCAAGTTATTTATGACATTATATTAGATTTTTATGGTGTCACATTAATAAAAACGACATTTATCGGTTACCAATGAGGTAATTAATCGTACTAAAGAGTTTATAGTTTAGTGTAAGTCTTAATTTAGTGACAGTGACACTTAAAAAGTCATGTTCGTGGCACCGAACACTGCCATCTTCACAGTGAAATAGTAGGTTTGTTGCATGTTCGGTGTGGCGAACACCGCCAGCTACGCAGTGTTTGAATTCTAGAGTTGCATGTTCGGTGTGACGAACATTGCCAACTTATCGGTGGACCTTATACCAAAATATTTATTTCACAAAAGAGCACAAAAGTAAATTAAATTACAATTATATCGTCCCCTTACTGCAAATACCGACTATGTGCAAAAAAGTGATTTTGAGATAATGCGATTTTAATGTTTGAAGGTACGATTTCATATGAAAACATGAAAAAAATTACTATTTGTATACAGCATTCTACAGCCCGTATTGTGTTGTTTAATACTTAATCATAAACAATATCCAGGCTTGATTTGATTGCCGATAAAACTACGATTTAAAAAAAATAGTAGCAAACTTAGTTGGTTTTTCCTGTAGAAATAAAAATTTGTATATTTCTCTTATTAATACATATAAAGCAGTGTTTCCCTTTGATTAAGCTTTGCTTTTAATACACTTTACTTATGATTTGCAAAAAAAGAAAAAATATACAAAAGTTTTGAACTTATTTCAAAATATATTAAATATTCTCAATGACATAGGCGGTTTTAGTTGCAGGAAATATAGCTGCTCTAATTTTATGTTACAAAACTTCACTTATCATTGTTAATTTAACTGGTACATTTGTAATAAAAAGTTTTTTAACATTACTAACCATTAATAATACTTTATTTATGGTTTTGAAGAGTTATTCTCAAAAAAAAAAATTTGAAAAAAATCCTCTTCAACCGGTTTTAGGAGATTTTTCACAAAATACTTTAACCGATTTCAGTAAAATTTAACAAGAAGTAACGCAATAGCATTCCCTTGAAATCACAAAAAGAATTTTACAAATCGGTTAATGCGTTTTTGGGTAATAGCATAATATGCATAGGTACTTACTACATACTAGTTCACTGTCTCAGCAATCCGAAGTCCGCCATAATTTATGTTCGAAATTTCACTATCTACACTGTTACATTTAGTATAGGTAAATAGTTTTTGTACGCTCAATAACCTGAAGTAATAGTTTATTTAAAGTTTTGTAGTATTTACACCAAAGTCACTAAAATGTAGGCGTAGATGAGGTAATAAGTAAGAAAAAGTAATGTGTAACGGTAATTACATAGGTTTCTGGGGCGATTTAAAGCAATCATGTTTGCAATATTCTTACGCCCCCAGTTACACGCAGTGTTTTTCATCACACTTGCAATAAAAAGATAAAAAAGTATTTATGGTAGTCCAAAATACAAATTTAAACACTCTTTTGGGAAAAAGTTTTTTCTTTTACTCCTGATACGCCTTCGTGCGATTGCACACTTACTGCGCAAGAGTGATAAAAAGTTATTAAACAACATCTTCATCGCTGGTGGAATTCGATACAAACACGTCCGTAACACGGCTGACAATGCTAGACTAACTAGGTATTAAGTAATTGGAAGCACTCATGGTACTATTTAGTTACGATACCTTTGTCAAAAAGTCTGCGTAAGTCCATTTTCTTGAACGCAGAGATAGCTAGTTGTTTATCGAGCTTTAGACCGAGATAGAAATATGATATGATACATTAAGAGGTTTGAGGTGGTTCTACTGAACTGGAGTTTAATTTGTGGCGTTGATTTTCTTGCCTTGTGCTACGTCCAGATCTCGACATGAACTTAAGCCTTGTGCCCACTAAGCTCGCCGAGTCGAATCTCATTAATTCGCCTTCTGCATTTCTTATGAAACTACGTCCATTAGCGACGCGTCGAATCGGATTCATCGTTCATTGTAAATGTATGCAGGGCTCGATTCGACGTGCCTCGACTCCACCTAAGTGTCCTCAAGACTTTATTCAGCCTTTGTGACAGAGATTTAATACCTAAAGGGTACCATGAGTGGTTTCAACCACTTAATACTGCAGTTGGTGAAGTGGTACACAGTTGTGACATCTGAAGTCTACTCGTACCGTAGGTATGCTAATAAGTAAAGTAAAGTAAAGTTTATTCATTGTTAACTGTGTACATAAGATGGTATGATATACAGGAAATACAGTATCAACAGTGCCCATTTCGAGCGTACAATATTCTTAAAAACTACTGACTATATTAGCTAGTAAGCTAACCAGCCAGCCAGTAGGCTAACTTATAATTATTACCCGGTATATTTCAGAAAAAACTCATTTAGGTTGTAGAACATCGTATGAAAAACGAAGCTTTATTTAAGACAAACAATGGGTTATAATTATGTATAAAGAAGAGAAATATGCAAACATTTATTTCTACAGGAAAAACCAACTAAGTAGGTATTCGACTGTTTCATTAAATCGTATTTGATCGTCAACTAAATACATTCTGAATATATATACAACAAAGTAGTAAACAAAAAAATATAGGGTTTAAAATGCCATACACATAACGTAAATTTCTTCATGTTTTCATATAAAACGTGCCTTCAAACTTTCAAACCGCATTATCTCAAAATCGCCTATTTACACATAGTCGGTATTTGCAGTAATAGACCGTTATCCTTTCCTTCGTCACATCACATGCAAAACCAATTATAGTCCCTATACAACTTTTTGGTAGAATGAAATTGCTGATGTTTGTAAACAAACATCTTCTGGAAAAACATCTTAAAGACATTTGGTGTATTTAGCCTGGCTTAAAATAAAGAATTTTGTTGATAGTTTTATTTGCAAAAATCAAATATGTACACATTAAACTTTTTTGTAGAACATAAGATGGCTACTTTAACAAAATGTTTAAATGCAAAAAAACACTATACACCATTAAAAGGTTCTACTTGGCGGATAAAGCATAAAAGTTTATATTAAATATTCATATAACATTCTGGCAGTTTATTATGCAACAAATTGACCATTAAGTAACTTTATGCGGAAGCTATCTTTTGAATGCAGCGTCGTATCAATACATGGGTTTTAACATATTGTAGCCCTTGAAAACCTTATTCTATAGGTGCTAAAAACTCGATTTCGTCAAAAAGTCACTTAGTCGGTATTTGCATTAATGGGACGATATGATGTCTAAATAAAAAAAATTAATAGCTAACTCTAACCTAATTACGCACATCCCGATGCAGAAGTACCTACCACTGTTCTTGCCGCGTTACCGTGTTGAAGCGCGATGAATGTGCATAAGGAAGGTCCTACAGCGAGGATTCAGACCCCTTTTCCTCATGAGTCTTCCCACTTCCCCAAAAATACTTTCTAAGAGTAGATTCATCCATCATCATTCATCCAAGTAAAAAATTCTCAATACTCTCATCCGAGGTTCGCTTCACTCAAAGTGTAGTTAGGCATGCACTTTTTGCCCTCGTTGTCAATAAGTCCAATGGGCCTGATGGTATTCCAGCTATTGTGCTGAAAACGTGCGCTGCGGAGCTTACCCCAGTTTTAATTCGCGTTTTTTTGCATTCATACTGCTCAGGTAAATGCTCGTCATCCTGAAAGACTGCTTGAGTCCATCCAACCACAAAGAAGGGTGATCGCACAAACCCTACACACTGTCGGCCCATTGAGGCCCAGATGAGAGAACCTCTCTTCTCTCCAAGGCAATGAAGTAAGTGGTTAATAACCAGCTCTTGGCGTACCTGAAGAACACCAGATTATAGTGACCGGCAATACGGCTTCCGCCATGGTCGTGGCGCTGGTGTTCTTTTGGTATACTTATAGTTGGGCCACCGCCATTGAGAACAAGGGAGAGGCACTGGCAGTTAGCCTAGATATCGCTACCTAAGGTTTTTGATAGAGTTTATCATAAGACGAATCTCCCCAAGCTACCCTCGTACGGGCTCCCAGAAAGGCTTTGCACGTGGGTCGCCAGCTTTCTACCTGGGCGAAGCATTTCAGTTTTCATCGACGGTCAATACTCAGAAATCCGGCCCATGAACGGAGGTGTACCCCAAGGATCTATGCTATCACCGACCCTGTTCATCCTTCATACCAATGATAAGCTAGAAACTAACAATATCTATTGCTAAGCGGATGACAGCACAGATGATAGCCAGTACACAGGTCGTGCAAATGCCTATCGTGAGCAGGTTTTGGAAAGCAGAATGCAACTTCTGTCTCAAATCGATGCCTCTCTTGAGCAGGTATCCGAGTGGAGTAAACATAATCTCGTCTAGTTGAACCCCAGTGAGAAGTTTTGCACATTTTACGCATATAAAACCCCATTTGACATAACATAGCGCCTAAATTCAAGGACATTCCCCTTACCGTCTCCAAGAGTACAACATTACGAAGAAGGTCTAGTTTCGGGGTCACAAAGTACAAAAAGGGCACACAAAGTGTAGACAATACTTTTATGTTCATTTTTACGAAAAAATTATATGTTTCTTAACATTTATATAGCAAATTATTTCACACTTTTAGTTCTTGATTAGCTGGCAGTGTTCGCCACACCGAAAAACTGAAAGATTATGATTTTTTTCATTATTTTTTCGGGGCTCCTTATGACCCATAATAACCTAACCACAAAATTAAAATTTTGAAAAAACCCCCGACCGCGACATAGTGGACAGATTTTCATGAAACATGGCTAAGAACACTCCCGACTAACTCAGCTTTCAGACAAAAAAAACTAAATCAAAATCGGTTCATCCGTTCGGGAGCTACGATGCCACAGACAGACACACACACAGACAGACAAACAGACAGACAGACAGACAGACAGACAGACAGACAGACAGACAGACAGACAGACGGACAGACAGACAGACAGACACGTCAAACTTATAACACCCCTTCGTTTTTGCGTCGGGGGTTAAAAATAGTATTCAACAAAAAAAACGGTATTTTTAATGTTTCTATGTCTGCCAAATTAAGGGTTAATATTTTGAAATGCTTATCCTTTAAGGTTCAGAGATGGCAAACTTAAAAGAAGCACAAAATACCGCGACAACCCCGAGAAACAAGTGAGAGATATTTGGTAAATTTTACGTAAAAGCCATGAAGTTACAAATACGAACATTCTACTCAGTATAGCCATATTAAGTATATGATATAAGGATATGACCAAAAGCGCGCAGCTGGAAATAGCAACAATGCGAGATAACGTTTCGCAACCCGCCGTAGGAGGAGGTGTTGCGCAAATCCGTGACGTCAGCGTTCGGTTCCGGCTTCACTTTCGCGAGGCACTTTCACCCGTCCGTGGCGCCGGCGTCGGCCGGCCAGGAGTGCCCAGCCTTTGGGATCGGATACTAAACGTAGCTCTATATTATAGCGCTCCCAGCTATACAGCTATAATATGTATAAATGGTATACAGCACGGTGTGACAGAGACAGCGTATAATGTCCATGCCATCGGGCTGTCCCGTGTCAGACCGTGTTATATAACATTTATAACATCCAGCGTAGGAACACCATTACAGATATTTCCACGAAAGCTGGCACGAATGGACTGGACAAAACTTTTGATTGTATGAGTGACACCTGTATCAACAATGTATACCTAGGTACAGTCGTAACTGCCAAGGGTTACCATTTCATTAGTTAATCTGTCACAATGCATATTTTCATTCACTCATTGGTTCCATTGGTGCCAGCTCTTGTGAATTGACTTGTACCTAGGTGATTTTATGAGAAGCGGCTATCGACGCCCATTATTTGGACAAATTTTCATTTTTGTCGTAGATAGCTTATTTTAACAAACAACCTACACAGACGAGTTTGACTTTGACATCGAATTAAAAAGCAATCTTTGAAATAATTAACCCGAATAAAAAATAGAACAACCAAAAAAACATGTACTTATTATATTCTAACTTTTTTCGTTATGTTTTTTTTTATTAAGTAGGTACTAGGTTAATTTTTTTAAATAAGTTAAATCACATTTTAACACTGTTCATTTATGTTCATAAAAATTGCAACTTTTACTCTACGCATACTTTTGCTCTATTAAATTTTACATTTGTTCAAAATAAGCAATTAACCTAGTCATTATTGTCATTAAATAGCATCACGTACCTAGTACCGCATTTGGCTCTAACCGTCAACTTATCTTTTCCGCCAATCTTAGATATACAGTAATGGGGTTTTATTACTATTCCATGCAAACAAATGATCGAACCATTTTTACTGTTTAAATTATATGATGTGAAATGTTGGCGACCTCTGCGATAGGCATTATCATTCGGCTGGTGAGAATCGATGAGCAACCAAAACAAAGTTGATAATTTATTCGGTCAACACTCCGCGGTGACCAAGCGATTGTAGTATTTTAGCGGACCGGACGGGGTTTTTTTCTCTTAAAGATAATTATGTCCATACTATAGAATTAAAGTACCCATAGGTATAGCGAATGAGTGTAAGAATGCATAACGCAACGCGTACTTTAAAACTTAGCTTTTTTAAAACCTGCGCTGTCTCGGAGTAGACATGCGCGAAACAGTGCTTCAAAATGTAATGCCATATCACATCACTTTTCCGAGGAAGTAACATCTCACTGAGATGTCACATCATACATCACTCGAAACGTTACCCGACCTTGAACAGCGCTCGGGCGCGCGCGAGATGGCACCATCACAGTCATCACAGATATCAACAAGGCTACGCACATTGAGGTATAATGTACTAGAGAGGACACGGCGAACAAAAAGTTTGCGCCACGAACATAAGTCCAGTGGACTTATGTTGCCTCAGTCAGTCTCTGCGCGTAGTGGGAGGAGGTTTCTCTGACTGCACACAAATAAAATGAAAAAATGCCTTCCTGTGCTATAAGATACTGTTGAAGTTATACGAGAAAATCTAATAAAAGTGACTGTGTCACATTTCATCGGTTAGTAGACAAGCTATTTTGATCTAACTTAATTTAAGTAATTATTATAATGAAGGGACGGGCTCCTTAAACGCGATGCTATGGCCGCCATTTTGACAACTGGAATCATAGATGAATCGCGCAGACATGACATGTAGGTAATAAGGTATAATAATTGTGATCATATTCTGTTTTCAATACATAATATAAAAATATTTATTTCAATTTATAGTTTTGAATATTACACGGTTCTAATACGAATTTTAGTCGATAACATTATACAATAAGCATGATTTTGAATTATTTCTGAATTATAATTCTCATTATTGACGAAAAATAGTGACACCAAAACTGAAATAGTATTTAATGCAACCGGTGTTTAAGGGAGGTAAAACAAGGTGAATGGCGCGATTATTATTCTGAGTGACAGAAACTTACAAAACTAATTTTATTCAAAGGAAATTAAAATTTATGAAAAAAACAATTACTTATTTTTATTTCACTGAGTAGAAATTAAATATAACACAATGTATAATATTGCTAAAAGTAAACTACTTAGTATTTCACACGCAAAGTATAAAACAAAGGTCTACAACTCTACACTAAAAGTGTCGCGTCTAGGTGGTCAAGTCTTACTCTATGACACGGTTCGCATCACGCGCATGCGCCTCGCGCTGCCGTCGCTGCCGGTCGGCGCACAGAATATGTTCGAGTTGTCATTTCTAGTACGTAGTACATAGTAGTTCAATGGCTACGCATCTCATATCAGCGCGTAGTTCCATTACATGTTGCTTTTTGCTACGTGAATTAAGTATATTTTATAAAATTTGCAAATGGTTACCAATACTTACGCGGTACAATACTCATGGGTGAATCAACTTTTTCTTGCTTTTTGCAAGAATTACCCTTACTTATTATTAGGTCTACTTTTGTGATTTTTAACCTTACCATCGTGAATAAAGATCCTTATTTCACGTATACCAATTACGGAAAAATTTAAAAACGATTCATTTTTAATTAAAACAATATGTGACCCAGTGGAAGAGACACTTTTTTCATACAAAAGTGAGGGACAGCTATGTCCACTGGGTCACTGCTCGAAACAAAGTTATAAAATAGGAAATCCTATAATTACATGTTGTATTGCATAGCTATTATATTTGTCTTTAATATAATATTTATACATTAATTAGACTAAATCCCAATTAAATTTTCTGACCACATGTAGTCGAAGTATGCGAAATTTTCCTGGCAAAGAAAAGTTGATTCACCCAATACGATACCACTACCAAACATCTTATACTTTTAAACGAGCAATTCTTGTATATTTATTTATTTATTTATTTATTTATTTATTTATTTATATATTTATTTATTTACACTGACGATCTCGGAAACCGCTCTAACGATTTCGCAGAAATTTGTTATGTGGGGGTTTTTGGGGGTGAAAAATCGGTCTAACTTATCCTTAGGTCCCGGAAAACGCGAATTTTCGAGTTTTCATGCGTTTTTCTTCGCGCGCCATCTCGTGTGCAGTAGTTGTACTGTAAAGACAGAATTCTTTCGGTCGATGTAAGTACTATTTATTGCAAACACTAGATGGCGACACAGTGAGGAAACCGGACTAATTCCAATAAGGTCTAGTTTACCCTTCGGGTTGGAAGGTCAGATGGCAGTCGCTTTCGTAAAAACTAGTGCCTACGCCAAATCTTGGGATTAGTTGTCAAAGCGGACCCCAGGCTCCCATGAGCTGTGGCAAATGCCGGGATAACGCATGGAGGATGATGACTAGATGGCGACACAGGTCAAGGCTAAAACGAATAGAAAATACACTATTTGAGTTTTTGTGGCGAAATGCGCGCCATCTCGTGTGGAGTAGTTGTGTTGTTAAGGCTGAGAATTCTTTCGCTCGATGTAGGTATTTTTGAACTAGATGGCGACACATGTCAAGGATACGAAACAGAACCGAGCGAAGCTCGGTTGCCCAGATATTGTACGTAATGTACATATCTAGATAAATTATTAGCCGCGAAAGTCAACTAAACATTTCACAACAATAATAATAATATGTTTTGTTTTCGGCGCGCCCAATTTCACAGACAAAATTACTCTGTTTACCCGCATCCACAAAATGATTATAAGAAATGATAATAATAAAATAAGCTCTATGGGGACGCATTACAGTTTTAAATCTTTTGGACTGTTATAAAATCATATTCGCAAGCGAAATTTGCAACTACGTAAACGCGACCGCGTTCGGCTGAGTGGTGCGTTCCGAACTCTTCCGGAAATAGCCGAAAGCATCGTATCATAGTCTGATGGTTAGAACGAGAGCGACCGAGCGCTTAGTGCGGCGCGTGTGAGCGCGAGAGCGAGATAAGAAATAAGAAAGTAATAAGTGATGCTTTCAAACATCTTTACTCGCATTACTTACACATGTCTATCTCGGAGCGCTGCGTTTAGAAACTGAATTATACTGTACAATTATCTTGTAATCAATATTAAATGATAAATATATTAGATTTATTTCCTCGCATGTATGGACAAAAGTACTATATATTTGTCCATTTTAACGCATATTATAAAAAATACAAAATTAAGTTAGCAAACCTCGATTTTTCGGGCGAAAAGGGATAAACCATAAACCTTCAATCTGAAGTCAAACCTTCAAACAAAAGTCAAACAACATAATGTTTATTGGCAACCCTAACTACGAAACATCATATTGAATATTGATTTCGAAAATCTAATATTATGATATCTCTCCGAACCTAACCAATAAAAAAACACAATAGAGGAAAAGTCCCCAGAAATAAGAGCATCATGGCTACCCTACAATTGCTTAAGAAATAAGACGTTATGGGCTCTCTACACGGGCCCTCGCGTAGCCGAATTTCACCGGATACGTGAGTGTCCATATACAAGATATATTATGTAAATTGATTCAAAATTTATTTGTTAAATAAAAATTATACAGATGAAACATGTAAAGAAATAAAAATATGATAACATGGAAGGAACTGATAATTTGACATAAGATGATTTGAAGTAACTTGTCTGACTGTTAGTTGCAGAGATAACAAACCCTGTTGACGTTAACCCTCTGCATAGAAATTGGTTCGCAGATAGAAATATCAAATTGGCTGTAAATTACAATTTAATTGGTTGTATAACATGCATGCTTCGCTTAAGTGTTCATAAAATTTTAAATTTAAATGAATTCCGAAAATATAAAAATGCAGTTCCGTCGAACTGTTGTAGATCCGGGTAGCATCATGTTTAATATTAATCAATAGTTTAATTAAATAAATGTTATTGATATATTTAGTACTAAAACTTCCGTTAGCTTCCAGCGTTCCCCACCCATGTCTTTTATTTATGCTGATGAGATGATACTGACCTAGTAGATATTGAATCAACTGAGTTACCGAAACCGAATGAATATTTTATCACTTATGTCTCATAAGTCTCAATATCTGGGTGACCGAGCTTCGCTCGGTTCTATTTTATTATATCACGTCTTTATATTAAAAAAACTGTTGTAAAAAAAATAAAAACAAAAACTTAATTTCTGGCCGAAATTCGAAACCCTGACACATGCGATCTGTCTGCGAACATTATTAGATCGACCTCATCGCTGAGCTAAGCGCAGCTATATGGTCGTTAATTTCGCCGCCCGAGAATTCTCTCTTAACAATATAACTACTCCACACGAGATGGCGCTAAGGCTTCGCTTGATCGATTTAGTACGGATTACAATTAACAGATGGCGGTATGTGCCTATTATTTCCGGATAATTCTAGAATGCACTTCTATTTGAAGTATTGATTTTTAAAAATACTACTGAGATAACGGAAGGAAGCTTAAAATTCGTAATAATAATAATAAATAAAGCACTTAATGAATACTTGCGTTTCTTTGTCACCCGCGAATCATAAGTTAGTCCATGTTTGTTGTTTCGTACACGTTTCGTATCCTTGACCTGTGTCGCCATCTAGTTTGATAATAAATAGTACCTACATTGAGCGAAAGAATTCTCAGTCTTAACAATACAACTACTTCACACGAGATGGCGCGCGTTCCGCCACAAAAATTGACATTCAAAAAAATTGTGTAATTTTCTATCCGTGGTAAGTATTTTTTTCAGTAATATGAAATGACTTGAAACAATTATTACACCTCGCCCGCGATTCATAAGTTACTCAATGTTTGTTGCTTCGTATACGGGGCCTTGACCTGTGTCGCCATCTAGTTTTTGCAATAAATAGTACCTACATCGACCGAAAGAATTCTGTCTTAATAATACAACTACTCCACACGAGATGGCGCGCGAAGAAAAACGCATGAAAACTCGAAAATTCGCGTTTTCCGGGACCTAAGGACAAGTTAGATCGACTTTTCAACCCCGAAAACCCCCACATAACAAATTTCAGCGAAATCGTTAGAGCGGTTTCCGAGATCGTCGGTGTATATAAATAAATAAATAAATAAATAAATAAATAAATATACAAGAATTGCTCGTTTAAAAGTATAAGATAACTTCTACAACAACTAAAAAGATATGAAGAAATGATAAAACGACACAACACATATATATAGGCGATAGGGATAAATATGCCAATAAAGTAGTCTGGCAAAGAGTACCCAGAAATTAAAATAAATGGCAACATGGTCGTGTCGTCTCGTTTTCTTACACATATCGATTGATAAGAAAGGGATGACACGACGATGTGGCCACTTTTTAATTTCGACTTTCTTTTGCCAAACTATATGGTCCGTTGTCAATAAGGCGCTATTTCCATGATGGCTTAAATATTGATTAGATCGACGACAATTGAATTGATTGAAAACGTCACAAATACAAATAAAATAATATTACCCTCCTTTCCTGTATTTCAGGCAATAAACCGATTCTTCGTCTAATTAAAACTGTTCTCATTTATTTCTCGGAAAAAACGCAATTACCGCCAACGTCAAAACAATCAATTAAACGAGCACAAAAACGTTCCACAAACATTCTCTTAAAACTCGCAAAACAATCAACTATCGACTGTCTTCCCACACTTTCTAACGCCATTGTGCCCGAGTGAGACAATCATATCTTGAGCAGATTTTATTGTCGTGCAGTAGTCACGACATTATTTTTGTTCGAAACCGGGATACTTGTGTTGTATTGACTTTCATTTAGAACATCACGATTCGTGTCGTATTAAAAGTTCTTTCAATTGATATAATTGAATAGGTAAAATATAATGTGATTATCTACGCGAGTCAAACGGATGTTAGCTTATTCCCAATCAATAAGATTAAAATAGCATTCTTACAGAACAATAACAATTAAGGCTAACCAATTTCTAGCCCTCAAAAAGTTGGTAAACTCTATAGTATACCTAGTATGTATGTCCCTAGTTCTTATAAATATGCGGAAACTTCTTTGTTCCAAATATTACTTGAAACTGATTTGATTCTTGTCCTTTCAAACAGCCATGCATCGGGCAGAATAATCGACTATGTAGCATAATGCTACTGCCAAAAGTTGGTAGTGCTCTGTTTTAATACACATAGGAAAATACCCTTAAAAAAGAAACTTTATTCCCTGTACACTAAAATTATCAGTGGTAATACACCTGCTTGAGATAACGCATTAATATAGTATTTAAGTACCTAAATAAAAGGACAAGAAGTTACGCGTGACAGTAAGTAGACAATCGAAGTGTTCCACAATTACCGAAAGTAACAACTGTCGGCAAAGCACGAGGTCTTGACGAGGTCACGAAAGACTAGGCCAGTGCTTCCCAACACGGATCTGGTGGCCAAGAGGCCAATGCGAACTTCTATTGTACAGTCAACCAATTGAAACCCTAGGCCACTCTACAACCATATCAAAATGACAAGCAGTAAGAGATTTCTTACAATATGATTTATAACGTCACTATGACATAGTTCTACAGTGTCCTAGCGTTCTAATTGGTTGACTGTACAGTCGCCATATATATCTCGGAGCGGGTATAGTCCTCATAGATATCGAAACACGTTTCTATTACAAATGCGTTTAAGTAAAGCGATCCTATAAATATGATCCTTTGTTTTATGTCAGAGAGTTTGACATCAAGATAGTATCAATTTGTTATGATTACGAGTCGTAATTATAACAAAATTCGTAATACGAAAAAGTACGCGCGATGCATGTACGAAAAGACACAATTTTAACACGTACAGTCGCTATGAGATATGTATGAGCGCCCAAGGCGCGTCGTGTCTGCATGTCATGCGGTTAAGAATTCAGGTTCAGATATTTTTGAATAACGCCGCTCCGATTTACCTGACGGCAGCTAAGGTAGACTGAGGTAAGTTACCTGGAGTGGACCTCTTTACTGGCAATAATAACAAAGTGCTGTTCGAGTACTTCGAGTAAAGATTGAGAACCAATGAATGTTAATAATAGATAAACTAGTTTTCTGTTTCACTGAAGATCCGTTGCTGATTGGTCAGATTAAACAATTAAAGTTGAAGCTATTTAAAAAAAGCGCTCGCCGAGTGCAATTGACATTACATTACGACAGGATTAATTGAGGTTGTATTTGAATGAAGTAAGTAATTAGGACAATAATTTTCTGTCTATCTACTCGTAAAGGGTAATCGGTCTTTTTTAACCGACTTCAAAAAAGGAGGAGGTTCTCAATTCAACTGAATGTTTTTTTTTTTAATAATTCTGTATTATCAAGGATTACGGTTCAGTCAACTGAGACTCCACAACGAAAAGCAACAAAGCGAAAATCAAACATTCTTTCTTTACAGTAGGTACATGGTGTTATTTTAATGAATTCATGCACAAAGTAGTACCTACTTTGTTTATCTAGTTGAAAATTCGGTTAAATTTCGATTTTAGTTTTCCGGGACAGTGATGTCATCCATTCATTATGTAACACCAAATTTCGGATTTTTAGACGTGATGTATCACGAACGTTTCGGTAAGCCTAATTTTTTATGGCAATTTGAACTGCGCTTCGAGCGAGACGTTTAGGAAACATAGCTGCCCATTTCTCAAAACTGAAAGTTACAAGTCATAATCTGACGTCTCTTTCCAACTTGTCATATTAGACATTGACAACCTATAATTGTAACTTGTAGCTTCGAGAAATGAGCCCTTGGGGCCTGTTGGAAAGAGACTTCCGCTTGTAACTTTCAGTTTTGAGAAATGGGCCCCAGATCTAAATAAACCCGTTTCCGACTAAATTTACACTGAGGGCTCTATTATCAAATCCATGAAGCGTGTGCATTTATATGCACACGCTGTAAACAAATTACCAAACTGCTAGCCGTAACATCAATAACGCTGAAGTTTCAAACTTCCCAATAAGACCTTTATCAAAATTGAATCGCTAAGCGAGATACCCACCAGTGGTTAAACTGCAAACTTTCAGGCCTGATTAGATTGGCTAAGAGAAACTGTTGCCTTTGCTCAGTGGGCCGAATAAATATCTTGGATTAGTACCTTGTACTCTCGATACAAAACGTAAAAGAGATACAGAGAACCATGTACCCGTGACAGCGCACTAAAGCGGGAAAGTTTATCTAATAGGAGAACGCATAAAGTTTGCTTTTAGAGTCAATGTGACAATTTACACATTCGAAAGCTATGGTTTTCGTTATCAGGACGAAGTGCTACTACTTATATTTTTAAAGTAATCGTTTATTTGACTTTACCGACTACTCTTGATGGTTTTCAATTTATTGGAGTGTAAGTTTACATGACTATATTATAAAAAATATATAAAAAAAAAAAGTGCTAAAAATCGTTAAAAACCATTTCTATAAACATCATTATCATAATTAATATAAAGTATTCAAATTCAATCATATTTACTTAGGTATAGTAGGTACTACTTGTACCTAAACTCAGTCGGCTAAAAATATCTATGTGCAAATAAACTTTCAAAATGTTGAGTTTATACATACATACTTTGGGCAAACCAGCTTTATTATACTGTCCCCTTGTCATTTACCACCGCTACATCTGAGACCGAACAAAGATTGTACACGTAATATGTAGTCTCACCTAACACCCACGTAGTGATAATAATGTTGTTGGTTTTATGAATGTGAAGTAAAAGCACTCACTTCTAGATTACCATCGTAATATTTTTATGGATCATAATTTTCACACGCAGACTAAATAGCACAGTTCAGGTATTGAGTACGCGGTTGATTATTGTTTATGTCTCACTACCTCAGGATCATGGAGTCCCGGACTCCCGGACCTTAGGGAGGCGTGGGTAGTCCGGCCTAGGTCGTTTAAGACAAATTAATGTCGGTACGAGAAAGGGATACTATACCCGACCATCGGCGTCCCCGCCAAGTGCAAATAGGAACTTTGGTCATGGTCATTGCTTTTTACGTTGGATGGGCTTGGCCCATTTAGACACTTTGATGAGAAGTAATACACCGATGTCCGATTATTAGGTACATCGGTGAAAAGAAAAATCGTACTAAGTTTTCAATGAAATATAATAGCTGTCGTTAAAAACTGCGCCTTAAACTATTTGTGATTTCTTACTCGATTCTACTTACTCAATTTAGAAGCATCATTTCTATTTTAATGATTTGGTTTTAATTAAAATAAATAATGGCAAGTGTGATTCCACTTAAGCTTACATGGACTTAAGGTTTAATAATTTCATGTCGTAAGATTTGCAACAGTTCTCTATCATCACAATTTATTTTTTTCGTTTGCAAAAACTTATCCTCCTTTTGTTTTTAAGCTCGTAAGCTTTAGTAACCCAGTTGATTGCCGTGAACCTCGGCTTCTTGTAGCCGGCATCAGGAAAGAATAGCACCACCCCATCTTGTCCCATGGGTGTCGTATAAGGTGACTAAGGGAAAACTGATGGCAGCAGATATGCACGTGAGCAAGGCTCGCCCGTATTCGTAGCGGGGTGCTTGCTCACGAGACCTGTGCACGTTACCACCACCACAAAAAAAAATACACATCGGCTAACTGCTGAGATCGGCTACGAAGGAATGTAGTTGATACAACAACGCTGGCAATGAATGTCGTAAGATTGATGGGAACGTTGTTAATAAGTTCGCAGTCACAGGATCGATTTTAATTGTGATTCTTTTACAAACTTCCTGTTTATAAATAAGATCTTACCTTGTAAATTATCCAGCATATACGTCAGAAGCTTGGAGGTGCCGTTGCTGTCATTGTATATCGATAGCATCTCCTTGCTCAGCGGGTTCCCGTGCAATCCTAATTTCTGAAGATGGAAGAGCTTGCCCAGTTCGTATGGCAACACTCTGAGGTAGTTATTGTGTAGGAGTAGTTCCCTGAAACAACATACATTTGTTAGTTTTGTCCATCTCAATGTAGAAAGTGCACCACTGAAGCAAGATCAAACTGTGTTTGTAAACTGTTCGGAACAGTTCAGGGAGAAATTCAACCTGTATGTCACCGTTAAAGCGTTCGTTTCATACAGTTTACTAGAACTGGCAAGTAGAAAGTCTAAAGGTGGTTTTCCACCGGCAGGGCGTGAATGGGCAGAGCGGGGAGGGAATTGAAATTTGTATGGCAAATTTTCAATTCTCGCCCAGCGCATCTTCGGTGGAAATAGTAAATATTGACTAGGATGTGCGGGACTTTAATTGAGATATTTGTTAGTGTAAAAATTAACTGTAATACATCATCATATTATTTAAGAGTCAGGCTCTTGTCTGTGGAGTAATCGCCATTCCGTTCTTTTCTCTGCCGCTTTTTTGAGGTCCTGATACGTCACTACGTTGGTCTTCTCTTTAAGTTGGTCTAAAAACGCACGCCTCGGTCTTCCCCTGCCTCTCCTCTTTTCTATTCGCCCTTCGATTATTGATTGTATGTAAGTATCGTGCCGTATCAGGTGCCCCAACATGTTTCCCCTTCTATTTTCAATTATTGTTAGCAGAGATCTCTTCTCTCCGACTTGCTCCAATACTTGTTCATTTGTTTTTCTCTCTTTCCAGCTTATACCTTCCATTCTTCTCCACGTCCACATTTCAAAAGCCTTCAGTCTGTCTCTCTCGCGCTGAGTTAGTGTCCACGTCTCACTTCCATATAACGCTATACTCCAGACGTAGGTCTTCATAAATCTCTTTCTAATTTTTCGGGATATCTTTGCTTTCAATAGGTGTTTTTTTGCGTGTACTGTAATACATCCGATTTAAACTATAAATTAACTCTGATGGTAGTTCTCCACCGGCAGGGCGAGACGAAAAGTGGCTTAGCGTGGAGAGGAGTGGATTGACGTGGATGTGCGGGACGTGAATTGAGATATTTGTTAGTGTAAAAATTAACCATACTGCTTCCTATTTAGAGTATAAATTAACTCGAAGGTGGTATTCTACCGGCAGGGCGCGACGAGACGAGACATGGCGAGGCGCGGATTGACGAAGATGTGCGAGACTTGAGTTGAGATATTTGTTAGTGTAAAAATGTACCGTATTGCTATCGACATAGAGTATCTCTTGAGTATCTTATGAAACCTACAACCTACGGCAGGCACGCGCGAGCTCGCGATTGACATTAATGTCCATCGCGAGCTCGCGCAGGCCCGCGATGGCTATTAATGACAATTTTTAGTGCAAAAGGGTCCAGGCGATTTCAATTCCCTCCCCGCTCTGCCCATTCACGCCCTGTCGGTGGAAAAACACCTTTAGTGCTAAGACTTTCAGGTTATAATGAGAAGATCTGTTAGCTGTCAACAATGCCTTTTTTTGAGATCGAATTTGAGAACTGATATTTAAACTGTATCACATCCATAACAGTTTCATAACAATATTACAATTGTAGGACAATAGATACAATATAATACGTGACCTATTGCTATCAAACATCTCTTTTCATAAAAATAAACTTTTTAACAAAAAATAAAACCGCCTTCAAAAATAAGCGCGTTACAAAACACGGAGAAACTAAAAAGCCAAAAATAATAAACCTTTCAATTCAGATTTCTTATCGTATTGCAATAAGCTAAACATCCAAATTATAAACAAATCAATTATTTTTGTAGTCGGTACCAGACCTGTTCGTCGCCTTGCTATTGCCTGTTTGCCCCACCCAACCATACACAGGCTGGTACCGACTCCAAAAATAATTGATTTGTTTATAATTTGGATGTTTAGCTTATTGCAATACGATAAGAAATCTGAATTGAAAGGTTTATTATTTTTGGCTTTTTAGTTTCTCCGTGTTTTGTAACGCGCTTATTTTTGAAGGCGGTTTTATTTTTTGTTAAAAAGTTTATTTATTTGTTGATTTTTAGTGGTTCCTAGTGATATTACATGTATCAGTCCGAATACATGTACAGTAGTGAAAGAATTATCCTTTAACTCCTAACCATTGAGGACTTGACCTTCCATCATCAGCTCAGTTGATTTTTAGTGGTTCCTAGTGATATTATATGTATCAGTCCGAATACATGTACAGTAGTGAAAGAATTATCCTTTAACTCCTAACCATTGAGGAGTTGACCTTCCATCATCAGCTCAGCCACATAAAATTATTACCATCAGACGTAAATACTGGTGTACCTTTGAAAAATAGACTAAAAACATTACATGTGCCTATAACATTTGAAGAGTTCCCTCGATTTTTCCAGGATCCCATCATCAGACCCTGACTTGGTGCCAATGGGACCATCTCGGGGTTATACCGGTTTGATCAAAAAAAAAATTTTGAAAATCGGTCCACGATTCTCGGAGATATCGAGTAACATACATACAAAAAAAAAATAAAAAAAATAAAAAAAAAAAAACCATTCAGTCGAATTGAGAACCTCCTCCTTTTTTGAAGTCGGTTAAAAAGTGAGAATTATACTCGTATATTCGATGGTATTCTCTACTCTGTCATTTAGATCTCATCTCAACAAGCAATCTGACAATCTGGTCAATGTATGTTTGGTAATTATGATAGCTCCAACCTGTAAGTACTTCGTGTTTGTCTGGGAAGCTTCAGTTGTAATTGGTAGGGCAGTGTCGCAAGCCCCAAGTCCGAATCTGGACCGCGAAGGTTATTTCCCTTTATTTCAAAACTTAATTTTTTTAAGAAAACTTTCAGTGTCAGCATTGACGTGATGAAAGGGAAAATATTGAGGTCATTGGTTTAGTATCAGGCATTATAAATGTTTCCCTTCAGATGATATAAACTACGGTATATTTATTTTTAAGTGAGTGGGATTATCGATTAGGTACAAGAAAAGAAATTAAGGTCAGTGTGGGGAAGACCGTAAATAAAATATATGTGACATGGTTGTGAAGAATGATAAGAGGTGAACAGAAGTAAGCCTACACTGCATTATTCATCATCATATTTAAGTTGGTAGAATTATCGTAAGCTCTAACCGTTTTTTATTATTTTTGTTTAAGTATATTTAGATTGTGCAACATGCGGTGACAAATATTTCAAAAGAGAGTAGGGTTTCAAGTTGGTTATTATTTTTATAATCAGCATTACCCAACAGGGACCGTATGGGTACCCTTTAAAACGGTTTTGACACTTTTGACCGACTATTTTACGGCTACCCGACCGTTAATTGACATTGCTGGCTGTCACTTTGAAAAGTCGTCATGGGTGTCGTCAATAGGTTTTCGGGGGTGGTAGCTCAGGTAGGTGGTAACTCTGGTAGTAACTATAGAAAAACCAAGCATTGCTAAGAAATGTTACCAAACCAATTCACGACATCTTAATATCCTATTACCTTTTCTTAATAAAAAAGTTTCAAAAACAGATAAGTAGTTGGATTTATATGAGTCTGTAATATCGTGACTAAATTGTATCGCAGGTGTTCGTTGTAAAAACAGTATTATGCAATATCTGGACCTGTAAGGAAAAGGTTATGAACCCCATCTACGGGACTTATGCCGGTCTTGCCTTATAAATAGAAAAATGCTTATATGTTCAAATTTTTTACATTATTTTATTAATTATCTAGCACATTCTGCCCTGTTATTACGTAAAATAACAATGATCATGATTTTGGAACCTAGTCTCATATGAAATTACGCGACAACAAGCACTAGACGGTCTTTCTGTACTCATCGCGGGAGGACGGTCAACCCGCCGAGCCTTATAAAATGTGATTTTTATGACTTAAAAGTACCTTATTTCACCAAAATATTATAAAAGCTTTGTAAAATATAATATTTGCTATCTCAGAGGACCATGCGCATTACGCCAGACTACATTAATTATAGAGTTTTATCCACTCAAACTTTATTTCAAATAAACTATGCCGGTCTTGCCCGCACTGACCTTATGTTACAATTGTTTAAAGAAATAAGTTTATCAATAATAGTATTTTTCAGTACAGATGGTGTTTTTTTGTGCGAGAAGTGGTTCATTATTTGTCAGGTCGAAACTTCGGATGGCCATCTGTACTGAAAAACGCCGTACGTACATGCGAAAAGGAAATTCGTAACTCGTGTCAATTTAAAACACTCCCTTCGGTCGTGTTTTAATTTATCGCCACTCGTTTCGAACTTCCTTTTTTACGCACTTGTATCGTAATGTACTATTATACAATTGTGATATAATACAAAGGTTTTCAGTCGAGTACCATGTTTAGGCCACGAAGCTTGCTGAGTGGCCTAATAGTAAGGTACGAGAGTAAAAAGCTTAATTATATCACTATTGTATACAATACTTTTTCTATGAGTCATCATCTTCATCATCAATGGACGAAAAATATCATCATTCAAGTTAAAATGAATGTTAATGGCGTCGTTCACCGTTGTATCAACATCGAATTACTTGGCAACCCGTTGTTCGTAATAACCGTCTGTGTGTTTCAGATGCAAAACAATTTGCCAGATATCGCAAATTAGTAAAGAACTTGTATGAAGTTCTATTTTTGAAATTATTACAGTTAACTAAAAGTGAACTGTAATGAAATATTATAGTTGACTTAGTGTCAAAGACTGTCTAACACTGAAAAGACAGCACTTATAGTTTAGTCTGTGGTGTCCTAATTGACAGATTAAAGTCGACGAGTAGAAAAATAAATAATACACCCATACTGCCGCCTGTCAATGTTAAAACAATTTAATTATTTGGATATCATAAAATCAACAGGCGCGGAATGTACGAATAAAATTGTAGAAAGTGTTTTTTAAACCCCGACGCAAAAACGACGGGGTGTTATAAGTTTGACGTATCTGTCTGTCTGTTTGTCTGTCTGTCTGTCTGTTTGTCTGTCTGTGTGTGTGTCTGTCTGTGGCATCGTAGCTCCCGAACGGATGAACCGATTTCGATTTAGTTATTTTTGTTTGAAAGCTCAGTTAGTCGGAAGTGTTCTTAGTCGGGGGTTTTTTCAAATTAAAATTCTGAAAATGCCCATCACCTGTATAAAACATTTTGTTTAGATCAATCTTAGACAGATCGTGTGAAAACTTATTTTTCATCTAGTTTACCTACAACATAAAAACAAATTTAAGTAATTTTACTTTAAGTTAGTCCCCTGAGTTGCGACACTTACACGTGTATGCTCTTATTTAACTTTTAAAACTGAAATCTATCCCCAACTCATTACGGTTCATTTTCTATTTCCATTGTCAGGTTATTTTGTTTTCGACCAGTCATTAACAGGTACAATAAGGCTCTATTCACTTCGTAGCGTTTGTCTTTTGTTCGGGCTCTCAATAGATTTTCGCCGCCTTTCATTCGGACTTTCCTAATATATCTGAGACGAAAAAGTGACAGAGAGAGTAAAAAAGACGGACAAAACCAATATAATTATGTCGGTAAAGTTTAAAAAGAACAAGTATTTTTATCAAAACCAATTCACGACGCTGTTTAATTTATAAGCAGTTTGTAAATCACAGTTTTTATGTTCATTTTGGCACTAAATCATTGTATAAATGGATTAGTCAAGATTGTCAAGACCGAAACTGACTGGAGCGTATCGAAATGCGTAGCGCGCTCGTCATATTTATTAAATCGTAACTTTATTTACAAAATTAATACAATATATAAATAATATATGTATTAATATTATAAACGCCACTCGATGTTTCTGTAATTCCACAAGAATGTCCCGAACAAACTCATAGTTTTCTGTTTGCCAAATTTTATTCTGCCTATGAATCGAGGCATTTATTTATAAGAAGTTTCGAGTCTATTGTCACAATTGGAATTTCTTCCCACGAACGCTTTGACTGTGGAATGAGCTCTCAGCTTTTTCCCGAAGGTCTACACTGTCTGCAGTACTACAGTATCTATAAGATGATTCAAACACGGAGTGCACAGGTTTCTAAGCGGCAACCCACACTCAGGCGACGCATGTCTTAAGACGCGGAACGGACGTCAGCGCCACGCCGCCCGAGTGTAATTTTAATAAAAACGCCTCCTCAGTACATTTTGTATAAAATCGCCGTCAATATAAATTGTCAACAATGTAAACAAATCATTCTGTAAAATATCAATATTCTAGCACAATTTTATTATTTTAAAGGTTGAGAATCATAATATGATATGAATTGATTAAATAAACACATGGATTTAGCCAGTATCTGATGAGTTGGAATGGAAATTAAAGACATTTTGACTACAGGGTTTGTTAGACTTATATTGACCGGGATATAGACCGTGATTACCTTTTTGATTTTTGTCGAAAATAACCGTGAATCATTCAAAACTCTTACAGGGTTTGTTTACATTGTTCACAAATTCTATTGACGGCGACTTTAGGAAGGACGCGCAAGGGACGTCGCTTGGGGCGCGTCGCTTGAGGCGCGCGCCGCGTTGACTGGGGGCGCGTCTTACGTCCTTTCCTATACAAAATGTACTGAGGAGACGTTTTGTAAATTACATTCGGGTGGCGCGGCGCTGACGTCCGTTCCGCTTCTCAGGACATGCGTAGCCAGTGTGTGGATGGTCCCTAAAGGGTTGGTACTCACACCTCAGCAGGCACAAGCGGACCACATACTTGTTTGCTACAGTGTGGTATAAAACAAAAGAAAATATAAAATCTGAACTTGCCCGTATATTCTTCGGTGTTGAAAGTAAACATTGTTATTGTGGATGTAGTTTTATTTTTATAAACACAAGTTGGGTAAAACATATGCTATTGACCTGCATACATTAACTAAACAATTGGTAAACAATAAGATTTTCCGTAGTTGTTTGTTGTTATTTTCCAATAGGTATCACTTTATAGCGACCTTTTTAACCTTGTAAAAACCTGTGTGCGTAGCCGAATGCACAAGCGCTCACGATATATCTCTTTCGTAGCTATCTATTTCTATCGCTCTTGCGTAATGGCGCGACAGAGCCAGACTACCTTTCTGCGGCGTTTCGTTGGCGTTTCGCGTTGCAGAAATGCCATTCGGCTACGGGGCCTGAGGTCGTGAACTTACGTATACAGTCTGTGCGGAAAGACAAGTCACAGGATGTACGAGTATAGGGTCCCATACATTAGACGACTCTTTCCGAACAGACTAAAGCAAGTATTGCGCGTTAATAAATAAAATAAAGCCTTTTGTTTCCTACAAACAATTCATTTTATCAATTTCTAGTAATTAAATGAATCTTATACAATCTACATTTCCTTTGTTTTTAGTCTACAGGGTTCCGCAGGTGAAGGTCTCCTCCCGCCTAAATTTGTAGGGGTTTTAAAAAAATCCCGAATATCGAATTTCACCAGATCTGAACGTGTTTGGGCTCATTCTTCTCAGAATCACGAGCTGATTCGATCCTGACGATAAAAAAATGTGTCCCAAATTTTCCATACAAAAGTAGAGTTTCCAATACGTCACGCTCGTAGTAAGTTCATACTCAAATCGTGACGTAAAGGAAAAAAAATGAGAACACATTTTTTTTACCGTCGGGAATAGTCTGGATCGAATCAGCTCGTGATTCTGAGAAGAGTGAGTCCAAACACGTCCAGATCTGGTGAACTTCGATATTCAGGATATTTTTTTGGAAAACACCCATTTACCTTTTTGCCTTGGCTGGCCGTTCAGAGATTTCAGAGTGGAGTCGTTAGGTCTATGTGCTCCAAGGGTGGAAACAAAATTACGCAAGTTGGTACAGTGGCTTAGCAATAACTGGTTAGAAAGCAATGCAGCCATGTCTCTCGGCACCCGTGAGTTCTCACACCGGTGCACGGTGTTGCCATTGAGCATTCTTAGGTACAGGTCGCTTTTAATGGGACCCATCTTGTGGGAACGAGTCACCGTCTTCCAGAAATAAATGTGGATACAGATTAGGGATGTTACGAATATTTGCATTCGCATTCGCATTCTTTTAAACATTTGCATTGACATTCGCATTCGCTTCAAACGATGCGAATGTTTTGCGAATGCGAATGTGTGCAAGTCGCAGCTTGTTCCTCGCCCGCGCCGGCCGCTCCAATTGCTACTTGTCGACTGTCGACTCGCGCATGCGCAGATAGGTCAAATTCGTACGGCGTGAAGTTCGTACTCTGCATTTGGACCAATAGTAAGCATTTTAAATTTTTTACCTAGCGGGTTGTTGGTGATTGCTTGGTTTTTATTTTGGTTTTTTATGAAATTCAGCGATATTCGCATTCGCATTCGCACATTCGCATTCTGAATATTCGCATTCGCATTCGCGAATGTGACACATGCGACATTCGTGACATCCCTAATACAGATGTACGTTATTAACGTTCGTATTTGTCATGCTAGTTCAGTCAATGTCAGTACATCTTGTACTGACACTGAATGAAATAGCATGACACGTTCGTACGTTTCCGTAACAATACGAAGGCAAATCTTTTCGCACTACATCTGTACCATTTTACTACCTATTCAGGCGTCCGTTTTTTACTCCGTAGCCCAGTCTTTAGTCTGTCACTTTCATGCACAGCCCAGTTCATTTTAGATTCCATCAATCCTTACAGGCGTACACCCTGGGTGCTCACCACTGCGTGTGTCCTAAGGCACGGGCAAGGCTAGCATCTGCTCGGTATAGGTTAAAGCTAGGAACATACTACGCGGACGTCCGTCGTAAATCGACGACCGCGACCGATCAGTGTGCACGGTCACCAAAACATCCAGCGAGCCAGATTTCGATCGGACGTCCATGCGCTTAAGGCCACGTCCACGTCCGTCGACCGATAGTTTGCACGGTTAAGTGTATATTCATTGTCCAGATCCCCGTCCGCGGTCGATTTATGACGGACGTCCGCGTAGTATGTTCCTAGCTTTACGAGTTGGCTTCGGCTCACAAAGTTCGGAACACCAGTTTTCCGTGATAAAAAGTTGTACTGCTAAGCATGTTCTGCGATATCTTATGACTTATGAGTGTTATGCAGTCTTTGATATTTAAGAAGGCAAAACGTTACAGAATGTTTTACTTGTTTTAGGTCCCCCTTTGCAGGGGTATTCTGACGCAGATTGGTAGGCAGATCCTGCTTGAAACACTTCACGGGGTACCTGTGTGTTTAAATACGGTGGTATTTCCATATGTTGGGGTAGCTACAAACAATTGTGCATATCGCTTTCGTCCATCGAGGCGGAATATTGCGGCTTGAGTGAAGCGAGATGGGAAGCGGTGATCCTACAAGCTTTCGTCAGGGAGTACAACTTACAAATAAAAACACTTTGAACTTTGTAAAATAGTAATTTATGGTGACAATTTGTTATCAATGTATACTAAGCTTGCTACCAATCATACTCATCACAAACGGAGCAAGCATATAGAAATAAGATTTCATTACGTTAGGGATATGATAGATTTAACATAGAAATTGTTTACATCCCTATGGATGAAATGTTAACAGATGTGTTCACTAAGGCCCTGGGTTTTGTCAAGCACGGGATGCTCAGTCATCGGCATAGTATGGCTTGAAGCAATGATGAATGATGATGTATACTAATTTAAATAACATCTAAATGTAAACTATCTTCCGACAAAGTATCAACCGGGAGGCGATAATTGACGAAACTTACGCCTGGCCTGCAGTCTGTTCCAATAGTTCATTAAACATTATGGATAGCAGATGGTTGCCACGAGAGTATGTCGCCGCGAGATAGATCACACGTCTTCTAATTGTATTAATGATTTGACATAAGGACGGGTAGTCTATCTCGCGGGAATCATGTGCTAACCCTACTGGTATACTGGACTACTCTTCCAACCTTTTAACGATCCGATTCTAGTTGCCTTTGCTCGTCTGAGTGTATCTTTTATCAAGAAACTGCAGGATTCATTCCGCTTTCGCCAATAAAGGGTTCTGTCTGGGTTTTAAGCCAGGTCTAAACGGGTGTAAGTGTATAGAGGAATTCTGCATGTGGACGCTCGTGTCGGTTCCACCGCTCTTTGGTTCTTACGGGTCCACAATGTCTACATGGTGATGGCCAACTTATTGTCCGGTACCTTACAGTCTGGTCACGATATTGGTCTAACGTACCTATCAGTGGCGTGAAACGGTCAAAGGTTGGAACGAGATTCTGCGATTTCTTTCATTCGCACCTATGGCCACCACTCGCCATTCGCCCTAGACCAGTGTCGTGACCAGACCATTGTAAATGAAGTTCCCAGACTTCCCAGAGTTCTACAGGGAACGCAAAGCGCAGCCTCGTGTGACAGTTATAGGAATTTTGGTACCTTAGCTGGATGAGGTCGCCGAGCTCCGCGGGCAACGACCTCAGCTTGTTGTTGGACACGTCCAGGGTGTGAAGGTTGGCTAGCATGTTGATGTCGGGCGGGATCCGCTGCAGCGAGTTGTCGTTCAGGTACAGCGCAGTCAGGTGCGACAGTTGGAACAGCTGGGGCGCCAGGGCGCGGACACCTCCTGTTACCTGAAATTGGTAATTGATATTATTTTACCTGATAATAAACGATTGATTTCGAAATTAATTAATTAAGTTTGATTATCATTTCGACACGGAATCAAAGAAAGTATTGAATCTGCTCGTTAATAACTAAAGAGTGACCTGATTTACATGAACGCTTAGAAAAACCCCCTTAGAACGGGACATAGTGGATTTTGCAGTAGATATATTGCGAGACAACTAACGGAGGCCCTCTCGCCACTGTCGCCTAAGCCCGATGTTGTGGCCGGACCGTAAGGCTAACTAGGCCTAATAGCCTATAGTATATTAAGCTAATATGATAAATTTAGCTTATTCCTTTTCTTTTACTTAAGTTATTCTTTCAAAATATTACTAATTTATTGTGAGTTAAAAGGAAAATTCGTCTCTGAAGAAACTTGGTGAATCAATCAATTGATTAAGTCACTGTTATTGACATAATAAAGGTATGAGGAAGAGGAGGCTCTAGATCACGGCGGAATCTGCCAGTATAATAATCGCAATATGTGGGAGGCCTTTGACCTTAATGTCGTGCCGATATAGGTACATAGCGTATGTACCGTATCATGAAGTAAGATCTAACGGTACCTACTTTACAAAACCGAGCCTAAATGTTATGTGTGTAGGTATTTTCACGCGATCAATGCTGCGTGGGCATTATTTAGTTATAGTAAACCCGCGTTTCATATGTATTTTACCATATTGTAATTTGACATTAATTGTATACTGATGCAAAAATCGAGCCGTGAATACAATAAAACTATTGCGTTTTTTTCTTGAATATTTTATCATTATAATTAAAAATTCACAGAATATTTATATTTGCTAATTTGTAGATACTTTGCAACCTTCTAGAGCTAGTACCTAGACAAGGATCTACAGCATTACTTAATCTACGACACGCAATGCCTGTTTACGTGGCCCGCCAGACCATCATTGGTATAGAATATTTATATAACTTGCTGTTCCATCTTTTAGCAATTCTACTATACTGGTGCTCCTATCAGGCTTAAAGGGAAAACCGTCATACACCCCTCGTCCAAAAAAATAGTATTACTGTCTTCTGAAGTAAGTACCAGAGCTTGACCCAATGCCCAAAAGGTGGCACTGGCGCCCTTTTGTAGCATTACATTTATTGACAATGACCTAGCATTGAAAGTGGCATCTTCTGAAACTGGCAACTATAAACTGTCGAGCATTGGTACTTTTACTTTAAGGCTGGTTTTAGTATCACGCGGACCGACCGCACGGAGCGATCTGCACCAGACTAATATGTAATACTTTAAAGGTATTTGCCCACTTGACCATACCATACCATGACCGTGCTAGGAGCGTATCCGTCAAAAAAATATTCTTTGTATGAAAATGTATGAGACCTTGCCCACTACGTTCCGTCACCGACCGTGCCCGTCGCGTGCCATGCACGGCCCGGCAACTATTATCGGCGAGAATATTTTTGACGGTGCGGACACGCGGCGTGCATGGCACGCGACGAGCACGGTCGGTGACGGAACGGGCTAGTGGGCAAGGTCTCCTACGTTTTCATACAAAGAATATGTGTTTGTCTGATACGCTCCTAGCATGGTCATGGTATGGTATGGTCAAGTAGGCAAATACCTTTAGAGTTAGAGTAAAGCAGAAAGGCCCACGCGGACGACAACATCAACTTCACACCTATTGGTCGTGAGAATCGCTCCGCGCGGTTAGTTCGCGTGACACTAAAACCAGCCTAAATACCCAAAGGTTAACATGCTCCTTTAAGAAAGTAAAAATATTAAAATTTACCTCAAGCGAGGTCCAACCGCCGCGCCGGCCTGACGCACGTTCCGCCTCCGACATGATATGATAAGTGCGCCCGCTTGCGCCCTCATGCTTGTCTTTGTTGCGAGACATACCGTCACCTGGAAGCAATGTCCAATCATATAAATAAATATAAATATTGGGGACACCTTACACAGATCAACTTAGCCCCAAACTAAGCAAATCTAAGTGACGATATACATACTTAAATAGATAAATACATACTTATATACATAGAAAACATCCATGACTCAGGAACAAATATCTGTGCTCATCACACAAACAAATGTCCTTACCGGATTTCGAAGCCAGGGCCGCGGCTTAGCAGGCAGGGTCATTACCGACTTAGCCAGATAGATTGGTTGTCATAAGTTCAGGATTTATATAAACTTATAGTAAAATCTGTTTAAGAAGATTCTAAAGAGATCATGCTGAGAACACATTTTAATTAATTATTTAATAAGCAGGCAGGTGATATTGCCTGTCATGTATCCTGTAACAATTGTCAAGTAGATGTATGTAAAGAGGTGCTGAATTGCTGACATAGTTAGTTTTAAATATGGTAATTCTAAAGCACATCTTTGGGGAGTTATAACCAGAACCAAGAGGTTCTTAAACAAGAGTGTTTACTAACAGGATGTACCCAATACAAATAGAATCAGCCTTTTACCCTCTACAGACAGTTATCTTATACTTTTAAACGAGCAATTCTTGTATATTTATTTATTTATATATATATTTATTTACACTGACGATCTCGGAAACCGCTCTAACGATTTCGCAGAAATTTGTTATGTGGGGGTTTTTGGGGGTGAAAAATCGGTCTAACTTATCCTTAGGTCCCGGAAAACGCGAATTTTCGAGTTTTCATGCGTTTTTCTTCGCGCGCCATCTCGTGTGCAGTAGTTGTACTGTTAAGACAGAATTCTTTCGGTCGATGTAAGTACTATTTATTGCAAACACTAGATGGCGACACAGGTCAAGGCTAAAACGAATAGAAAATACACTATTTGAGTTTTTGTGGCGAAATGCGCGCCATCTCGTGTGGAGTAGTTGTGTTGTTAAGGCTGAGAATTCTTTCGCTCGATGTAGGTACTATTCATTTTTGAACTAGATGGCGACACATGTCAAGGATACAAAACAGAACCGAGCGAAGCTCGGTTGCCCAGATATTTGGATCTTATCCAGTATTTTAGTTTTCCACTTTTTCGATAATGATCTTAAAAACAAAGCTGTTTGTTTCTAGTGGTTCTACTAACTATTACAATTAAAAAACTGTAAAAAGGCAAAGAAATGGAAAAACTGTAAAAAAAAAATAAGAAGTAGCTGGTCAGGTACCAGTGTATTACAAGGGGTAATCAAGTAATCATATTAAATATGATTGTACTAAGAATATGTAGATTCTAATGTACTTTCAAAACTCAAAAGTGAGAAATGAACTTTATCTATGCTACATAATTAAAAGTAAATCATAGTGTAGCTGCCATGTCCAACTATCTAGCTTCTAAAACTAGTAACAATAAGAATTCAACAATATTCCAAAGCAAAATAATTTATAAGAGTGATTATTTATTATTTTATAGCATCTGTCATCACAAATGCATAAAATTTGTTTATGAGGTTTATTTGGCAATGTATAATTGTCGTTTTGGCATGGCCCCCAGTGATAATCAGCTAAGTGAAATTAATTTGTAAATTATACATCAAATAATAACTAGGCCCCAACCATTTTGTGCTACAATAATTTTCGAAATTCTAAATATTTTTTTATACATAGTTACCATAACATAAAATGGTCACTTTATATTGGCTCTCTAATAAGGCTAAGGGCCGGTTGCACCAGCACACTTTGACGCCCCCTTCATCGTTAAAGATGGCTCCGACGAACGTTAAGTGCATATTTGCGTTGCACCATGCCATCCGTCAGTAAAAGGGTTACGATTCATTTAACCGGTGCCAGAGCACCGGTTAACGGCTCGTATTAGGTAAATCTAGGAACCAAAATGGCGGCCAATGTTTTGAATTTGTCCCGTATTTCACGAGTTTATGCTTATTTTAAAATAACTTGAGCTATTAGCAATGTAAAATACTTATAAAACGTTTAAAACAGTAAAAATGTGGAAGTAACTAAACATAAAAAAGTGACAGTGACACACCAGAGTGGTTTTTAAGGTTATTTTAATTGCGCGACGATTTGTGTTTGTAAACACCTTTAATTTAATTTATTTTGTTAATAAATGTGTGTGTTTATATTTAGATCGAGTGCAGAATGAGCTTCAGTTGAATATACAATCAGATCGATGCTGTAAGAAATTCACAAGTGCGTCCTATGAGATCAAAACTCGACAGCAAATAATGAAAACTATTTGTCGACAATACAGTCTTTAAAAGGGTCTTGGTATATTTGGAATCACGAATAAAATGATAAATATCCTGGAAAAAGTTGTGGATCCACTATGACATCCGAAATCAGGGCGAGAATAACGACAAACATTGTATAAAATCCGACCTTCAAAATCGTATCTCGCGACAGGAATCAACTTTCGTTTTAAACTATACACGTCCATGAGACATACGAAATGAAGTATTTTAGTGTGAAGCAAATGTGTTGGGACAATCTACACAACTTTTAGGCAACAGCATAATAAGATATCAGTGAAAAAATGTAAAGAAAATGTTATTATAATACTTCTGTTCATATCTACTTACCTGTGTTTTATTTCTCCTTTTATAACTTTTTCATAAACCTATAATGCAAAAACTTTGCAGTAGTCAACTTAAATTATTTACATTTAACATGTTCAGTGCTGGCGTCACAAAGTTTGAGACCAAAATAATCCTCCTCCTATGTCGGTGACACAGCGAAGTTGACTTATGCCAGTGGCATAGGAATGAGAATTTATTTGTTTCTACCAGCATAGTGTAGGCTTTTAGTAAAACAGTGGGATGAACGTGAATTCATATTATTCATAAACACTCCGGGCAGACAGATGCGATCTTGAGTTTGACTAGTGCAAAGGCAAAGTTGACAATCAAGCATGTATTTCAGCTAATTAAATACATAAAGCTAACCTGTTGGTGAAAGCAATAAAGATTTTATCCTTAATAGTAACTATCTGCTTGAAATTCACTTTACTTGAACCTAAATTTTTCATGTCGGTCAGGGATAAATTCTTGACACCAAAATGTTCTAACAATTTTTTATTACCTACTACTAAAAGTCCTCAAATTGTATTTCATAATTTGTGTTGCTTTGATATAAATGATGCAGCTGAACATTTCTAAAATAAACCAGTCTAAGATTTCATAAGTAGGCACATATTATAGTTCTGTACTTATTTTTCAGCATAGTGTTGAGGGTGGGCTTGTGAATTTTGTGGCATGTCAGAGCGTTATCAGACTTTTCAGTAGCAGTATATATAGGCAAAATAATATTTTCTAGTTGTGTCATGCTAATTTGGAAACTTTACTTACTATTCTGGAAAGAAGAATTGTGTGTGAATCTATGTGAAATTAAAACAGTAATTTCATGGGTAATTTATCTACACCTCAAAAAAAGGAAATTATAACTTGAATAAGCAGATAGTTATAATAAGAGTATAGTGGGAAACAATGACTATACAGGAAGGTAGATAAAATCCTGTATTGTTCATGAATAAAGTACTAATTATCATAAACTGTGACACTAGATAAGTCAAAAAGAAAGAAATATTATAGGTAGGACTTTATTTTTACACAGATTGACTGAGTTCCATGATAGCTTAATAATGCTTGTGTTGTGGGTTACTCAGACAATAATATAATTATGTAAACACTTGATAACATAGAAAACTTACATACTTACTCTGGAAAAAATGTGTCTGCCGGCCACATTTAAACTATCAGTGCTGTTCTCTAACATGTGAATAAATAGATTGATCCCAATAGATGCCAGCCTCAAACATATTGCAGTGAAAATGTGGTCTTTAGAATAAGCATTCAATTTCCAACTTTACAACCACAATTTTCAATGGGTTGGGGTCTATTAGTGTGAGACTGTATAGTTATTTGGCCTTTGCTCTCCCTACCTAAACAGGATATTAGTGTGAAATGGCACATAAAGTAACAAAAATAATATATTTTATTAACAAAATTGAAATTCAGATGATAATAATTTGTAAAACTTTATTTTCTACAAGTTTCTTCCAAACTTCCAGTTAATTTCATAGTATAATTTGTTGATTTCTAGAACAGATTCACTTTTAGAACTTTCATCTTGTAGTCCATATCAAATGGTGTAAATCAACTCTGAAAAGAAAGCAACATGTAACTTATTATTATATTTAGTACTTAATAAATCCTTTTCAAACACAACAAAATTTAAGTAAAAGTACATAAATAAACTTAAATGTCTGCTACTACAAACAGTTTTGTCATTAATCTTATTGGAAATTTTGCCATAGGCTGTGTGCTGTGTATGACATTGAACTTACCTAGTACTGCACCAAAAGTATGCTAACTTGTTTCATAGCCAGTTCACGGAATAAAGGCTATGCATTTGGGTAAGAGGTCTGTAATAAGCTACCTATAATTACTTATTATAAAACTCATGAGAAAACTTGCCTGTTAATTGGTTCCTCCATTCCTTGTTACAAAGGCTTTTAGGTTGGAAATAGCCACTTGAAAGTCGTAGAGATGCGTCCTTTTCATGCGTCATGAATATACAAATAAGATAACCACGAACACAAGTGTACATAAGTGGTGTAAATTGTTAAATATTTCGATAATAGCTGCAAAGAAAGTTTAGTTTGCGCCTAAGTTTTTTTTTAAATAAAGATTTTGACATTTATATGATTGGGTTGCTATATGAAAAATCAATTCTACCATAAAAATGTTGGTAGGATTTCATTCACGACCTGGCATCACAGTTAGCGGTTACGTGCAGTAATTTTTGGGTTGGTGCAACGCAATTCATTAACAAATCGTTAAGTCCCCCACGTAATCGGTAAAATTTTACGAACAGAGCCTACATTTACAGGTGGTTTGGTGCAACTGGCCCTAAATCCAAAGTGCAGCTGCATAATGAACAATAGGCAAGTTCCCTTTACTTAAAATAAAAAAACTTTATGCAGTGCACAAAATAAAGCACCACACAATTAGAAGAAAAATATGGACAGTAGTTATGTTTAAACATAACTTCTATTTAATAAGTCAAAGAGAAAGATTTAATAAATGAATTGACCGTGACAACACTCCTCAGTATTTCATAGTAATTCCATATTGGCAAATCGTTTTGACAGTTCTTAAAAAGAAGCTGATTTGACTAGTAGGAAACTAGCCTATTTAGTAACAACTCTTGCACATATTGCAAAATATCTTGTTTATGTTACAAAACTGAATTTTAAAATTACTTGAGTAATATTCTTATTATCTGTACGGATTTGTTGAAAAATCACTGATGAAATTTCATGCATGACACATATTTACCATGGGTTTCGAAATTTGCATATAGTCAATTAGTCATATGTTAAAATGTGAAGTAAACAAGAAACAAATTTAACATCTGACAATTAAGTTATAGACATAAAAAGAAACTAATTTTATTAAGCCGATGCATCAGCGAGCTGTACCACAACGGAAGAATGGAAATTCCTCATTTCCAGTAAGAATTCTTGCAACATTTTAGAACCGGTAGTAGTGAATGAAGTTTGTTGTTTCAGGGTCATTCCAGCGAAACCGACACCACAGGCATAAAAATTAAATAACTTAATTTACATTTAAATCTACATCTAGAGAATAGAACATTATGCCTAATTTTATGAATCAATGAGTTTTTCCTTTTTATGACATTTTTTTGCATTTTATATGTGTCCAAACGTACCCCTAGCACCAGTTGTCTAAGGTGGCATATATATACCCTAAGTTGGCAGCGCTATTTCGCGCTTTTAATAAACATTATGGAGAAAGTGATATGTGTAAAAGAAAATATATTTAAAGCTGTTTAAACCAGTGGCAAGTAAATTTAAATTAAGTTTCATGGTTAGGATTTATTGGGCGTCTACACAATGCGTAACTCACGTCCCGCCCGTCACAATAAAACAAAGTTTTTTCTTGTTTACCCTAAAAGTATCTAAACTCTTGATGTCTTACTTTGTGAAAGTAACAATTAGGTTGAGGTTGGTTATTTTAGCTAAAAAACGCGTTGCTCTTGTGAATAAAAGTATACTTTTAACGCTTTTCAAAGTAGGTCCCACCCGTCACAGTGACGGGTGAGCAAAATGGGTTATCTGATAAAACTTGAGTTAATGAGTATAAAATCCTTCTTTTAAGTTTAGTTAAACCTAACTGGGTTATATTAAAGCAAATTATATGTCTAATATTGCTTAATTCGGTTGTGGTATTACTTTTTAGAACACAATGAATGCAATGAGGCCTATGAGTCAGGAAGAAGTCTTTTTCATTAAAACTGGTAAAATTTTTGGCATTATTTCTGACCCACTGATAAAAGTATGTGGTAATAGACTGTTTGACAAGGTTTGACAATTTTCTGAACCTTTAAAAATTCAAGTTGAAAAAATATTTTTTTTGGTTTAATGCTCTAAGAAAACTACTGAAATTATTACTTGTAACATTAAATAATTAATAAAAGAGCTGATTTAAAGTAAATACAAACGAACTGTCTTTATATTTTTCATATATTTGTATACTCAAATGTTACTCGTCCCACCCGTCACAAGCATTGAGAAGCAAAATTATTTTTGTTTTACGAGTTATTTGCGTAAATTATTCTAATACCTAATCTATATAATATCAGGAATTAAATAAAAAATGGTTGTTTAACAAAAGTTTCGTAGTTTCTTACCAATTGCGAATTGTGTAAGTCAAGTCGGAGAGGAGAGGCACTTTGAAGTCCCACCCGTCACACTTCTTATACCATCAATTTCTCATAATAATAATGACATTTTCATATTTTTTTTGATGGTACAGTACGCATTGATTATTCAAGTAATTGATAATGTCATATTTAATACGCTAATTGTTGCCGTTTGGCAGAAATAAAGCAAAATGTAGGCAAAAAAGAGTATAAATGTCCCACCCGTCACAATGGAATGACCCTCCAGTGTTCTGAAATTTTGTTCCATTATTTCTTTAACCCTTCATATGGCATTGATAGTGTCCAATTTGTAGGAATTTTAATATCAACAATAATATGAGATTTTATATTGAATTCCCAATGCGGGATAATAACATACAATTTTGTGGCTTAAAGATATATCTAATAAAAAATGTCATAAATGGTTTATGGCTTTTCCTTTTAGATTGAGCCAATATGGTGAAAAAGATACTCCAATAAGACAGTAGAGGATTGTGTCTGTCTAAAATGAATATCAATTTTATTTACAATAACTCACATCAGTTCTGTGATAGTGATCTCAGCATAAAGATGAGTTTCAACTGCTATAGTCATATTAATGAAAGTGTTATTACACAGTAGTTTTATGACTTTGTAGAGAGTTGATAATGTTAAAATTAGATATGTCACTATACTAGAAACCATAATACAACTAAACTCTATTATGCTATTTTATGAAAGACAGATAATTATAACCAATGGTGATAATTACAAAATAAGGTTTACTACATTAAACTACTTTAATATTATATCTGACTACTAAATTAACTGTACCAGTTAAGAAATACGTAAAATTAATCTGTATTCAACACTAATCTCCGTAAACATTGATAAGTTTGTTTGTACATATACATAATGATTTTAACAAGATAATACGCTTCAAATAGTAATGATAATAGTACCTTATTAGCACCGGTCATTAGGGGTGCTAAAAACACTTTGTTTGATAAACGATTGTCTTCATTTGCGAAATAAGGGCAATAGAACCGTTCCATAACCTCCGCCGTTGGGTAGGAAAGCCTAAAGAATAGTATAGTAATAAGCGTTATATTTAGCATCTGATTATAATACGATGTCTAGTTTAGATAAACAGTTATGATTTAATTCATTAATGTAAGTAAAACCGCGTAAATGCGTATCATCTTGGTACACAGCTGACATAAAGAGATGGGTCGACGCAGACGACGTCTAATCCAAGCGCCAATTTGCAACCGACTTTAATAGCTCGTTGACGGAACAATTTAGGTTTAATTGAATAAAAATTACCTTCATCTACTCCTTAATAGCTTTAACCTCAATTAGGATTATACTATTGTGGAATAAATCACTGTAAACACACTAAAGCACAATCTTGACAAACACCACATCAAACGTCCATTTACCGACTGCAGCGACACAGCCATGAAGCGGCGAATTCTAGAACCTCTTTCTGTGTTGTGGCGACCATAGACAAAGACTTTTACTAAAGGCCGCCACACACGTACGGATTTTTTCCGTACGGAATAACCTGTCGCGCGATAAATGATAAAACATCAGGCCGTTCCTATCGCACTATTTGTAAGTGCGATATTTTTATCATTTATCGCGTGATCATGCTTATACGTATGGAGATTAGAAGTATATCTAATTTCCATACTAAGGCCGCCAACAGACAGTCTTAAAATTAATAATCTGAAAAAAAAAGACTCGTACGCAATCTGACAGACCAATCTGAAAATTCATCTTCAATCTTAAAAAACAAGAATTTGTGTGGACAGTACCGAAATTGTATGGAACTCCATACAATTCCGCGACTGTCCACACATAGGCTTCCCACAGACAGTCTTAAAAATTCATAATCTTAAAAAAAACTTGTATGCAATCTGACAGTTCAAACTGACACTGACAAGACACTGACAGATCTGTCAGTGTCAATTTGCATACAATTTTTTTTTAAGATTATGAATTTTTAAGACTGTCTGTGGGAAGCCATATTCTTGTTTTTTAAGGCACGCCACATACATTCTGAAAAATTCATAATCATAAAAAAAGATTTGTATGCAACCTGTCAGTTCAAACTGACTAAGGCACGCCACAGACAGTCTTAAAAATTCATAATCTTAGTAAAGATTTGTATGCAAACTGACACTGACAGATCTGTCAGTGTCAGTTTGAACTGACAGGTTGCATACAAATCCAAATTCAGATTATGGATTTTTCAGACTGTCTGTTGCCGGCCATATCTGTCAGTTTGAATTGAACTGACAACTGTTTTTTAATATTATGAATTTTTCAGACTATCTGTGGCGTGCCTAAGTTTATGAATTTTCAGATTGGTCTGACAGATTGCATACAAGTCTTTTTTTTAAGATTATGTATTTTAAGATTGTCTGTTACCCTGGGCGCACACGGAGGCGACAGTTGCACGGCGACATTTTTTATCTCTGTCGTTACTACATGCGTCCAAGACAGAGACAAAAAATGTCGCCGTGCAACTGTCGCCTCCGTGTGCGCTCAGCCTTACCGGCCTAAGACCATAGCTGGGCATTAACTCGTTAATCCGTTAATCGTTAATTAACGAAGTTAACATTTCGGTTAACGGATTCACTTTTAAGTTAACTTTGAAAAATGTTAACGGATTCGTTAACTTCCGTTAAATTTCTTCGAGTCCGTTAATCGTTAATCCAGTTCCGCACGCGTCGAGTAAAACTTGCTCTGCCCGTTATTGTAAAAGCCCGGAGTACGGCGAAACCTAGGATTATCCCGTAAATTCACAGTCTACAGACCAATTGGTGCCTTTGGATCACTTGTTCGAGACCTGCTAAAGTTTATTAGTCCTACTGTATCCATCACTAATTGGGAAATAGAATGCAAATCATCAGGCATGACACACAAATCGCGCAACCGACGCATCAAGCCAAAGTTCGGCGGGCCGCGCTATCTACTAAGTTACCGTGGATCACAACTTCGATTAGAGGTCTCTCAATCCGAGGAACCATGACTGCGACCGCATGAATGACCCAATATCTACAGGTCACCAAAGTAAAACCTAGGATTTACCGAACCAACGTTGGTATAAGTCCAAAGAGGACAATATTTATTAACATTTCGCTTTTACCAATTGGCAGCTGGGATTTTTTTAGAGATTTTGGCGAACTTCGGACTTTTACGCAAATTTATACAAAATGGTTGATAATTGATGCAACTAGCTATAGTAAAATTATTTTTTTATCGGATTTATTTAGGATTAACGGATTATCGATTAACTTTAACTTGGTCCGTTAAATTTGTTGAAATGTATCGCTTTAACGATTAACGAAGTTAACTTTTATAGTAACGGATTAGCGATTATCGAAGTTAATTATTTGATTAACGGTGCCCAGCTTTGCCTAAGACTGTCTGTTGCCGGCCTAGACTGTTTGTTGCCGTTCCAATGGTTCCATACAATTTCGCGACCGTCCGACACACTTTTGTTTTTTAAGATTATGAATTTTCAGATAGATTATGAATTTTAAGACTGTGTGGCGTGCCTTATACGCCTGGGAACACTCGTTTATACATGACATGACAGAAACGTCTAAAAACCAGCTAAAAACGAATGTGAATGTCATAAAATAGTCAAAGAATAAACTATGGTATGGAGGAAATAGAATAAGTAAACATTAAACTCAGAAAACGGATAAAAAATCAACTAATTGTGAAGCTAGCGCAAAGAATAGTTATCGTCCATCTTCAAAACTTGAGCTTGACGAAAAAGGGATATGCTGATAATAGTGATAATACTCTTTGAAAGGGACTTAAATTTAAAACGTGGCAAGCTTAATATAATAACAAATCCGTGTAGTTTCGAACCCGTCGTAGTCGGTGTGGGTCCGAGTCAAAGTAGAATTCAAAATTTAGCTCGGTAACATAAACGTCATATACGTATGCCGTTTAGATTTGAGGAGCTCCTTCTATCCTCCTAAGGCCCAAGGTCCTTGCTATAGTAATAATTAAGTTGGTCATTCAGGCCCAGCTTCTTCAACGACTATATAGTCATAGCGTACCACGGTCCTACCAGTAGGACTTATTATAAAAGCCGACATTTTGATTTCAAATTTCGCGCCAATCTAAACTGACGTATCCGATTTTCTAGAGGGGTGTTTAAGGTTGAATGTGAACACACTCATAAGCTTGAAAAATAAAAACAAAGTGTCAAACTGACAAGTTACAGACGGCGACATGGGTATTCCGTGAAGGAGAGGTTAGTAAATCCAATTTTATTCATGTAATTTTGAGTACTTTCTTACTAATTTGTAAATAATCTTCTTTTTTATTAGTTATTTTACGAAGTTAAGTAATAATTTCATTGATTTTGCTTATATTTTACGAAATACGGGATGAAAAATATTAAGTCCTATGAGTAGTACCTCGGTTTTATACAACTACATAATTTAATAATAATGTTTGTGGTGGTTGCAAAAACTGACACATATTGCTTTTATTGTTGTAGGATTAAATGACAAAGAAACATAATTCGCTCTTAGGGAATCAGAAATAGAAACTGAAGATGAAAAAACAGACTTTTGCCACATAAAACTCATAGAAACAAATTTTGTTCAAACCAGATCCCGGTATGCTTCCTCTAGTTCCTATGTCGATATTTCTCTGTCAGAACTAATTCCAAAGACAACAAAGTAATAACATACTTAAATGCACTGTCTCAGGGCGCATCTATAACCGAAGTACTTAGCAACCGATAACGGCCGCCTTAGCTCTCCGTATATGGTAATAACTCAGTTAACCGCTTATGATTGGTGGTTAACCCGTTGAACCGCTATTCCCCCGACGACCTACGCCCGCGTTTGGCCGTCATTCTGCAAGATGTCACACAGACCTCTGGCCGCGTCGCTTTTTCGCGGTGTCTGTGCTTTTTGCTTTTGAGTTCCGGGCCTTGTTATAGTCTTTATTATATATCGCACTTGTCCGATATTGTGAAAGAACAGTTACGGTGAAAGTAAACCTTGTGTTGATTGTTATTTCCCCACTTTTGGGAACACAGTTCCGGCTGTTGACGACTGAGAGCAGCGGATCCGGAATCTGGACATTTGCGAAAACACCGATTGGGTGAACTGCCTACAACATCACGGCGCTTATCAACGCTCCGGTTCGAGCCGCAGTTGCTACCTGCGAGTGCCGAGTCCACATCTGGCCGCGCGCATCTACCTACATACCTACAAGGGAAGTGTCGTTGTTGCGGAATTCCAAGTGCTTTGTACCAAACATAGATTAAGTTATAGACTGTTCAACGTAGGTATATTATTATTTAGATTCTGCGACCTGTTATTCCAATTTTCTTAGTAATTAAATTAGTTAAGTAGTAGATCGTGTATTATTTTACCCTAGCTAAAATAATAACGCGACAGTTCCACCGCTAATTCCTTTAATTCGACCACAGATAGCTGGTACAAAAATAAATATAACACTTGTCTTACTAATCCCAGCTGCTTATCTAATTTCAAAGTTATTAACCATACCTTGTTTCGGTTATCAAAGAATCGATTTCCCTTAACATCCGAGTTTGCCTGGAAAGAAGTAGTACCAAAAGAACTACGTGAAGAAGCCATCCATGACTATCACTGTGAACCTACAGGCGGTCACTTAGGCATACACAAAACGTACTTACGACTGGCTCTAAACTACTTCTGGCCCAATATGCACGCGGATGTTGTTTCTTTTATTTCCAAGTGCTCAACTTGCCTCGCTATAAAATCTCCTAATCATACCACTCTAGGTGAAATGGGGCGACCTAAACAATGTTCAAGGCCGATGCAGATGATCTCTATTGATTTTATCGGACCTCTGCCAAAAAGCCGGAAACAAAATACGTTTCTTTTTGTAATTGTTTGTTGTTTTTCCAAGTACTGTATGATGTTTCCACTTCGTAAAGCGACAGCCGCTTCCGTTATAAAGATCCTTGAGGATGAATGGTTCCTAGTACACGGTATTCCACAAACTATCATTTTAGACAATGGTAGCCAGTTCATTTCTAAAAGTCTTAATAAACTATTCGAACATTATAAAATTCCAAATATATTTTTCACGCCTAAATACTGTCCACAAGTTAACACCGTAGAAAGGTATAATAAAACGATCGTTACTTGCATATCATCTTTTATTGATAACGATCATAGAACATGGGATACCAATTTAAGAAAAATACAGTTCGCTATGAACAACTCCACAAACGAAACAACTCGCTATACACCCTCCTTCATTGTTCACGGAAGAGAATTAGTTACGTGCGGTTCTCATTATGTCAATCCTAACCTTGACGATGAAATAATATTTCTGCCTAGGGACATATATTGCGATAATGTAGGTTATCTTGCGAATGTTTTCGAGGAAGTACAAACATCCCTTTATGACGCTTTCGCTAAAAACACAACAAGATACAATTTACGGCGAAAACGAGCTGAATTTGATGTTAACGATACGGTCTGGAAGCGGACCTTTTACCAAAGCGATAAGGATGGTTTTTTCTGTAAAAAGTTATTTTTTCTTTTTTTCTGTATTTCCACTGTCGCGTTATTATTTTAGCTAGGGTAAAATAATACACGATCTACTACTTAACTAATTTAATTACTAAGAAAATTGGAATAACAGGTCGCAGAATCTAAATAATAATATACCTACGTTGAACAGTCTATAACTTAATCTATGTTTGGTACAAAGCACTTGGAATTCCGCAACAACGACACTTCCCTTGTAGGTATGTAGGTAGATGCGCGCGGCCAGATGTGGACTCGGCACTCGCAGGTAGCAACTGCGGCTCGAACCGGAGCGTTGATAAGCGCCGTGATGTTGTAGGCAGTTCACCCAATCGGTGTTTTCGCAAATGTCCAGATTCCGGATCCGCTGCTCTCAGTCGTCAACAGCCGGAACTGTGTTCCTGTAACGTACCGGTGCTACGGGTTAGTATGCGTTCTGCTGATTGTTGATGCCATTGTTCAGTGCCACGAGCAAGTAAGAAAGAGAAGTGCCAAAGCCTAATGAATAATGAAGGTTGAGTGTGGCGGAGAACAGAAGCAGAACGGAGTTTACAAGCAATTGAGTAAATTGAATAGCGCCACGTACACATGTACGTGGCGTATGTACATACATACGTGACCGCCCGTCAATTGTTGAAATGGCCAATACTTTAAACTACGGGTATTAACCGCAACATAACTTATAAGTAAGAAGGAATGTTTTATCGCAAACAAGCACAAGCGCGTTTGGCAACAAAATGCTATGAAGCTTACACACTATTTGGAACTAGGTATAAGTTTATAGAAAAATACCTACTTAATTACTATAAAGTAACTTTTGTTCACACTTACCCAAAAGTGGGGAAATAACAATCAACACAAGGTTTACTTTCACTGTAACTGTTCTTTCACAATATCGGACAAGTGCGATATATAATAAAGACTATAACAAGGCCCGGAACTCAAAAGCAAAAAGCACAGACACCGCGAAAAAGCGACGCGGCCAGAGGTCTGTGTGACATCTTGCAGAATGACGGCCAAACGCGGGCGTAGGTCGTCGGGGGAATAGCGGTTCAACGGGTTAACCACCAATCATAAGCGGTTAACTGAGTTATTACCATATACGGAGAGCTAAGGCGGCCGTTATCGGTTGCTAAGTACTTCGGTTATAGATGCGCCCTGAGACAGTGCATTTAAGTATGTTATTACTTTGTTAATAACGCTACAGATTCCGCCCGCCTCTCCAGGATTTTAGTTACCTAAAAGTAAAATCCGGCTCTTTTACGTACACTACTCGGTCCACGGCAGGACCCGATATTTCACCTTGCAGCTTCTGCAGAAGGACGTCGTGGAGCGCCTACAAGAGGATGATCTCACGCTCGCAGTGGAATAACATTCTTCGAAGAAGAGCGTAAAATCTTAATTTTTAAGTGATTTAAAAGTGATTGGTGCATTGTATTATTTTAATAAGACTATTATTTTATCTCATTCTTTCTATAAAACTAAAAAATAAACAAATCTTAAGTGAGTTTTTTCATTTCGTAATATAAATAACGTTTCTTTATAAGCCCATGGTCCTTCCTGTAGGACTTTTTTTAATTAAAATCAAATTATCCTAAAAGGCATCGTAAACTGATAATAAATATGCCCCAAACACAGAACACCCCACTAGAAGCCAAATGCAAGCGATATTGTTCGAGACGCAAATCACCAATCCTTGCGGGGTGAGGCGGGCGCGCACGGTGCTGCCATTGGTCGTTTCAAATAATGGCGCGCCTTTATGATTAGCAGTAGGGATGGGAATGGGACATGTCTATTATAGACAATGGTACCGGTACCAGTACTGTGGTGAATTTATTTTGCAACAAATTATAATATTATAATTAAATTATAATAAGGCCTAGTTACCCTTCGGGTTGGAAGGTCAGATGGCAGTCGCTTCCATAAAACTAGTGCCTACGCCAAATCTTGGTAGTAGTTTCCAAAGCGGACCCCAGGCTCCCATGAGCCGTGGCGAATGCCGATGCCAGGATAACGCAAGGAGGATGATGATTGTGATAGCATCTCAATAAAAATCATTCTAATAACTAAACTGTGCATTTTTACTTACGTTTATTAAGTTAAATTACCAACTAAATATTCTAAACTAATCAATGAACTAAATACCACTACAGACTCTACAGATTCTAGATAATTATTCACTATTACAAATCTGCTTTCTTTTATATTTCATAAAATGGTAGCACATGGTACGAACGGCAGTACGAAGTTCCCGCAACAGACATAAACTAACATGGCCCCATGCCTAGTCGTTTACGTGAAAGGGATAGCATATCACATTGTTAACTCGGCAAAAAGGGATGGACGCGCCTCGGCGCCGCTCAGCACAACCATATTGACCAGTATAAATGAACTCCGCGGATAATAAACAATATTCAACAAAATAATTAATTTGACTTAACTGTGGAATGTTATTCCATCTTTTTTATATGTAGAAGTGTTAGAAGACTTGCCACACCACTTTATGCTGTAAGAGACCATTGTTTGCAACCAAATTTGATTATTTAAGATTTTTTCCCGAGCGGACACGGACACTGTTAGCGGGTCGTATACTTGGGCGCTACTGATCGGTGTCGCACGCGTTCAAACTTTTATAAACCTGATTTGTCGTATGCTTGGTGACCGCGAGTCGCCCTGTAAGGGCCGTCTTGTTGTATTGGTCTGTGGCCCCAAAGCTGTTGGTGGCATACAAGTACAATAACATTTAAAAAATGTATTCCTAATGTTTGGGCCTGAACGAGTATAAAACAATAGTACTACTGGTAGGACCGTGGTTCGCAATAACTAGTAGCCGAATTTCGCCTTGGGCCTTAGGAGGCTATACCTCATAGATCCTATTTTCAAACTCGAGCTTGACGAAAATGTGACTTAAAAACCTAACTCTTGTTTAACTAAAGATACATTTCCAAACATGAGCTATGCATTTTTGGAGAGTTCCGTCATAATCTTCATTAGCAGCTCAATTTCATCTAATGTCACTATTTTAAATTTAAATATTTGATTTATTCATAAAACATAAGAAGCACCACATCCTTTAAGAAGCAGCAGATCCTCTAAGATTTTAAAAGTTCCCGCAACTTCATATTTCATTACTTAACTATCAACTTTTTATTATTAGCCTGTCTTTGACTTTTTAGGGAACTCTAAAGTAGGGCGTTGCTTAACCATTATGAAAACAAAAGGGCGTGTATCCATTCAATTAGACTTTGTAATTACCTATTTACATATTTAATCATTACTCCTGTGAATTTCAGTGCAGCAGTCGATAGAAATGTGTCGTGTTTGATGTACTCCGTGCGTGAAAGCAATTTGAAATGGCTGAAATCAGTAAATTTATGGTTGAATATACGAAAGTGGGCCATCTTCCCTGCAACGAATTGATCCATCCATGGGGCAAAACATGTGCTGAAGGCTGTTGGCTTATGCTAGTGGGTTGTGCAAAAGGAAGCGTTATTTTTTTGACTCCGTTTCACGCGATCGTGTTAGTAAGTACCTACAGGTACCTATTTTTTGTAAATCATGGGTTACTCTCTGAGTTCGAAGGTCAGATGGCATGGTAGATTCATTGTAGTCAAAACGCCAATTTAGTTCCAATAACGCTTACATTGTGATAATAGATTGATAGCAATTAGCAACGCTGCTGAGCATCTCGCGAAATCCGAGAAGGCCAAATCCAGTATGTATGAACCTAGACTTGGCTCACGAGTTCATAGCCATGTGCGTTGTTGATTCGACATTGACGGTCGTTTCAGCTAACGGTCTCAAAGCCGAGTTGCAAAATCTTGGTAGGTAGTTGGATCAAGCTTTGGGTGCAGAAGACGGTGATCTTAGACACAACGCGGATATTTCGAGGGTTCCTTCCTCTGTAGCCTTGACCACTGATAGCTTAAGCCTGTTCTCTGCTGGCGGAGTCTAGAGAGTACTGCGTGAGTTTTTTTTGTGTATAAAATGTATATTCTGAGAAAAAATATCAATGAAGAAATTATATCAAAAAACAAAAAAGAAATTTATTTGTTACATTGTTATAAGCCTAGAGATTCATATAGATAGAAATTCATAACAAAATACTGTTACAAATTATTTTATTAAACTTCAGATAATTGATCTTAGTCTTACCAAAAGTCACCCTGTATTTTTTTCAATGTGACATGGCTGACCGATGTGACCGAGAAAACCATCGACAACAAACCTATCAATCTCGGGTTTGTGGCGTTTGGTTATCTCAAGTTTCTAAACTGATCTGTCAGATTTATGATACAAGTCTACAAGACATTTTCACTTTTGTCTCGTCTCGTCTCATGTCTTCTCACGGAAGTATAACTAAAGCTCTTCTCGTCTTGCGATGCGACACTCTCGTTCTCATTATCATTTTGTCTTAAACTCGCAGGAGCTGAATAAGTGAATAGATAACATAAATGCCTTTTTTTGTTTTATTTGCAAATCTGATGACAAAAAAATATGCATAATTAGCACATAAAAATCTATTTGTTTATTTAGGTGTTAATATGTTTTGACTGTGTATAACTAAGACGTATGGTTTTTGGTGCTCGTTTTGTAAGCTTAGTGTAGAATCCTATTTAGATTTAGAAATTAATTTGTAAATATGGTGGAAGTGAGTAAGTTTTGGTTCGACAAGGCCTGTGGGCACCGGGGGTGTCACGATTTAATCCATCCATGGACTTACAAGTGTAGTGATGCGACAATAAGCATGCTAGCAGCAAATATTAAAGGGGCTTATAAATTCTATGCCATGGTGTATCTGGTAAGCATTTAGATAGAAAATATTTTTTCTATTGTATTTAGTTTTTTAAGAGCATTAACTTTTTTTTTTAAATTTATTAATTTCAAAAACATGAATTTATTAATACACTTTTATAAATTTTATATATCTCGCCAAACTATGACGTTTGATGGCGAACTTCTTCACTTAACTTTTAAATTTATCAAGAAACTTAATCCTCGCAGAAGATATACTCTCTGAGCGTAGCAAATAATATGAAAACCCTAAGAAACAGTGCCTGCTTGGTTGAATCACTAGTGTATAATGAAATTTATCTACATCATAAGTATAAAGCTCTATCTAAGCTGTTCCTTTTTGCTTCAGTTTGCTAAGAGTGTTATAAAAGGCTTAACACATTCAAATCAAACATTTTTGTTGGGCTATCCTGATAGCAATCCCAGTATTTTCCTTTATTTTCTAACATCTCTGTTTTTAGGGTTCCGTAGTCAACTAGGAACCCTTATAGTTTCGCCATGTCTGTCTGTCCGTCCGTCCGTCTGTCCGTCCGTCCGTCCGTCCGCGGATAATCTCAGTAACCGTTAGCACTAGAAAGCTGAAATTTGGTACCAATATGTATATCAATCACGCCAACAAAGTGCAAAAATAAAAACTGGAAAAAAATGTTTTATTAGGGTACCCCCCCTACATGTAAAGTGGGGGCTGATATTTTTTTTTCATTCCAACCCCAACGTGTGATGTTGGATAGGTATTTAAAAATGAATAAGGGTTTACTAAGATCGTTTTTTGATAATATTAATATTTTCGGAAATAATCGCTCCTAAAAGAAAAAAAAGTGCGTCCCCCCCCCTCTAACTTTTGAACCTAATGTTTAAAAAATATGAAAAAAATCACAAAAGTAGAACTTTATAAAGACTTTCTAGGAAAATTGTTTTGAACTTGATAGGTTTAGTAGTTTTTGAGAAAAATACGGAAAACTACGGAACCCTACACTGAGCGTGGCCCGACACGCTCTTGGCCGGTTTTTTGGTATTCAAAAGTATGTGTTGTGTAAATTTCACACATCAATTGAGAAAAAATAAGCTTATATCCACTCTAATATCATTAGAATATAACAAACTAGCTTTTTCCTGAGGCTTCACTCGCATTAAATTCAAAAATTGCGGAATATTCCATAAAAACTCCCCCCCCCGTTTAGGGAAATGGGGGGTTAGAAAGAGACAAAAAGTAACCTATGTCACTCTCTATCCCTCCAACTATCTCCACTTAAAAAATCACGTTAATTCATCGCTTCATTTTGCCGTGAAAGACGGACTAATAAACAGACACACACTTCCTAAAACTTTATAAAATTGTAGTGTGGATGTCAATGTTATAAAATCATTTCAGATACAAATATTGATGAAAGGCAAGAAACTGACCAAAGAAGAGATGCTGGAACAGTTCAAGCTGTATCTGAAGTCTGGAATATTTGGCCTTACTGTTGGAAGCTCTTTTGTGACATTAAACTGCATATTCAGGTATCTACAAAATAATATATATAGCATTTTATGGGTAAACCTATGAAGAATCAAATAAAAAAAAACACGTACATAATAAATCAGATAAAGATATCCTGTAAATTTTACAGTGTAAAACAATTGTCTTTGTCTATTTATTTAAATTGTGAAGTGTCTTAAAGACACACGGTGTCTATAAATACTAATTAGTTGTAATTGAATAATAAGCAGTTTAGAATAATCATTTTCAAAAGCAGGTAATTCTGTGCATGGTAGGTAATTATTTTGTAAGATGTTATATAAGCAAACATGTTGCCTCACAGTAAGTGATTACCGCTGCCCATGATGCAAAACAGGTTAATGTGTCCAGTTAAATGTGCATGGCTGGGCTATGAGATCAGAAAAAAAAAGGAGTGTGTTCTTTTCTTAAAGGTCATATCAGTCCGTAAACACAGGTGACAGTTAATTCACTTTAGCACTTCCCCATTTTACTACCAAAAGTTCCTGATAATGAATCATTGTTTCAGAAAATTGTTCTTCAGTGAGTTCACCTACTATAAGACAGTATTGCTGCCCTGCACTATCAGCGGGCTTGCAGTGTATTGCGAGCCGCCTTACCGAAGGGTCATGGTTGTTAACCTTTTTGTTAACTTGGTAAGATATTTTATCAAATATAACATTTCTTCACTATTCTATACTTAGACACTCTCCCGATTGGACGATTCCGCTCTTCCGAACTTTTGGCTCAAATTGCAAGTTGTACAGCAATTATTGTAGTTGGTAAAACTTCAGGGTCCTTTGCGGGCACAACCACAGACTAGATAATTACGTGATTTTTTTCAATCCTAAATAGTTGAAAGGGATAGAGCCATATATTAGAAAAGGACAACACAATTCCACCCTGAACTGCTGTCAAACTTCGGTTATACACGTTAAACTTTCGTGAGATATATTCAAATAATTAATGAATCTACGGTTGTACTCACGTTATTATATCGCTATTGCTGCGACATTTTCCGGGCCAATTCGGAGGCCCCTCTTCAGGCATATAGGAGTTCACGCGACGGCTAAACTCCGTGAACTGGCCCCGCCGCCTGCCGCTCCGCCCGCTGCGCGCGCGCTGATAGGACGGGGGCGGGGGGCGCAGAGCAGTCCGCAGCTTTATTTGTCGTGTAGAGTTCTGGTAGCGCGGCTGTGTCGACCGACGAAGGTAAGCACACTGCACTCACTGTGTCGACGCGATTGTCAAAGCACACTTTCTGCTTCACACCAGGTATTACCGGTTTCCATGCTGGTGGCAACATCCAGCCTCCGTCCTGATTGAAATTAGGGCGGCGTCCGATTTCAATGGCCTCGTGAACTTTGCGTGGTACAAAACATTTCTCCCGTACCGATAAACTTCGGTTACGTAGGAAGTGTCGTGTGTGTGGCATTTTCAACTGGTGGGTTGGGTACAATACGATACAATATTATACAAATCGTTTATTTGCCAAAAATATTTAACGTAATTCAATACGCGGGCGGCATTCGGGGTGGTCTAGTGGTTTGAGCACGTCAGCCGCGATAGCTGGAGACCCGGGTTCGATTCCCGGCTTCGCCACCAGTGGGCTTGATCGCTTTTTCTTTAGTGTATGGTATCTATTTAAGTTCGTAATTCAATAATTAATTTCAAGGTAAATTCAAGTAATTGTTTTTTTTTTCAAGGTAATTTTTGTCTATGTTTTATACTTTTTACTTTAACAAATAGAATGTCAACTGGTCACTTTTAAGATTATAGTGCAAAACGTAGAAAATATTTCGATTAGTTGAAATTATCCACCAGTCTAAATGACCCCCCTGTAGGTGTCTCACTATTATTTATTCTGTTCATCCACTTGCTTGTTTAAAGACATGTGAACAAGGAAAAAAAAATGTTCGTTTGTCAGGCCAATGACAAAGATGTTACTGAACCTTATGTATCAATGGCATGTCTTCTGTGAAATATCTATACACAGATATTAGTTGTCTTTAAAAATGTAATTATTTTACGTAGGGACGTGTGTCAACCTGCGAGGTCAGATATGGCTTTTTACACCTCGTAAACCAACGTAAATGTTACGTAACTTATGTCGTTAAAGTCTGTACTTTGTTTCATGCTAAGTAGTTATTAAACAAGTATTTTATTTATAGGTATTTGAATATTGGTTAAGGACACTAGAAATGAAGGGTTGGCTTCGGCGGTCCCCCGGCAGGGAAACGCTTATCTTCATGCTTGGAAGTGCTGTCTTTTTCTACCTAATGCGAAAAGAAAGAGAGAATCCAAAACGGACTCCTTTATTTTGGTAAGAATGTACTGTAAAAGTGCGCTGCAATCGCTTTACTCAACCATTCCATGCGCTTCGCACGAATCCCATAGGTACAGTCAACAACACATACACATTAATACAGACAAAGTTTTAAAATTTATAGACATTTTTGGCACTTTGTATTCACAGCTGTGTTGTTGACACACTAAATAAATGTCGTTATGGTAAGTGCGCGTTTTAAAGCTTGCAGGAAGTATTGCTTCCATTAAATTATGATTTATGATAGACAATATCGAAATTAAAACAAACGTAAAATTTGCTCAAGTGATGCTAGCTCCCAGAGGCTTATTTTCAGGGTTTAGTTTAGTTAGACCATAACCTTTTTCGCCTTTTTCTAGCACAAAAATGGTAAGGAATTCATTTCGCTTCTGTCATTCCCGAGTACAATTGTAGTGCAAAAGCTTTTCCTTCGTATTTTTCGGGAAACGTTTGTATTTGTCATGCTAGTTCAGACAGTGTCAGTACGCCTTGTACTGAGGCTGATTGAAATGGCATGACACGTTCGTACGTTTCCGTAAAAACAGGAAAGAAAGTTTTAGGCACTACATCTTTATTTTTATATACTACGTCGGTGGCAAACAAGCATACGGTCCGCCTGATGGAAAGCGGTCACCGTAACCTCTGTACATGTTCTCTCAATTGGTAACTGGACCATGTGAGCTACATATAAGATTATCTAGTCATTTTCCATTTAATCTTTTCAACTCTTTCCTTCGATTACTAATTTTATTAGGTCCAGGTGCCGTAGCCGAATGGCATTTCTGCGACGCGAAATGAAAACGAAATGCCGCGAAAGGTAGTCTGGCTCTGTCGCGCCAATACGCACGAGCGATAGAGATAGATATTTACGAGTGTTTCGTTTCGTGAGCGTTTCGTGAGCGTTTGTGCCATTCGGCTACGCACCCTGTTCATTTTAGATATTTTTATGTATGAAATTGCAGGTTTTTCACGCCCCCTCGCGTGTCGAAAGAAGTAGGGGAGCCAGTAGAAGGCATTGGTGGTCGCAGCCCAGCCTGCCCCCATGCGGGTAATTGTGTCAACTACGTGTTAAAGGTAAAGTACTCATTTCTCAAAATAACATTTCTGGCGGTGGCGACCTTTGATCAAATGAGGGCACACCTCAAATGTTATAGGTAACAGACACTCATTCGATCGAGTGAGTTTTCAATTGTTTGTGAAATACTTAGCACATGATTGCCGCGAGAGTATGTCGCCGCGAGATAGACTACCCGTCCTTATGTCATTAATACAGTTACAAGAAGACGTGTCATCTATCTAGCGGCGAGATACTCTCGCGGCAATCATGTGCTAAGTCTGCTGATTTAAACTTTCCCGATTTTACACATTTTAAAAATTGCATTGCGGAGCTGACATCCGAGACTGAGACCGAGACCACGGAGACAACGCCGTCCTTGAAACGTCGGAGGTTTTGGTTACGAGTAAAACGTAGTTATAGCCTGACAAGTTTTTATTTGACCCTCGCCGCGTTGCGGATTTTCAGCTGAACTAATTTCTTTTACTGGCAAGGATTACTATTTGACACCCGTTGTCGAAAGTCATCGAATGTCAGTGATGTAAACATGAAGTAAATATTTTAAATTTTCTAACGGTTTCATCGCAATTTTGTCCAAAATAATATGATTAAAAGTGAAAATAATTATACAAAACGTGATAAATTACTTACAACAAAAAAGGATGAAGGATTCGACAGCATTTCGATACCAATGTTCTGAAATTGGTTATTGACAAGTCCGGGACTGACAGTTTATAGTGCGGTTCTCCTGTATTCATTTGTTGGTTTCGCGTTTAGCCTAATATATTTTTTGTTCTAATTTAAGGTGTCTGTAGCTCTGCCGTGAAAAATATGTATAGAAGTAAGGAGGCCGTTCCATAACTGCCACCAGTACAGAACAAGGTCCCACGAAAAAAGAAAATAAACATCGATGACTTCGATTAAGGCACAAGATTCATGGATTTTAGGCTGTGCGGAAAGAAGTAGCGAGTCTTAAAACCTTGCTTTTTAAATTTTGATTCTCTAAAACCATGTTTTAATTTTCTACAAATATTAACGGGTAACCAGTACACGCTGTCCCCAATACGTACTATTTGACACCCGTTGTCGAAAGTCATCGAATGTCAGTGATGTAAACATGAAGTAAATATTTTAAATTTTCTAACGGTTTCATCGCAATTTTGTCCAAAATAATATGATTAAAAGTGAAAATAATTATACAAAACGTGATAAATTACTTACAACAAAAAAGGATGAAGGATTCGACAGCATTTCGATACCAATGTTCTGAAATTGGTTATTGACAAGTCCGGGACTGACAGTTTATAGTGCGGTTCTCCTGTATTCATTTGTTGGTTTCGCGTTTAGCCTAATATATTTTTTGTTCTAATTTAAGGTGTCTGTAGCTCTGCCGTGAAAAATATGTATAGAAATAAGGAGGCCGTTCCATAACTGCCACCAGTACAGAACAAGGTCCCACGAAAAAGAAAATAAACATCGATGACTTCGATTAAGGCACAAGATTCATGGATTTTAGGCTGTGCGGAAAGAAGTAGCGAGTCTTAAAACCTTGCTTTTTAAATTTTGATTCTCTAAAACCATGTTTTAATTTTCTACAAATATTAACGGGTAACCAGTACACGCTGTCCCCAATACGTATGACGTTGGCACATTATTTCCATATGAAAGCGGTTTGTAGCGACACTCTTTCAGGGTCAAATAAAATCTTGTCAGGCTATAGTTATGCGCGATTAAGTCCCGTATGCAATTTTAAATATGTTTTGTGAAGAGTTTTTCTGTTAAAGTTTAACATACGCATGTCATTAGGCTAGGCTTCCACCTTATCGCAATAGGATGGCAATGGCATAAAACAACATTGAAGTAATATTTTCTTTTAAACGACATCACTAATATCTCTCATTTATTGGTACTTAAAATGTTAACTCAAAGCATCAATCGTCTTGTATCAATATTTACTGTCATTGACTCTTCTGACAACTTCTATGAATACCCTAGGTAAAGTTTTTTGAAGATAGGCAAACAATATATTTTTAACCGTCGCCTCATATCTCAAGAAGGACGGTTATCAAGTCGTCTGTATGTTTTTTATTTTTTTTATTTTTTATGTTTGTTCCTCGATATCTCCGTCGTTCCTGGACCGATTTTGAAAATTTTTTTTTTGATTGAATGTATATACATACAGATTGGTCCCATTTTTCTCAGAACCCAGTTCTGATGATGGGATCCTGGAGAAATCGAGGGAACTCCTCAAATCTGAAAGGCATACATATGGTGATTTTTGTGTTAATAAAGGAACAGCATGCATTTAGGTACGGAACAGTGACATTTGGTGCAGTGGAACTGCTGATGATGGCCAGAACGGAACTCTTCAAATCTGAACGGCACGCTTATAGTGACTTGGGTATTTTTATACGAACAGCATGCACTTTCGTACAGAACAGTGACATTTGGTGCAGTGGAATTTCTGATGATGGTCAGAACCGAACTCCTCAAATCTGAACGGCACGCTTATAGTGACTTTGGTATTTTTATAAGAACAGCATGCACTTTCGTCCAGAACAGTGACATTTGGTGCAGTGGAACTGCTGATGATGGCCAGAACCAAACTTCTCAAATCTGAACGGCACGCTTATAGTGACTTTGCCATTTTTATAAGAACAGCATGCACTTTCGTCCAGAACAGTGACATTTGGTGCAGTGGAATTTCTGATGATGGTCAGAACCGAACTCCTCAAATCTGAACGGCACGCTTATAGTGACTTTGGTATTTTTATAAGAACATCATGCACTTTCGTTCAGAACAGTGACATTTGGTGCAGTGGAACTGCTGATGATGGCCAGAACCAAACTCCTCAAATCTGAACGGCACGCTTATAGTGACTTTGCCATTTTTATAAGAACAGCATGCACTTTCATCCAGAACAGTGACATTTGGTGCAGTGGAATTTCTGATGATGGTCAGAACCGAACTCCTCAAATCTGAACGGCATACTTATAGTGACTTTGGTATTTTTATAAGAACAGCATGCACTTTCGTCCAGAACAGTGACATTTGGTGCAGTGGAACTGCTGATGATGGCCAGAACCAAACTCCTCAAACCTGAACGGCACGCTCATAGTGACTTTGGTATTTTTGTAAGAAAAGCATGCATTTAAGTTCAGAACAGTGACATTTATTTAGTTATGTTTGTTAAGCATATGTTTTGAAGTCAAAGTTTGTCAAGCTTCGATTTCTTATAATATAATCGGATTCATGAGGAATTGAGGAAACTCCTCAAACCTTAACGTTATACGTATATTCATTTGTGTTTCCATCTAATAATTAAAGCATTAAAAGCAGTTTTAAAAAATACTTACACATTTCTACATAATCCAACATTCGCAAGTAGCTTTCACCAGAACCCGAAAGGCGACGGTTTTTTTTTTCTTAAAAATTATTCTGATTGAATACGTTATAAAGATCACGGAAAGGGGTTGTGAAATTTAATGGCAGATGAGGCAGTGCCTTTGCGCGTGCGGAATGTATGAAATAAGAAAAAAAAGCGATGTCAACTGTCAGTGTCAGTGGTGGTTTTTTTTTTAATTTCTTACAATTCAGCACGCGCAAAGGCATTGTCACCTCATTTACCAATTTTACCATTAAATTTCATAAACGTCATTTAGGTCACTTAAAAAAAGATAATAAATAAATTATACGAAATAAAAAAAAAATTGCCACCTTTCCGTGATCATTAACACTTTCGCCACCTTTCCGTGATCATTATAACGTATTCTATCAGAAAAATATATATTTGCCTATCATCAAAAAACTTTACCTACCCAATTCTCTAGTTTTATTCCAAATAAGCATTACACAATTTGCAACTGCTGAACGTGTTAAAATCAGGACATTCATGACCTCTTTATTTACTAACCGCAACACTCTTTCGGTAGTTATTCTGCTATTACTAGTTACCTTACCTCCCTATTTTACTCATGTAGATTGTTAAACTGTTCCAGGGCACAGCGCAGCTTTTCGGCGTCGGCTGTGCGATGACGATGCTTCGCCAGATCATCCCTAGGATACTGACTCCCGCTAAGGCGTTCAAGTCTTTGAAGTTCTCGCATATGAAATTGGGCATTTTCTTCGGAGGATATATAGGAATTTATAGGGTGAGTGCTGAGTGCCCTCGACTTTTCATTGTAAAGTTATTTCTTTCGAATTAATGAATATATACTTACGCAGGTACGGTGGGCTTGTCAGTAGAAAAAGTCGTAATTCGATTTTCGCGGCTATTTCTAGTGACAAATTTAATCGTCGGTCGCAAGGGGCCACACACTTTCGATCCATCGTTGCGATATTCATGATTGCTCGGGATGTTGCGATTTGCGATATCGTATGCGATCAAGTAAATCTATACGATAAAGATTAATCTGTTACGACGGATCGCACAGATGTATCGTACCTTGAATGGGGCCTCGACACTGTGACTAGCAGCCCTGGCTAAAGGATGATTCCCTGTTTTCAGCTGATAGTGTGCCTGCTGTGCCGCGCGCACGGGCGCGACAGCGCGCTGTGGGCGCTGCCGGCGGGCTTCCTCGCCGGCGCGGCCTTCCGCGTGGCGCCCTCCACGCCCATCGCGCTCGCGCCGCTCACCTCCACGCTACAGGTAATCTTTTCACACCGGGATTGTTCACAACTGCGAATTACTATGGGCCAGTTGCATCAACCACATTTGACAGACACGTCATCGTCACGCAGCAGACGTCTATAGAACTTCCCATAGAATGAAATTTAACGAACGCTTTAACGGAGACAGACGGTTTGGTGCAACCGGCCCTAAAAACGTAAACTGACGTGTCCAGCTCTTTAAATAACATCGTGCATTCCGATAAGAGCTATCGATTATGTTCATTAGTCAAGCGGTTATGTAATGCTATATCTAGGTAGGCAACACCGTACCGCTAATCCGTGTTGACTCTACGTCGCTTTGGAAAAGCTGATGATGAGATACATAAAACAGAGACAGTGTTAGATGTTGGGTGGGGCACTAATCTATACGCGCGTAAACCTAATAAGGGCGATAAATGAAACCAGGCATATAATTCAATAGTGTTATCATTAATTAAGAGGTGTTTTTGAGTTACTCTTAATTTTCACCCCATAATGAATTTTTGAAAAATTTCCCAGCAGAAATGTACTGTAAACGGGGTTGCGATGACAATCAATGACAACTGTCAACGAGCGTTAAACGCGAGTGTGTTTGCATTACGTTGCGGGCCGAGTTAATTTGTATGGATAAAAAAAAAATATTTCAATTTTAAGTAAAACTTATCTAATTCAATTTTTTATGTCCTATACTCACCACCGTTAAGAGGTTCGCCCGTATTAGGTTTACACCCTGTATACTAAATTATAAATTGGAAAGTGTGTGTGTCTGTTTGTTTGTCCGTCTTTCACGGCAAAACGTTTCACGGCAAAACGGAGCGACGAATTGACGTGATTTTTTAAGTAGAGTTAGTTGAAGGGATCGGGAGTGACATAGGCTACTTTTTGTTTCTTTGTAACCTTTCTTAAAATAGGGGGTGTCTATTTGTATGGAGCGTTCCCTAATTTTCGAATTTAACGCGAGCGAAACCGTGGGCAAAAAGCTAGTATAAGTATAAAACTAACCTAACTAGTTTAATAATTTGTGTGGACACCAAAATAAGCTGTGTCTTAGCCACCGACGTCTTTTATCTATCAATTGTATCATCATTTGATGTCTATGTTGCTGAAAGTGTAAAAAACTCAAGATATAGCAATAGCCTGGTCCACAGCGAGACACTTCGCGAGGCAATGTTCTCACGCGGCCTCCGTCCATTGTGGACGTGCCTCGGCCGAGGCAGGTTGCACCTACGACCATAAAGGCCCATTTAGATGGTACGCGCGAACTGCCTCCGCCGAGGAACGTCTACAATGGACGTAGGCCGCGTGAGAACATTGCCTCGCGACGTGTGGACGCGGCCATTGGCAAGTTTATGTTTGCTTTAGATTGCGTGTGTAATCGCATAAAACTCACAATGTACAGTCAACCAATTGCTTCCACTGTAGAACTGACGTTGTTATAAATCAGATTCTTACTGTTTGTTATTTTGACATGGTTGTAGAGTGGCCAATTGGTTGACTATACATCAAGCTAAAAGGATACTCTTGGCGTTATCACTAGATTTGAACACACTTGTGTCGCTTAATTTCAAAACTGGGTAAATCCATTCTGCTATAAGGTTGATTATCTTTCAGATCATATTATATTTATTATATATTCAACCTTAAAGCAGAATGGATTTACCCAGGTTTGAAGTTAAGCGACACACTTTTACCTTACTTTATTACTTCATAACTGTAGCTTTTGCATTATCTGTTACAGATCCTGGGCTCGTGGGGCTACCAGAAAGGCCTCATCCCCGAGAACCTGCCTCTAGTGGAGCTGTTATACTGCCTGTGCCAAGGCCTGCTGTTCCACGCGCGAGTCATGCACGAGGATGTATGTCCTCGGTACATCATCAACTTGATGCACACCGTCACTAGTAACCGGTAAGAAGTTCCACAGTATAATAAAGAGTAATAAAAGTGCCGCCCGCTCGCCGCTCTCGGTTCCCTCACAGTTATCGCCTGTCAAAAGCGCGACCAGTCGACATGTCATATCTCACTCATACAAGCAGGGTACGCGATCGCCTACACGAGCTTAGACTGTGTGCGTAGAAATGGGCTTCTTTCATATATTTGATCGCCATTGTCTGAAGTGTGGTTTAACCTCTGTCCTCGCACAGTGAAATCGAAGTACCTAGGGGCAGTAGAAGTCCTATGTCATAAATAGAAAATCGAGTCTTACCCTATTTATAAACGTTCACTAAAGTTATCAAGCCGATAAAGTTCGTTTGTCCCTTTCTATCACACCTATACATCGGAAAGGGACAAACGAACTTTATCGGCTTGATAACTTTAGTGAACGTTTATGAATAAAGGAGTTATTGTCCACTACACGTAGGTACAGATCGTTCCACGAAAGCTGGCACGAATGGAGTATACTTTGATTGTATGAGGGACATCTGTATCGTCATACAGAGTCCGTCAAGAGTTTCCATTATATTTGGTTAATCTGTCGCACACATACACATTTTAATTCACTCATTCGTTCCATTCACGTCAGTTCTTGTGAATGGACCTGTGGGTATACATTATAATGATCTTATCTGTATTCTGTACAAAGAAATACAGGCCTATAAATTGAAATAGAAATATCATGCACGAAAGAAAAAACGACAAGGCCCACTAATGGCCGAGCCGGGAATCGAACCCGGTTCTTCAGTTTACGCGGCAAACGTCTTTACCACTAGACCACCCGCCCGCCGTGGTACCCGACGAAATTTCTCTAGTGTATGTTGTCTCTGATAAGGCTAGGCGCCTTTTGACCTACTCTAAGGGCGAGCAATTTGTGCTTGCACCTCCTATATGAATCCTTTAGAGGGGGATACCCCCATTTGCCATAATTTTATTTGCCATCCTATTCAACAATCATAATATTGTTTCTCATAACATCTTATGCCATAATCATTGTTTACTATATTAATCTAGTGCCAGAAACTTTGTTTCCAATAAAGTCAGTTTCCATAATGTCATTTGTCAGAATCATCGAAATCCGTAATTACCACATTCCATACCATCATTTGTCATACAAATTAGCGTCCAGAAAAGTCAATTTCCATAATGTGCTTTGGCAGAATCGAAAACTACTATAATAGGTACTAGAAGGACTAGAGAATGAAACTGCTATCAGAAAGTAGGTTAGGTTAGGTTAGAACTGTGAACCCCTGGAAAATGAAACTGCTATCAGAAAGTAGGTTAGGTTAGAACTGTGAACCTCTGGAAAAGGAAACTGCTTGAAAAGTAGGTTAGGTTAGGTTAGAACTGTGACCTCCCGGAAAATGAAAATACTATCAGACAGTAGGTTAGGTTAGGTTAGAACTGCGACTCTCTGGAAAATGAAACTGCTATCAGAAAGTAGGTTAGGTTAGGTTAGAACTGTGACCCCCTGGAGAATGAAACTGCTGGAAAAGTAGGTTCACAGATCAAATAATACTAGTACAGATACCTAACCCCATACTAAAAATGGGCGCCGTCCTAAGTATTCTAGACCTGTGTACTAAATTTAATCCACACTCAAAGAGCTAGATGGCGCCAGTAGCCACGCGTGGCCAACAAAACTCTTATCAGTATCCTACGTCGAAATAGTCATCAAACTGCAACATCTTGCGACATCTGTTTTAGCTTTCACGCACTAAACATACAACGTCATGTGCACGTTTAAAGTCAGCCATTACTAGATGGCGTTGTAGACATAGCCTACCAGTGGATTGTATGCCGCGCGGTTTGTATGTGTGCGTGCAGGTGGTGCGCAATGTACGTACGCGCTGGGTCCCCTCATCAGTGTGCGTAGTCGAATGCACACGTGCTCACGATAATATTTGTTTCGTTGTATCTATCTACCTCTAATTATAGCTCTTGCGTACTTGCGCGACAGAGCTAGACTACATTTCTGTCGGCATATGGTGTCGACAATTGCCATTCGGCTACGCCGGCTGCTGAGTAAAATATAACACGCACCTATTATTATTGGTATTATTTTGTTGAGCCGTTTTATTATGAGTCCTGTGGCACATTGTTGTTTATATAACCTCGTAAGGACGTCTTGTTAAACCAAATGTTAAAACTCCAGTTTTAAGTAGGTAACATGAATAACAAATTATTTAGTTTCACTAATCAAATTGATTGCTCTATAAATTGATATAATCTGTCAAACAAGTCTGTCAGTAAATAAGAACAAAGAAAACTATAGGTATCCTTTTCTATAGCACCCTAAAGAAAAGGACGCGTGGTGACCTGGTGACGTCTTAGAAAAGTTACTTCGTTGGGTTAGTATCGACACAGATCGACTAGAGAGGTAGTTTATCGATACAATATGTTCGAGAACAGCATATTAATGCAAGTTAAAATAAATCATGTAAATAAAATTGTTATTTGTTATACACACTGTTTTTATTGAATTCCGATAACTTTAAGGGAAGATCAAATGAATTTAATGTCTCTAAGAAACTTAACTCTTACGGTTATCGAGTTATTAAAAAAATAAAGATAATTACTGAACATGTGTATGACTGCCTTTACCAAAGATAATTACTGAACACGTGTGTGACCAATTCCTAATGTTTTTTGTTTTGACATGTGCAGTCAATCACTTGACACTAACTTGAATGTTATTCGTAAGGGTCTCTCACACTAATAAATTCATTTGTTATGTATGAAAATGATGAAAAATATTTTTTGCGGATTTAATTAAAAGAGGTATACATCAGGGTGGCAAACGGCCTCCGCGCGGCTTGTATGTGTGCTCGCCGCTTAGGCCCCGCGCACACGGAGGCAACAGTTGCTCGGCGACTTTCGTATTTGTATGAAAAGTTGCGTCGCCTCGTGTGCGCACTTTCATACTAAGCCATGGTCGTGACAAAAAAGTCGCCAGCAACAGTTGCCCGTGTGCGCGGGCCCTTACGTACTCGCTCTATCCGCGACACATGCAAGCGGATGTGAATGAACAAGATTAAAGCTAGGAACACACTACGCGGACGTCCGTCGTAAATCGACCGCGGACGGGGATCTGGACAATGAATATACACGTAACCGTGCAAACTATCGGTCGACGGATTGTCCAGATTCCCGTCCGCGGTCGATTCACGACGGACGTCCGCGTAGTGTGTTCCTAGCTTTAGTCGCGGCCCCGCGCCCCGCGCCCCTACCTACCTATACTAGTCCTATTCTACGCATCACATTTGCACTGACCTTGAGAGGCCCGAGCCCCCAATCAAAGAATGCGTTGGTTTATTAAAATTTAAAGCACTCGAAAGCAGGCGCGTAGTTAATTAGAAATGTGGGAAAAAAACCGTCGCGTCGTCGGTGTCGTTTTTCATTTCGTGTATGATATCTATTTCAATTTATAAATATGGAAATGTATATTATTAAGTAAACAAATACATGTACTTAATATAAAAAATAAAAGGTAATGTAGCTAGGTATTTGACAAAACATTTTCTAGAGTAATATTGTCTTCGGTTACCGCGATAGTTACTCATGAAATAAAATTATGGAAACGGATTAAATCGCGTATAATGAATTTAAAATACAGTATAGAAATAAAAACAAATAGTAGTAAATATAGTATTTTAAATTCATTATACGCGATTTAATCCGTTTCCATAGTTTTATTTCATTTTCTAGAGTAATTTTTACTCATGAAATTGAGAAAAACACCGAAATTAGTTATTTACTAAAACTTGACGTTCATATGTTCATTGTAATTTGTAATATGCCTACTTGAAAAATAAATATTTCATTTTCATTTCATTTCAACACATAATTACTATTATCTGTTATGGCCTTATGGCTGCCGGCCAGATGAGCCATTTTTTTTTAAAGTTGTTCACCCCTCTTTTTTTGTAACATGGGTGTTTTTTACGCGATTCATACTCAGAATCTCAAGGTCTTTCGATCCTGCCTGATAGGAAGTAAAAAAAATATCTTAAGATATCCATACATTTTTCAAACCTTCCATTCCGTTACTGCCATACAAAATGTATGAAAAAATGGTAACGGAATGGGATAAAACTTGGGAGACTTTTTTCTCCTATTAGGAGTGAAAGAGCTCACGATTCTGAGTGGAAACCACATAAAAATTTCCAAATTAAAAAAAAGTCGGGTGGACGTACAACTTTGACAAAAATAAAAATGGCCCAGATAACAGTTCTAATCAACATTCAATAATTAAAATTATTTATTAATAATGAAGAACTAACACGATAAGGTAGGCAAGCACGAATTCAAATTTGTGATTTTTGTGTTTATTGCCATCGCGCAGTCGGGGGCGGTGCCGCTCGGCTGCCCGCAGAAAGCCACTTTATTTGTGCGCCTGCTAACGCACACAGACGCGTCCGGTGTACTCGTGTGCGCACCGCCGCGGCGCCGGCCGGTACCCGTGCGGCACAGTGTGTTAAAAACCCCAATTTTGTCTCACCTTGTTTTTATTGCATAATACACACACACACATATTCACATATTGCTTTTCGTTTTACCAACAACGCCATTCATTCATAAGTTTCATTAACGATACCATGTGGTTACGGAGTGCACACGAGTTGAATACGGCTACGTAACCAGTCTAAAATGTGCCGTCCAGACGCGTAAGAAGATCATGGTTCCGGAGAGCGCCCTTACACTGGTGTTTTGAGCGTATGACTAGCCCGCACTCAAGTGGCTATTCTAATTATATCACGTACGTTATGCACAGTCACTCCATCTAGTGACGAGAGGTAATAATACTTAGACGACTCAATAACGTTCAATGCGGGTTTGCTGATGTTGTATTCAGTCGTGTAATAAATTTTAGATTCGAATTTTGAAAAATATTGCATTGAATTCGTGTTTTTGTGGATTTGTGTATTAAATTAATGATATTCTTAATGCATGAGACTAAAATAATACCTTTGAGACCTTTAAATTTATTGAATAAATAAGTCATAATGGCTAATCGTGGCACGTAGCGCCATCTATGATTTTGGTTTGACATTAATTATACGATGTTCCGGATGAGACCCCATGGATTAGCAAAATGTAACATTCTATGTATATTACAAATACAATAATTATTATTTATGTTACTTAGCGATTCTGTGATGATTATTACGTTATTATTTATGGTACAGGGTTAATTTAATTTGGTGTACTGTTTTTATGTTATTTGTTTTTTTTAGGTTTGGTGATTTGTATCATTTGTATAAGAGATTGTGTGGAGGTGTAAATCAGTTAAATACATATAATAACTTTTAGTATTTGATATCAAATACTCACAAAAACAAGTTACTATTTCAAAATATATCAATGGTTGCCTTACAAAGGTGATGGTAGCATTAAGGTCAGTGGTGTAGATTAGTGAATATTGCGTAAAGCTATTAGAACTTAATATAGAATATGGTTTTCTGGCTTTGCCACTGATCAATAGATAAATATCGAGCTATGAATCGAATAGAAGCTTATTTTCCCATTTTTTTTTGTTTTGCGCGAAACATATACAGTGCCGGCATAGTGATGATTTCTGTACCTTGTCGCTTTAACGTCGTGTATGAAATGTTATACGAAATTGTCAAACGATTAAAAGCGACAAGGTACAGAAATCAGCACTTATTTATGCCGGTGACTGTACACCACGAGTATATCACAAAATGCATATTTTTATTAAGTGTATAAGGTGCGTTGACGGATGATTTGAAAATATTTTATTTATTTGACTATATTGCTTAGAACAGGGGTTTCCAAACTTTTTTGCCTCGGAGCTATTATCAACGCGTGGCAGAGTGGCCCTGATTGTCTCTAATACAAGTCATCTTTTGGACATGTGTATGCAGTTTTGTCACCGTACAATTTAATATGGATAAGCCAGCAAAATGAGGGCAGCACCAGAAGTGCACGTAGCGAATATTGCTTCTCATATTCGAGGCGTCTCCTCGGGCGGGATTGGAACGCTTGATGACCCAGGGTTTGGAGACCCCTGGTTTTAGAATATACATCGAGACTTACCAGTTGTAATAAATGGCCAGGCGGTATGCTAAATTAACGAGATTATAATGATCCATTTATGTTATCGCGAAATTGGACGCGTATGGAAAAACTACTTTTATGAAACAAATCTTCCACCTTTATTCCATGCTAAGGAAGGATTTTTATTATAGAACACATTTTTGCATACTAGATTTTTTAAAGTTCGAATAATATTAAGTAACATGATAATGAGCTAGGTCCACACAGGGAGTGCACGTTGCGGGGCGATGTGTTCGCGCGGCGAATGTGGCCGTGGCTAGTCGCTCGGCCGATCAAAATACGGTGCGGCTTGGTCGAGGCATGCTCACACTAGACGTATTTTTGCACGAGGCAATTACCTCGCTAAGCTGCTTGGTCAGTGTGGACCCGGCTAGCAGTAGGCATGTGTCGCACGGTAGCAAAATTATTTCCACCTTGTGTGTTAACACTTGACTCTCTGATTGACAATTCGTTAGACGCCCTTGCCGTAAATATGCTATTTTGCTCCCTTGTCCTGCTATTTAATAAGTATATCCTTATTATAAGATGTAGTATTGCAATTATACTGCTTGCTTCCAAAGTGAAGACTGTCAAAATACCAAATGAGTCGCTTAACTTCAAACCTGGGTAAATCCTTTCTGCTTTAAGGTTGAATATATAAAAAATATAATATGATCTGAAAGATAATCAACCTTATAGTTGAATGGATTTACCCAGTTTTGAAGTTAAGCGACACAAATTATGTTTTAATATACTTACTATGGAGATTAGAAATATCTCTAGTCTCCCTGATACTTACATAATGAAAATTAAAAACCTACATGTCAAATCTGAAGGTGCTGTTACACCACAGAATATATAATAGTACAAGAACAGAAGGCCCACTGCTTTGATGTTCACGAAATGCCGCCTTTTTAAATGCCTACAAAATTCTAACAAAGAAACGAGACGCACGTGCGCAGCGTCGGAGGATAGGGTTGCCTATGGTTTAAAACGCATTAATTCTCAGATAAATAGTTATACTATATATTCAATTCTTGGGTACTTTCTAGGTATATATACAGTATTTATATATTTTTGTTACAGCCTTCAGTATCACAAGCCTTATTGAACTTTTCCGTGGGACTTAATCAATAAGATCAGTGTATGATTGTCCTATTTTATTCATGATGTCTATTTAACTAAGCATTATTTAGCCATTCCACACGTGGACATCCTCAACCTTGAAAAAAAAACTCGCTACGTGATGTAACAATAGAAAGTGCGAACGTGCGTTCCGTGAGAACGCGTGCCACCCCTGATCAGGCCGCGAACTCGCGGCCGCCGGCATGTACTTGTAGCGCGGCGATAGAATCGCGGAGTGAGCCGCCCCTGGTTACACGGGCAACACAATTGCCAGCAATTCACATTGCCGCGTCTGCTTTATAGTTAGTTGGTGCGTATTGAACAAACGCGGCAACGGTATGCAAATTGCTGGCAATTGTGTTGCCCGTGTTAACATTGTAAAATTAATTGATGCTTTATTAAAGCATGTGGCTTAAGAATGAGGTCTAAAAACTGTCAAAACTTTTGGCATGATTGGAAAGAATGAATAGATTTGTCCACACAGCAATCACAGAACAAACACGACTGTATCTAAGTATTCTGTATAAGTTTTAATAAGCCTCTGGCTTTATCTATATAAGGTTACATGTACAAGCATTGCCTTTATGTTATGACATAGGTACATACATATTTTAAAGTAATAGAACATGCACAAATAATGAATCTTAAGTCGAATATTTATTAGCAACTTCTATATTTATTTGTACAGATAAGCACAAGCTCGGTTCGAATGTTTGTTCTCGAATGATTACAAAATGTTCTCATAGCAATTGTTATATTTTTTTAATAAAAGGTTTTTTTATTAAAAAATTGTTTTTATTGAAACAATAATGCGTAAACATTATTGTTTAGATACGATCAAAAAACTTTGATGTTCGTTATGCCGATCATGTAGGTCTTTGATATTGACCATGAAAATAGATACTGTATGTTTAGGCAGCATATCATGAAACCTGAACACCTTTTGAAAACCCTGACCAGAAAAATATATACGACTGTTGTAAGAGGGCGCTGGTATTCTGATGTATGGGGTGACAGTTCAATATATTATAGTATGAAGAAAACAGGGGCCTATTGCATAACAATTTACAACTTGTATTACAAGTGGAACTCTCTTTCTTATAAAATGAATTGGAGGGGGACTACCGCTTGTAATATGAGTTGTAACTTGTTATGCAATAGGCCCCAGTTCTTATGAAATGCCGCAACATGGCGCGTCATCATATAAATTCAACGCGCCAGTATAAATCTAATTTAATCATTTGGATTGAATTATCAATCCAATTTGGATTGAATTATCGAGAAATGTAACCTTTCAACGGAATCATCACAGGTAATGAATCTCAGTGGATTTTTTTGTAGATTGGTGTCTACTAGGCTACTAGGCAAAGAGGATCGAGTATTATAGAGAGTTACTGTCGGAAGTAAAATGTGTAATCATAGTGCATAGACTGCCATCTCTTGACACAGGCTTAAAACTTTTGAACCTCACTTTTGACAATTTGGCCCATATTCAGCTTGATATGTGTTAAAATGTCAAATATTAATATTAGATTAGCGCCGTCTAGCTGAGCGTACCCCAAAGGTGTAATGCCATCTACTTAGTCAGTTCTAAAGTTCTGTCACAAAGGTTTTAAGTGATAAAAACTTTATTGACAGATATTTCTTACTATGGGGCCGTCCATAAATTACGTCATTCTAAATTAGGGGGGGGGTTGGTCTGCGGATGACGGTAAATGATAGATGGGGGGGGGGGGGGTTTCGAAATTGACGTCATTCTTATTTATTTATTTATAGTTTATTTTTCACGTACAAAAAGATTATTTCTAAAAAGAAATTTCTTCCAGCACACCTAGTAAGTGAGACTGCAAATGTGAGAGGCGGCTAAGGCGCATACAATACTAAAATAACTCATAATAAACATACATAAGTAATGCAACATAGATGTACACAAATACAGTAATAACTACAGATAAAATACTCTAACAATAATATTACATATAATACTAGCTGCCCGCCCCGGCTTCGCCCGTGGTACTTAAATGTATTATACATATAAACCTTCTTTAAGAATCAGTCTATCTATTTAAAAAAACCGCATCAAAATCCGTTGCGTAGTTTTAAAGATCTAAGCATACATAGGGACAGACAGCGAAAGCGACTTTGTTTTATACTATGTATTGATAATAAACACAATACTTAAATCGATGTTTTATTTTGTCAAACTGGTAATGACGTCAATTTTGGGAGAAGGGGGGGGGGTCATTAAGATATGACGATAGGATGATTATAGGGGGGGGGTCTAAAATCTGAAAAAATCGATGACGTAATTTATGGACGGCCCCTATGCATATGCATTGGTTTGAAAGCTCGTTTCATACTGAATAAATTGCAATATTACTTAAAGTACTTTGCTGTCGCAGTTTCGCGTGGTTCCTTGTAACATCTGAAAATTTGGTAAAAAAAAACAAGTCAAGAAACACGCGACCTCTTCCGGACGTTTTTATTTTTTATTTATTTTTGGTTGGCTTAATATGCTTTAATGATACTTAATATAAACGCTGGGTCTTTTATCTTTAAGTTTGTATATGATTTTTGTGAATTAAATGGACAATATTGCTACTGTACAACGTTTTGTTGCACATTCCCGTTGATGATTGTGAAATCTAAGCGTTTTACTGAAAAGTACCCAAGTTCTAAAGGTTACTAGCAGACTTAAAGATTTCTAGGAAAATGAAATACCAGTAATTCAATATGCCCAAATTCAGAGAACTCATACTAAAAAAATAATTATTTTATTTGGCTAATGTAACAATGTTTTTTTCTTCCTTTTGCGAAGTCTATTTTTCCGCGTGCTGACGTCTATCGACAAACTCAAAGTAATCAAGGATTCTTAAAAATCACGATCTACATTTTCGATCGTTTATATCACATTTTAATAAGTATAAAACAGGTTTTGATATCATGTATTTTTTATTGAATAAAAACCTTTATATACAATTTTATCAGTTAAAGCATTTGTGACAGAACTTTAGGACCGACTAAGTAGGTCACCGTACCTTTTTCTGTATGGTACTGAGGTACGTTTTTTTCTTAGACTTTATCTGTCTATACGGAGGTATATATGTCTTTGCTACTAGGAAAGGATTATAAATTATAAGGTAAGAATAACACTTTTATTAATGACATTTACTCTTGTTTGTAAGTAACATTCCCAAATTTATTGTCCAAATTGACTATTACAATATTTAATCGATTTCGGTGACTCTGGGCCCATCATCGCTGAGTCTACGGCCACATTCGGCCCTCCGCCACCCACTGCTTCGTATAACTTCATCATGGCTGATTGGCACACCTTACAATACGAATAAGCATCAGACATCGTCAGACTATCATAATACTCAGTCGATCTCGGTGACTCTGGGCCCATCATCGCTGGGTCTGCGGGCACAGCTTGGGCCTCCGCCGCCCACTGCTCCGTGTAGCTTCATCATGGCTGGTTGGCACACCTTACAAACGAAACAAGTATCAAACATCAGCGTACATAACATCATATAACAGGGGACATCACATAGGGGACAGGGCTATCTTCACGCCTAAGGGCATGGTAGGACGACTTAGTGCGTTTTCACATTATCCGATGCGATATCGGATGTAGGACCGATATCTCATACATTTAAGCCGCCATCTTTAATTTTTGCCTTTGAAATCCTTCCGACATCCGATATCGGATCGGATAGTGTGAAAACGCACTTAGGGGCAAGGGCGGACTCAGCTTCGTACTCAGAGTAGTAGAGTGGAGGTCACGTGTTCCGGGAAGACCCTGGATCCGCGCATGGCCGAGGGCCAAATTTTGAATTTCGAGCCAGTGGGATACATCCATATAGGCTATAAAAAAACCGGTCAAGTGCGAGTCGGACTCGCTCACCGAGGGTTCCGTACAAACTTTCAATAGTTGAATCACCAAAATGTTATTCATAGAACTCTACAGACTTGACTAAATCCCTCAAGACTCAATTTCCCACATAACAAGTAATATTTTAATACACAATTTTATTGTTAGTCAACGTCCAAATAATATCAAGACTATAATATTAATTATATGTAATAGCCATGATTGGTGAATTTTTCATAAATTTATGTTGGTAAACTTCGGGGATAAAAGTGGGGGAAGTCCTTCAAAAATCATTTTTTTTTCCACAAACAAAAAATTATAAAAAATAGTTTTGATATGTACAGTTTGAGCTCTTTCTAACGATACCCCGCTTGACCTAGTTACTTGAAATTTACAGTTGCCCCCCCCTCTTCATTTTGGCCATTTTCTGTAATTAATATTAATAAATGAAAAAAACTTTCAATTTGTAGAGGTTAACGATGTTCATAAGTATTCCAAATTTCAAAGCGATTGCATAAGTAGTTCTCGAAATATTTAATAATGTGACAGACGGACAGACAGACAGACAGACGGACAGAGCGGCGCCATAAGGGTTCCTTTTGTACCTTTTTGGTACGGAACCCTAAAAATTACCTTCTCAGCCTGCTTCAAGTGAGCTTCTAGATCTGCCTTGGACGCGTCCGGATGCTGTTCGAGCCATTGCAGTTGGTTTGTACACTCTCTTTCCACGGCTGACTTTTCATCTGCTGTGAGACGATCGCCTGCATTTGCTACTGCCTATATGAACAACAATTAAGTTATTTTATATTTTAAATCATCAAATGAAATTCATAATCATTCGTCAAATGCAGCAAGCCATTGGTACAAAGTCGCGTCTTGCGGTTAAAACTTCCACGGTGCACGCAACGTAATAGGTAGGTAGCTAATTAGGTACTTCCTTACAATTTTTAATTAAAATAGGCACCTACTAGCTACCTAAATAATTTACCATTGAGCAGGTATGGTAGGTATGCATCACTTAAGTTTTCCATGAATCCCCTTTGAATTCGTGTTTAATTCATTTTCAAATATCGCATATTTACGATTGCTCGGAACTCTGTCTCTGATTGAATATTGATATTCAAATTTGGTTATCGGGAATTCAACGAGCTCCGAGATTTGTGATTAGTAATGCAGCTCGGAACTTTTAATTTATTCTTTTTAATAAAGTGGGTATTTAGATATCTACGTCGCGCAATAACATATGTAAATTAGGCACTCAATATATATACAATATATAATATTTATCGGTAACTAGTGTAAGTAAATACCTCGTACATAGGTATAAAACTAAAAAAAATATCTAACCGCTTTGCACCCAAAAGCATACGCCTCAAGCTGATTCTTCAACTCCACTCGTTTTCTCACAGCTTCGTCTTCCTTCTTGTACTTCTCAGCGTCATTTAGCATCTTCTCTATGTCCTTCTTGGACAGGCGACCTTTGTCGTTCGATATGGTGATGTTCTCCGAACGACCTGTGCTTCGGTCCTGTGCCTTGACGGTTAGGATACCGTTCGCGTCAATGTCAAAAGACACCTGAATAATAGACACAATATTAGTGACCAGAGATTGACCTTTCGTTTAGGTATAGGTACTTCTTTATCTACAGCTACTTATAAGCTAATCAATATTGATACAACAGCGGCTCTCTTAATATTACAGTATAGCCATCGCAGCTTCGAATTAGTTCTACCTCAATGCATAGGCATAAGTACTAAAAAGGTATAATAAGCATTTATATTGAGACTTACTTCAATCTGAGGCACACCTCTTGGCGCAGGAGGTATACCCGACAGATTAAATGTCCCTAGCAAATTGTTATCCTTCGTCAGTGCCCTTTCGCCTTCGTATATCTGCAAATGATAATTTGATTAAGTAGGATGCTAATTGTATAATCCGATTAACTATAAGAGTTTTGAACGATTCACGGTTATTTTCATTAGACTTATATTATAAGGTAATCACGGTCTATATCCCGGTCAATATGTCCGATTAACTATTTCAAATTATTTTACCTGTATAGTGACTGCTGGTTGATTATCAGCATAAGTCGTAAATATTTGCTTCTGCTCTATTGGGATTCTGGTGTTCCTGTCAACTAGCTTTGTCATGACGCCTCCAGCAGTCTCGATGCCAAGAGACAGCGGTATTACATCCACCAGCAGGACGTCAGCTATACGCTCGTCTTTGGATCCTGTGACAATAGCGGCCTGGACAGCAGCACCGTACGCGACTGCTTCGTCGGGATTTATATTAAGGTTTAAGGTTTTACCCCCGAAAAACTCCTGAAATGGGCAAAATTTATAACTTAGTTTAAAAAGTCACGAGCATGTTAATCATGTAGGTAGGTATGTTAAGTATAACGAGTACTTACCTGCAACAGTCTTTGTATCTTAGGAATTCGCGTCGAACCTCCTACACACACGACATCGTGAATTTCTCTTGTGTTTAATTTAGCGTCTTTTAATGCTTTCTCAACCGGCGCTAGAGTAGCTCGAAATAGATCAGAGTTCAGCTCTTCGAAACGTGCTCTTGTGATCTTTGAATAGAAATCTATACCTTCGAACAAAGCATCGACCTCCAAGTTAGCTTCAGTGCTAGTTGAAAGTGTTCTTTTAGCTCGTTCACAGGCTGTGCGTAATCTTCTTACTGATTTAGGGTTGTCTCTTAAATTTTTCTTGTACTTCTTTTCGAATTCTTGCGCAAAATGATCAACCATTCGACTATCAAAGTCTTCACCTCCTAAATGTGTGTCTCCAGATGTGGAGCGGACTTCAAAAAGCGATCCCTCGGCTATAGTGAGAATTGAAACATCAAATGTTCCACCACCAAGATCAAATATGAGAACATTCTTGTCACCTTTTAGATTTTTATCCAAGCCATAAGCGAGGGCGGCAGCGGTTGGCTCGTTGATGATTCTAAGAACATGTAGTCCAGAAATTGTCCCAGCATCTTTTGTAGCTTGGCGTTGAGAATCATTGAAATAAGCAGGGACCGTTATAACTGCATTTTTTACAGTCCCACCTAAATAAGTTTCAGCTGTTTCTTTCATTTTTGTCAGCACCATCGAGGATATTTCTTCTGGGGTGAACTTCTTTTTTTCTTTTTTGTATTCAACGACTATTTTTGGCTTGCCGCCTTCTGAAACGACTTCGAATGGCCAATTTTTAAGGTCATTTTGGACAAAGGGATCGTCAAATTTTCTTCCAATTAATCGTTTTGCATCAAAAACCGTGTTTTTTGGGTTCGTTGCTGCCTTAAAGACAAGTCATATATTAGAATAGGATTGTCTATGAATACATACTTTTGTAACAATTACCTAATTTAATAGACATAGGTACTAATAGTAGAGACGTTAACAATGTTACCATTCAAATTGTACCTGATTCTTAGCAGCATCTCCAATCAACCGTTCATTCTCGTTAAAGGCGACGTAAGACGGAGTGGTTCTGTTGCCGTGATCATTGGCTATGATCTCTACCCTGCTGTTTTGGAAGACGCCCACGCACGAATACGTCGTGCCGAGGTCAATTCCCACCGCTGGGATGCTCATTTTTATTAGTGAATGTCACTGGAAGGAAGAATGAAAAGATAGGAGACATCATTGAAATATCTGTGACATATCATAATTCAACTGCAATGCTACATAGTAGGTACAAGCTTGCATTTTCATCCGTTGTTGTCCAAATCATTCAAGAGCATTATAAATTGAAATAGATATCATACACGGAAGAAAAAACGACAAGGCCCACTGGTGGCCGAGCCGGGCGGGGCGTGGCGGGCTGGGGGTGGCTTTCGTGTATTTCAATTTATAATTTATATATAGTAAGGGTGTGACTACTTGAAAAAATATACAAATCAAAAAATATTCAATAAAATAATTTGATTTGTTCCCTAGTTGTATTGAAGAGCATATAAATTTACTCAATACGTAGGACTGGTGTGTGGTGTCCTATATTTTAGTTTTATCAGGAATAATTATTAATTCCAGAACTATTAAAATCCAAAACTATAACCAACCAGTCCAACCACCTACTATGAATAAATTAGGTACCTACCGCCTGAGTTAAGTGGTGGAATATAACTACATCTGTCGTGCGATATGATACACCCTGTCACAGAGTATCTCGGAAGATTTCGCTTGAAAAATAACAATACATTCACTTACTATAAAATCTTACGTTGGTACTTTTAGTCGAAAATCGCTCGACATGTTTAGCAAAACGAAGTGAAATTTTCGACTAAAAGACATGGAACGTTATAAAAAAATTTAAGTTTTATTAGAGTAAATATAGTCACTATAGTATAAAAAATGTTATAGAACAATAAATTTAAGGGCTTTCGGTGTCAGATTCCACGACAAGTAGGCCAGTTAAATTAGTATTCCATCGGTATTCGATATTTATGGCACTTCGGCAAATTTTATCGTGAAGATGCTTTTTAAGTTAAGCTTAAGTCTTATTTATGTACGAGTAAAAGAAGGCAGCAAACATAACAACATTATTTTTCAGATTTCATGAAATAACTAGTTTTTTTAAAAATTCATTCGCGAGAAATGTTTCAGCTCAAATGTGTCAGTTCAAGTTTTGCAGATGGAAGCAACTGTGTATCTATTAATTGCATGGAAAAGCAGAACGGTAAGTACAGTAGAGTTCATAAATATGTGTACATTTTTTCACCTTATTAAGGTGAAGACATGTACACATATTTATGAACTCGATTGTACCTATATTCTGTGGTTTCTGTCAAATCTCCCGGCAACACCGGGAGTTCCCACTTATACTTAAGGTACAAGGTAAGGCATTCAACTCTCGCTTATACAACCTACGGTAAGTAGGTGAGGTAAACGTAATCCAAGGTGTAATCCATAGTGTAAACTCTATTAGGAAAGCACAAAAAAAAATCCAAATCCCAATATACCTAATGGGGTGGAACAACTTTGAAAAAAATGGCCTACCTTCACATCTGCTGTAAACGTGAAACCTGCATATTGTATGTTAGGAATGGTTTCGGAAATATGTAGCCATTGTGGATTATTTCATATTGCTTTTTGTTTTTGGCTGACTTGTATTATTTTTGTCCGATATTCACCTAAAATTTTTACATGATTTTGACAATGACTGCGTCAATAACATGCCAATATAGGAGTCCTATTAGCTTTCGTAATATCATAATATGACCTCATTTAATAATTAATAACTATGCCATGAAGTCGTTAATTATAAAAAGGTTTTTAGTATGGAGTACCTACCTATACCTACAGATTGAATTTAAGTTTTAGTTAATGGAAATAAAAGAAAATACCTATTAGCATTGTATTAGCATGTATACCTATGTTTAAAGTGTGTTAAATGGTACCTCAAATTAATATGTAGATCATAATCCTCCTTGCGTTATCCCGGCATTCGCCGTGGCTCATGAGAGCCTGGGGTCCGCTTTTGACAACTAAATTGTAGAAATTGCCCTAAATTAACCGCAACATGTGTAGTAAACAAACGCAGCCGGATATTGACTGGTTTTCCTCGCTATAAACATACCGGTTACCATGGCGTTTACTCTAAACAATATTTAATCGATTCCGCCTAGATACTGGCTGAACATAACATAACAATGGCAGGCAAAGGCAAAGGAAAGAAAAAAGAAAAAAGGAAAAGGATGAAGGAGACAGTAAGAAGGCTAAGAAAGGTGGGGGGAGAGGCAAGAAAGGCAAGTCTAAGGGGAGATGCAACGTGGATATGTTGACTGATGCTGCGATGGACAATGTTTACTACGGGTGCCATAACGTGCAGGAGCTGCTGCAGGCCAGGGGGTTCCATCCGCCGGACTTTAATAAGAAGAAAAAGAAAGGGAAGAAGTAATGTTAAGTATAATAGTCAGCTTTTATCGAAGATTGACCCACATTAGTGTAGTAAAGACAGTAAAGTGAGAGCGGCACGTATAAGGGGAGATGTAACGTGGATATGTTGACTGACGCAACGATGGATAACGTCTACTACGGGTGCCATAACGTGCAGGAGTTGCTGCAGTCCAGGGGGGTTCCATCCGCCCGATTTAAAAAAAAAACCGAAGAAAAGGGTTCCGTAGTTTTTCGAAAGGGAAGAACCTATAATGTTAATTTTAATAGTCAGCTTTTAATGTTCTACTTTTGTGATTTTTTTCATATTTTTTAAACATATGAAAAGATTGACCCACATTATTTCCGAAAATGTATTAAAAAATGACAGTAAACCCTATTCATTTTTAAATACCTATCCAACAATATATAATGCGCAGAAAAAAAATAGTTACTGCAGTCCGTAATAAAACATTTTTTTTTCAGTTGGCGTGATTAATATACATCCGCCTTTCTAGTGCTTACTTTAAAAACGGACGGACAGACAGGGAAACAAGAAGTGGGTAATGTGTGATTTTGATATGATTGTCGGTGAGCTTTTTTCGAAGGGCCCTAAATTAGTGTAGTGAAGTTTGACAAAGTTAAAGTTTTCTGAGAAAGATCTCACTATACAGATTAAATACTTTTTTTGTAATAACTAAAGCTTATTATTAATAAATATAATACACACACAAACCGTTGCCTTTTGCATTATTTTTTCTTGGAGCTGTTGATTGATTTAGGTAGGTACTGTATTTTTGCCTTCAATGCCTTACTTATTACGGCAACTTCTTATTTAGACGGCGTGCGAATTCGCATGCGATTTTAGTTACATTGCCGGCTGTTGAGGTTACATACAAGTTGGCACAGTCATCAAATACCGCAATGTAATAAAACTCGTATGCGAGTTCTCATACCGTCTAAATGGGCCCTTAATCGCATTGCGCCTTCGATTTCCATTGTATGACTCTATGACATACTAGTTTTAGAAATATATGTATGTATAAACGTATGGGACTGGTTGTAATCAAATGTACCAATGTAATAATTTGAATACTAAATTTATTATAATAACAACAAATTTATTATAATAACTATAATTTAACAAAGGGGTGATTTGAAGTAATTACACAATGAGTTTAGTAGACTCACAGATAATTTATAGAAACTTGGTCAAAATTATTAATTAGTTATCAACCTTCTTATTAACCAGGATATTGATCGAAATGACCTTAAAGCACCATAAAATAATATTTTAGTAATAAAAACAACGTGTATAAAAAATAAATGCACATTTTATAAATTCCTGTCCGTTACATGTAATTGTAAAACAAATTAGATTTTACGAGTATGTAACTATCTGAGTGGCTAATATAAACACCAGATACCACAATGAGGAGGCACACTTCAGTGTAATACCTCCGCCACACTATAGCCCCCCCGCGCTGCGGCGATGATGCCCTCTCTGGCCACACACTGCCCTACTCGCGCGATTAGGCTCCGCGCACACGGAGGCAACAGTTGCTCGGCGACTTTCGTATTTGTATGAAAAGTTGCGTCGCCTCGTGTGTGCACCTTCATACTAGCCCATAGACCGAGCGACAGCGACGGAGACAAAACAGTTTTGTCTCCCGTCTGTGGGGGGCCTTATCGCACTAGGTTGTTGCCAGCCCTTTGACTCGGGCCAAAAAACCGACAAAATAGTGAGCGGTGGGCATGACGAGCGGCGTGAGTAGCGCGGCCACACTATGCCTCTGCCTACTTCCCATGCCGCTCGTCGAGTGTGTGGCAGAGGTATTAGGAGAGACAGCCAATGCAGCTGAAGCATGTTTTGCCGTAGATTTTTTTTTTAAATGTCAATTTGCCTCCTCATTAGCATCTTTCGATAGAACTCGTGATTGAATCGGGGTGCATCACTTGATGTTGTATAGCGGTTCTTTGAGGATATGTTCCACTTCTCTTCGGTGCAGCACGCCTGCGCCCACGGCAGGCGTTGGAGCCTCTGCTCGGCCCGCGTATACCAACTGAAAATAAATAAAATACTTACCCCCTTATTCATAAACGTTCCCTAAATTTATCAAGCCGATAAAGTTCCTTAGTCCCTTTCTATCACACCAATACGAAAGGGACAAGCGAACTTTATCGGCTTGATAACTTTAGTGAACGTTTATGAATAAGGGGGTTAGTAGGTACTATGATCTACTCACGTGGTTCCAGTATCTAGAGCCACGTGGTTGGACACCTTTAAACGGTTAGATGACTAAAGAGATCCTGAGGACGCAAAATATCCCTCCGTTGACAAAATGGGACAAGAAGGTCCGACCCATTGAAACCTTATGTTGTGCATAAACAAATTGATATTGATAGGTGCATGAGACACACGCATTATTGCCATCGCTTTTGGCCTTGAGTACCTCGGAGGCAAAATAAACTGGAGGCGCCTTCATGTTGCATTTGCTTACAAAAAAGTCTGCCGAATTTCGCGGGGGGTGAGGAAATAACACATGCCAAAAATACGTGTCAGTACACACGCACATTTTGACAAAAAAAGAACACATGCTCAATAGGATGCACTCAAACATATGGCATATCATCCTCGTCAATATTATTATAAACTCTATTATAATTAAAATTAAGTTGATTCTTACATAATCTTAAAATCAAGCCTCGTAAATAAAAACTCTACCGTACGTCCCGTTCGAAAAAGTATTTATTTCTGCAAACGAGTTATAAATCGATTCTATGTAATTGGATAAATGTCATTAATCTGACATATGACGAAAATATGTTTATCTAAAATATATTAGAACAACAAATAATGAGTAAAATTGCGTAAATATGGAACTTTATACTTTATTTTTATATGCTTGAGGTGGCTGAGTGTTTTTTACACGTGCTCATGGCATATTCGGGCATATTTAATTACCAGTGATCCGTGGAGAAGCGATTTTGTGAATGACAATAAATCGATTGTGAATTTGTATTTACGTGACTTTCTGAACATTTGTTCAAGTTTTTGGGCAGAGGGGTAAGTAACTGAAAGGCTACTCCAGTTCTATTTCCTCCGAGTTGAGTACCTACTTTAATAGAGATCTAAGACATTTTTTCTTTTGATCCTACGGATACAACCATCAGTACGACGTTTATTGGCCTCCTTATTTGAATTTATTTTCATTTTATTGTTAAATATTCATAACTCGTATGTCGCATTTCCTTGGCTTGAGGAAAATTCAGCAGAATTTGAGACCCAAGTCACTAGTTATTAGCTATTCATCTAATAATATATTAGAGTAGAGCTCGGGTAGAGCCTTGTCTACAGTTAATAAGCTCCGTTTAATGAAATTTCTTCGATAAATGTTGAAAGTTGTATAACAATGAAGTTAATTTAAAATACTATGCGGACGTCTGCAAGTTTAGATCAGAAACTGCTTTAGTTGAGCGAGTCAGCGCAAATTGAGCATTGACCCGGCAAATACGAGTTTTATAAAATTCACATCAAGATTTTCAATTCGTTTAGTAGTTAACCAGTGATTATAGATTCTCTGTAGGTACTTGGCTAGTTGTCTTGATCGGTAGATTCTTTTTCCAGATGGGCGATTTTAGAATTTCGATATTGCTCTTACCGCTAGGTCACCAGCGCTTCAGAAATCAGAACTGTGCACAAACTAAGTATTGATGTCAAAAGGTAGCCATTTACTTCAAATTTATATTCGTTATCTTACCGTTCTTATTCTTATATACGTTCAACCAGGCCAATGTATTCACCTCACTGACCCCGCGTGTAAATATGAGAGCGCTTGAATGTCGTTACGGAAACAGGGACAGCATGCATATAAAATGCGAAAACATTTTTAGGGTTTCGTATTTAAAAAAGATGAAAATCGGAACCTAAATTAAAATTAACTAATTACACTTTATGTCACTGTCTGCCTATTTAGTCAATGGACTCAAGAACTTTTTGGCTTGCATATAGGCAGATATTGAATAGGTGCAATAAACTAAGTTTAATCTAGTTGGAGTCCAGTCCAAGAGACTAACCTTTTGACTTGAAATAAGTTCTAATGTCAAATAAAGTCATCAAATGTAATCATCAGCAATCTAATATCACCTACCGCGCAATATATATCTGGTCAAGAGACGCATACATTTCTTTAAATCACAATAAAATTCATACGGATTGTACCTACATGTTAAGAGTGTGTGTGGAAGGAAATAATAAAAAAAATGGTTTATTGACGAGGCTTGTTACCCACCTTTCTTCCTAATAAATTTTCAAAACGAGGTTTGACGAAGGTCCAGGCTCCCATATTTCTATGTTCTTCTTGACTCCATATGAATTCTAAAAAAGAAAAACACAAATAAATCACCGATGGTAGCTTTATCGATGTAAAAGACAAAAGACAAAAAAGACAGATAGTCGTAAAAGACAGACATAATATATCTATTTATATGTAGCTCAGAAAAACTCTATTTATCTGAAAGTTTCCGTTCAGCGTGCGTAGCCAAATGCACAAACGCTCACGAAACGAAACGCTCGTAGATATCTATCGCTATCGCACTCGTGTATTGGCGCGACAGAGCCAGACTACCTTTCGCGGCGTTTCGTTTTCGTTTCGCGTCGTAGAAATGATATTCGGCTACGGGGCCAGTGTTGTGTTGATCAGCTAATAGCGTCGGGTAAGTTTACTAACTCTACACGAGCGAAATGTTTTCTTTTTCTTGTAATGTAAACTACGATTATAGTAGAGGAGTGGAATGAGAATTTGTATGGGGGGGGTCATAATAATTCCCACAGAACCGAAGTTTGGTTTTTTTAGTTCTTTGTGTGTGTCTTTTTGACATACTAAAAATATAGTAAAATATATTTATGCAAAATGCGTTTTTTCGACCGCCAAAAGTTGTATGAAAAATTACTATGGAAAAAAAATCCTAAAATTTAAAAATCGTCTCTGGTATCAACTTGTGGGGAATTAGGCGGCAAATTTTTTTATAGCGTTGATGTTTAGCAAAAATATAAATATTTTTCACTATTTTGGTAAAATAAAAAATGATAAAAATCATAAATTTGATGAAAGGAAGTAATTAAAACATAAATTTCAGCAATGTAATTTTTTTCATATATTCCCACACCATGGTAAATACGGGTACGATCCGCCTGGTGATTAACAGTTACGGTAGCCTATGACGCCTGCCAATCTAGAGCCTCCACATGCGCGTTGCTGGCCCTTTAGGGGGGTGCGTATCGATCAATATAACTTTTTTTTATATATTTTTAGTCGTTATAACGATCATTTGATGATATAATTATTGAATCATATAATAACAAATAATATACTAACAAATTGTATAATTCTTATTTAATATAACGATATTTTTTTCGAATAACATTTATTATAACATACTTTGAGTATAATGCTTATTTTCGATAATAAATAAATGGTATAACACAAATTCTTTCTAAAGCACAAATAGAATAAAAAAAATGTACAATAAATTAGATCCTTCATTTACCAGAAAAGTGGATTAGGTTAGAACTGTGACCCCTACACACAACGCACTGCTACCAGAAAAATGGGTTAGGTTAGGTTAGAACTATGACCCTTAAACATATGTACTGCTATCAGAAAAGTAGGTTAGGTTAGGTTAGAACTGTGATCCCTTCAAAAAAGAATAAAATTAATTCATGAATTGTTTTATAATGTTTGCTAGTTATATTATACTAGTCGTATATCAATAGATAGTTATACCATATAACGGTTATTATAAATAAGTGTTATACGAAATAATGATTATAAAAAATAAAAGTATATGTTTTGTGGTTATACCAAATGTTAATTATGTCTAGTGAGTTATTATATCCTTTGATTATATACCAAATGCTGTTATATAAAATGTTACTATACAAAAAAAAGTTATACCAATAATTACACACCCCCTTTAGGGTACCTTTCCACTAGAGATGCGCAACGTGATAGTGTTTGATATCCACACAGAGAACCTCCTATAGAGTAGCAATCTTGTATATTTTGTTCGCGATACGAGTCACCAGTGTTTGGGGTGCGAGGAGCGGGCGGGGAATGTGTTAAGCGCGCTGTGATTGGCCGTTTCAAGGACGGCGGGCAGTCGCGCCAGATGAAAAGGGACAGAAGTATGACTGTCCCTCTACTGACGCGTAAGTGGCCAATGTAAGTTGACCTATGCCGGCTCTGAATAAATTATAAATATGACTTATTTGTGGAATGTAATGCCGTCTGTTTTTAAATTTGAGCTTCTTGTTACCTTTCCACACCATTTCACACTACAGGTGGACATCTTTAAGGCATCAAAATACCCTTTTCCAATTTTTTAGTGCGAAAAACACGCGCTGCTTTCGGGTCTGTTACTTGGTCGATACTGATCGGGCACGGCGAGCGCCCGCGCTTATATCAGTGCAAATACTAGGAAGGCTGGCAACCGCGAGTCGTCTTGTAATAGATGTCTATAGGGGTTGGTCTGTGGATATCCACCAATCATGTTCACTGTTCACAAAGCGTAGCGCTAGTAGGAACGGGTTCGACTAAGCTGATTGTGGATATCAGAAGCATCCATAACACATCTCTGGTGGAAAGGCACCCTTAACAGTCCTCAGCTAGCTCTAAAATTTGCCGCCTGATTCCCCATAAGTTGATACCAGAGACGATTTTTAAATTTTAGGATTTTTTTTCCAAAGTAATTTTTCATACAACTTTTGGCGGTCGAAAAAACGCATTTTGCATAAATATATTTTACTATATTTTTAGTATGTCAAAAAGACACACACAAAGAACTAAAAAAACCAAACTTCGGTTCTGTGGTAATTATTATGACCCCCAAGGCTATATCTCCTCTACTATTAGTGAATGATATTAATTAACACTTTGTCACATAAAAACTCACTTGATATATTGTTATGGCAAAATAGGGTGGTTGAAAGAACTTACTTCTAGCATTAGAATATTTATCTAGCTCGGCCTGCAGGGCCTGCAGTGGGAAGGGGCTGAGTGCCTCCACCCTCACGATGGCCACATCTTCGATCTTGGCGCGCACGCGTTCCTTATGCAACTCGTAGTAATGTTTCCCGCTCACTAAGATCACCCGTTTCACTTTTAAGGGATCTGCTAATGAGTCACCTGAAATATCATTTTGCCAAATTTATAGCATTGAAAACCCTCGGTGGGTGAATCCACGTAAAAGTAACGTGAGTCACGACTTCATTGATTGTTATATAACACTTTAAGTTCTCGCGCTTTGTACACATATTGTAACATGTGTATTGTAAGCACATATTGTGCTTTGTGACATGGGGACCAGTGATTCAAATGTTCAAACCAAAATATCTATCTTCGGACCAGTGCGCGGATGTTGTGAGTGCTGTGTGTCGTGCGGTGGGAAATAAACAATAACTAAAAGCGGGTAGATTATAGTTATTTGTCTACCCCGAACATTTATATAAATTAATATCGGGTAGTTTTGTGTTGTTTACATCTCCGGTGACACTTTGCTGGGACGTCAGTCTTCCGCGACCACGGCCAGTGCAACCTGGCCGAAACGTAAAATAATGTTAATTAATCGCGTTCGACCTGTGTGTGACTTTAAATTCATTGATTGTTTATTTGAACAAGTGCAAATGAAAGGATCTATGCATATATTGGGAAAGTAACACTTATTTAGAGATAAATTACCACTTGAACTTGCATCGTTAATAAATTGAACATGCCTTAAAATCGTGACTCATGTTACTCTTGAAGCGGATTGACCCTGGTGGTAAACGTCAAAATTGTGTAAACTATCGGTACTAAACATTTTTAAATTAAAGGAAAATAAAAAAATGTTCATCTTCGACAGGACCCGAATCTGTTACCTAATATCGGAACATTGCACCAGTTTAATCATTTCTGGAGAAGTCTTCAAATTTTCCTTTAATTTAAAAATGTATAGTGACATTTGTAAAAAAGAATATGAAAAATTACCAATAATAGGATTGAAATGTGTGCCAGGCGCGAAGTCCTGCAGCGGCGACACCGCGTCGGCTAATCGCAGCAGTATTTTGGGCGCCACCACTACCAGTGGTTTCCTGTAGTTGCGCACCATCTGAGATTCGAACCAATTGTTACTTATTGTAGTTACATAAGTAGTAAATTTCAGGAATGAAGCCTTTAAATTAATGAATTAAAAAAACACGGTGTAGGCAGGTATATGCTAGTTGAAGACAATATGATGACGAGAGTGACGAGACACACAGGAATTAAACGGAAATAAACCCAAGGTAATAAAACGGAGTGCTTCTGCGAGGCCTATTGAGTCCAAGACTGTGGACGCTGGCTGATTTTACCTACGTTGCTACGCCCCTGCTTGAATGGGCCACTCATCATACATACCTGTCTTCTCAACAGATGGAAATACTGCGCCGGGGTAGTAGGGTTGACGATGTGGAGGCACACAGCCTCAGAGTCAGGAGAAGACTCTTTACTGTCCGATTGTTGCAAGAACCGCTCAACCCTGCATGAGGAGTGTTCTGAGCATGCACCGTCGTAGCCGTGGGGCAGCAACATTACGAGTCCGTTGCTTCTCATCCATTTAGCTGATGTTGAAAAAGAAATTAATGTTTAAAATACTGTTATAAGTAGAATTGGTGATCTGGTGAATTGGTGATCTGTGATCAGAGCTCAACGAGGGTGCGGTGTGCTGATGACGGGAGGACTTACGGAACTAACTTGTTCCGTTTATTGTCCTTTGAGTCGTCGGCAACCCGAACCCTCCTTGGAACTTGTACACTCCTTTTTGCTGTGTACTTAACACAGCATAACCACAAAATTAAAATTTTGAAAAAACCCCCGACCGCGACATAGTAGACCGATTTTCATGAAACATGGCTAAGAACACTCCCGACTAACTCAGCTTTCAAACAAAAAACTAAATCGAAATCGGTTCACCCGTTCGGGAGCTACGGTGCCACAGACAGACACACACACAGACAAACAGACAGACAGACAGACAGACAGACAGACAGACAGACAGACAGACAGACAGACAGACAGACAGACAGACAGACAGACAGACAGACACGTCAAACTTATAACACCCCGTCGTTTTTGCGTCGGGAGTAGTAGGATACCCCCGTTACCAGCCCGGGTCTGGGGCCTGCTCCCAGGACCCCACCACCGCCCATCCATGGTCTTGCTAAACCTAAAAAAAAAAAAAAAAAAAAAAAAAAAAAAAAAAAAAAAAAACTAATAGCCCCCCATTTAGATTCATTGCGCTGGGTCTCGACGCTCTCAGAAGCCTCCTTCTAGTATTTACAGAATACGTTCTTTACACAATACACCTTGTGCACGACGGTCACAAAAGGATTACCGACCCTTTCTATTGTTCGATCTGGACTCGGCGCTAGACCATTGTTACCCTACCCAGCTACCTGGCAGTGTCATGCACACCTTTTCCTTGTGTCTCATACTGATAGGTATTTTATAATTAATTTTTAGTATAACTTTGTGATCATATGGATTGCGATTCTAACCTAACCTAACCTAATTAAAATACCTAACTTTTCCATTCGTAACCTAACCAAATTTAATTAAAACCTACTCTTAGTTAACCTAAGTAGTCTAGACTTACCTTTATGAAACCTAACTGAGTTTCACCTACTTTTATTTTTATTTCTATAAATGTAGGTATTTATGAAATGTATTATAATTACGTTTTAACTTAAGAACTTCTGAGTTACATTTAAGTTTATCCAAATACCTAAACTTAACGATCCTATCTAGCGTATCTTTCTTTTTCTCGAATATTTATGATATCTTATACCTATTTCTATCATACATCTCTTTGTTGTATTACCAAATTTGTACATATGATTAATAAGTCAATTTTTGATTACGTCTTAATAAAAGTTAATTTCCCATCTTATCAAACTTTTTTTTTTTACATATATTTCAATGTTTTGTATCTGAATAAACCTCGGTAATTTTGTGAAGTTGCGTTTTTGCTTAATTGCTTTATTTATTGTACCTTCTTTGAATAATTTACTTACCTATGTCTATTATTATTTTTTATGACTTGTGTATTGTTTAAGAGAATGCATACTTTCAATAAACTTGTTAAGACGTGAGAAACTGAGAACCGGTTAAAACATGTTTAAGGCTAATTCTATGTGAATAAAAATGTCTTTTGTGCATTTTTAAAGATAATATATATTTATTGTTTCCGTTTATTTGAATAATTCGGGTTTTAGGTAAAGAGATCCTTCGACGAACATGTCAAGGCATGATACTTTGTATTCATATTTAACAAAGCATTAACTGGTGTAAACATGTTTTAGACTAACGCACCGGTAATTCTTGTGACTTGAATTTTTTATTGTAACAACTTAGTTGCTTTATTATAGATGTTTATTGTATTGTAAAATGACAAAAAGTTTATTGTTTGCGTTCAGGTATAAGATGAACTGGTTGAAACAAGATTTATGGTACGTTCCCCTGCTCTCTACCATATTACGAGTATAAAAGCCAAAGAGAGTCGAGGCTGAATAAGTATTCCTGTAGAGGCAGCCTTCTGTACCAGAGCTCCTTGTATCTAGTGTGGTATATAGAGAAGTGGAGTGTGCGTTTAAAAGTGAAGTGTTTATAGACAGATCCAACAATGGACGTGAGTATGTTTTTCTTTTTAAATTACTGTAACCCATATTGCCTTTTTATAATATTGTTTCGTCTAGTGTTCTTTGTATTTAATTAATAGAATTGTTAATAGTGTTTAAAATATTGTCTTTCATTGTTTCAGTTCTCTGAAAATACTTTCAAGAACTATTACTACCCGGAAAATCAGGGTGATTCAACCGATGAGGAAGGTACAGCTGGTTTCAAAGTTAAGCAAGCCCTCGCAAAGAAACGTCCTGGAAATAATATTGACAGCTTCTTTGAACGACCTAAAAAGCAGTGTAAAACCTTGAAACGGTCTTCGAATGTAAGCAAAAGTTCGCCAGAAGGCGTGGCTAATTTATCATCTGGACAAGATGATGGGGCGTATTCATCTCACTTAATTAAAATAGAGATATATGATATGCAAACAATCAAAAACATCCCACCCACGGAACACTGGAAGCACGCGGACGTCAGACTGAAGTATTTTGCGTTGGAAGACGACTTGGAATTACAAAATACGCGAAATATTGTATATAATATTACAAAACAATTAGCTTCTAAGGACACATGTGTAAAATATTTTATAGATAATAAGAAACAGTGATAAATATAATTTTTAACGATAGCAGTAGGATAGTGTTAAAGTGTTTCACATTTCTTATCTTTCCTTTTTATGATTTAAGTAAATTTCCTTGTAAGATATTCTTTTGCATTGTTTCACATTAAAAATGACGAAAAGTGTTAAGTCGGTCCACTACATTTGTTAATATGTAATAACCCTCTTTGTTTTATAAAATGTATACTCTTTATTGAATTACTTAACGCAGAAACTCAATGTGGGGAGGCGGCCTCGTTTGACAATGGATTCTCTGAACTGTGATGTTTATGATGCGGAACTTATAAGACTCTGTGAAGTAATCGAACTAGATGAAGAGTTATATGAAGCCGCCCGACTTGTGAGCCAATGTCACGGAGAGACGTAAGTTATTTTCACTTAAAATATTCATGTTCCTGCATGTTCAAACCATTTAACGAATACCTGCTTCATGTTGAGTTTTAACTTGTTATGACCGGATCTTGTTTCTACTTGTAGCGATTATTCCATTACCTGCTGAACAATAGGATAGTTTTTTAACGAGGCGATACTTGATCTTATTGTTACGTTGATGGTAAGGTGGGAGAGCCCACATATATAAACGGGGTATCTGAGATTGTTATCATTCAGTGTTTTACCACCGTGCTTCAATAATTGTAATACTTATTTGTGACGTTCATTTCCAAAATGGTTTTTACTTACTATCATATTGGTCCCACTTTACCTCGTGACAAGATTGCACAATTAAGTAAAGAATTTATTTTAAAATGTTTCCATAACAGTATAAGGCTCTGGTACACAGAAAATAAGTTACCTTCTACATTAGTGGAAGATTTTGATATTAAACCATACTTTACACCATGTAGTGGTCATTATATCAACGATTCCAAGAAGAAAACTGTATCTGAAGATGTAATTGACGGTGTTTTAATGATGCAAGCCTATTGTCAGCAGTGTCGAAAAGATTTGAGTTAGTATAAATGAAGTAACATTTAAATATTTTTAATTATATCTCGCATCAGAGTATTTATAAATGTATATGTTTTCGTTGTTTTAGATCTTCTCAAATAGGAGGTGGATTGAAAAGGTCGGCTACAGTTTTAGAGACAGAAGAAGAAGAAGTATCTGTTAAGAAAAGTCGCCTAGCTGTTGAGCCTACATCATCAACGTCATCTAAACCAACCCCTTCTGTCATTGTAAGTACAAATAATAATGCTGAAATTGAATGTTCTGTATGTAAAAAGTTAGTGTCTAAAAGATATTTTAATAATCATTTAAACAGTAATCTTCATAAAAATAATGTTATAAGATCTGACTTAGAATGGATTGATGTTCAATTAATTGAGAATGCGTTTAAGAATAGGGTGGCCACTTATAGAATACTACTTAATGAAAAAGTTTACCAACCTTTTACACCTGAAACTATTTTACAAAAGAATAGAGATAAAATCTTTGCATTATTGGATCGTTCCCTTGGTAATCATTTTGCATTGAAAGTTAACTTTATTCTAAATGCCGATTTTACACAAGAGAGCAAACAAATCAATAATACTTTTGATTTCCAACTATGTAACAATATTATTGATACTAGTAGCGACAAGGATGAAATTTTCGAGTCCGTGGTTAAGGATATATTAACAAAATTATCTAACTTTGAAAGAAAAGACAGTGGGTGGGGTTTAGTAAAATTTAACTATCTAGATGTTAATGTTAACAAATTTAATCCGTTGCGCGGTTCTTCTTATATTGAGTTACCACGAGATATTCAAAATAAAAAAGCAGTTATTAATGTAAAAAATAGTGATCAAGAATGTTTTAGATGGGCAGTATTGTCAGGATTATACCCCCCAACAAACCATCGTTCAAACTGTACTAAATCGTATATTGTTCATAAAAATAAATTGAATTTTAGAGATTTAACTTTTCCAATAAAATTGGGGGATATTCCAAAATTTGAAAATTATAATAATATGAGCATAAACGTTTTTGGAATTGAATACAATTCTCAAAATAAAAAACATGATATAGTAGGGCCATTGCATTTAACAAAGTGTAGAAAAGATATCCATTTGAACTTATTGTATATATCCAAAAATAGTAACGGACATTATTGCTTTATCAAAAACTTATCTAGATTAGTATCTAAGCAATTATCAAATACACAGCATGCTGTTCATATTTGCGATGGATGCTTATCCAACTTCACAACTCATGAAAATTTAATGAAACATCAAAGAAACGATTGTTTCCATGTTTGCACACATTTACCTTCAGAACAAGATAAAAAGAAAAACTGGTTCAATGAAAACGTTCCCACCAATGAAGTTACCTTCGATAATTACGAACGTAAATTAAGGGTGCCTTTTGTTGTTTATGCTGATTTTGAAGCCTTTTTAAACCCAATAGCAACACAGTCAAATAACCCTACAACATCTTCTACTACAAATATTCAAAAACATGAGGTATATAGTTTTGGATATTATATTAAGTGTTCTTATAATGATAAATTGTCTGTGTATAGAACATACAAAGGTAAAGATTGCACCCAGGTATTTATGAAGTACATAGAAAAAGATTTAAAAAGCATTTGTAAGAGGAATACTTTCGGAAAAACTCCATTGCCTTTATCCACTGAAAATAATAAACATATTGCTCAGAGTAGGACATGTTACATTTGTGATAGAAATTTAAATAGTGATTCTATCATTTCCTACAATTTCCATACTGGTCTTTACGAAGGCGTAGCACATACATTTTGTTCTGAAAAATACAAAGCACCTCAATTTATACCTGTATTTTTTCATAATTTGAGTAACTATGATAGTCATTTCATAGTACATGGACTTGGTTTGGTGGAAGGAGACATTGAATTGATTCCACAGAACAAAGAAAAATACATTTCATTTTCTAAGAAGTTACAAATAAATAATCGCACAATCAAATTGAGGTTTGTAGATTCACTTAAATTTATGCCCAGCAGTCTTGATAAACTAGCAAAAAACTTGTTTCCTAAACAATTTCATGAATTAAAATTGAATTTCACTTGTGAGGACGATTTTAAACGCTTATTACGAAAGGGTGTGTATCCGTATGAATACATGACATCATACGATTCTTTAAAGTTAACTGATCTTCCCTCTAAAGACAATTTTTTTAGTTCTTTGACTGATAGTCACATCTCAGAAGATGATTATAATCATGCAAAAGATGTTTGGTCCCACTTTCGTTGCAAAAATATGGGCGATTATTCCGATTTATACCTAAAAACAGATGTTTTGTTACTGGCTGACGTATTTGAAAATTTTAGAAACCTTTGTCTTAAGACCTATGGTTTAGATCCCGCTCATTATTATACTGCTCCAGGATTAAGTTGGGATGCAATGTTATTTACTACAAAAATAAAATTAGAACTCCTAACTGATATAGATAAAATATCATTCATTGCAAAAATATTCGAGGTGGCATATCGCAATGTAGTAACAGATATGCGAAAGCTAATAATAAATTTATGGATGATTTTGATTCAAACATACCATCGTCCTATCTTATGTATTTTGATGCAAACAACCTTTACGGATGGGCTATGTCTCAATGTCTCCCTACAGGTAAATTTGAATGGGTTCATGTAGATACAGACTTCAATATAGCCGATGACGCTGATCATGGTTTCATATTAGAAGTTGACCTCGAATACCCTAACGAAATTCATGACTCACATTCAGATTTACCATTCTGTCCTGAAAACGTTTGTTTGGGTAATTGTAAAGAAAAAAACTGATTCCTAATTTAAATAGAAAAACTAATTATGTAATTCATTATCGAAATCTAAAACAGTGTTTGAAGAATGGTTTGGTATTAAGTAAAATACATCGCATTCTTAAATTTCAGCAGTCTATGTGGTTAAAAAGTTACATAGATTTAAATACCCACATGAGATCGCTGGCATCATCTGATTTTGAAAAAGATTTTTTAAACTAATGAACAATTCAGTGTTCGGTAAGACTATGGAAAATGTTGCAAAACGTGTAAACGTCAAATTATTAAATCACTGGGAAAATCGAGGGAAATCGCAAGGGGTTCAGTCTTTGATAGCTAGACCTGAGTTCCACAGTCTATCCATATTCTCAGAGAATTTAGTAGCTGTTCAATTGAAAAAAACTAAAGTCTTTTATAATAAACCGATTTATTTGGGGTTTTGTGTATTAGATATATCAAAAACTTTAATGTATGACTTTCACTACAACTACATGAAAATCAAATATCCTAACAAACTCAAACTTCTTTATACAGATACAGATAGTTTAATTTATCAAATTTTCACTAAAAATTTTTATGCAGATATAAAACAAGATCTTAATTTCTATTTTGATACATCTGACTATCCTCCTATCAATAAATATAATTTCCCACTTATAAATAAAAAGCGATTAGGATTTTTCAAAGATGAAAATAATGGTAGAATTTTAAAAGAGTTCGTTGGTCTAAAATCTAAAATGTATGCCTTAGATGTTGAAAAGTATGATGAGAATGATGACAAAAAAGGTAAATATGGTGTTTTATCAAAAGCTAAAGGAGTCAATGTATGTGTTACAAAGAAATTTACTCTAAATAATTTCAAAACATGTTTATTTAATAAAAATGTGCAACGTGCTCAAATGCTAAGATTTAAATCTATAAAACATGTAATATTCACTCAAAAAATTAATAAAATATCATTATCTCATGATGATACAAAACGTTACTTATTAGAAAACACTTGTGACACCCTTGCGTGGGGACATTGTAAAATAAAAAAATAATTTAAATTTTGTCATGTAAATGACAGAACATTCAAATTCGAATTATTGTTTGTAATATATATTTTTTATGTAAATTTGAATAGTTAACTTAAATTTAATTGTAAATTATATTTTAATTAATTGTCTAATTTAACATTTATTCGTGTTTTGGCATAAGAATATTGTAAACATAGATTTATTGTTTTTTATGTTTAAATTTAAATTGGTGGTTGGGTATATAAAATGTAACAATAGATTATAAAGAAAAGTGTTAATATCAAAATAAATATACATATTTTTTATCAGGTTTTTTTTTTTTTTTTTTTACTCTACTTTAGTTTAAATAGTAATATGTTTATTGAATAGCACCATTTAATGTCTATCCGCATTCATATCAACACTGTTAAACATATTACAGCATTCAAAGATGATTCATTTTTATCATCCTTTCACTACCATTGTCGCAGGTCCCAGTGGGTGTGGCAAAACTCAATTTGTTACAAATTTTTTGAATAATACTAAAGAGATATGTAACATAGAATTTGATGAAATTATTTGGTGTTATGATGAAATGCAACCTCTTTATAATCTAGAAAATGTAAATTATAGTCAAGGAATACCAGATTTTTCAATTTTCGATGGGAAAAAACCTAAACTTCTAATAATAGATGATTTAATGAGAGAATCAGATGGACGAGTTGTTGATATTTTTACTAAAGGAAGTCATCATAGAAATTTAAGTGTTTTTTATATAACACAAAACATATTTCATCAAGGAAGAGGTCAACGTGATATTTCACTGAACACAAGCTACATTGTATTTTTTAAGAACCCTAGAGATAAAACTCAAATACGATACCTGTCACGACAAGTTTGTCCTGAAAACTCAAAATTCGTGGATGAAGCCTACAAAGATGCTACAAAGGATGCTCATGGTTACCTTATGATTGATCTGAAACAAAATACAAATGACATATGTCGTTTTAAAACAAAAATATTTCCATTTGATGGACATTGCACAGTGTATGTACCCAAAAAAGGATTTAAATATGATAAAAATCAACAAATTTTAGTCAGTTCTACATGATGCATGCAAGAGTAAACACATATAAACATTTATTAGAAGCATTGCACTTGCTTAAACCCAAATATCGTACTGCATTACTTAAATCTTGTGATGATGAAGAGATCAACATTATATGCGAGTGCATTTATAATGTTCTGAATGGGAAAATTCCTTTAGAAAAAAGGAAAAAACAAAGTTAAAAAAGTACAAAGACATATTAAGGAAATTAGTTTCAAAAGGTAAACATAAATTAAGAAAAACGGTTATAATTCAAAAAGGAGGTGCCTTTTTACCTATTATTTTAGGAGCAGTTCTAAGTGCCTTAGTTAACTCTTTATCATAAATAAACAAAATGGAAAACACGAAAAAAATGTTATTAGTTGAATCGGACTTTATTGAAAAGTTGAAACGCAATGAGAACCCTCCTGAAAATTCCTCATCTCGGCTAGATGAAGAAATGCAAAAAATTCTCAAAAGTAAAATGAACGATCGTGAAAAATGGATGCTTTATTCTCAAGCATTGCAGCGGTTTCTACATTTTATTGAAACAGATCGAAAACCGTTTAAGATACCTATAGTAATGGAGGGGTTCGATCAATTCAACAAAGAAAGTAATGATATCATAAATTCAAAGATACCCAAAAAGGAGGAGACAGAATATAAGGAATCAGCGAAAGGTGATGTAACTGAGATAGCTGCACCATCTTTGTTTAACACGACACCTGGTGAAATAAATCAAGAATCAATGCCGATCAGTCCATCAAAAATAATAGAGATATTACCTAAATCTTATGAAAAAAAGCTAGAACGCTATTAGATTACATTGTTTTAAGTAAACCTAAAATTTGGTGGAAGCAGACTGGTGAAGTTGTTATAAACAACCAGACTATTCAAAATAGCAATATTACCGATTTGGTGAGCGACACGGTTAGATGTCTTAAACGTCCTAAACCAATTGGGTGGGAAGTGTTTGCTTTACTTTTAAAAGATATCAAAGTTCCTAAGTCATGCATTGGTAATCCTACAAATTTAGCATTTATTAATGACACTCCTTTGATTGAGCCCTTTACCCCCTCTACTTCTATAAGAACACGAGCCTCGTTAGATAAAGAAAACAACACATCTACTCCTCTTACTACACGAGTACAAAAATCATCTGCAAAAACTATAAATTGGGAAAGATGGACTCCTTATTAGATATTAACAGAATCTACTATGATATCTCTCATCCCGCTGGTTATAGCAGTTTAAATAATTTAACAAAGGAAATGAAAGGTCAAATGAATAAAGAAGATGTAAAAAAATGGTTACAATCTCAAGACACGTATACACTACATAAACCTGTTCACAGGCGGTTTACTAGAAATAGATACATTCTATCTAACTTTAATGAACTTTGGCAAGCTGATTTGAGTGACATGAGTACATATAGTCAATTTAATGATGGTTACAAATATATTCTTTGTGTTATCGATGTATTCAGTAAATATGCTTTTGCAAGAGCCATGAAGAAGAAGGATTCAGCAACAGTTAAACATTGTTTTGAAAGCATATTTACTGAAGCCAACTCAGTTCCTCGTCATATCCAATCTGATAAAGGTACGGAATTCGTTTCAAAGGTGGTAAGAGATTATTTCAAAAGTAAAAATATTAATTATTATACCACTAATAACCCTGATATTAAAGCAAGTATAGTAGAAAGGTTCCAGAGAACTCTTAAAACGAAAATGTGGCGTTACTTCACTCATAAGAATACATATAATTACATAAATGTTCTACAAGATCTTCTTTATTCTTACAACCACAGCTATCATCTATATATATAAAAATGAAATGCGTTTGTTAGTTACCTATAAACTCGAGAACGGCTGGACCGATTTACGTAATTTTGGTATTGAAATGTTTGTATTAGACCGCAGAAGGTTTAGGCAGTGTAAAAACACGTAAATATTGTGATGATAATTAGAAAACAGTGATTCTTTTTTCCCATACAAATTGTTCCTACCTGACAACTTGACAATGACGTGACGTTAATGACAGGTGCGTTCCAAAATTACATTAATGACGGATGCGTTCCAAACGCATTGTGATTTTATTAATTTATCTTGGCAAAATAATGTGAAAATTAGTAATTATTCCGTTAAAGAAATAAGGAATGGCAAAATAATGTGAAAATTAGTAATTATTCCGTTAAAGAAATAAGAAATAATACTAAATCGGAACGCACACGTCTGTTACAGCTATTTTGTAGTCTATGAAGTTGTCATTGTCAAATTGCTTGCCAGATTTATAAATTTTCTCTAATAGCTGTAACAGACGGTTAGATTTGGTTCGGGCTGGACCGGTCGGATTTGGTCCGCGTGCTCTACAGACGGCCGGATATGGTTCGGAGCGAATTAAATCCGCTGTCCGACTCGAACCAAATCTATTAATTTTATACTTCACAAAAGTAGTGATGAACCGGTACGATTAGAGTGAGGCAATACATGTTTGTCCTTCTCTACCTATTGCTCCATCTCACTCTAATCGTGCAACAAGTAGTTGATTAGGTGGATGTCACACTGGCTCCGATTCGCATCGCACAACCGGAGCCAGTGTATCATCCATCTTAATATGTAGCGGCCAGGTAATGCGGCTAAAAAATATTGCTTGAAATGAAATGAATGAGAATGAGCTGTCATAACAGAAAAAAAATCTGTTAGACGTTGTCAACTGTTATTGCTGTGATTTGTGTTTTGAGATAAAATAAAAATAGTATATTTTTGTAGTTGGAATAAACTAGCTTAAATGGTGTATTTTAAATGAATGGTAAAAAAACTCCAAATTGATTTCAAAAGCAATTTAAAGTATTACAGTTAGTAACTAAAACAACGCAAGAACCGGATGATTGCCACAAGAGGAAAAAGGTAAGTCATCTTATCTCTTCAATAGGTATGTGCATAGCCGGGCACCGTTAATCAAATATTTAACTTCGATAATCGTTAATCCCTTACTAAAAAAGTTAACTTCGTTAATCGTTAATGCGATACATTTCAACAAATTTAACGTAAGTTAAAGTTAATCGATAATCCGTTAACGCGTGACAAAAAAATATTTTTTCTCAAACATGGTATGAAATATTGATGTTATGTGCCTTATAATTGGCAGCGAAGTATGACGTTGCAGGTGCGGCTAGGACGATTGATAGATAATGGAATTTCATACAAACCTTGCAGGCCAAGGCCGGCAAAGTCCTCTTTTTTAATTTCCAAACACAGATAATTGTGACATAACATCCAGGTATTTAGCCAATTAAAAAAAAAAACTATAAGGGGCTTTATAGACGTGCCGACTGCAACTGGTACGGGCCCTAGACAATATTTGATTTTGGGTGCGTTTTCATACAAAAAAAATTTTTTTCGTTTTTATTTTTATTTTTTTTAACTTTTTGTTTTTTTATAAGCGTAGGGTAACCTGGGTACGATTGTGCCAGGGTACGGTAGTGACAGTCGCTATAACAGCGAAACTATACGGATCGCGGGGAGGGGTGCAAGGGGAAAGACAAGCGGCATGCAAGTCTAAACGCGTGTGCCAGTGTTGCGTCAGCCGGCGTGCGACGGTAACGTAAGCAGGAGCCCACATTGATTTTCGACAGTCAAAAGTAAGATTTTTTGTTCGATTTCTTTTTGTAATTACGGTTATTTGTACACAGATAGATTGCCTTTTATTTTTTTTTTGTTATAACTTGAACATTGGCAGTTACTTACAAGTAATTACTTTTAATGCAGATCTTTTTGCTCAGTCATGGTCATTTTTTGTTTTCAAAAGTATGCGTTGGTTACGGTTGTGACAAATTTTGTGGGTACGGTTGTGACGTAGTAGTGCGCAGGTGATAGTCCCCATCACATTTGTCACGTCATGTTTAATTGGTACATTTATAAATGTTTATTTTTTCTTTGTTGTGTTACAGTTTTGTTAAAATTTTGTAGTAGTTAAGCTAACATTTTGACTGATTATAAAGAAGACTGTTTTATGTTACAGTGCCTTATTAGTTTTAAGAAGAGAAGTGATCACAGATTTTCGCTTTTTTGCCATAAAGTGATTGTTAACTTTGTTTAGAAGAAGATTATGTTGTGTTCAGTTAATTATTTGTAACAATAAAAGTCATTAAAACTATTTGGATGTATTTTGTATGCCTGTCACTACCGACCCCAACCACTGTCACAACCGCCCTTGGGGTGTGGCCGGTTGTGACACTTTCCCTTTTTTTTTTAAATTTGATCGTATGCCTATTACAGCGTAGCTAGGGACAATTTTTTATCAATTTTAGGTAGATAAATAATCAAATTAAGTATTAAAGTGATTTTTCTCCCAGATAACTGGTAAATTTACAAAATTGTAGGCGATCAAACCAAAATTGTCACAACCGTACCCAGCTTACCCTACATCACGGGACATCAAAGGGGAACGAAAATTCGATTATTTTTGCGCTACGACGCACCGTTTAGGAGATACAGCCATCCAAAGTTACTATTTTCAGTAGACTTTATTTATTTCATACCATGTTTGAGAAAAGCACTATACATACCTCGGCGGGAAATGGGGTTTCCCCCTTTGTCCCGGCCTCTGTAGTAATGTACTATTACTGTAGGTATATATTTAGTTGTATCAGTAATCCACTATAATGTATTATATTACTGTAAAAGCCCAAATTACAGCAAGCCTATTGAACTCTAGGCTACATGTGGAAGGCAGTGATTGCCTGAGCTACTGCCAAGAACTGTGTCAGGAGAGCTGCAAGATCACAGCAGGCGGAAGCCGGGTAGAAGCTAGGGAAGAGAATGTGGTCTTAAATTGGGCTCGAATTTGCTGCCCTGTCACTAGAACCACAGTATAATCTAGAACAGTTGCCATGGTAAAACTTAGGATTCATCGAATCAACGTTGGTAAAAGCGAACCCATGTGAACAACAATTCTTTAGGTAATATTTGGGCTTTTGGCGATCAAAATCGGTAAAAGCTGGGATTTACCGGTTAAATCATAGGATTTTCCGTACTTCGGACTTTTACAGTAGCGTGTTTTTCGCGGCGCTGCCCTGCTAAATTAACGATTAACGGACTCGGAGAAATTTAACGGAAGTTAACGAGTCCGTTAACATTTTTTAGAGTTAACTTAAAAGTTAATCCGTTAATCGAAATGTTAACTTCGTTAATTAACGATTAACGGATTAACGAGTTAATGCCCAGCTATGGGTATGTGTATATTAAATAGGTACGCTATAATGTAATTAATGATGTAGCTACTTAATTGTGTCAAGTAAAAATGGTCACTTCTTTGCCTTGCCCCATGTTTTGCGCCTCCAAGTATAAGGCGATACGAAGTACGCCGGGCAGCTAGTTCAAGCATAAAAATGTGTCCAGTTGATGTTAACTCTAATAATATTATGACTGTTTGGTGTAATTTATATGATCGCAATACAGATAGACAAATCTCACTAGAAACTGCAAAACTAAACGTAGGAGATCATGTTAGAATCACTAAATACAAACATATATTTCAAAAAGGTTACGAAAGTAATTGGAGTGATGAAATATTTATAATTAATTCAATTATTAAAAGATCTCCTCGGATTGTTTATACACTAAGGGATTTGGAAGGCGAACGCATAATTGGGACGTTCTATTCAAAAGAATTACAAAAAGTAACTTACCTCCCCTCCAACGAGTATAAAATTGATAAAATATTACGTTCACGTCGAGTTGCTGGCAGAAAGGAAATACTAGTGAAGTGGCAAGGTTATCCTAATAAATTTAATTCTTGGATACCTGAATCAAGCTTAAAGAAAATATGAGTGATAATAGCTTTTATTTAACTTTGTTAAGTAATAGTTCATCCGATTATTACACAGATAATACGACTGCACATTTTTTAACAAAATTACCAAAGACCATTAAATTGGATGGAGAATGGGTAGTTGGTTTGGTGGAATTTCAATACCCTTGTTCTATGTATAATGTACAAGAGCATGAAAACATAATTTATATAAAGAAAAAGTGTTTTCGCCTGCTGACAAGACTTCAAAAATTGTGGATATAAAAACTCATATACCAGCCACTACTTACGATAATATAGATCACTTTCTTCAAGCGTTTAATGAAAACCCTCAGTTAAAAAATAATGTAAAATTTCGTTATGATGAACTAACAAAAATGATAGGAGTAACAACATCAAATAAAGATATCACTTCTATCATAACAACCCCAATACTAAGTCTTCAAATGAGTTTTAAACCAAGAACAAATTTGAAACAAATCACATTGGGAAAAAACCCAGCAAATTTATATTTAGGTTTACCATCTCAAATATTTGTTTATACAGATATCATTCATCCACAAGTAGTTGGAGATGTTATAACATCGTTACTTAGAATAATACCTTTAGATCCAACTAAGTTCATTTATGGAGCTTATAAAACACATATTTTCTCACCTGCTCACTATGTACCAGTTTTACGAAGAGAGTTTGATACAATTGAAATAGATATAAGAACAACAACCGGTGTTAGAGTACCATTTCAATTTGGGTCTTCTTGCGTGAAACTACACTTTCAACGTGTAAAATGATGTATAACAGATCATCAACCTCTTGTCCTTACGAACATTATTATTCACACCAAGCCGGCTCTGGTGTAGGAATTGTCTATAAGGGAGTTCCATATCAAAGAGGACATGGTATAGGCAGTTTTTTGGGAGGCCTATTTAGATCCGTACTCCCTTTATTATCTAGTGGTTTAAGAACCATTGGAAAAGAAACTTTAGGAGCAGGAGTTGGACTCTTATCTGATATGGTAAATGCTCGCCCTATAGACAGTTCCATACGATCACGATTCAAGGAAGCAAGTGCAAACCTGAAAAGAAAGGCCGATGAAAAAATTGATTCCCTTATGTCAGGATCTGGGTATAAAATGTCCAATAAAAGAAGGGAACCGCTCATTGCTCTAAAAGCATCGCGACGAAGAGGAAGTAAAAAAAATAAAAAAGATATAAATAACGATATATTTTCAAACTAAATAATGTCATTTTTACATAATCATTCATGTGAGTGTGCGAAATCTGAATTAGATATATTTGCCCTTCCATCAACTCAAACAAGCATTGAAAGCGGACAGTGGATTCATTATAAACCAATTTCATCTTTAAGCGATGACGGTCCAATCGAATTTCAAGTACCTGGATCAGGTGATGACTACATAGATCTATCACACACAATGATACACATTACTGCTAAAGTGTTGAACCAAGATGGTACTAAATTAAAAGCAGATGCTGCAGTTGGACCCACCAATAACTGGTTACATTCTCTTTTTAATCAACTTGATGTATATTTAAATCAAAAACTCATATCACCACCAAACAATACATATGCCTACCGTGCTTATATGGAAAATCTTCTCAACTACGGACCAGCAGCCAAAACAACTCATCTTACTTGTGGATTGTGGTATGAAGATACGCCGGGCTATATGGATACTGTTGACGTTAACAACAAAGGGTTTAACAAAAGGCTGGAATTTATCAAGGAGAGTAAGGAAGTAGAAATGATTGGTCATTTACATGGTGATATATTTAATCAAGAGAAATTCTTAATAAATGGTGTAGAACTACGTATTAAGTTAGTTCGCTCAAAAGAATCATTCAATCTTATTTGCCACCAAGATAAAAAATTCAAAGTACAAATAATGGATGCCAGCCTCATTGTAAGGAGAACGAGAATCAATCCTAGTGTTTTGTTAGCCCATCAAAAAGTATTAGCCACAACAACTGCGAAGTACCCCATTACGAGGGCAGAAGTTAAGGTTCTCACAATACCGACGGGGGTTCAGGGTAAAACATTAGATAATATATTTCTCGGACAAATTCCTAAAAGATGTATTATTGGATTTGTATCAAATTCAGGTTTTAATGGTAATTTAGCATTAAATCCGTTTAATTTTCAACATTATAATATGAATTCATTTAGTTTGTTCGTAGATGGTCATGAAGTTCCTTCTAAAACATTACAACCTTCATTTAGTTCTGGTACAATAGCAGCAGCATATCACACTCTATTTTCTGGAACTGGTATTCATTTCCATAACGAGGGTAATGGAATAAGCAGAACAGATTTTGGTCAAGGTTATTGTTTATTGTGTTTTGATTTAACTCCTGATTTATCTGCTAATTCAACTTCACACTGGAATCTTGTTAGACATGGTAGCGTTCGGATAGAAGTACGTTTTGATTCCGCTCTAACTAGTACCATTAACTGTATTGTGTATGCAGAATTTGATAATATAATTGAAATAAATAAAAATCGTGATGTATCTGTAGATTACAATAGTTAAGAAACATATAAATACCCGTTCTCTTTAATTTATTTTATTTGGAATTCATCATTGTTTGCATGATCATCAATAATTTGTATATGTTACTTAACTATGGATACTAAAGAAATTCAATTTTGTATGAGGAAACTAAACCCATTGTTTAATTCAAATGTTTTTGCTGCCAACAAAATACCTATTCGGGTTAATCTACCTACCTTTATTGTCAGTAATTTGGACCCTGATTCAAAACCGGGTTCCCATTGGGTTGCTATACACATTGATGTAAATGGTGTAGGTGAATATTTTGACTCCTTTGGCAGGAAACCTTCCGGTTATCATAAGTCATTTCTAGATAGAAATACGAGACGGTGGTTTTACAATAATAAATCACTTCAAAACCATTTCACTTCTGTTTGTGGTGAATATTGTTTAGTTTATTTGTATTTTAAGTTTCATGGAAAATCTATGAAACATATGCTTAACTTGTTTTCTGATAATTCTTTATGTAATGATCTAGTATTACGAAATATGTTTAAGACCTTTTTTGTGAAATAAATAAAAATACGTGTACTGGTAATAATGATTTTTATTTTTAATTCTCACATAGTTACCTTTATAAAACTACAGACATTTGACACCATTTTATTTCTTATTTATTTTGTTTGGAATGTGAAACAATGCAAAAGAATATCTTACAAGGAAATTTACTTAAATCATAAAAAGGAAAGATAAGAAATGTGAAACACTTTAACACTATCCTACTGCTATCGTTAAAAATTATATTTATCACTGTTTCTTATTATCTATAAAATATTTTACACATGTGTCCTTAGAAGCTAATTGTTTTGTAATATTATATACAATATTTCGCGTATTTTGTAATTCCAAGTCGTCTTCCAACGCAAAATACTTCAGTCTGACGTCCGCGTGCTTCCAGTGTTCCGTGGGTGGGATGTTTTTGATTGTTTGCATATCATATATCTCTATTTTAATTAAGTGAGATGAATACGCCCCATCATCTTGTCCAGATGATAAATTAGCCACGCCTTCTGGCGAACTTTTGCTTACATTCGAAGACCGTTTCAAGGTTTTACACTGCTTTTTAGGTCGTTCAAAGAAGCTGTCAATATTATTTCCAGGACGTTTCTTTGCGAGGGCTTGCTTAACTTTGAAACCAGCTGTACCTTCCTCATCGGTTGAATCACCCTGATTTTCCGGGTAGTAATAGTTCTTGAAAGTATTTTCAGAGAACTGAAACAATGAAAGACAATATTTTAAACACTATTAACAATTCTATTAATTAAATACAAAGAACACTAGACGAAACAATATTATAAAAAGGCAATATGGGTTACAGTAATTTAAAAAGAAAAACATACTCACGTCCATTGTTGGATCTGTCTATAAACACTTCACTTTTAAACGCACACTCCACTTCTCTATATACCACACTAGATACAAGGAGCTCTGGTACAGAAGGCTGCCTCTACAGGAATACTTATTCAGCCTCGACTCTCTTTGGCTTTTATACTCGTAATATGGTAGAGAGCAGGGGAACGTACCATAAATCTTGTTTCAACCAGTTCATCTTATACCTGAACGCAAACAATAAACTTTTTGTCATTTTACAATACAATAAACATCTATAATAAAGCAACTAAGTTGTTACAATAAAAAATTCAAGTCACAAGAATTACCGGTGCGTTAGTCTAAAACATGTTTACACCAGTTAATGCTTTGTTAAATATGAATACAAAGTATCATGCCTTGACATGTTCGTCGAAGGATCTCTTTACCTAAAACCCGAATTATTCAAATAAACGGAAACAATAAATATATATTATCTTTAAAAATGCACAAAAGACATTTTTATTCACATAGAATTAGCCTTAAACATGTTTTAACCGGTTCTCAGTTTCTCACGTCTTAACAAGTTTATTGAAAGTATGCATTCTCTTAAACAATACACAAGTCATAAAAAATAATAATAGACATAGGTAAGTAAATTATTCAAAGAAGGTACAATAAATAAAGCAATTAAGCAAAAACGCAACTTCACAAAATTACCGAGGTTTATTCAGATACAAAACATTGAAATATATGTAAAAAAAAAAAGTTTGATAAGATGGGAAATTAACTTTTATTAAGACGTAATCAAAAATTGACTTATTAATCATATGTACAAATTTGGTAATACAACAAAGAGATGTATGATAGAAATAGGTATAAGATATCATAAATATTCGAGAAAAAGAAAGATACGCTAGATAGGATCGTTAAGTTTAGGTATTTGGATAAACTTAAATGTAACTCAGAAGTTCTTAAGTTAAAACGTAATTATAATACATTTCATAAATACCTACATTTATAGAAATAAAAATAAAAGTAGGTGAAACTCAGTTAGGTTTCATAAAGGTAAGTCTAGACTACTTAGGTTAACTAAGAGTAGGTTTTAATTAAATTTGGTTAGGTTACGAATGGAAAAGTTAGGTATTTTAATTAGGTTAGGTTAGGTTAGAATCGCAATCCATATGATCACAAAGTTATACTAAAAATTAATTATAAAATACCTATCAGTATGAGACACAAGGAAAAGGTGTGCATGACACTGCCAGGTAGCTGGGTAGGGTAACAATGGTCTAGCGCCGAGTCCAGATCGAACAATAGAAAGGGTCGGTAATCCTTTTGTGACCGTCGTGCACAAGGTGTATTGTGTAAAGAACGTATTCTGTAAATACTAGAAGGAGGCTTCTGAGAGCGTCGAGACCCAGCGCAATGAATCTAAATGGGGGGCTATTAGTTTTTTTTTTTTTTTTTTTTTTTTTTTTTTTTTTTTTTTTTTTTTTTTTTTTTTTTTTTTTTTTTTTTAGGTTTAGCAAGACCATGGATGGGCGGTGGTGGGGTCCTGGGAGCAGGCCCCAGACCCGGGCTGGTAACGGGGGTATCCTACTGTCGGGGGTTAAAAAGGGAATGTACAAGTTTCTAATGGGGTGGCAACGCGCATGTGACACTGTTTGAGTTGCAGGCGTCCATAGGTTACGGTGACCGCTTTACATCAGGCGGGCCGTATACTTGTTTGCCACCGACGTAGTATAAAAAAAAAAAATTGGTGTATATTTTGAATTTAAATGAAACTGAGTTGGATGATAGCATATATTATATGATTTGATAATGGGTCCTGTTCTGAGAACACAATAAGAGTAAGAATGATCATTTATTTATCAATGACGCCGCACTAAGGGCTTTTTGACCTAGACGGATTTGGCTTTCTTTGGCAATAGAAGTGTGGTGCTGTGATAGGATTCAGCCATACCTAGATATTACCTACTACCCAACACCTTACCCAACCTACCCTACCCAAACCACGATAATTACACGTGCAGGCAGTAATACGTGCCTAGAAACTGAAGGATCTTACGCCTTGCTGTGCTACATATCACAGTAGCTTACTTACATTCTCCAGAAGCGATGAAAGTGTCGACGATGATCTGTGCGCCGTTGTAAAAGTCTCCAAACTGCGCCTCCCAAATGCACAGGTTCGCGGGCGAGTCGAACGCCATCCCGTATTCGTAGGCAAGAACCGCCTCCTCTGATAGGATGGTATTTGCTACCTGTTAGAAACACCAACAATGTCAAAATAGAAGCGAAAAAAGTTCGATAACTTATTTCAAATTGTATTGGAAAGTTGTGCATGTTTTTCTAACCAAGGTCCAAAAAGTACCCAATTATTCAAAATGTTTGAACGCGGTTTTAACGTATACACACACACATAATACACAACGATAATCTCCCATGCAGAATGCCAGCGTTCTCATTCCATTTTAAATCCTTTATTGAAAAAGGCATTCAGTAACACGCACACGGACGTTAATCTCATAACCGGTCCCCTACGCCCGAGTTAAAAAGGTTTTCTGACGTTAAGCTGTTGGCGACTTCACTTCGTCCGTCTGGGATTACACTGACATCCCTTTGAAGAGTACGTAGTATAAGTTCCCGATGGTTTATGACTAGTTTCGACAGTCCGAGACAGTTCGACAGTTCGAAGTCGGACTGATGTATTGCAAACGAAAGATGATATCTTTGATCAAAGGTTATTGAACTGTTAGTGGAATATTAAAATGCACAAATTCGACATAATGGAATCGTTTAGTAGCGTTTTCATGAATGTCGTTTGGTGGAGACGAAAATTTCATCAAATTATTTTATAGAAAGTGGTGACACCAAAAACGTGTATTCGATATTATAAACTAGAGGTTGCACTCTATAAAGAACAAAGAAAAGTAAAAAGAAAAGAAAACGGCACCGACACATATAATGGACGGAACTGTTTACTTTGGCGGAGATTAAAATTCTTTAAAACGGAGCGGTGCACGCCTGAATTCACAATTTTGTGCTTGCATTTGCACACCAAGCAAACTTATGAATGGTTTCGATAATAGTTATTTGTTATACAAGGGGGCAAAGTTGTATTTTAACGCCGAGTGTGGAATCGAAAAACGAGCAAGTGAAAGGATTCTATACTTGAACCACGAGCGAAGCGAGTGGTTCGAGAATAGAATCCTGAACTTGCGAGTTTTTTAACACTTTTTTTTTTTTTTTTTATTAGCCTACTGTAGTGTCCCACTGCTGGGCAAAGGCCTCCCCTCGCTTCTTCCACTCAACCCTGTCATGTGCGTAATTGTGCCAGCTTGGATAAAATGCGTTCAAGTCGTCCCGCCATCTCTTTTTCGGTCTGCCTGAACCCCGGCCTGCACCCTCCACGGTGTTCCGTGGGTCCCACTCGGTAACCATTTTGGCCCACCGTTCAGGGTGCATGCGGCAGACATGTCCAGCCCAGTTCCACTTAAGCGTAGCGGTCTTGACACCTACATCTGCAACTCGAGTTCTGGAGCGCAGTTCCGTGTTTCTGATTCGATCAGTTCTGCGAACACCCAGTATACTGCGCTCCATCGCTCGCTGGCAGACCTTGAGTTTGGACTTTAGAGCTTCTGTTAGTGACCACGTTTGAGCGCCATAGGTTAGGATAGGTAGGATACACATGTCGATGAGTTTGCGCTTGAGACACAGAGGAAGGTTACCCTTCATTAGCGCCTTCATGGACCAGAAGCTCTTCCAGGCGTTATCAATACGTCTATTGACTTCTATGATTTGCCTGTTTTCGAAGGAAGCTATCTGGCCCAAGTAAATGTACTCATCAACATACTGTATATCCTGCCCATCTACCGTGACCCCATGTTTTGCCCGATTGGTCATTAACTTAGTTTTTGCTCTGTTCATTGTGAGTCCAACTTCAAGGCTCGCTGTGCTGAGATCTTGGAGCATGTGTTGCAATTGAGATGCTGTATGGGAAAAGAGGACAATGTCATCGGCAAAACGCAGGTTAGTTAACCGTTTATTACCGACAACAATGCCCGAACCCTCCCAAGAGACCGCCAGCTTTTTAAAAATCTCCTCCAAGCAACTGGTGAACAGTTTAGGAGACAGCGGGTCACCTTGTTTAACGCCTTTCTCTATTTTAAAAATAGGACCAGGTGCGTGCAATTTAATGGCTGCCGTGCTATTATTATAAATCGTTCCAACAAGTTCAACGTACCTTGGATCTATACCTTGGTTGTGCATGGCGGAAATTATAGCGGAGTGTTTGATGCTGTCAAAGGCTTTGCTATAGTCTACAAAAGCAAGATATAGAGGCACGTTGAACTCGTTGGACTTTTCTATTAATTGGTTTATAGTATGGAGGTGGTCTGTTGTTGAAAAACTCGGACGGAAACCGGCTTGATCTGGTGGCTGATGTTTATCCAGCAGTGGGGCAATTCTGTTCTCTATGACTTTTATAAATAATTTGTAGATATGAGAGGTTAAACTAATAGGCCTGTAATTATTGATGTCTGACTTATCGCCTTTCTTGTGCAGAAGTACTATATTTGAGTGGCATAATTTGGAAGGGACTTTACCGCTGTACAGAATTGAGTTGAATAGATTCGTTAAATATGGCAACAGGGTTATTTTTCCAGCTTTAAGTGCTTCAGTTGTTACACCGTCATCCCCAGGGCTCTTCAGATACTTCATGCTCTTGAGAGCTGCGTTAACTTCGCCACCGGTTATAGGGGGATATTTTCTGGGCAGGGTGGTCTTTCAATGGACGGTGTTGATAATGTGTCGGAGGAATACAGATTTTTGTAGTATTTGGTGCATATGTCCGTTATTTGGTCTCTACTGCTGCATTTTATCCCGTTTTCGTCGCGAAGACTGGTTATCCAGGGTTTTTCCTTATTAATACCTTGTTTGGCTGTTCGGAGAGATGAATGTGTTGTCAGTGCTACTTCGACTAGCCTCGTGTTGAAATTCCGGATATCGCGCCTGATACTTCTTTTAACCTGTTTATCAATTGTATTATATTGTTCCCTGCTGTATTTGTGGCGTTCTCGATCTTCTATTAACTGTATTGTATCCTTTGTCAATTTATTGTTATTTTTTCGACTTGGTTTTATTTTGCTGCTAGCTGATTTTAAACAGTTAATAATGGTGTCATACTGTACTTGAACATCGGGATGAGTATCTATGTTATTATTGAATGCGTCAAAACTGTTTTGTAACTCGAGGTTGAATTGATCATAATTGGAAATGAGCGTGTCTCTGCTTAACTGTTTTATTTTTTTCAGAAATAGTTGTTTGCGATGGATTTTAATATTAAATTTAATCTTTACCCTCACTGGTCTATGGTCGGAACTAAATTTAAATTTGTTTATAGTGGATACGTCTGTTATTATACTCTTGTTATTTGTAAGGACAAAATCTATTTCGTTTTTAACGTTTCCATTTGGCGCGATCCAGGTCCAGCGACGTTGAGGTTTCTTGAGATAGAAGGTATTACTTATGCTCATGCTTTGTCCGAAGGCGAATTGGATAAGCCGAGCACCACGATCATTTCTGCTACCAAGGCCGTGTGGTCCGACGATGTCGGTGTTATCCAATTCAGTCCTTACTCCAACTTTGGCGTTGAAATCACCGAGGATCATGGTCCATGTTCCTCGGTTTTCATCGCAAGCTCTGTTCAGCAAGTCGTAATACTCTTCTACCTCGTCATCGCTATGCGAAGAAGTTGGTGCGTAGGCCTGGATTAGGGTCAGAGTATGGTTTTGGGATATACTTAATTTCAACACAGCCACTCTATCGGAATAGCCCGAGAATTCCATAATGTTATTAACACTTTTATGTTTTTAACACACGAGAAGTAAAATACATTTGCACCCGAGTGTAACACAAAACTTTTCTCCTCACTATAGCGAGGAAGATACAACACACAAAATGCGTTTATCACTGCTTCCAGTAGTTCCACAGGTGGTAAACCATCTTTATTACTAGATTCACCTACTTTTATCAATTTTAAAGCAGTTTATTTGACTTTATTCAAGGTCAAATTACTTTACCCACTAGTGGATAAAATGCGTTTTTACCCGCTGGTATTAAAGGACAAAACACGTGTTTCCGAGCTAGTGAGGGGAAAAATGCATTTCATATATGTACTTAAGTTAGTTGTTTGGTAGCAGTCGATGCAGGTAGTTGCAGCCTTCCTCTTTAGAATACTGGGGCCTGGAGATGCTGGAGCCAATGATGATAGGCAATACAATTTATGACTGCAGATGAGGCAATATTTATACTGTATTCAAGTGTGGCTTGTTACATTTTCGAAAAGATTGTCAGATGGGCGGGCCAAGACTACACACTCTTTCTTACCACTAAAAAGCTTACTCAGGATTTATGTAGGTTGAGGGTTGAGCGGTGTGTTAATATGCTCGGTGGCCTTATCGACCAGCATAAAGGTGTAGATGTGAGAAGGTGCCACACATTAATGGTGCGAGAAAGTTCCACTCAGACTCTCAGTGAGCAACGACCCTATGTTACCTCTAGGAAAGCTTTCTGCTCGGGATGTATGTGGTTGAGAGGTATGTAGATGTGTTCAGTGGCTTGGTCGACCAGCATGGCGTGTCGGTGCGAGAAAGTGCCACGGCCAACATCCTCACCGCTAAGCCTCACATTCACACCCTCCATGAGTAGTGAACCTATAATGTTAAATTACAAAAAAAAATAATAAACTAACTAAAGATCAGACACAACCGGTCTAATGCGAGTCGGACTCACCAATCGAGGGATCGTGGCGGATTTTACGCATGTTATTACACTTTTCGATTTTTCCATGTAATATTACTAAATTGAAATATTAATAAAATAACATTAATTTGAAGTTTTCGTCTATGTAATAGAATATCCCGTTTAAAACAGAAAAGAAAACTTGAAAGTAATTTAAACAATTCGAAACTTGTTACTGCGTTGTCTATTTTACAACAACGGATGTATATGTACATGGCTGTAATTTTCGCAAGGAGATAGTTTATGGAAAGCTTCCTTGAAAGGGACACAGGCTACTGCTTGTCTCGGTTCCCGGGAGATATGAAAAATACCCTTGCCACACTGGCGAAAGATTGGGATTACGGACCAAAAAGTTTCCTTTCCCTTTTTAGTTGGGGTGGGGCACTGTGTGAAGTAGTTTTGCTTATATTTGGATTCTTTATCAGGCGACACAAATATTTCGGAGCTACGCTTATAAATGGATATAAAATGGTCTGTCAATTTTCAAGAACTAAAACCTTATGTAGTGTTTCCAGGGATTAATTTCAATCGATACAAAGCGACGAAACGTTTGTCATCATCGAGAAATAAAATACAAATATAAAAATAATTACCAAATGCCAAAGCTTCAGCAGTTGCCCAATCCAAAGCCTTCCCGTCTGTTAATTTTGATATGCGACTGTTTACGTGCATCTTGGCCAAATGTGGATGGATATTCTGAAACAACATATATTCACAAAACCCTTAAATTAAATATGAGATAAATACATCATCATCTAAAGCTCTGCCAAGTGGGAGAATAAAACACGTTACTTGAAACAAGTCAAATTTCTCGAAAACTAAACATGTGTTGTAGGGACGATAGAAACAACGTAATTGTGGACGATTGAAACGTTTCAAACGTCCCTGTGTTTTAATCGTCCCCACAAGTAACCGACTATCAATAAAATGGGGTTCTGTTTTTTGTAAGTATAACAGCATGTAAATTCCACGAATGAAAGCAGCAACATATACGTATAACTCCGGCCTGAAAACAGAAGCATGCGACCGACAGATCTTCAAAAATGTCTACATACAGTGCACACCGCTGTGCTACTGACTGGTTATGATTGAAACAATGGTATAATTGAAACACTCACTCTTGTATGAAATACGTTAATATTTTTTTACGACTATTCCATAGAATTATATCTTATTATTTCATCTTAACCAAAATGATAAATTTATATGTAAGAAGTTACTGAAACAAAGAAGATTAAAAGTCATGTATTTCTTTTTTTACATACGTTTCTTTTATCAAGATCTTGAAAGAATCTTCAGGCGCTGATATTTTTTGTATAGAAAAGCCTAATAAATTTCCTTATTGCATTCCGTGTCATATCTATCATCTGTCTGGGCAAGCCATATCTAGTCGGTTTATCAGTAGGGCGGTAAAAAGCCTTGCTAGAAAATGTTATCAAACCACTGTGGACATAAATTCAAACATCGGTTTTTGAGTAAATTTGCAAATAATATATGGAGGAACTATGAATACTATCTAATTCCATGCTTTGCGAAAAGTCGTTGATCACGAGCATGTGCAAGTCAGTAAAAAAACGGTGCTACACCGATCCCATCGTTATTTCATCTGCAAATATACGCGAAAATGGGATGCGATTCGAAAATACTACTTATTGTGTAATGTAACTGTGGATTTAATCGCAAAGGAAAGGGTATGTATACTTACAAAGTCGCTAGGAGTGTGAACAGAGGCGCGCCCGACGGTTTGCAATAAACTCAGGTCTGCACCCGTGTCCCATGTTTCTACGGCGCGCGGTGCACCGCCCATGCCGGCCCACTGCTCTTGGTAGTACGAAGCCTACAACATAATTATATTAAATATACTTTTAATTACTAGCTTACCTACAACTTTAAACGATTTGACAATACCTCTATTATCCTTGCATTCACATTATCCTTTAAAATTATTCTGTCCAGTAAAATTTTTTCGTGTTCTTACCTCAGGTTTATAAGAATTTGCAGCTTCCAATTCTGATTGTAAATATTTGGTATATTCAGCTGCAATGCTTTGGATTTCGTCTTCTTTCAAAATACCTTCCGAAACTAATTTTTCTGCATAGAGGTCAGGAATGGTTCTGAAAGTAAACAGTGAATCATTTGGTTTAGTAATTAAATTTCGTCGTAAATGTCGAGAATTGTTAGTAGGTATCAAAAATGCAGGTAAGCGTGTTTATATGTAGACTGTCGTGTAGTTTGATGTTAAACAGCCCAAATATAACGATTATGGACAAATGACCATCACCTAATTTGATCTCTTTAGATTATTTCTTGATACTATACATGTGTAATTACTCTATCAAATTTGTCCTTTCTCTCTCTGTTGTCGGTCTGTCTCTGTCTGTTGTCGGTTGACAATCGAGCAAAAGATGGTTGAGGATGGGGTTCTTTCGTGCCTTTCACTTGATCGCTCCCTGTGGTTGCAGGCCATCTCCGGCCAGTGATAAACCAGCGCCGTAGTCGAATGGCATTTCTGCGACGCGAAACCAAAACGAAACGCCGCGAAAGGTAGACTCTGGCTCTGTCGCGCCAATACGCAAGAGCGATAGAGATAGATATCTACGAGCGTTTCGTTTCGTAAGCGTTTGTGCCATTCGGCTTCGTACCCAGGATAGCATGCAGTATGTCAACAGGAGAATATCAAACATACTTGCGATTGTGTATGACCTTGTAGAGCAGAGGATTGGTAAAAGTGGGGTCGTCAACCTCGTTATGACCCCAGCGCCGGAAGCAGTTGTAGTCCAAAAACACATCCTTGCGGAACCGGCGCTGGTATTCGAACGCTATGTTCGTTGCCTTCTGGACTAACTGCAAAAAAATTGTTACATTCAAAAACAAGTAAAACTGAATAACAGATCGTAGTCAATAAAATTCTAGCCTGCTAGAACCATTACATTAATACCAAGGACAAATGCTTGCATGATTGGGATTGGGTAAAAGAATATCCTGTACCTATGATAAAATGGGGAATGAGTAAGATATCTAAAATATTAAGAAATGTAATCAAACGGATCAAATTAAATACATCTTATTCTATCTTTTTATTGATGTTACATAATATGTACCATACATTAAATCTCTGTAACTAGCTCTAAAAATACTAAGTACAAAAATTATTCGTTTGACGCAAGTATCGACGAATAAACTTGGAAGAGAATGGATTAAAATGTTAAAGCGGATCCAGTTTTACCGACTGGTTTTCCTCCGTGCATGGCTTTTCAGATTTGTCGCCAATCTAATCCGGCTTAGGAAAAGTTCCATCGATACCCAAAACACCATTTTCAACGTTTATACCGAACCGGCAATAGAGCCCGCGGCTTCACTCGCGATAAATACAAACTTCCACCCCCCCCCCCCCCCCCCATTAAAGGAAAGTGGGAGGTTAGAAAGAGACAAAAAGTAGCCTATGTCACTCTGCTTCTCTTCAACTATATCCACTTTAAAAATCACGCCAAATTGTCGCTCCGTTTTGCCGTGAAAGACGGACAAACGAAAAGACACACACACTTTCCCGGCCAATTGCATCAACCACATTTGGAACGTTCTATACAATAAAATTTAACGAACGATTTAACGGTGACAGACGGTTTGATGTAACCGGCCCAAGTATGGATTATAATATAACGTTTGTTATCCTTTAGATACAATACATTCACCAACATATTTATAACAATTCTCAACACTGACCTCTGGATGGTCGGCGTTGACGTGTATGACGGGAGCCGCTATTGTCTTCGCCAAGTCCGTGACGTAACGGCAGGACCGGCCACGATGAGCAGGCAATGTGAATCCAACCTGCGATCAATAATTAGGAAATTCAGTAAAACTAGATAAATTTAAACTCTGAAAACAATCATTTTGTCTATTGTTTGACTCTTCAGCCTTATTGATGAATTAATGCAGATGAATGCATCTTACATGCAGATGAATTTTAATTGAATCTGCGAGGCTTGTACTAATTATTGTATTGTAATCGTATGCTCAGGCACGGATTCGTCCGTAAAATTAGATTTTTTTTTCTGGAACGATTTGTTTTGCCTACCACCCACGAATTTTTGACGCATCCGCATACGAGGGGTTAAGTACTACGTTTATTTTATTTGTATTTAAGTGGGCAAGCAAAAAATACTGCAAGAAATCTCGAATAACTAGGGCTGCGTTACTATCAAAGATTACGAGGGTTATGTTTTTAAACCACTAAAATCACTTCCCTTGTTTCCTTATTTAGCGTGCAGTGATTTTATTGCTTCCTAATGATTCATCCCTCACAAACGGCAACTAAAAAAACACAATTTCTATTCATAGATTCAAGTGGAATGTAAGTAAATCTCTGTCACTCTACTTTATGGCCTAGATCGGTATATGGTATATGCAACATAAATCACGATCACATTGATGTGAATGTAACTGAAGCAGAATACTCAATTTTCAGCCTTATTTGGTGCGTGAAAATTACATAGACCCGAGAGAAATTCGAACGTTTTATAAAATATTACCATTTATGGACCGAGCGTGAAGCGTCTCCATAAATATTTTTGCTTGGACAAAAATGCCTTTCACCTCACTAGCTCGGAAAGGACTTTTTATTCTTTAAAAACAGATAGCAAGATCGCATTTTATCCACAAGAGTGCAAAGAATGTTTGAAATCCGAACGTGTCATTAGTTACTTTTTTAATAGTTATTTGTTATACAAGGGGACAAGGTTGTATTTTAACGCCGAGTGTGGAATTGAAAAACGAGCAAGTGAAAGGATTCTATAGTTGAACCACGAGCGAAGCGAGTGGTTCGAGAATAGAATCCTGAACTTAACACACGAGAAGTAAAATACATTTGCACCCGAGTGTAACACAAACTTTTCCCCTCACTATAGCGAGGAAACTACAACGCAAAAAAATGTGTTTATCAGTGGTTCCAGTAATTCCACAGGTGGTAAATCATCTGTATTACTAGATTCACATACTTTTATCAATTTTAAAGCAGTTAATTTGACTTTATTCAAGGTCAAATTACTTTACCCACTACTGGATAAAATGCGTTTTTACCCGCTGGTATTAAAGGACAAAACAACGTGTTTCCGAGCTAGTGAGGGGAAAATATAATTTCTTGTAAAGGCATATCCCAGACAAGACAATTTTCTCCCTGTGCTTAAATTGTCTTAACAAATCGTGTGATTTGAACGTAAAAATAATTTCATATCGAATTGTATCCGACTAAAAACATTAAATTTATACAATTTTATAACATGATTTTACCATAAAACACTTGAAATCGTACAAGAAATTGTATTTTTGACTTTTCCACTGTACTTATTCAAAACCCACCTTAAGTAACATTGCAATCTCAAAACGCGTGAAACGGAACGCACCCTAATTTTTGTGCAATTATGTTCCAGTTGTTTTTAATAAACGCAAATTGACTAATTTTTGTGTTTGTTCCAGTCGTTTAGTGAGGTGAAAAGTTATGTGTTACACACGGGATGCAAAGTTATTTTACCTCGTGTGTATTGCAACACTCTCTACGCTCAGGATTCTATTTTTGAACTACTCGCTTCGCTCAGGATTCTATTTTCGAACCACTCGCTTCGCTCGTGGTTCAACCATAGAATCCATTCGCTAGCTCGTAGTTCAACCCTAGAATCCATTCGCTAGTTCGTGTTGCAATTCCACACTCGGTTAAAATACAACTTTGCTCCCTTGTATAACAAATAACTATTGTTATGTCGCGCGCACCGGTATAGGCACGGTATACGTTATATTTACCAACTGACTCAAGTGAAATTGTGTAAGCCAGGGGCTCAATTTTTGATTATTATAGGTGTATTTAGAACCCTCGATGACGTTACTAGGAAATGTGTGGAAAATGGAAAAATGCTATTTTTGAAATAGGAATTGGGGAATCAGGTGGTATTAAGTATAAGCTCATCTTTGTCACACACGTTCTTCATTAAAAAGGGATAGTCTTGAACGAAACACACAAAATGGAGCGGTCTATTTTTAAAATCGTATAATGGATTAGCGTAGACAAGTTACATGGGTCAACATGAGACGAACTTGTCATCTTATAAATTCGAATCGGCTTCCTCGTCGCCTTAGGATTAGGATACGTTATGTTAGGTCAAGTGACAAATTCAGTAGAGCGTTCATTAATCCACAAAATTACATATGTTCGACTAGACTCCTAGAGCGTTATTATGAATATTGTAATTCTGGAACTGTCGTTGCAAACCTTTCATAGATAAATTGTACGTAATTCAGTTATAACATACTAGCTTTTGCACGCGGTTTCGCTCGCGTTAGAAAGAGACAAAAGTAGCCAATTCACTCTCCATCCCTTCAACTGTCTCCACTTAAAAAATCACGATAATTCGTCGCTCCGTTTTGCCGTGAAAGACGGACAAACAAACAGACACACACTTTCCCATTTATAGTATTAGTATGGATTAGGTGGATGTTCCAGGCTGTCCTGCCAACCAAGCACTAAAACATGGCGTAACTGTGCACAAATTGAGAATTATCACCATTTTTTCTAAAAGTCAAGTAATTTTACGTCATCAGCACGTTACGGGGCAACTTATATTGGGCAATTGTTCCAATAGTGTTCATTTATAGAACGGAAATGTAAGCAAAATCGGAGCCATTTTGATACCTAACATGGGGTCTTAGGACAATACTGCTTGTAGATTATGCTACAAATACTATATTTTTGTATTTGTTTCATTTACATAATGTATTTCCTACAATGCAGCTCCTTTAAATACTTATATCTTATATGCATATTTGGCGCAGTCGGTAGGATGGCGATATTTCATGCATCTATGCTTGCATGCTTTCTTATTAAATATTCAAAACTAGGACGACTTCCAAAAAAGTGTCACAAAATAAATGAAAATAAATCGACCTCCCTTTAGGGGCTACTAGGGAGTTACATATTTAAATGAAACCGTCAAAGCATTAGATATTCATAAAGATTTATGTAAGGGCCACTTGCACCAACAACAATGGAGGGTTAACCCGAGGGTTAATCCATCATTTTATATGGAATTTGACAGTTGACAGCCCACTAACCCTGAGTTAAGTGGTTGGTGCAAGTGGGCCTAAAGGGTTTGAAGCACACGGGTATATGAATCTTTGAGTTACATGTATACGTTAGAATACACATTAGTAATGAAACCGTTAGGTAGCATGGTTTAATGCCTATGCCGGGAGCTTAACCTGGCTATACCACCACAGAATAAATAGTACAGTACCTACTTACGTACATAAAGGACCCTTCCTACAAAACTGATGTTTGACAGCAGTTCAGGGTTGAATCGTGTTGTCCCTCTAATGAATGACACTATCCCTTTTGACTATTTCGGGTTGTCAAAAATAACGTAATTGTGTAAATGATCTGTGGTAACGCAAGCAAAGGGCCGTCAAGTTGAACCAACTCTAATAATTTCTATGTAGCAATGCGAGCCGAAGGTTGCCAGAATCACACGATCGGATCAGTGTCCCACCCCTGGGTACGTAGCCGAATGGCACAAAAGCTCACGAAACGCTCGTAGATATCTATCTCTATCACTCTTGCGTATTGGCGCGACAGAGCCAGACTACCTTTCACGGCATTACGTTTTCGTTTCGCGTCGTAGAAATGCCATTCGGCTACGGCACCTGATACAATTATACACGTGCAGTCCGCTTACTCGGTAATATTTAATAAAATTCCTATAAGAATTTTAATATTAACATAACGATGGATCTCTCTAATAAATAATATCGTTATTCGTGAATGTTCAAAGAGTTTTATGAGAAGATAATAAAATTTCCGAGGTATTACTTGTCTGTGCTCAAAGAAATATTCAGACTACTCTCCTTTGGATTGTGATCAGGTGGAAAAATGCTTCTTTGTCCCGTTGGGATCGCCGATTCCTAATAAAAAGAGGACTGACAAACTCTTAAGACTATTTATTTGCAGATAAGGATCAGTATTACTTATATGTAACGCAAGATATGCTGCTGTAGATTACACATTTATTGAATAGCCGCCTTTACACAGACGCTCTATCGCGCGTGATACAGCAATCGCGTGTACAGTAAAGCTGGCGGGAGGGGAAGGGAAAGAACATACGCTCGTGGACTAAAGAATTAGTGGATCAATTACTTGCTCTTTATAAATCGATACTATTAATAACAATAATAACGCGGTCTATCGCGCATGATTAGCCTTTACACGCACGCTCTTTCCGTTATCAAAAACTTCGACGCGCAATCACGCGCGAAAGAACGTGAACCTTACAAACTAACTACACGCAACCGCGCGCTATCCTGTACGATCCGGGAACGCGCGATAGAGCGACTGTGTAAAGGCGGCTAATCATACAACTACCCTGTTGAGTGATTTTTTGTTGTGATCCCGAATGTCAAAAATTGTCAGACTGAAAAAGGTTTCCCTGAAAATCGTGAAAAAATACCCCTGGGTTCAGACTTTGCGTCTTCTTAGAATTTTATTTTCGGATTCGTGGTTGTTATATTTTTACGTGATTGGTATATTCATGAAGGAACTACCTACTTTAATTGAAACTGCACGAGGTACTTGAATAACACGGTATTAGAGAAGATAACGTATACATCGGCGGACCGTAGTCTCCCACAAAGCTTCGTATGAATAATTTGTTCCAGTGTTGAGTTTTGCTTCTTTATTCCATTTTGTGAACCAAGATTACGCGATTCTGCAAACATTGTGTACCTAGTGTAGTAATACTTGTATAACACGCTTAAGTCGCGCAACTCTAGCGTTTGACACAGAAAGTAGGTACACTGTTTCAAGTATGCAGTAACTTAACTCTAATGAAACATTGAGGTCACGAATATAACCTAGAAAAGAGTTATAGAAATATCAGGAAAACAATGCATTCTATATTATTTCTTTTTTCGCACACTATTTTTTTTAACTCTCTCGTGTTTTAGAAACGTGCAGATGAGTTGCTGCTTTACTTTAGCATGTGGTTGTACAGGGGGCACTTTATGAAAATTGTATTAAAGTTTGTTCTTTCATGCAAGTAAATACTTAGGTATAATAAAACTGTCGTGAATAAATCGAGTGAACATTTTCAATATTTTCACAATAGAACTTTGATTTTGTCCCAGAACTTTGTATTCCTATTCATATTGACGGAACTTTACATTGAAATAACTTACGTTACATTTGTTCGGACATTGTTAGAGACGATGAGGATCGGGCTTTTTTGTGTTTGTGTTTACCCAGTAAGTGCATTTTCACATTATCCGATCCGATATCGGATGTCGGACCGATATCCCATAAATTACAGGCACCAACTTGGATTTTTTCCATTGAAATCTTTCCGACATCCGATATCGGATCGGATAATGTGAAAACGGACTAAGGTTCGACATAGAACAGCCTTCAAAATCAGGGTAATATCAGTCGTGAGTCGTGAAGATAGCACATAGGTGCACATAGGTAATATAGGTTAACATGATGGGAATCGCAATGCCCTAACAGGGTATCATATACCGACTTATTGTATCATACCATCATGAACATGAATGTAATAAATGATATGAATAAATAAAATAAATAAATAGGACATATTAACACAGATTGACGGAGTCCCTCGGTGAGCTCACCCTATGCTTAAACGCAGTAATCTAGACAACTGATACGATTTTTTCGATTATAATATTAGTAGAAGCTAGTAGGAATATCATCTTACTTGGTTGTTGACGATAACGTGTATGGAGCCGCCGATGTCAAAGTGCGGCGCGCGGGATAGCATGAGGCTCTCTTGGTTGATGCCCTGTCCCGTGAAGGCTGCGTCGCCGTGGACCTGTGAACAAAATATAATCTGTAGTGTGACAATAACGAAATAAAAGTCATTGCTGTGAACATCTTCTCTTCTTTCTTGAGAGTTTAGCTATCGTGCCATTTTTCCACGGATCATGGGAGCATTAATTTTTACGAGAGTGACTGTCATCTATACTTTTAACCCATCACGATGTTTTTCACCGGAAAGCGACTGGTAAATATCAAATAACCTTTCGTACGTAAGTTCCAAAAAACTCAATTTGAAATGAAGATTTTTTTTATTTTGAGTAAGGTGCATTAGGGTAATTCCAAATAACAGAAATGCTCGAGTGATTTTGAAAGGGGAATCTTGATGTGATGCAAATAATGGTGGTTTTTATACGACTTTCGAAATTAGACGACTTTCGGAATAACCCTAATCCACCTTATAGCTATTATTAATTGTATCTATCTACACAGTAACAATTAACAACCTAGTTATTACCTAAAACAACAAACTGATCGAACTTGCTATAATCCGAAACAAACCAATTCAGTAGAAAGCAAACCAACAGAGAGTACCGTAAAATAACAAAAAGTAAAAATAATTTCAACTCGATGTTTACATACGACAAAGGGTTTCACGAATATAAATAAAAAGAATATGTATGTAATAGAAATCCATCCTAACTCAATATTGGAGCACACATCGTGTCCGAGGCAGGAAATTGGGAGAAGTTGGACGATCGGTACCTATTTATTTGAAGTCAAAAGTTATCAACTTATCAAAGGCCCCAATAAGTAAGGCAATCGAGGACAGATAAGGTTTTTCTTATTTTCATGTAGGTACATAAGACCTATAGATACAATATTTTATTTAAATCTACTCGGGTTTAGTTTAAAATAAAATGCGAAATCGGCACCTACTTCTTGGTCGACTCTCGTAAAAGGAATGAAAACTGGCTGCGTCCCAAAATGCCAATCGTTTACGCTCCATGGCAATGCGTGCTTGCGAATGTCACCCTGGCTAGGTACCCTGATTACTCCTGATTACTTAAATTAAACAATATATTTAGGTATGTTGCACACACTGGAACCCGCCCATACATTGCTGTGCTCAAAACTACAAAAAGTAAAATTAAGCAAAAAAAGTACCATTCTGCATTCGTAATGTCAAGTAGTGCTTATAATAATTATTATTTACATTATATTTGTATAAAAAAATATATATTCCTATGATGAAGGTACATATTCATCGATAAACATATCGACAGCTTCCGGGTGAAATATTTTTGTATTCATAATTGGCAGAGGTCGTATGCTGGTGATGAAGGGATCAGAGGAAACCAAGAGCCTATTAAAAACATCCGTCATGTTGTCGATTCTGGAAGTTTTACGACTAAATCTCTCTCGATAGTTTTTAAAATCCTTATTCCTCGCTTCCTGGGCCTCTTCACTTAAATTGCCTATTGGAATCAGGTGCTCAGATATTATTGCGTCTCCATGAATAAGGATTTTATGAACAGTAGGTGTCATACGACACCACGGGTACAGGTCTACATATTATTATATATTCTCGTCGTTGAAGTAAAATTGAATCGCTTTTCTCATCTGAAACCGTCGAAATGAATAGAAATAATAACCTTAGGGTAAAATATTACGCACTAAATCATTGTTTTAGTGCGAAAAAGTTACATTTTCGCTACAGTAAAAACGCCTGATCAAATAGAGCAAAAAATTTTGTCCGTTTTCGAAAAACGGACAACATCTTTTGCTTTCGAATAAAGAATAATAATAACGACCAATTTTTTAGCTATCGTGCCTAAAAAGTATCAAAAGATGTTAACCATTATCGGAATTATGACCATTTTTATTAAATTACAATATAAGTTACTATTGTCCAAATATCACAAACACAATAGTGTTTTTAGAATATAAAATACGTAAAACGTAATCAACATACCTTTCCCAAGATAAGACATTGCGGATTTTGAGTTATTATTACTGCTATAACTTGAAACAAGTCTATTTAATAATCGATGCTAATTACCACTGAACGTGACATATGAAATCTTAGACCTTTAACATAATGCAACTACGTAATGACAACTGATAATGAAGGTATTTTGCTGCAATGAGGTACAATACTTCCCTGGTCATACATATATTTCAATTTCAGTACAAAATACCCACAATTGCTAAGTTGAGTTTTGAACACAGCAATGTATGGGCGGGTTCCAGTGTGTGTTGTTAGCGTTTCTGTTTAGGTTTGTTGTGTAGCATGCTGCTTTACACCATAATCTTAAACGTAGACGCAGATGTTATGTGAACTTATTGCAATAACAAAATATTTCTTCAGAAATCTTTCGTTGTTTCCTCTCGAATCCTTATAGCCTGGATTGTTCTAAAATCCATCGTAAATATTCAAAACACGTTCGGATCTCGTCGGACGAAGGCCAAAGGGCCATCATATATTTATTTGAAGGAATCTTACTTGCAAATTTAATACTTTGTCTCCCATTTTTGAAGAGCTGTCGGTGGAGTAGTCACCTTCTCTCAGTTGCAGTTGTTTGGAACGCGCTTTGCCCATTGCCACTGGGTTGGCGGCCTGTAAATAAATAAATATTAGTAATATAGGTATAGGTAGTAGCAGGTACATACCTGGTCCTTTATCTAGTACTCCTAGCTACTATGGGTATATGTTATGGACCAAGTGATTAATAAGGGCAATTTGTATAATGCCCGGGCATTATGAATAATACCTAGCCATATTGGGCAAAGTGATTAATCATTGTCTAGACGACATTTTTTATCACATTGCCCGGTCATTATGATAATGCTACGTGACCATTGGGCAAATTGATAATAAGTTTAACAAGTTTGCCTGAACGCCATTTTTTATCACATTGCCCGGGCAATATGATACTGCTACGTGATTTTTGAGCAATTTGATAATAAGTTTAACAAGTTTGGCTGAACGCCATTTTTTATCACATTGCCCGGGCATTATGATACTGCTACGTGATTGTTGGGCAATTTGATAATAAGTTTCATAAGTTTGCCTGAACGCCATTTTTTATCACATTGCCCGGGCATTATGATACTGCAGCTGCCCGTAATAAGTCAACCCCTGTTTATCTGCTTCGAGAGTACCAGAACCCGACTAAGCCGACTGACCACCATTTGCAAATGACACAATTTTATAACCCGGCCCCGCCTACCGCGGCACAATGTTTGTGGGGCATTCTGCAGAGCTAGTTCATCATCTAAGTTTAGGTACTAACAATTGGTTTTTGACACTAAAGTGCTATCTTATCCCTCTCCTAGCAAGAGAAGGGACACTTGGTCATACCTACGAAACAAACTAGGCGTTTCACCAACTTTGCCATTCGTGAAAGTACACTTTTATGATAGCGCTTACCGCCTTATGGCTCTCGCCCTCCCCCGACATCATCTATGTCTCACTAAGGCTGGAGGCGAGCTCTGCTCTGCGGCCTATGTCGGACTTGTTTAACTCTAAATCATCGATTATAAGTCCTATCTTAGCCATCCTTGACATCGAAAGGTCCTACGGCACTGCAGGCGGCTCGCGGCTGTGTCCTTTGTAGTTTGATATGAAACTGCGTACAGTCTCTTGACAAATCGGCACGAAAGTCTGCTGAAGCTGTGCCAATCCATCTATTAGCTTTTCTACATGTTTTATTATTACTCTGCCCGACAGAGGACAGGCATTATGCATAATGCCCGGGCAAAATTGAGATATTAGGTATGTTATTAACACTTTTCCCAACAGAGGATAGGCATTATGTACAATGCCCGGGCAAACTTCAGCTTTTCGGTGTGTCTTTTGCATATCTCTGGACCGTGGGGTCCCGGACCTTTGCGAGGCATGCGTGGGGCCGAAGCCAACAGCACAGAGGCCCTTTAAGACATTTAAATCTAAAGGCAAGAGTAGAGACACACGTGGCCATACCATCCCCGAGCGCACAAAGACTATTGCAGTGCAACACTGTCTTTTGTGCTACGGTGGGAGCTAAAGTCATGGGTTATTGTTTTGTAAGTTGGATGAACTGGATATGGCTATGGGAGGAGACTATCTTATCACCTGCCGTGACAATAAGTCTCACAATAAAATTGTAAAAGACTCCTGTCTTTTGTCACCTCCTGGGGCCTATTGCATAACAATTTACAACTTGTATTACAAGCGGAACTCTCTTTCTTATAAAATGACTTGGAGGGGGACTACCGCTTGTAATATGAGTTGTAAATTGTTATGCAATAGGCCCCTGGTGACTTGCCAACTCATTGAGTGGGCCCTGCAAAACGGGCGCACACACGGTGCGACAACAGAGCAACACTTAAAGAGTGGCTGTAAGGTTGTCGAGAGGTGAGACTGCGGTAGCCAGATTCCGGTGATCCGTTCAGGAGGCCGCCGGCGTTATGACACTTTCCCATTTATAATATTAGTATGGATGCTCACACATACATGCATACTGTGTAATTTTCTTTGTGTAAATAAAATAAAAAAATGTCTATAAAATGTCTATTCTTGGGCAAAATTCAGTTATTTGGTGTGTTATTATTACTTAGCCCAAAAGAGGATGGGCATTATGTATAATGCCCGGGCAAAATTCAGCTATCCGGTGTGGTATTATTATTTTGCCCAACAGAGGATGGGCATTATGTATAATGCCCTGGCAAAATTTAGCTATTCAATATGTTATTATCACTTTGCCCAACAGAGGATGGGCATTATGTATAATGCCCGGGCAAAATTCAGCTATACAATATGTTATTATCACTTTGCCCAACATAGGATGGGCATTAAGTATAATGCCCGGGCAAAATTTAGCTATTCAATATGTTATTATCATTTTGCCCAACATAGGATGGGCATTATGTATAATGCCCGGGCAAAATTCAGCTTTCCGATGTGTTATTATTACTTTGCCCAACAGAGGATGGGCATTATGTATAATGCCCGGGCAATTTAATTATTTGAATAGTTATTATCAAACTGCCCACTCACAATGGGCATTATTCATAATGCCCGGGCATTATGTATAATGCCCGATTTATCACTTGGTCTATAACATATATACCTATAAGATTTAATTGGTAGAATTTATTTCTTCTTAAATCTTTACAAATGGATTTAAAAATATAGGGTAGTCAACACTTTATGTTTCTAAAATATTATTTTATTAAATTTGAATATTTTGTATAATTTGCAGAAAAGAAAATACCTCCAAATGAGACGGACAGTTGATCAGGGAAAATCGAACTGATTTACCATTCCGGACTATGTCTGACGAGGAACCTGCGAATCAATAATCAGCCTTTTGCTCAAATGGAATCAATTTAAAGTTAAGTAAAAAATAACACAAGATAGGTTTTATGCTGATTTTTGATTGATTTGATTTGTGATTTATATGTGTACTTTATTAAAAGAAACGCTACGTAAGCATCTCGAATTAAAATATGACGCATTTAAAACCCTTACTAAAATGCATGACGGTGTCACAGGCCGCGCCAGCCCCTTCAGGAAACTCGGGCTGGCCGGTAAACTTGTGGAATATCCGGACGGGCGGGCAGCCCAGCAGACCTGTCAGGGTGTTCAGCTTGCCGCGGTGTCCCATGTTTACTGTCACGTGCTGGACTCCCTCTGGAAGAAGTTAGGAATTACGAAAACCAGTTTTAAAAAGGAGGCTACAACTACTACACTTATATTTTTGACTAGCCCATGGCTTATGAGTCATTATTAATGGACATTCTTTCACAGATTGACTGAGTCCCACTGTAAGCTCAAGAAGGCTTGTGTTGTGGGTACTCAAACTCAACGATATACATAATACCTATAAAAATAATCTATGTATATAGAAAACATCCATGATTCAGGAACAAATATCTGTGTCATCACACAAATAAATCATCACAATCCCTTACCGGGATTCGAACCCGGGACCGCGGCGTAGCAGGCAGGGTCACTACGCGCTAAGCCAGACCGGTCGTCTTATGACCGCTTTATTATTAATTTAGCTAGACGGTCACTCCAAATAGAGTAGAGAAGAATTTTAGGAGCGATTCAGTGTGTTAATTACTAAGAACTTTTTTCATGGCCATGACTGCAGAGCTCTTTGACTATATGAGTACTTTACAGTATGCTCACCTGATGTAGTCAGTCCAAATAGAGTAGATAAGAACGTCAAAAGCGATTCGGCGGCTCCCTCCCCACAATATCGCTTGACAGAAGAAAACTTGACCGCCAAGAACTTATCCCACTCCTGTAACTGCAGCAGCAGAGCTCTTTGGGATTATGCTCACCTGCAGTTGTTAGTCCAAACAGCGTAGAAAAGAACGTTAGAAGTGATTCAGCGCCCTCTCCACAATATCTCTTGACAGAAGAAAACTTCACCGCTAAGAACTTATCCCACTCCTGTGACTGCAGCAGCAGAGCTCTTTGGGATTATGCTTACCTGCAGTTGTTAGTCCAAACAGCGTAGAAAAGAACGTTAGAAGTGATTCAGCGCCCTCTCCACAATATCTCTTGACAGAAGGAAACTTGACCGCCAAGAACTTATCCCACACCTGTGACTGAACCAGCAGAGCTCTTTGGGATTATGCTCACCTGCAGTTGTTAGTCCAAACAGCGTAGAGAAGAACGTTAGAAGTGATTCAGCGCCCTCTCCACAATATCTCTTGACAGAAGGAAACTTCACCGCCAAGAACTTATCCTACGCCTGTGACTGAACCAGCAGAGCTCTTTGGGATTATGCTCACCTGCAGTTGTTAGTCCAAACAGCGTAGAGAAGAACGTTAGAAGTGATTCAGCGCCTTCTCCACAATATCTCTTGACAGAAGGAAACTTCACCGCTAAGAACTTATCCCACTCCTGTGTAACTGCAGCAGCAGAGCTCTTTGGGATTTATGCTCACCTGCAGTTGTTAGTCCAAACAGCGTAGAGAAGAACGTTAGAAGTGATTCAGCGCCCTCTCCACAATATCTCTTGACAGAAGGAAACTTCACCGCCAAGAACTTATCCCACGCCTGTGAATGCAGCAGCTCTTTGGCTATTTCTAGACGACGTGTGTTGTCTATAGCGTCTGAGCCACTCTCTACTCTTTGCGCGAACCATTCTTGCTCGGCTTCTGTCTGCAAATAGCAAAAAAATATTATTTTCTCAAACATGGTATGAAATATTGATGTTATGTGCCTTATAATTGGCAGCGAAGTATGACGTTGCAGGTGCGGCTAGGACGATTGATAGATAATGGAATTTCATACAAACCTTGCAGGCCAAGGCCGGCAAAGTCTTCTTTTTAATTTCCAAACACAGATAATTGTGACATAACATCCAGGTATTTAGCCAATTAAAAAAAAACTATAAGGGGCTTTATAGACGTGCCGACTGCAACTGGTACGGGCCCTAGACAATATTTGATTTTGGGTGCGTTTTCATACAAAAAAAATTTTTTCGTTTTTTTAAAAATTTTTTTTAATTTTTTGTTTTTTTATAGGCGTATGCATGGTATTAAAGGGGAACGAAAATTCGATTATTTTTGCGCTACGACGCACCGTTTAGGAGATACAGCCATCCAAAGTTACTATTTTCAGTAGACTTTATTTATTTCATACCATGTTTGAGAAAAGCACTATACATACCTCGGCGGGAAAAGGGGTTGCCGGCCGAAGACATATAGACGGCCGAGCGAAGCGAGGAACCATTTGTCCCGGCCTCTGTAGTAATGTACTATTAACATACCGGATTGTAAAGAGAATAGGAAAATTCAACACAGGGCTGAAATTTAATACTTATGGCCTAAGTGGACAGAGGTATGCACATACAAGTAAGTATAGGTGTAAAAGTTTCTATACGCTCCACATAATACTTATACCTACCCTTTTACAGCCGAGCCGTGCTTGTACCCCTTTTCAATAGGACGACAGTATTAATTACTATAAGAAGGAATCTGTACTTTACTTATACTGGTTCAGTTTTGGAAAAGTACGTTTACTCGGGTATCATATTATCACGAGAGGTAAAACGTTATCCCTATGTATTATTTTACTACATTGTTCATTATTTATTCATTTATTTAAACATCACTGTACAGTACAAAAAATATACAAAAGGCGAACTTAATGCCAGAAGTCATTCTCTACAAGCCAACCTTTGGGCCAAACAGAGATCAATAATTTATTGTCAATGTTAAGCTCAGTTCCATTTCAGGGTACCTACCTATGTTATTTAACTAAGTAATTAACATGCCATAACATGTGTTTCAATGCAAGTTTTTCAAAATGAGTAAAGGTAAATGTGATATACTCGTATCTAGAGTTTAAAATTTTCCGCTTTGCCTCCCTAGTACAGTCAGCCGGCTTATCTACTCGAACGCGATACGCTGTTAACAAACGTGGCGTTGATTGAATTTCATATCCATTCGGATTTGTCCCATTTTGACGTGGACTGGAAAGTTGATTGGGCGCATACTAACTGGAATTCAATCTTTTACGAGTATTTTAACCCAGTTAGTAGTTTCTATGGGGCATGGAAAATATTGGATTTGCATATGCCGAACTATGAAGTATACCTATAGTATTTAAGCATTTTTTTTTAATTATAAGTGTTTTGACACCAACATCAATAGAATAAAACATCTTCGATTTCCTGAGTCAGTTTCATCCATCTCATACTTCAGCACATCTTCTTTCGCTTAAATTTAAGTAGTTTTAATTTAAATGTTAGCAAACTTTACCGTAATAAAATCCTGAGGGCAGTTTGCGTTCCCTAATGTCCCTGATACCTCTAAATGTGTGAATTCATAGAAAACCGGTCCGCAGTATATCTTCTCAAGCCGGTCGATGAGCTCGGTCACGGCCTACGCGAAACTAGCGTCTACAGGGTCCCACGCCCCGTCATCAAGTATCGGGATGACTACAGTCTATGTTCGTTAATGTTATTGATGTACCTACCTCTAAATGTGTGAATTCATAAGGAATCGGTCCGTACCTATATCTTCTCAAGCTGGTCGATGAGGTCGGTCACAACGTACGCGAAATTAGCGTCTACAGGGTCCCGCGCCGTCAGCAAGTAGCGGGATGACTACAGTTTATGTTCGTTAATGTTATTGATATACCTCTAAATGTGTGAATTCATAAGAAATCGGTCCGCAGTATATCTTCTCAAGCTGGTCGATGAGGTCGGCCACCGCGCGTTTCCCATCCGCCCCGTACACAATGCCGGTGTCTATAGGGTCTCGCGCTGTCAACCCGTAGCGGGAGGGCTCCAGCACTTTCACATTCCTGGAAAATATAATTTGTGGTCGTAATCGGGCGTTTTCCAAATTAAATCCCGAATAAAATTCGACCGACGAGTGGAATTCGACCACCAGATCTGGACGTGTTTCGGCTCATTCTTCTCAGAATCACCAGCTGATTCGATCCCGACGATAAAAAAATGTGTCCTATTTTTTTTTTCCTTTTACGTCACGATTTTAGTATGAACTTAATACTACGAGCGTGATGTATTGGAAACTCGAATTTTGTATGGAAAATTTGGTACACATGTTTTTATCGTCGGGATCGAATCAGCTCGTGATTCTGAGAAGAATGAGTCCCAAACACGTCCAGATCTGGTGAAATTCGATATTCGGGATTTAATTTGGAAAACGCCCAATCACAGGTCACCATAATAATAATTATCTATCTCTCTGGTCGTCAAATTCTTACGAGGTTGAATCACAACGCTCATGTCAAGCATTGTTACACAAAGTAAGAAGTAGAGGTTAAACTTTGTCAAAATTACATTTTCTTTATTAAACTCTATTTAGAAATGAGTTATATTTAGTTTGCTGTAGTGGAATTCAGGCGCATCAAGCCCAAGCATACAAATCTTAAAAGTAATTAAATATTTGCACAAACCTGATAATTATTTGTTGTGTAATTAGTAACAATTACACAATGAATGTGATTGTAGGTAATTATGTTATTTACAGATTGTAGGTAAAAGGAATATCATTTTACCAAAATATATTAAGCGAGACCTGGGAGCAATAACAATTTCAGTGGGCACAGCAAGTAGGCAGGTCCAGTAATAATAGGTCCGACGGGAGCCATTGCATGATTACAGCTGTTTGCCCAGTGTATGGTTAAGTCGTAAGGTGTGTCGGTACTTTGGCTAAAACACTAAAATGCTTTACCCAGGGTCCGTGGCGAGACTGCAGGCGAGTCGTATTATTATTTAACTCGAGGTTACTAAAACTGACCCCTGCATAAAAACTCTTGCAAGAAATGCAGGCTTAATCTTATAATACTTATGATTGGTTCCTCCTTCATAATGGCCACAGTTATCCACAACAATTTCCTTCGAAAATGTGACATACTGTTTAGTAGGCGTCATTTTGAATGGAGTTTCGAATGTAGCGATTCGCGATCCAAACGGGACGATTTGGAAACACACATATACTGAAAAAAAACCTTATGTAAAGCAAGGACGATTATAAAGGACCAGCAGAGTCCATACTAAATACCGTACCCCGTTGGCAGCCGTAAATCTATGTCACTAGATGTCACTAAGAGTGTCATTTGAATAAAAATGTCGTTTTTTTTTTTAAATACGCACGCGGTAGTTCAACGGCATTACAAGTGATACAGTGAAAAGTATATAGATGACGCTAGGGGCCCGTGTCATGTTTCAGTCCCTGTTTACAACGCAAGCCATCGTTCTTATTTTGAATTATGACAATCATGCAAAAGAGTACCATACTGTCAAATTTTCTATCTCTTTCATTTTGAGCGTGACGTCAATGATTAGTAATATTACTTTCAATATATTTAAAATTTAGATTTTAATGAGGCCATTTCGAACGGTGTTTATGATAGATATCATGTTGACAATCAATCTCCTGACCGTCTCGCTCACACCAATCCTATCCTATATTTGAACAAGTGCGACCGAAACAGTTGAGTATTATTGAAGATTTTTGAATGTCTAAAATCTTATTGGTAGAACGTTGTCGAAAACCCGCTTTTTCCATAAAGTGTTGGCGCGACGTCAAGTGGGTGATAGGCGTACGAGCAAGTACGCGTTGGATGGTCGACTACTATGCGCGGCGGTTTTTACGCGTACTTTGACCGTTTTCACATTATCCGATCCGATATCGGATGTCGGAAGGATTTAATTGGAAAAAATCCAAGATAGCGCCTGTAATGTATGGGGTATCAGTCCTACATCCGATATCGGATCGGATAATGTGAAAACGCATTTAGTCTCATTAATTATTACTTATGTCAGAGTTTAGGTTTATACGAGTACCAAACGAGTAGTATACGAGTAGAAAATATATTACCAAAACAATACAAACTATCATTAATTTATTATAAAAACGTAATCCAAAGTGCCACACCTAGTCGGCCAGTGCATGGCCGACGCTGCCGATGGTTAGGGTGCTCGGAGTGACATACAAGAAACGCTGAACTATCCGCGTTGTGTCCAAGACGAAGCCTGACCGACGAAGCTAGCAAGTCTCTCTACATGTTAGCTGAAGTACTGTCAAACCGTTCACTGTGATTACTCAGATTATTATAAGCAGAATGATCTTCGAATGAACTTTCTGGACAATTGAGATGCATGGGCGCAGTCGAAACCAGCTCGCCCCTTCAGCCGTGTCCCGTTGAAAATCGGAAAGATTCTTTTCTTTAGCACATTTAATGTTTACAAATTGGATTCGCCTTCTGTCACCTAAACTGGTAAATTTATGTATGCGGTCATTGGTCATACAATTATTAATTTATACAGTTATTAATTCTGTATCTCTACTCGCATTGCTGCTGCGATTCTAAAATATTTAATATCCATATTATGAATATTCAATAAATCATACAATGACATTTGTGATGTGACATGGATGTCACATCTGTTGGCACAATGATTGCGTTTTGTTGAACGTATATTTGAGCTCAACATATAGGTTTATTATCACTAAGTATATTATATTAATGAACAACGAAACGGATGTGACATTTTCCTAGTCCACCAACGTCATCTAGTCATTTTATTTGGCAATAATTAGACAACATGCGAACAAACTTAGCCAGCGAAGCGATCACAACTACGTCGAGGCCGACCAAAAAATATAATTTGTAAAAATTGTGTTTTGAGCGAATATTTTGATATTAAAATATAGTTTTTTGATAGTTATTCATAGTATAATATAAAAACAAGTAAAAATATGGGTGAAAATATGTTTTTTTCCACTCCCGGGTTACGAAACAACGCCATCTAGTTTTAAAGCAAAAACTAAGCTTTTTTCAGGGGTACGCATTTTTGTATGGGCTATATCAGTCTAGTATTAAATGGTCCTTGTGTAAAGTAATTTAATAAGATCACTGCCCTTCTAAATAAATAAGTGTGCCAGCTCAAGCAAGCGATATTTATTACTGAATTTATTGTAAAAGTAACGTCGAACACCGCCTGAATGCTAATTCTACCAAATTTATGTGCCTTATAATATCTTCACAATTTACTGCCTTCATGATTTTTCTCTTCGCAATTTAACGATTACGGGGTAATTAGGCAAAACTGGAGCCTGAAGGGAATGTACTATGAATATCAGTTTGGTTTGACCTCATTTTAACATGGATATCGTAGCACATGGTTTTGTATGGGATAGTAATAACATACTCTAATACCCTTAGTGCGTTTTCATATTATCCGATCCGATATCGGATGTCGGACCGATACCTATCCCATACATTACAGGGCCTAAGTCCGTTTTCACACTATCCGATCCGTTATCGGATGTCGGAAGGATTTCAATGGAAAAAATCCAAGATGGCGCCCCTAATGTCCTATATCCGATATCGGATCGGATAATGTGAAAGCGCACTTACAATTAAAAAAATGTGTAACAAATCTCGAAAATCGTAGATCAGAGTAATTCATCCAGGTTTGAGATTTGGGAGAGTTCATTATTATGTCTTTCCCATTACGGAAGCCTTTGGTTATTCCGGACATTTTAACAGTTAAATGAAATGTAAGGGAAGGGGTACACCGAGCGGATGATGCCCTTGCCCGTGTCACACCTCGGACACTGGCGATCAAATATGTCGGGGACAGGTCAGGATTGGCACCATTTTCAGACATCGGGGCGTTGCTGGGTCATCGAGGATTGAGACGAAGACGATAGTAATCAACGATTTATTTTACATACTTTAAATTTTACAATAACTGATAGGTAAACAACTTGGTTTAGAACAATTATAGCGTGGACAGTTCCGAGGAGGCTCTAAGACTTCTTGTCTCTAGCGTGGTCCGCCAGAGAGTGTCGTCTCAGGTATCCTGGCTCCGTCCTAGCGCACGAAGTGGGGACAACTGGTTGGGTGGACAACTGGTTGGTTGTGACGTCAGCTGTCCAGCTGCAACTCTTCGCGCGCTGCGCTATAATTGACTGTCCGTGCCAATATCCGGTCTGTCTCCGACACGGCCTTCCTGCGCTTACACACGTCCTCGTGTGTTTTACTCTGCAACAATAATAGACACGCAAAGTACACCGTTCGGTCACTCCTGACGAAATGTCAAAGAAACTCAGTAACTCAAAGTAATGGTTTTATCGACGTTAACAACTTAATCAAACTTTAGAATAGCATTTCCATACTACGCGATGCCAATACAACTAAGTGGCAATTTAGTTATTCTTCACAATAAAACCTTCAAAACTTTAAATTTCAAGAAATGGATAGCATTTATTACACACTATACGCAATGCCAAAACAACCAAGTTCCAATTTAGTTATTTATTCTTCCCAATAAAATCTTCAAAATATTAAATTTGATAAAATGGATAGCATTATTTACACACTATGCGCAATGCCAAAACAACCGAGTACCAAATGTTGTCTTTTTTTCACAATAAAATCTTCAACACATTTAATTTCATAAAATCCAAACAAGTATCTCATTCGTGGCCTATTGGTTATACCATAACCACACACTACGCGCATCCCCACGGGATCGCCGAGTCAACCCTGTGACTCTACGGTCTCTGCAAGACCCGACCTCCGCCAGAGCTCCCCGCGCATCGCGCACCCACGGACTGCACACAGCAGATACCGACTTCTAACGGGCTACGACTACGGTGAAGCCTCTGGTACGGTCTGACCAGCCGAACTGAGATCCTCATTCTCAATATTACACTCGCTATCTTTACATCTAAATCATCAAATGGTACATGGCTATCTGGCATTTTCCTCAATCTATCGTGAGCCCATTAAATGTTAACCTATTTGTTTGCTGTCACAGAACTACCTAAAATTCACGGTTCGCAAAACAACGACTCTAATCCGCAATTAAAATTGTAAGATCAAAAAAGCCTTTCACTTTTTCTTTATTATGAAACTAACTAAAAACATGACCAAAAAGTCAACTTTACCAGTCCTATCATTTTAGTTAAGGACAAAAAAACCTTTTCAAAATTGTATTTAGGTACCAAAATAAGTCAACAATAGTAGAATGAAACTCAACGTGTTGATCTCACTGATCAAAATGTCACTAAATCAGAATCAAGGTAATGAGTTACAGTGCTCTAACAGTTGCATCCATTCGGCAACTTGACACACGTCATACAGCTGACATACGGCGACATATGAACCACCTCTACCCGGTGTTCATCACATGAATATGGACTACCTCCATACGGCATCCAACATCGACCGATTACACCACCAAACCAAACGCACGCCACCCACACGTGGCCGCACAGAAACGGAAAAATAGATCCGAATTTTACTCCTACGTTTACGAATGATTGTAATGGTGTACGCAGTCTGAGCCAAAGCAACACCTAGCAATATGGTCCAAAATAAAAATTACGTTAACCATGAAAACAACGAGTTTCATTCTTCGATTGCAAACTAATGTTTACCAAAAAAAATGAATTTACTTTAGCTTTTTCATTCTGTTTAGAACTCTCAATCTAAACAGAACAAATATCTCAACAATATCCCAATAAAATGGAAACTGCTCACCAGCTTCAAGTATCAGTGTCCAAGGTCGTATTCTCATTCGTCGCTACGACGCACACGTCGAAGCCAAAGATGAAGACCTCACGAAGACCAGTTCAAGCACGAAGGCGCCAAGCAGCGGTTGCCACTGCTGCAGTAGGTGCAGTGAAGCACGTCGTGGTTTATCACAGATGGCCATTACTGAAAGCATCATTTTCACGGTATCAGTTTCATCGTTTAGTAAAAACTTAAAGGGAAACAAGTAAACAACGACTGGCATTGTCTTAGATATGAGATTTAACAATTATCACTTTATGAAGTTTCCCTGATACTAAATTAAAAACTTGAAATGAAAACAACAAGTAGGGACATGACCGTGTTTCTAAGTATTTGTCTTTAAATTTTTACTTAGACCTTTGGCTTTTCTTAGATTGCTTAACCATGACACTGAATAAAATTCAATAATAAACAATTGGAACGAAACCTGTCCCTTTTTTCCATTCTCCAGATCACATTTCATCCTTCAGATCAAGAAATGCAGTGCTGAGCATTGTCTGTGGTACTCGCGTGATGGTACACGCGACTTTAGATACCTCACGTTGTGTAGACTTGACTGTAGCACACTGCAACATAAAATTTCATATGCGTAGCTTCTGTTTTCACTCAATGAACAATTTGAGATAAATCACAAATTTAGGGGTAATACTCTAATACTGGCAATCACTTCAAATTTTATAAACTACGAAACATTATAGAATACTGATCTTGGAAACTAACAAAATCAGAATAAAAAGCTGTTTCATTAACACAAACAATAATTACGATTTTCGGAATTTTATAATCACTACGTTTTCATTCTCATCAAGTGTGGATATTCTCAAACTTTCAACAAATAGGATCAACAATTCACGAAATAACATTATGGAATGCATCACTCACCTGCTTTCAAGGTTAGACACGTGACCTTACTACCACGTTTCTAGGTTAGCAATTAGCTCGCAATAAACAGCTCCTGGAACTGTTCCCACATTAAGCCTTTACCCTGGCAACACAAAATAAGGACGACTGACTACTGAGTCGTATGTAAATATCTGGCAGGGGCGACGCGGTCGGCATTTTTCTGGATATCTAGGAATTCTGAATTTCCCGATTTTTAGAACTGTTCTCCATACATAATGATGATGATGTAACGAAATGTCCTCGGCACTGATGTCATTTACACACACACGTCAACACAGACTGTCCAATCCAATATTTCTCAGTTTCGCATGTACTTGTTGCGTGCGAGGGTAGTTTTATGACGCACAGCGCGGCGTGAAGTTTGTACGAAGCGTTATTACTGCTATACTGTGTAAGCGATTTGCGAAAGCTACGTAGACGGCTAGACGATGCTCCTTTTAACTCGTTGACATTATTTTTCTAGCGGGTACTTCCTCTTTTTTTTCACGGTTATGATAACGAGTATGACCGTTTCCATTCTTATCACTTATAAACAACATTTTCCTTGATCGCTTCATAGTCACTGCAACTTGCGGATGGCGACAACAAGCTGGGGTGGCCAATGGATCGTCGGCCATACACACGTCGGTCGTTGCACACCATGTCATGGCGTTGGTTTCTTGTTTGTCGGGTTCCAAGTCCGGAAAGGTCACCCGTGGAATATAGGTTGGTATTGATGAAGTTTTCAGTGTCTCGATAAGGGAGCGCATTTGTTGATTTTGCGCTTCGAGTAATTGCCAATATGGCGGCACTTCCGTTCCGGATTTTGCGTCTCTTTGCCTCGATGTGATCCCACCTTCTGATGTCGGGGACAGGTCAGGATTGGCACCATTTTCAGACATCGGGGCGTTGCTGGGTCATCGAGGATTGAGACGAAGACGATAGTAATCAACGATTTATTTTACATACTTTAAATTTTACAATAACTGATAGGTAAACAACTTGGTTTAGAACAATTATAGCGTGGACAGTTCCGAGGAGGCTCTAAGACTTCTTGTCTCTAGCGTGGTCCGCCAGAGAGTGTCGTCTCAGGTATCCTGGCTCCGTCCTAGCGCACGAAGTGGGGACAACTGGTTGGGTGGACAACTGGTTGGTTGTGACGTCAGCTGTCCAGCTGCAACTCTTCGCGCGCTGCGCTATAATTGACTGTCCGTGCCAATATCCGGTCTGTCTCCGACAAATATATGAAAGAGCCGCGTTCCTAGCACACATTCTAAGCTCGTGTAGGTGAACGAGTACCAAGCTTCTATGAGTGAGATATGACAGGTCGACTGGTCGCGTTTTTGACAGGCGGTAACTGTGAGGTAACCGAGAGGGGGTGGGCGGCACTTTCAGCGGGGAGCGGGAGTGGCCATACTGTACGATAGTACTCTTTATTATACTGTGCCCGTGTCCTGGGACGCACTCAGAGGCAGCACCCAGAGAACCTAAAATCAACTGAGCAGAATGAAATGCGGAGGGGAGGAGAGGTCGAGGGTTCGAGTCCTGCGGGCCGATTTTTGAGTCTCACGCGTTCGAATTCAGAAAATTGTCACTGAAAATAATAGGCAAGTCACCGTTTTCAACCGGTATTTTAGTGACAAAATCCCCTATGCGGATTCAAAAATCGCCCTCCTGGCGAAAGTGTGAATTTTACATATTTCTTTTAATTTAAAAATATGGAAAAATCACCCTTGTGCTTCATATATAGTTCACTATGATATTAAATTGAGGTAGTATTATTGAGTTTTGGTTGTCACCCGACGATATTGTTTCCACATATTATTACCTATCAACGCTCCTGTATTCGACGTTGTCAATGGTAGCTTTGAGGTGCCCATGGGTGCGGTAGGCGTCGACTAGTTGTTGCGCCCGGCAGTTCTCGTACCTCTTCACGAGCACTTCTTGTGGGGTTTCTGTAACAAGTTCTTGAAATAGGTAGTAATGAGGAGGCACACTGACATTTTATCCCTCCAGGCGGTGCATGTGCAAGTGCTTAGACATGTCACTGTCATTCATATGTGTGAGAGAGAGAAAAAACATATCTTCTCGCTCTCACGTATGAAACTATTTATCTGTGCAATGGACTAATAGGGTGGTGCCATCTGTCGTAACCTTTGAGTGTGCCTCCTCATTAACTTTCGACATGTTAACTCATTATTTAGTAAGACCTTTGACGTTACCGACTGACGAAGAAAAAGCTTCTTCACTTGGAATTAAATTTAATAAGGCCCACTTGCACCAATCACTTAACTCAGGGTTAGTGGGCTGTCATATGTCAAATTCCATTTAAAATTAACCCTCCATTTTCGTTGGTGAAAGTGGCCCTTCGGCATACTGAACAGACAGAAACTTTTGCATCGACAGATTTTGAAACAAAAGTGACATTTTTTACAGAAAACTTATTTTATTTCCAATGGGTTAGGCACTTTTGTAAAAAACATACTGATATTAATATTCCACGACATATATAATTATATTTTAATATTTAGCGTGTAATATTTTAATATTTAGCGTATGGAACCAGACAGAACCCGGATAAAAATAAACTTTTCCAATTAAAATAGGAAAATTGCGATGTAAAGTTATCCGTGATTATGTATCGAAAGAAAGAGCTATCGAACGCTCATATCTAAGAAATGTTACGTTAAAAATTTAACATTTATTTCAAAGCATTAAGGTCGGTTTTCAAACGATAAACTTAGGTCGAAATAAATTTATTGAAAGTGACTTGATGTTCTGTAAGGACGGTGAGATAAATTGCTTTTCGAGAGTAAGAGATAAATCAATATAAATTGCGGGTTTATACTCCCTAATTATTACTTCCTCGTGGTTCCCTTCTGAGCATGACTGAGAATCAATCATGTCGACCCTTTTTTGCGCCAAACCGATAATTTTGACCCTTTCGTACTAAGGGATGCTAAAGCTGATTAGATATCTTCATGAAAACTTACAACACTAATCCTGGGTCTTGCGTCCCACTGGTAAAAATGTCCCGTCTGAATGACTGGTAACATTCTGAGTTGTTTATTCATTCTTTCATTAAAATCGGTGTTTTCGGACCGATACGACCTTCAAATCTTCAAGAAAAGAGCGTACACCCATCTTAAAGGCCGGCAACGCACCTCCAACACCTCTGGTGTTTCGGGTGTCCATGGGCGGCGGTGATCGCTTACCATCAGGCGACCTGTCTGCTCGTTTGCCTCCTATCCCATAAAAAAAAATCAGCCCTGTATCGCCCACTGCTGAGCACGAGCATAGGGCTCTCGTCCAGTACGTCACTTGTGATGGTGACGAGACGCCTATGAGCATATATTCTTTGCCTATGAGTTGGTAAACTCATGTAAGCAATGGTGACCTACTAATGACAAATTACTTACTGTGAGTTTTTATTTAACTTGCAATGTACCTGTCTATATATCTAGACATAGACATAGACATCATTTATTGGTAATAACGTATTACAGGTCACAATTGTTACTTATATCTACAAGCTAATAGCGTTCGTAGCAGTCCAGAGGTAGTTTTCATCTCTTTGTCGAAACTTGAGCCTTAAACGTTCATCATTGCCGTGTTGGATAACGTAAATAAAATAGAAGAAAAACTGAAACCAATATTTTCAATTAAAAGTTTATTAAATATCTACATACCTAAGCAATATGTTTATAAATAACTTGATGTAAGTAACTGATAGGTATGTTTTAAGAATAATTAATTCAGTTTAAAATTTAGACTAAATTGCATCATTCAAGGCCAAGGGAAAATTTGTTTTTTTTTTTTTTTTTTTTTTTTTTTTTTTTTTATAATATAAATGGGCTTACTCTTGACCACAGACTAGCCAAAGGCAAAGACGTGGCCTATGATGGAGTGAGCTCGCCCAGAAGATGCCTGTTCACTCTTGATTTGAAGGTTGCCGGGTTATATGAGCTCGGAAATATAGCCGCCGGCAAGGAATTCCACTCCTGTAATAAACTGTCCTGTATTAAACTCGTGTAAGCAATGGTTATCTATTGACGCAAAAATTGCTTACTGTGTCTTTTTTTTTTTAATCATGACTTGTCGTTTGATTCTTTGTGTTTTAGAGAATTAGGAGCATGAGAATTAGAGAATTAGCAATTTGTAAGTAAGTACGATTACCTACCTACAATTTTTTCCCCCGTCATTTTTACAACAATCATAGATATAAATGGAAAATAAACACATAATGTAAATGTGTAAGTATGTTTGAAAATCGAATTCCGGGCGGTCGTCTCCTTTCGGGTTATTTATATTTTTTATTTTATTCGATAATTGTCAAAGCGGACCCCGGGCTCCCGTGAGCCGTGGCAAATGCCGGGATAACGCAAGGAGGATGATGATTTTATTCGATAATTATTCAACCAATGCATAAAATGCATAGGTACATGAATTCTCAATCCAGTCACGGAAAACTAAAAATGATGATGAAGAAGTTTTTAACTATAAACTCGAACCGGGACAAACGTACCTACTGATAATACCGATACGAAGGGTTTATAGTGGGTAGGTATTATAGTGAAATACGAATGGAAATATGTGAAAAGGGCACCGGGTGCCGCATATTAAAGTGAGTTTTGATTTGACCTACCACTCTCGATCTCAGTTCGAGGCCGATGTCCAAACACACCGGCTCCAGAATGATACTTCACTCTCTCAAACAACCGGCACTCCTTCCATCTCATCACCTGCCGCCTTCCCACTTTACTAAACCCGTGCATTCTGTCTCACTCACACTTTGCAAAACAACACTAAGTTAAAACATTTACGGATATTTAGAGTTCAAGGCGTTCTATTTAAAAAACATGCGCTTGAGTGTGCCCCGGCGCGGCGACACTACTACTGAACGCGAGAGAAGGAGACGGAGGAATGATAATGTTATGTTTATTGCATTGTTACGTCACAACAATATCATTATGAGAAGATACCATTGTGATTAAATATGATAAGAGCGTTCAATTTACTTTTGGTTGTTAACATTTAAGTCAATAGACAGAAGGATGTAAACTTAGTAAGTGTTCTAAAGCGTCGGCAAGATAAAAATCAGTGTCTGCAAAACAACAACAGCTGATACAGTAATCTATACTGTATTCACAATCATTCTATTGGCAGGGGCCTCGTTTTTTTTACTACTCTTTTATCTTATCATTGTGTTACCTATACATTTCCATCACGGTCAAATTTAATCGTAAACAATGATTTTATTGTTGCTATACACCAATAGCCGGGTACACACAGGATTAGCAACATCACGAGGCAATTTCCTGGCGCGGCAATAGGAGAGTGTAGACGTGCGTGCATCGATCTAAACTTTAGAAGTTTAAATCGATGCGTGCGTGCCTCGGACGGTTGCGCGGCTCAGGGAACCACAATCGTCGAGGAAAATGCCTCGCGACATACAACGACAATATTATAAATACCAACGTGGAGACCTCTGTGACCCTTGCGGCCCTGACCCGCTATTTGGTAGATCGTTAACTGTATTGCTTTGATAATGTGTATGACTATGAATAGCTACTCCAGGTAGAATCTGTTCGGAAACAGAAGAGTTGTGGAGTTTATGGGAACCTATACGGTGCACCAAAAAAGGGTTAATGTTGTGGCGTGAATCGTGATAGAAGCTGGGGACACCCTTAGCAGGCGTAGCTGATTTTCTTGATGTATGCAACCAAAATAAGTCTATCAACCGACAACGCCTACATTGCCTCTGATGACTAACATAACTCGCGAATCTTGATTTTAAATGTCGGCATCATAGCATCCGACCGGATGCTAAACTAATAGTTATATATGTTGATTGCACATTCAATACTTCACCACTTCCGCAACGGTGGTGTAATGTGGCATATTCTTAGTTTTTTAAATTAAACTTTTGAATGGGTTGCCCAATCGCTTAGGTCTTCTGTAGATTTGCTTAAATATTTCGAGAAAAATGTTTCGTATTAGGTAAAGGCACTTGTAGAATATGATAATTTAAAGGAGCTTAGGGATCATTTGCATTTAGGCGTTAAATGCAAATCCCCACTAAGAATGAAGCCTATCAAATTTGATTTAAATTTTCAAATGTATACAACGATAATACGCGTCTTACACACAACCCTTGTCTTAGCTAAAGAAAATTGCTGTTACTTTTCTATTAGGCGTTTTCATGTTCGAATTTTCTACTTGTTGCCTAAAATAGTTATTTGTATTACAAGAGTTGTTGTTTAACCGCTCGTGCTAATACTGACCCGAGAAAATAAAATACTCTAATACAAATCAGGAGCGTAGCGAGTGGTCGAGAAGTGGAATCTTGAGCGTTGTGACGGTTTCAAGTCATGAAGGTTAAACAAATTTTGTCTTCTAGTGAAACACAAAATTTTTCACCACACCAATATGGGAAATAAAAGTTTACCTATTACCTACGTTAATTCTGATGCGAAATATGGTATTCACATATATAGTATATGTAGGTATTTGCGACATTGCATTGGTGCCAGTAATTGGTTGATGGCATGCTTACGTCCTGCCTGTGTTTCGTGAGCTTTATTAGGTTAGCTACATGTAAAGTCCATTAGCTTCTGCCATTCGTACAATTTATAGACCTGTAATAGGTATATAAGAAATTGCATATATGAATTCTGGTTCAAATATCGTTGGACGGAGAACGGAGACCATTCATTACTTCTACAAAACGTATCCTACCGCTCCCAATTAATCATTTTAGTTTCTTTTATTATAAGTATTCTATGAATTCTATCACTGTTTTAGTGGATTATCCATACTATGAATGTTCTCAAGAATAATTCCTTGTTCGAAAGGATTGTGTATACGATCAATTATTTTGGCAGCCATAGCAATCTTCACGGGATCGGGCATGTCATTTCTTTATCACACGTACCAACTTTTAAAAGGTAAGTCTTAAATCATTCAAGAACATTAGGGCAGTATCTTGGAATGCTCGAACCTTTACCGTCTTATTCACAAACGTTCACTAAAGTTATCGAGCCGTTAAAAATTGTTTTCACCTCACTAGCTCGGAAACACGTGTTTTGTCCTTTAATATCAGCAGGTAAAAACGCATTTTATCCACTAGTGGGTAAAGTAATTTGACCTTGAATAAAGTCAAATTAACTGCTTTAAAATTGATAAAAGTACGTGAATCTAGTAATAAAGATGATTTACCACCTGTGGAACTACTGGAAACAGTGATAAACGCATTTTTTGCGTTGTAGTTTCCTCGCTATAGTGAGGGGAAAAGTTTTGTGTTACACTCGGGTGCAAATGTATTTTACTTCTCGTGTGTTAAAAAACTCGCAAGTTCAGGATTCTACTCTCGAACCACTCGCTTCGCTCGTGGTTCAACGATAGAATTCTTTCACTTGCTCGTTTTTCAATTCCACACTCGGCGTTAAAATAAAACTTTGCCTCCTTGTATAACAAATAACTATTGTCCCTTTCCGACGTATCGGTGTGATAGGAAGGGAAAAACGATTTTTATCGACTTGTTAACTTTAGTGAACGTAACGTGGTTAGATTTAATATGAAAAGTGTGATGAAAAGGCTCCTGTAAAATGTAAGTCATCTAAAAAATTATCAGTCTTCTTTCAAAAGTGGCTATTAAATGGTTGTCGAGGCAAAGTGCGTGGCTCGTTACATCAATGTGCCGACTTAATGATGTTATTAAGCTGGGGCTTCCTTCGACTTGTCACAGCTGCTATAACAATTTGTTGAATAGGTACAATTACCTGCAGATTAGATACTAGCAACCTACAGTTAGGTGAAAAGTGTGAAAGTCAAACGAAACTGTTATAAACCGGTAGGAATGCCAATATTGATACCGGGTAGCGAGTGGTTCGAAAAATAAAATCTTGAGCGTTGCAAGGATTTCAAGGCAAGAAGATTAAACTAAGTAATCTTGCCACCGACTTGAAACAATTTATTAAACATTTATTATGATTTAAAATCATCACTCAAAGGTAAATTCCACTGGCAAGAGAATCAATGCGATAATATCCACTGTTGATTTTAAAACGATGCGACTTTGGCAGTTGATATGAGTCGAACAAAGCCCCAGGCCTGAATATTAATCACTGTCGTAAATGGCTCGTCACTTCAACTTCTTCAGTGCTCGAGCTAATATCGCTTCAAATTTAATATCACACATTTCTCATAATTACGATTACATCGTCACATGATGTAGAAGTTAAACTAATAGTCTAGTTATTTCACGTAAGGCTGAGTGGAATATTTGATGGGTGAATTTAAATTTATTTAGAAAAAAGCGTACTTACTTAAATGCACATGCACTTTTTTAAATGGAATAATAGTCGTCATGAGTAGGCGAGCTGCCTCCATAGTAGCGTCTTCTCGGCGTTCAAGAACTCTCTATAGTGCGTTACTTTCTACGACTAAAGTGTCTTTTGTCCAGTGTCCATCTAGATTTTTAAACAAATTAGTATAAATCCTGATATTATTTGCAGATTATGCTGGCTCTCCATCCTGTTAGGCAGCTGCTGGGGTACATTCAGCATCCTGCGCGAAGTCCTGGGCCTTTACACCCAAGGATCCGTGTCTTACTCCGTGGAAACCAATTATCTGTCCTGGAACACGCCTTTCCCGACCGTGACACTGTGCGAACAGCTGGACCCCGATAGGCTGAAACGTTACTTAGCTGCGTATGTTTTTATACTTTATCGGAAAATACTGGTGCCGTAGCCGAATGGCATTTCTGCGACGCGAAACGAAAACGAAATGCCGCGAAAGGTAGTCTGGCTCTGTCGCGCCAATATGAAAGAGCGATAGAGATAGATATCTACGAGCGTTTCGTTTCGTGAGGGTTTCGTGAGCGTTTGTGCCATTCGGCTATGTACCCGGGCGCTGAGGAAAAAATAGATAAGCTTGTCGCGCGTCTTTTGTTTCTCAGACGGAAAATTTTCTCTCCGCTGGAAGGAAATTACTACTAAATTACTTGAAATTAATTATAATCAAAATATATTATTTGTGTCTGTATTTAAAAAACAGTGTATTTAGCTGCCTTCATATGCAGGTACATATTATATAATTCTTTGTATGTTTCATGTAAATGGTTTTAAGTTTGATTTGTTTACGTTGAAACCTAATCCAAGTCTTATCGTACGTCACTGGTTCATAAATCTGGATAAGGCTTGGATCAGGTTCCAATCGGAATGAAGTACGCCCGATTGTTACAGCCTTTTAGTCTACAATTAATCTAAAGAGGATCAACAAGTCAATATCCATCGACGCAAGAGATTTGCTGAGTTCCTCCGTTGGGTTCCGCTGCCGTACGTCGCTGGCTGTATTCAAGAGGAGACCCGAGGTTAATGCACGTCGTGAAACCGTAGGCAATGTAGCCGGCTAGCAGCGGAGAAATTAAACAAAGGTTAAATTCTTCCAGTAAATAATATAATATAAAAACTAATATATACAATAAAATGGGAAATATCTGTCAGTACGCGAGAAATATAAATATCGTCACTGGCCTTTAGGATCCCGGGAATCGCTCTTCCTCGGGTTTCACGACGTACATTGACCGCGGGTCTTCACTAAAATACAGCGAGCGACGTACAGCGGAGCCCAATGGAAGAACTCAGCGAACCTCTTGCGTCAACAAAGGATATATACTTATTGACCCTCTTTAGGTTAAATGTAGACTAAAAGGTTGCAACAATCGGGCGTACTTAATTCCAATTGGAACCTGACCCAAGCCTTACTCAGATTTATGAACCAGTGACGTGCGATAAGACTTGGATTAGGTTTCAACATAAACAAAACAAACTCAAAAGTCTTTACATAAAAAAAATACAAAGAATTATATATACCTGCCAAGAGGCAGCCTAAATACACTGTTTTTTAATACGGACACCAATCATTATTTTTGAAATATAATTAATTTCAAGTAATTTAGCACAATTTCCTTCCAGCGAAGAGAAAATTGTTCCTCTCAGAAACAAAAGACGGCGGCGGCTGCAACATGGAGGTTTGCCATGTTACAGTAGCCCTCGCGCCCAGGAGAATTTTACAGAATAGAATATGAGGGAAAATTCCAAAAAGAAAAAAATATCACTATTTACAATTTCAAATCTTTAATGTGCCATCTACCAAATGGCACGCCCAGTAGAATCGGCCAATTCATACACAAGAGGAGAAAGCTTTTTTAAAACAGTACATTTAACAAATTTGGCGTCTTTCACGGCAAAACGGAGCGATGAATTGACGTGATTTTTAGGTGGAAATAGTTGAAGGGATGGAGAGTGACATAGGCTAATTTTTGTCTGAAAGCTAGTTGGTCTATAAATATGCGTTTTCTATTAACCAGGAAGAAACTGCCGCCCACAATGCTAGCGTTCTTCCGAGACGTGTTCTACTACAGCAATCAGCAGTGCAAGCAGTGCACCATCTGCAAGAACACCACCTGCGTCGACAACTACATGGACTACGTCAACGAGTACCGGCTCAAGTGTGCCGAGATGCTGAACAAGTGCTGGTGGGCGGGGAAGCCATACAACTGCTGTGAAATGTAATGTTTAATGCATAGAGTAGTAATAGAAACAGAGATAGCCTCACTGAAGACCGGCTGTGACCTTACAATGGCGGACGTTTTTTTTTAAATTTTATTTTATGGCTTGGTGGCGGAACCTTCAAGCCAGCAATTGCAGACGGTTTGCGATGTGCAAACACGATTTAAAATCAAAATAATTATAATTCAGGTCAAAAGAAAATCAATTCTTCATTTAATTTATCAAAAAATAATTATTTTACTTTAAACTTAGAAATATCTTGTTTTTAACAAATAATAATGACTCAGTGCACCGAGTGCAAACACTATTTAAAAAAAATACTGATGACACTCTTGTTTTGCAGTTTGTTGGTTTATAATTATGAACATTAATTGATATTGTGAATTTACGTATAATAACGTGATAACGTATTAATTTTCGCATGAAATGTTGTTCCGTATTTTTTTTTCTTTCAAATGGTGTAATTTTTTACACAGTTTGACAACGCATGTAGGCATATTTTCTTATTTTTATTCAGATGTTTTCGCCACGGGCGCCTCAATCCGACTGACAGGAGATTAGTGGATGAGGTCATAGACAGAGCTGTCAATGTGGATGATAGAATCACAATTTTTTAGTATGGAGCGACGTCCGTATCATATTAGGTCCATGGTTTAATGATTAGATTTTTATGAACAAGAGTTAGACCCTTTCCCACAAAAACTACAATACAAACATTATTGTATAATTCAAGTTTATATCACCACTAGAATATAGGATGAAAATGTGTCTAAACCATTTACACCTAATTGTACACACTTGTACCGAGCATGAGGTACGTACGCGCCACCTTCGATTTTTAGGGTTCCGTAGTCAACTAGGAACCCTTATAGTTTCGCCATGTCTGTCTGTCCGTCCGTCCGTCCGTCCGTCCGTCCGTCCGTCCGTCCGCGGATAATCTCAGTAACCGTTAGCACTAGAAAGCTGAAATTTGGTACCAATATGTATATCAATCACGCCAACAAAGTGCAAAAATAAAAAATGGAAAAAAATGTTTTATTAGGGTACCCCCCCTACATGTAAAGTGGGGGCTGATATTTTTTTTCATTCCAACCCCAACGTGTGATATATTGTTGGATAGGTATTAAAAAATGAATACGGGTTTGCTAAGATTGTTTTTTGATAATATTAATATTTTCGGAAATAATCGCTCCTAAAGGAAAAAAAAAGTGCGTCCCCCCCTCTAACTTTTGAACCATATGTTTAAAAAATATGAAAAAAATCACAAAAGTAGAACTTTATAAATACTTTCTAGGAAAATTATTTTGAACTTGATAGGTTTAGTAGTTTTTGAGAAAAATACGGAAAACTACGGAACCCTACACTGAGCGTGGCCCGACACGCTCTTGGCCGGTTTTTAGAAGCTTTATTTAATTTTGTAATGGTATGGTGGTACTAAACAGGCAACGGTACGTGTAAAATCTTGTAAGTCAAATTGTACCAAGTCAGTCAGCATAAAAGCTTCCATAAAAAGTGTCAAGATTGCTAAGTTATAACAATAATAACTATGACGTAGAGTACAAATCATTTTTTTTTACCTATTTGTTTTTTTTTAGTAATAACACTAGTATATATAAATTACTAGCTTTTGTCCGCGGCTTCGCTCGCGTTAGAAAGAGACAAAAACTAGCCTATGTCACTCTCCATCCCTTCAACTATCTCCACTTAAAAAATCACGTCATTTTGTCGATCCGTTTTGCCGTAAAAGACGGACAAACAAACAGACACACACTTTCCCATTTACAATATTAGTATGGATAAACTGAAATAGCACCCGGGTTCGATTCCCGGCTTTGCCACCAGTGGGCTTGATCGCTTTTTCTTTAGTGTATGGTATCTATTTCAGTTTATAATAAAATAACTATCCTTTTCAGTACAGATGGTGTTTTTTTTACGCACTAGTGCGAGAAGTGGTTCATTATATGGCAGGTCGAAACTTCGGAGGTCCATCTGTACTGAAAAACGTCGTTCGATACACGTGCGAAAAGGGAATTCGTAACTCGTGTCGATTTTTCGCACTTGTATCGAAATGTACTATTATCACTACGTATATCAGCTACAGTTACTTAAATACAAGAGCAAAATCTTGCATTTTCTATTTCAGGTAACGGACCCAATTATGGACAGTTTAAGAAAAAGTTTCGACTCTTTTTGATATTTCACTCATAAATGTAAAAATTCTACCGCTAAGCGTGTTAAATCTTGAATGTCCTATCCTTCTTTTACATTTCAAGCGTATTGCAGAATGGATACTCCTATTGGTTTCTTCATAGTTAACAAATTAAAAATAGGTGTTTTTTCTGCAATTATGGATGGCAGTTCTCCAGTAATGGATCCCCCATTATGGACAGTGAAATAAGTTTAAAATTTTACTTTTAAAGCCAACTGACACTCAATGAATCAATATTATATACCATAAATACAATTAGTTTGAGTTATTTTAACATAGGATTGTTTCTTGTAAATTTTGGTTTTGTAAATTGTTCCTTGTCCATCATAGGAGGTAGGCAGTTTTTTGGTTCCAGTAATGGACAATCGCAAAATAACGCCATTTCTTTATATCTTTGGACTCTTTGGAATTGCCTAATGCAGTAAGTAAAACGCATTCAAGTTTACACCGAGTATTATTTTTTTATTATTTTATACATGAACTCAACTCTCTTAGCAACATTACTAAGGATTCGTTTTGATATTTTTTTCAGTAAACTGATGAATTTTATCTTGTCGCCAAATCCTTCAGAAATAACCGAATTAATTGAAACTTCAAAATGAAACAGCTCTATAACTCTAGTTTATGGTACATAGCCGTCAGTTTTTAGAAACTAATTTTAGATACTTATTTTTAAGGATTTGTGTTTTTTTGTCCATAATGGCATCACCGTCCATTATGGGGTATTTCACCACAGTTCCCACGAGGCGGAAAGTTGTCCACTGACCTTTTCTTTCAGTTCGCTGCTATCCCTTTGGAAAAATTGTTTGAAATCTGTTCATTCAGCCATTTTGTCCGTTCACCGGTACGAGTAAGCCAATATCTACAAAAAATTAAGAATTATAAAGATACTTTTTTTTTATTATTATTATAAATGGGCTTACTCTTGGCCACAGACTAGCCAAAGGCAAAGACGTGGCCTACGATGGAGTGAGCTCGCCCAGAAGATGCCTGTTCACTCTTGATTTGAAGGTTGCCGGGTTATATGAGCTCGTCGTTTTAAAATCAAAGTACAAATAATAATCCCGTGGTATCTAAGAACTCAAATCATCCTATAATGTAAATAATATTGTGGGTAGGCAAGCAGGCATCATTGCTCATCTGCGTATCTCAATTGGCAAAATATCTGGCGATAATTTAGCCAGTTCTTAATTACCAGAAGAAAAAAACATTGAGATTTTTCTTTTTTTTAAGTAAATACATAATTTATTTGCATTCAATAAATAGTATACTGTTGATTATAATCGCCATTACAGAAAAACGTGTAAGTATCATCGCGTTTACAGATTCAGCCCGCTAGAAACGGAGTATGGAACGTGCTTCACGTTCAACTCGCAGTTGGCTGGCAATGGCTTCGTCAGACACGTCAACAGAACCACTGGCCTGCCGAGTCTTGTCTTCACGGCCAGTCGGTTGATTACGGTTTGTATTGAATCAATTATGCAGGAAAGGTCATTGATTCCATTATATTTTAAGATAAATTCGAGTTTAACAGCTTATGTGTAAGGGGTCAACATAATGAGGTAAATTTTAATATTCGAAAATAATTCCCCCATTATGACCGAGTTCTGCCGAGCGCCATCTAGTTCTGTCTAACTTAGAACACGATATTTTCTTACCCTCATTCGGCCATCGACTCGCAGTTGGCTGGCAATGCCAATGGATTCGTCAGACACGTCAACAGAACCACTGGCGTGCCGAGTCTTGTCTTCACGGCCAGTCGGTTGATTACGGTTTGTATTGAATCAATTATGCAGGAAAGGTCATTGATTAAATTATGCATTTTGAGCTAAATTCGAATTTAACAGCGTGCATGTGGCAACTATTTTGACAGATTTTGACACTTTTCAATGAGAACAGTTGATATGATAAAAAAATTGTTCCATCAAGGATGATTATATAGGATTTACAATCTTCATACTAAGAACCGTACCTCAATTTTTAGCGCCATCTATTAAATACTATCATAACTACACTCATGTTGCCTACTTCTTTTTTTCAAATTGTGTATTGACGTGATATCATGATATTAAAATAAAGAAGGCATTTGTTATTGAAAAATAAAAACACGCAAAAATATTTGGGGAATACAGCGCCATCTAGTTTTAAGCCTAAGAGGCTCATACGTTTCAGGGGTACGCCTTTTTGTATGGGCTTTGTCTGTCCCGGTATTATATCGTTCTTTATAGTATTTTTTGCCAAACTGTAGAGCACGATATGGGATCATCCATAAATTACGTCACACTAAAAATCATGATTTTTGACCCTCCCCCTCCTTGTCACGGCTGGTCACATTTGTCGACTCCCCCCTCCCTAGTGTGACGTCACATATTTACATGTAGCAATTATTGAATAAAAACAGCGGTTAGAAATCATCTTATTTCCATTTATGTGCTTGAATTATTCTTTACCACACCAACAGGTAATTTTCTTAGAGTTTTTCTTTACTCAATAGCTCTTTGATGAAAATTATGAACTTTTAATAAAACATTAAGTAATCACTAATCACCAAAGTTTCACAAAATTGTAATTTTTCATTGCACAATAAATCTAAGGTAGTATTTTACGACCACTAATTCACCGCGTTTAATTAAGAACCTAAGAATTCTTTGTAATTTTTCTTCAAAAGAATGATAATATTCTTTTCGTTCCAGTTGCGTATACACGCCCCTGATGACGTGGTATCCGTCAAAGTGGAGAAGATTGTGACCACCGACACGATGCCCCTTGTGTCTGAACTCAACGCAACCTTGAAGGTAGGGTAACACTTTTAAACCAATATAATAAGTTTCTAAAGTCAATAAATACATATATGTTTTCGACTTCACCGAGTACAGGGTACGTAGCCAGGGCGCCCTGACTTATCGGGTCACGCAGATAGTGTCCGGACACGGGTGTTTCGGACACTATCTGCATAAAATACAGAGAGAACCGCGGCCTCAGTGCCACGAGTGCGGTGTAGCGGACGACACGGCCCAACACACTCTGGAAGAGTGCACTCGTTGGGCCGTGGAAAGAGCTACCCTCAGGGCAGAGACGGGAGCGGCGGACCTCTCGCTACGCGGCGTAGTAGAGACTATGCTGGGTAGCGAGAGAAAATGGAAGGCGGTGGCCTCCTTCTGCGAAGCAGTCATGTCGCGGAAGGAGGAAGCAGAGAGAGAGCGAGAGGCAGCTGTTGACGCTCCTCCGCTACGACGAAAGCGGCAGGGTCGAAGGCGGAGAGCGTACGCTCGCCTCGAGCCCTAGAGGGGCCATGCCCCATATGTGATGCCGGGAAGGGGGATCAAGCGTTTCCGATCCTCCTTTACGATGCGGGTGCCCTGGTCAGGGCTACCGGAGAGCGCAGTGAGGGTACGTAGCCGAATGGCACAAACGCTCACGAAACGAAACGCTCATAGATATTTATCTTTATCGCTCTTGCGTATTGGCGCGACGAGCCAGACTATCTTTCGCGGCGTTTCGTTTTCGTTTCGCGTCGTAGTAATTGTAGTATATAGGTGTCTCGAGTACATATGGCAGTCGGTGTCCGAGTGTGATGGAGCACGGACGTGCGGTGTGTATTGGCGAGCCAACCCGATGTATATAGTGTAATAGCGTGACATTACAAGTGGCGACGAGGATAAAAGCAAGTACTTACCACGTGAATCTAGTATTCGGAAAAGATGGGATAGAAACATAAGTAACATAACCTATAAAATCGAGTAACGATGCGCCATGATGCACCGTTATCTTTTTGTAAACAGGTTTGGTTACCTGCCGTTTTAAATTACTGGCATTCTTAGTAGTTTCGGAACGTAATGAAGCTAAATGAAAGTGTTCATTAAATACTACAAAGCGAAATGATTATAACGGCAGTTTTTCAAGAATTAAGTCAAAACCAAATAAAAATAAATGAAATGTTATTTCTTTCAACCGTGCGAATATAAACCTTAAGCAGGTAACCGAACGATGCAATTAATAAAATGTTTGAGGCAATTGACAACATACGGCCAGCCTTCCTAGATTGTCATGCCTATACATACAGGTGTCGGTGTGTGGCTCCTACCTACCTAGTAAACGGTTTGGTTACCTACCTAGATTGCCAAATGTTTTTAGGTACCAAAATGTTATTTGAGTTTATGTGTAGTGGGTTTATAAAATTGATTTATTATTTACATAAATCACAGCCCGGAATCATTACAATAATTTCCGTCCAACCAAAAGAAATTATATTTATTTTTAATTAGTGAAGTTACCATCTACCTGTTGGTTGGTTTAATACACAAAATTATGTGATGTTGCTAAATTTATGAATGGTTAAGCTATTTACCTAAATAAGGCATTTACTTGAATGATAAAATGTTGTACAACCATCACACTTAAATGTCCTATGGTAGCATTAGTCGATGTTTGAGAGTAAGGTGAAAACCAAAACAAACTAGATAAATACTTACCTAAGTATACTTCCTTACAGGGGTGAATTTACGTAAAAGTAACGTAAGTCACGACTTCATTAAGTGGTTATTTGAACTACAGCTGCAAATGAAAGGATCTATGCATATGTCGGGAAAGTAACACTTATTTAGAGATAGATTATCACTTGAACGTGAATCTTTTGAATTGATTGAACATGCCATAAAATCGTGACTAATACTCTTGTCGCGGATTGACTTACGTAATTTTACGTAATACGACATTCCTAACGCCGATTTCGAGCAGTTTTATCTGAGTATTTAATTACTTAAAAACCAGAAAACTAGATGGGTTCACATTAAGTGCTAAATAGACCTACTTATAATAAATAAAGAAATCCATTTAAGTATTAAATTACTTTGTCAGTAAAGTCGGCAGAAAAAAAGAGGCATTAAACGGATATGCAACTCTGTACATTCAATTGTATCGAACATTTAATTGGCACCTAAGTACTATGAAATTTTATGCCATTTGTGGCTGAAAATAAGGCATTAAATTGCGAATTTGGAAACAGCACATGGAGGTGCACTCTGTACATTCAATTGTATTGTTTAGTATCGACCATTTAAATGGCATCTAAATACTATGAAATTTTATGCCATTTGTGGCTGAAAATAAGGCATTCAATTGCGAATTTGGAAACAGCAGATTACAGAATCTGGACATTTAATTGTCATGTGTGTGAATTGGATAACAGAAATTCTGGTTATTAAGCTAGTTAATACAGCAGATTACCGAATCTGGACATTAAATTGTCATGGAAAAAAACCTACTGGTAACAGAATAACAATGACCTGACCTGTACAGTGTGCACGGCTCATTCAAAGCAGATAAAATGTATCTGGTCATTAATTTGACATGACTTTAGCCTTACGAGGATAAATATAGATATATGTGGAACCAGCAGATTACTGAATCTGGACATTTAATTGTCATGTAAAATAAATGAAAAAAAAAACAAATACTTACCTTGGTTAAGGCAGATATATTTATCTGGTCATTAAATTGTTGTAAACATAGTTAAACAGCAATTAAAAAAAAAAAAAAAAAAAAAAAAAAACTGAACATTGAATTGTTGCAAATATGAGCTTAATGATAATAACCTAAACACGAAGTAAATTACGGTTATACTGGTTGAACGTGCGCTTAAATGACGCTTAGATCAGATGATAAATGCTATCTGAGCCTTCAATTGTCATAATAGTAGATTGACGTCGGTCAATAAATATCATTAAATTGAAACCGAAATAAATTACACATATGAAAGAAAAAAATACCAAGGCATCCAGTGCCTGAGAGTCTGAGACAACTACCCCAGTAAAACACTCAAGTACAATGACTGAGTACTTTGAGATAGCATAAGTTGAAATATTTTCAATATAATATATTTTGACTTGTGTTAGTTAGAATCATTAAATTGATTGGGTACAGGTTGCCCCAAGAAAGTCCAGTATGGCTTCTTAATTGTCGTTGGAGGCATTTGACAGCGAAGGTGATCCTACATCAGTAGGAGTTCGGTGGTAGCGCTGGAAAAGAGCACTCTTTATATACCTAGATGCCGCTAACGTCAATCAGAGTGAAAAGAGTGAAAAAAAAAATAAATAAATAAAGACAGTTCATTGGTTTGACATTGCATTGTATATAAAAAAAACACGTAGTGGTGCAGCTGAATTGAATAAAATTAAGCGAACGCTTGATACATTTCAACAACGCGGAAAAAAAAGAAGTTGCTAACTCTGCTTACCGTCAACAAGGCTTTGTCAGTATGGGTGACCTCAAGAGAAAGACATGCCTATTTAAGTTGATCTATGATAGATTTTCAAAGACAATCTACGTCAGTTGAAAATCATTATAAAAATATATTGGTACTGAAGGTACTCGTTATCAGTTAGGGTAATAGGTACATACTGCAGAGATTCATGTAGGTGAATCTCATACAAGTCAGGTGTCCAGTTAAAACAAATAAACTAATGGATCTGTGAGCCTCTATTGAACTAATATAGAAAAAAAAATAAGAAATAAAAATGCTGAACTTGTTTGCGTAATTTCACGGGAGGATATTGAAATGTGGTCTCTCTTTCGTGAATACATATTAAATTTGTATAAGATTTTCCAAGCGAACTAGTAACCTAAGTTTGTAAATTTATAAAATAAATCTCACTAGTGACCTTATTTCGTCTGGTCAAGAAAATGAACAAAAGGACAACAATCAGCGGCTGAATCAGCTTTGTCTGTAGTGATTGTAAAATGTTAAATAATCACATATTTCAATGCTTCACGTCAATTATCTAGGTACCTAACTACTTACAATGCACATTATTTAGAAGTTAGGGAACATGATTCTATTCTATATATAAATGGATTGATAGACGGATGTGAAGTTAAGGGTACAACTGAGAGAAATTTGCCTTGTGAATCTAACAAACTCGTCTTGTTGCGTGTTTATCTGTTTGAAACAATAGTATTTTAGTAAAGGGAATAAATCACAATATTGATGATACAAGTCGAATTTGTACGAACCTAACAACAAGGTCAAACTTGTTAAAATATATTTTATTGAATCAGCCAAACATATGTTTAAATCAATATGTGACATGTGCTTTTACAAAATCGACTTGTTGGTTTAAATAAAAGATTGGTTCAAAAAAAAAAAACAATAATATTTCCTCCCACGAACGCTCCGGCTGTGGAATGAGCTATGTCAAGGTATTCCCCGATGAACTACAGTATGGGGTTCTAAAAAAAAAAAAGGAGTATACAAGTTTCTAATGGGTCGACGACGCGCATGTGACACCCCTTGAGTTGCAGGCGTCCATAGGTTACGGTGACCGCTTTCAATTAGGAGGCCCTATAACTGTTTGCCACCGACGTGGTATAAAAAAAAAAATGTAGAAGGAAGTGTAACTACACTTAACAACATCAAACTTGTAGTTGGAATGAAAGAACACGTAGGCGCAATTTTAACAAAAAAAAAAAATAGAAATATTGAACGAACATTAAATCTAGTTGTTTTTCTCTCCGTGTGACACATAAATAAACGCTGAGTCTGTCAAGATAATTATAACATCTCCTGAAGGAATTTAAAGACACAGCTGCAAAAACAAATTCAAATCGTGGTACCTGGGGAGAAACACTGTGCTTACCTACTACGAGGTAGTTACCTCGTAGTTCGGTGAGCTGTATAAGTATTCTGTTACTCCTGTTACTCCGGTCAATTTCAGTATGACTTGATGCCTTGTAAATGGGCATGCTGATTTGTTCGGTTAACAGCGCAAAGAAAGTAAATGAAGGAGATAATATTTGGGTAATAATTTAGATAATATTTTATCAAAGGAATGGAATGCACTCCCACCATAGATGTTCCCAGAAAAATACGACCTCGGTGTCTTTAAGATAAAAGTGAATATGCTAAGTATTACTGAATCGGTGAGCTCCATCTTCGACTATATCTTCACCTTCCATCGGGTGTGACTATGGTCAATAGCCAATCAGCCAAAAAAAAAAAAAAAAAAAAGTGGTTTTGTAATTTCTTTAATAATCATATTATAAAATAGCCTAGCCTAAGAGTTAAGATCTTAAGATAGATAAAGAGATAATAATAATAAAAAAAAGATGTTGATAAAATACTTTAAAAGAAAAGTGTTATCTAAAATATATACATACTGTGTAGATATAAATCGGATGTTAGTATAATTGGGTCAATTGGGTAAGCACTTCTTAAATAGTATATGAACAGCTATCTATTTTAGAAAATTAATCGTTGATTACTTTGTGTGGTACAAAGTATCTACGAGAAAGAAAGCTGATCATGATGAAACAAAATCAATAAAACGATAAAGTGGATACGTGACCCTGAATAGGATTTTAATGCATATTCTATATAGTATCTCTATGTATTACAATGCAATGAATCACGAGCCCTTTCGATCCAGAAAAAAAAACAGTAGACAGTAAAAGTTTTAATAACTATGCACTGCAATTTATAATTAAATTTATGAGTAGATCTAACTAAACATTATAATATCCGTAAGTATTATGAATTGCATTAGATGAAATGAAAAATGAAATAAAATGAAATAAATGTTTATTCAAAAACTAAACCTACAACTAAATTTATCTTCTGCCAAACCAGAGTATGGTTTGTCGGCAGACGAGGCTCCAGATACATTAGGTTCTATAACTAAATACTTATATGTACTATTTACTAGTTACTAGCAATAATAGGTGCATATAATGAAGTATAGGGCCGATACAATCAGTTATCAATGTTATCATCAATAATTACCTAATATACATTAGACGCCTGACAAGCGACCTATTAAAAAAAAAAAATAATAATGTAAATCATGAAAAGGTATGAAATTAGTGAAATATTATTGTACGAGCCGTACACCTTAGATGATATGATTCTTGATGGTTGATGGTAGTCTTGATAGAAACACTGATTTTTGATACACTTATAAATTTATTGATAACCAAGGTATACTGAGTACTAGCTAGGAGCACGTATAAACATAAACTAATGCATAAATCGATGTATAGCGTAATCGCAAATACAGCGATCAATCAATCAATCAATCATTATTTATTTGCAATAAAACATAACTAAATGCATGCAAATGCAATCAAGCAATGCAAAGCAATTCTAATCAAGTCATAATTATATTAATTTTAATGCTGACGCGAGAAATGTGCGATGCTTGCATTGTACAATTATATTGTATGCTATTGAAGAAAGAAAAAAAAACAATCGTATATGTATAAAAAAAATGTACTAATCTAGTTTTCAAAACAGTCTGAATTGAAAAAGGTAACAGATTTAAAGAAGAATTAGAATTAGAAGAAACGTAGTTCATTAAAAAGAAAAAAAAAGATACACGGCACAGCATGGCAAGTATTTGAATTAAAACTAAATTGACCTATTATTTAAATATTTATAAAAAAAAAAAATTAAAACAAGAAAGGGATGTAGTATATAGGTGTCTCGAGTACATATGGCAGTCGGTGTCCGAGTGTGATGGAGCACGGACGTGCGGTGTGTATTGGCGAGCCAACCCGATGTATATAGTGTAATAGCGTGACATTACAGTAATGCCATTCGGCTACGGCATCTGTTCATTATGAAATGAAATTGTTGTTGTTATATGTGTTAAAGCACTCCGGTGCATAAGGGCTCCACAGGATCCTTCGCCTTTCTGTCTTATATTAGCCCCGTTCCAACTCAGTTCTATGGGCACCTCGCAATGAATGAATGAATGAATGATAGTAAATCATAATTCGTAACGTTTCCACAGGCAGAAGCAATAACAAGCGACATGACAATTCACCGCTTGGACCCTCTCCGCCGCGGCTGTTTGCTCATGCGCGAAAAACCGGCGTTCGCGCAACACTGGCCTTTCCAGCGGTACTCGTACAGCGCATGCGTGGTATACTGCAGGGCTAAGCTCCAGGTCGACTTATGCAACTGCACACATCACTTCATGGTCAGGCTAAGTGAGTTCAGTTCACTCCACTGACTGAGAGAAATTTGCATTGTGAATTTAACAAGTTAGACTTGTTGCAGTTTATCCGTTTTTGAATCAGCCAAACGTATGTTTAAAACAATATGTGTCAGGTTGTTTTTATAAAATCGACTCGTTGATTCAAATATATTGCCGATTCAAATGACAAGTAGCTTGTTGTTTGAACCAAAGAGCACGTAGGCGCTATTTTAACCAATAAACTTGTTGAACGAACATGAAAACTGGTTGTATTTTCTCTCAGTGTACTCTACATTATCTAGTGGTACTTCTATAGTGCATGCGTGGTCGACTTATGCAACTGCACACATCACTTCATGGTCAGGCTAAGTGAGTTCAGTTCACCCCACATTATCCAGTGGTACTTCTATAGTGCATGCGTGATCTACTGCAGAGCTAAGCTCTAGGTTGACCTGTGCAACTGCACACATCACTTCATGGTCACGCTAAGTGAGTTCAGTTCAACTCACTTTATCCAGTGGTACTTCTATAGTGCATGTGTGGGTGTACTGCAGGGCTAAGCTTCAGGTCGATCTCTGTAACTGCACACATCACTTTGTGGTCATTCTAAGCGAGTTCAGTTCACCCAGCTCTTCCGAGTGGCACTTTTATAACACGTGCGTTGTATATTACAGAAAGCTCCAGTTTCTATGTAATTGCACACATCACTTTCATGGTCAGGCTAAGTTCAATCAGCTCTTTCCAGCGGCACTCTTACATCGCATGCATATTCCACAGTGCCAGACGCAAAGTTCCAGGTTGACCTGTGATGGTAATAGCAAATTTTCATATATGTATTCGTATTTGGGGGAAAAATCCCATCTCACAAAATATGCTTTTGAAGATTAACTTAGATATTATATAGATACTTATGTAAATGTATGTTTAAACCATAAAAACAACCAAAAAAAAATCAAGACAAATAATTAACCCATGTCTAATTCATACCAAAGACATATGTAACTCCGTATAGATGGATAAAGTCTAAGAAGAAAACGTACCTCAAAACCCTAGAGAAAAAGGTACGGTGGCCTAGATGGCGTTACACCTTTGGGGAACGCTCGGCTAGATGGCGCTAATAATAATATTTGACATTTTAATACAAGCTATATGTATATAGGCTATTTCAATATCAAGCTAACAATATGAGCCAAATTGTCAAAATTGAGGTTCAAAAGTTTTAAGCTTGAGTCGAGAGATGGCAGTCTATGCACTGTGATTACACATTTTACTTTGACAGTAACGCCGTGTCTTGCGTGGGCGACGGTCGCGCGACCGTCGCCGTCGCGCGAACGCTCGGCTAGATGGCGCTAATAATAATATTTGACATTTTAATACAAGCTATATGTATATAGGCTATTTCAATATCAAGCTAACAATATGAGCCAAATTGTCAAAATTGAGGTTCAAAAGTTTTAAGCTTGAGTCGAGAGATGGCAGTCTATGCACTGTGATTACACATTTTACTTTGACAGTAACGCCGTGTCTTGCGTGGGCGACGGTCGCGCGACCGTCGCCGTCGCGTCTCATACTTCCATATCGATAAGGTTTGATTTCGTATGCGATTTTTTTTCGCAAAACGCAAAAAATGACATAGTTACCCACTATGAGACTTGAATGATTATTGCAAAATGATATTTTATTCGTTGTTTTATGCCGTGTTATAAAACATAAGTCATTATCGCGACACTATATTGACTGTTCATATTAATTTATGTTTGAATAAGTTATGACTTAGTCGCCCACGCTTACTGAATGGTAATGAGTTATTCATAATTTAAATGCCTATTTCTTAGCGTAAAAAAATATTTTGTTGTAAATTTTAGATAAGTAGTTTATTTTTTTTAAAGATGATTATTTGGTTTTTGTAACGATTTTTTGTTGAAAAAGCACAGATAATTTAAATATGTGTCTACGGCGTTAACTCTTTATAATAGTTTTTTTTAATAATACTCGATCCTCTTTGTTCATACATATTTACCTCTTAATTAGTACATACGAACAACTCGTCGGTTTTGTACGTAATTAATTCCTTTATTGGTTAAAATAAGGACTAAGAGGTTTTGAAATGTTTCACTACTACTGAACGTATTATAGCTGAAAAACACAACAATCTATATAAAAACAATTTTTTTTAAGAGAAACACAAAAAAATGAGAAAAAATCTTTAGACGCCATTTTCTCAAAATGGTTGGCGTGTGGGTTGACACATTGTTGCTTATCACATGTTCCAGTTTACTCCCTAATTAAAGTCTGCCTGTATATTTTCAGATGGGTATGATGTTTGCAACGTTTCTGGACTTGGCTGCTTGTATAAAAACAAAGGTTATTTTTTTAAATTAAAAAGTCAAGCTGTTTTATGTTTGTCATCATAATTACATACTTTATATTTTGTGTGTTTAGAACGCTTGCAGTCGAACGACAACTGCGGATGTCCGATGGCTTGCGAAGAGATAAACTACAAAGCTGTACATGTTGCGTTTTAGTAAGTTATGGTGCAAAGTTCATTCGTTAATTTTGTGGATATTGAGATCAGTACAGTAGGTACATTATTAATGTAAAATCGTTAAATCAAATATTAATATCCTGTGTTATTTCAGAATATTTGTACCTATTACCTATAAGACCCTTGTGGTAACTAAATATTTACAAGCTTTTAACTTGCGTTGTTAGTATGTTAGTTTGGGTCAAAAAGTAGAAGCTAAATTTCACCCACTTCCCGGTTTCCGATTGAGCCGAAATTTTACACTCATATGTAAATCACGTGCAATATTATGGTATCATGGAGCTGATCTGATGATGGAGCAGAAAGGTGGTCATAGGCACTCTGTTATGAAACGTCGTATCCCCATCGAGTAAGGGGTTTTTAAAAACGTCTCGGAGAGCAGTAGATGACTGTTGAAAGAAAGGTACAGTCGGCGATAAAAGCTTGTGCCAAAAATGACATTTTTGCAAAAAAAAATTTTTGTTCTAGCCGCGAGCCTAGTCCTGTTTCACCCAGTCTAGTAGCTCGAGGGTCCCGCGGCGAAGTGCGGCTGAACAATCTACCGACGTTGCGAGTTCGGCGTCATGCCATCAGGGACAAGATGGCGTTAGTCGGTAACTAGGACTCTCATAGCTTCACCACCCTTTTCAATCCGAATAGTTGGAGAGGGTCGAGACGTGGTCCGGCTGTGAAGTCTGCCGATACTGTGAGTTCGACGCCATGTCACCAGAAACCACATGGCTTTAGTCGATAACTAGAAGCCTGTAGCTTCACCAAGAGTCCCGGTCAGAGAAAGAGAGAGAGAGAGAGAGAGAGAGAGAGAGAGAGAGATTGTCCTGATAACAATTTTATTACATAACTCTAATAGATCTTAAAATATCTAGATCACTTTCGTAAGAAGATTCCAATAAGAAGATTCCACGTTATATACCTTCCCTAGTACGTACTTATTAAAAAAATCTCAAAATGATGATATAGCCAAGCAAGTAGGAATTTATGTTATATATTATAATAACTGCTTGTTACGAAGATAGTGAGATGGTAGGTTGTCTTAATAAAGTGTCTATAGTTAGAGCCCATACTGCTGACCCACAGATTTAGAGCGACTAGAAAAGTCATCTTGGTATAATCTTATAAGCCACATTTTTCATTAAAGTTTCTGATTCACTCATGTGGGTTGAATTATCATTTTATATTTTTCGTCACACATTGAAAAATTTGAAAAGTTACTGAAGCGGGTTTTGGTCCAGGATATATTTTGTAGCGTAAGCGTAACTATGCGGCGATGTGGTTTGAGTTATTTACGTGTTTTTAACCCCCGAAGCAAAAACGACGGGGTGTTATAAGTTTGACGGGTCTGTCTGTCTGTCTGTTTGTCTGTCTGTCTGTATGTGTGTCTGTTTGTGGCATCGTAGCTCCGGAACGGATGAACTGATTTAGATTTAGTTGTTTTTGTGTGAAAGCTGAGTTAGTCGGGAGTGTTCTTAGCCATGTTTCATGAAAATCGGTCTACTATGTCGCGGTCGGGGGTTTTTCAAAATTTTAATTTTGTGGTTATGTTTTACTACCTTCTGATGCCGTACTTATCTACATAATATACATTACCTACTTAGAAATTCTACAAGAACCGCACAGAGCCGTTTTAACAAACTTTGTCCCAGCGACTTCCATTAGTTCAACAACTATGTGTTGGCTGTCTCGGCGGGGTGTTTATGAAGTGGTAAAAGCAGCTTAGCGGCCACTTGCGTTTCATGAGGCTAATAATCGGCCGGAGACGGTGTGAGTGATGTCTGAGGAGACATAAAAACGATGAGTTTCTTTTATATAGCTAGCTAGTTTATTTTATCTACGGCACATCAAAAATGTCATTAAAATGTGCTAACTACAAAAATAGAAGCCGGCTTAGCGCTTTTTATTGGGCTTTTTTTGTCAATACTGCAAACCTAAAAAAGAGACTGTAAGTACCTAGGAAAACTACTAGTTATATTATAAAATGTTGCAAAGATAACCTAGCTTGAGTTCACATAAAGATTAGGACTTTAGGACGCACTCAATAATTACATGCCTTAGGTATAAGAAAATTCCTCTCTCACGTCGTACCAGGGATGTAACGGATGTGGTTTTAACGGAACCGGAAGCGGAAGCGGAAGTTTTGAATTTAGTTTAACGGAAGCAGAAGCGGAACCGGAACCAGAAGCGGAAGTTATAGATGTTAAAAACGAAATGAAAAAATACCACATAGGTATAACATAAACCAAAACTAATTAAATTACCTAGAACTTTTAGGTGTTTACTGTTCAGCCTGTAATCAGCAGTTTGTAATCAGCCTTTAGGCCCACTTAGGTTTTAAAAACGAAAAGAAAAGTTACCTGGGTGGCTAGCCGAATGGCACAAACGCTCACGAAACGAAGCGCTAGTAGATATCTATCTCTATCGCGCTTGCGTATTGGCGCGACAGAGGCCAGCGGCGTATCGCTTTCGTTTGGCGTCGGAGAAATGCCATTCGGCTACGGGGCCTGATATTTTATCTTAAGTATATCATTCATTACAATCCAAAAATTTAAATCACCTTGAACTTTAAGATTGTTTGTTGTTTAGGTAATCACTAAAAATCACATAAGAATCCTTTTAAACCTTTATTATGCCGTAAAAGGTTTTAGAAACGAAAAGAAAACTTACTCGTAGGTAGTATAATACAATCCAAAACTAACCAGTAAAAATTATATGTGTAATTGTTAGCACACAATTAAATTTTTAAATTAAATGGAGTGATTGTAAAAGAAGTAAACTGTATTTAATAAACAAATCTAAGGGGAGCTTCTAAGGGGATCGTAGATAAGCCCTGCACCACTGAATAGTTGTTCACTCGCTACTAACTAGGTGGACAGGACAAATATTGGCGCGCAATGGAATGAAGCGATTAATGTTTAGTATCGCAGCACGTGGCAAGCGGAGAGATGAGCGAATGATAGGTATAGACCTGTTGGTCTTTGATGTACGCCGCTCATGTCCCACCGTCGCGCTAGGTTCCGACATCCGTTATAACTTCCGTTTGAAAAATAACAGAACCGGAACAGAAGCGGATGTGTAAAACAAAACGGAAGTTCCGCAGTAACGGAAGCAGAAGCAGAACTCCGTTACATCCCTGCGTCGTACTATAATCAGTACCCAATCATGACTGGACATTAAACTGAGAACCATTAGGTCGTTCATGTAATGAGATCTTTATTTACCTGACAGAATATCCTTTTAAGCAGAACAAACGCAGTTACCTCACGGCCGACACGCGACATCCACTCAAGAGAGACGGCCTATCGGTGAAGGGGTGATGGGATTATTTAACTATATTTTTTTATCCCATGAGAGCTAAATTACAATCAACTACTCTCAATCGCTGCTTCTATTGGAATGCCCCGTCAAGTGTCCGTTTTCCTTATATATTATTCTAAATTCAAATCGGGGACTACTGCCAGTCACCGAACATCAAATGCTGTAAAAGGTTTCATTCCGTATAATGAAACCTCTTACAGTTCTCAAGAAAAAAGTTAAAATCTTGTAAAATTGATAATTGTTCGTCAGTTTAATTCGGTCCTAATATACGCAACTCACTGGAAACAAACATATTTAGTACTAAGTGTTATAGAAGAGGTAGGTAAGTCTCGTGACCATACCATAAATTCGTCTGTGGAATTTTTGATTCCGAAAACAATCGTGCCACATTGAGAGAAATTTGCATTGTGAATTTAACAAGTTCGACTTGTTGCGGTTTATCCGTTTGAATCAGCCAAACGTATGTTTAAAACAATATGTGTCAGGTTGTTTTTATAAAATCGACTTGTTGATTCAAACAAATATATTGCCGATTCAAATGACAAGTAGCTTGTTGTTTGAACCAAAGAGCACGTAGGCGTTATTTTAACCAAAAAACTTGTTGAACGAACATGAAAACTGGTTGTATTTTCTCTCAGTGCAGCATCTTAAAAGCTTGCGTAATTTATTATAACACAATCAAAAATTAACAAAGTCTGATCACCTACTTGTAGATAACCTTTAATCTTTGTAAGTCTTAATAACTAGCTGCAGGTAGGTACTAAAAATTTGGTAAACGAATTTAGTCAAAGCAAGTTTAATTGAACGTTCGCGTTCATGCTAGAAAGTTCCGAGTTCTTCCAACTATACATATACATATTATATACTTCGTGTCACCCACAATGACACACAGATTAGTCAAATTCAACCTTTAATAACATGACATTACGAGTCAAGGGCGCGTATTCGTGAATGACATGATTTATACCATTAAGTTTTCAAATGGAAGAAGGTACGCCATGCTTGAAATTTCATCGCTTTGTCAATTAAACTTTGGGTACCGCGAACTACTACCGAATCTCTAATTTAACTGACGTACCTATTGACGCTCTGTTATTTTAAGCGTTAGACATTGGCAATTTAACCCTTTCCTAGGCTGCAAAGAACTAGCCCTAGTAAAAAATTTATTGCGCTTAAGAGGATTCTAAGCGATCTTCATATTTTGGTTCAAATATACTCTAAAGTAGGTATGTGGATTAGTTTCCTAAAAGCCATCATTAGGGAAGTAGGTTTTCCAATAGTTCTCGAGACTGTTGGTAAAAGTTTTAACTAGCGTAACAAACTCGCGATTTTATCATACTTCTTTGCGACGTGTTACTCTCCACTAGCCTTATTAGAACTTAGAAGTAGTTGACAGTAAGTACCTACACTAAGTACAGTCAACCAATTGGAACCCTAGGCCACTGTAGAACTATGTCGTAGTGACGTTATAAATCAGATTGTAAGAAATTTCTTAATGCATGTCATTTTGACATGGCTGTAGAGTGAAGTTATAGTAGAGGTAGAATTAATCAGTAGTAGGTTTATTCTTGCATAGTCATTAGATACATTTTCGCTATAAAGTATTACCTATCAATACATCAATGTATTCAATGTGAAATGAGAGCCAGAAAAGAGTTCAATATAATATTAGGTTTAATATGCCTTGGTTATTGACATCATTGACAAAACAAGTGAAATCTACAGTGAGTTCAACGGTCAGTCGTCAGTCCTAATCACGTCCTAGGTAATATTTATATGTAACCATAAAATATTTATTAAGTATTCCTTCTTATAACTTAGGATGATAATTATATTGAAACCTAAGGTTTGACTTGTCTAGTTCTCAAATCATTAGGTACCTATACCTACTATAACTGATAATGTTATCATTATACAACCTAGACTATTTATAAACCCTCCCTAGCGTGTCCCAGATATCACTTTGCAGCATCGTGTTTCGCTAATTATTCTTTCTAGCACAAAGAAAGCGCTGTACGCTACAGACTCTTTATTAGGCACCTAGTATTATAATATGTACCTATTTGTATGTTTATTTTTATACACATACAGTATAGCATAATTACAATAATATGAGTAATATTTGTCAAAACCGGTCTGGCGTTTTAGGTAAAGACCCCGTCTAACTTGGAAGTTGATTCAGAATTCAGATATGTACAGTCACAGATATTTGTTCCCGTGATGAGACTCAAAACATATTTAAAAATATTTTAAGCGGATTAGGTGCAGTCAACCAATTGGAACCCTAGGCCAATCTACAACCATGACAAAGTGACAAGCAGTAAGAGATTTCTTACAATATGATCTATAGCGTCACTATCTACAGTGGCCTAGGGTTCCAATTGGTTGACTGTACTCACGTGTTAAGTCGATATAACCCTCGATATGTTTCGATCGATTTCCGAGGATCTTTTTCAAGAGTAGAGTGTTTGTCAAGAGTTATATCGACTTACCACGTGAGTAACCCGCTTATAACAGTTTGAAATACCTAGATTTTCTTCAATTACGTTTTTTATTTTTTTGTATCTATATCGTCGCCCAATAGTTCAAGCTTCGGTTCTTACTTTGGGGTTGGCTTGACCGGCTAATTCATAATAGCTTCATTAATTCGACTGCATACTTACAGTGGACATCGGAGGCGTGGGCGGTGTATTCTTCGGGGCATCTTTACTCAGCGTTATTGAGATTGTGTACTTGCTTTGCATTCGTCGCAGTCGCAGCTCATAAACGTCAGCTAATGTGTGGGTAAGTCAACCTTTTTTTCCTCATTTGTGGCACTAGCGTTATTGAGGGCCTTCTCTAAGGAGAGCATGCTCTGCAAATGGAATATAATACCGTAAAAGACGAAGTCTAAGAAAAAGAGTACCTCGGAAACGTAAAAAAATTTTGCTCTTGTTTAGATGGCGCCACAATCGTACAGTCAACAACACAGCTGTGAATACAAAGTGTTAAAATATGTATACAGAACTTTATTGCCTGTACATTAAGGTGTGTATACATATTGTATTATTGACACTTTGTCTGTGTTCACAGCTGTGTTGTTGACTGCACCTAGTTGATAAATAATTGGTTAGATGGCGCTAACATCAATATTTTTTAACAATTTTTCTTTATGTAACACATAATGTATATGGATTATGGGCCGAATCCATACTAATCCATACTAATATTATAAATGGGAAAGTGTGTGTGTCTGTTTGTTTGTCTGTCTTTCATGGCAAAATGGAGCGACTAATTGATGTGATTTCTTAAGTGGAGATAAATGAAGGGATGGAGAGTGACATTTTGTCTCTTTCTGACCCCCACTTATTTGAAGAGGATTCCGCAATTTTCAAATTTAACGCGAGCCAAGCCGCGGGCAAAAGTTAGTTATCTCTAATCCTTTCAGCACGGGAAGCATGGTCGCGCGATAGACGATAAAATATCAGGCCGTCCCTATCGCACTTACAAATAGTGCGATAGGGACGGCCTGCTATTTTATCGTCTATCGCGCGACCATGCTTCCCGTGCTGCTTGCTTGTGTCTGTTGAAACACTTGAAGCTGGGCATAAAAGTTTATTCCTTATCTATACACTACATACCTAGCGTCAAAACATCAAATTCGTTCTAGAAATGTTGTCATAACATAAACTTGACAAAAACAATAGACTTTTGCTATGATTCTTTCCAATTTGTTAATTATCTTCTTTTTCATAAATCAAAATCACATCAAAATTTTATAATGTCTGATGCAAAGCTAAACATGTTTCGTTCCCTTAATTACACAATTAAAAGTACAAAACCTTGAAAAGCTTCAAAAACGGCATCCTTACGTCCGAAGTCCTTAAAATTGTTAATTTATTTGTTAAGTTTAGTACGCTCGAAGTCCGGCCCGTCTTTGTCAGGCGGAGAATTCATTTTGTAAAGGAAGAGGAACTGGGCCAAACAAATTGTGTCTCTTTCGGTATATAATACTTTAATTTGTTTGTTTGTTTTAATCTTTATTGCACAAAATAAAACAGCGTACAAAAGGCGAACTTAATGCCGTAAGACATTCTCTACCAGTCAACCATTGGGCAAAGCAGAAAAGTTGTAGGCGGTGCAAAACGTGATTAAAACAAGATAATTTGGTACTTTTAGGACACAATACACACAACCATAAATAATACATAATATATAAACATACACAAAATACATACATAATATTAATACAAATACATAATACATAATATGAAATCAGATGAAACTCACGAATCAATGGCAACAACAACTTTCATCACCTACCAGCAAAATACTTATTTAGAGCTTTTTTAAAAGCTAACGTGGCTGACGTGATAAACCGCTACACCACCCCGACCGCCGAGGTATCCGTCGAAATTTCTTATGTTCTCTCTGAAGGCTAGGCGCCTTTTGACCAAACCCTTTTTTTTTTGTCGGAGTGGGGAATGCGTTACGCACCGTCCCCCCAGCCGCGGGAAGGCCTTGAAGGGGGGGTGTGTGGGACTATCCTTCGGCCCCCTCTCTAGTCGAGAGGGAGGGAAAGAGGTTTACCCACTAAACCCCACTCCGGCGTTTCGCCCTCTGTGCCGTGAGCGAGGGCGTCATGGGATCATCGGGACTCCTCTGTCCACCATGGCGCCCTCCGGCAGCCCCGACGTTACAGGGCATCCACACAGATTAGGGAGAGAGGGATCAGAAACGCTTGATCCCTCCCTCGACGGGGTTAGTGGGGCCGGTGCAATGCGGGTCCCGTACCCGCTGGCCCCACTAAGGGTTGTGGCGCAATCAGAATGCTCGTCGCCTTCGACCCTGCCGTCTTCGTCGGAGAGGCAGCGCGTCAGCCGCAGCTTCGCGCTCTCTCTCCGCCACCTCCTTCTGAGACATGACGTCTTCACAGAAGGAGGCCACCGCGTCCCATCTTCTCTCGCTGCTCAGCATCGCCGCTATGATGCTGTGCAGCGAGAGGTCCACCAATCCTGTGGCTGCGACCAGTGCAGCGAGAGGTCCACCAATCCTGTGGCTGCGACCAGTGCCCTTTCCACGGCCCAGCGACTACACTCCTCAAGGGTGTGCTGGGCCGTATCGTCCTCCACCCCGCAGTCCAAGCACTGGGTGCTCGGCTCTCTCCCTATCCGATGCAGGTAGTGTCCAAAGCACCCGTGCTCGGTCACCACCTGAGACAACCGGTACGTGAGGACCCCCCTCCTTCTTTCTAGCCAGTCCTCCATGACAGGAAGGATGGCCCCTATGATTCGCGTTCCATAGAGGCTATCCTCCAGGGCGTCCCTCCATTGTCGGCGCAGGTGCTCCTCAGCTGCCTGTGCCGCGCTTTCTTCTTCCTCGGGGTCCGGCGGCTCTCCCCGGCTCCTCGCTGCCACCATCCGCTGGTACCTTCCGGCTAGGACCACCGCGTCAAACTCCCATGGGGCGTGCCAGCGAGGAGGCAGGCTGCGGCATGGGCAGTGGTGCGGTAGGCCCTGACTGCCCTTTGGGCCACGACCCTCTGGGGCCGACGGAGTAACGCCTTGGTGCGTTCTCGCAGCCTTCCGGCCCAAATTGGCGCTCCGTAGAGCGCCATACTCCGGACGACCCCCGCAAACAGTCGCCTGCAGGGGGCGTTCGGCCCTCCCAAGTTGGGCAGCAGATTGCCCAGCGCCGAGGCAGCACCCACGAGACGAGGAGCGAGTCTTGCGAAGTGCTCCTCAAAAGTCCACTTTCTGTCCAGGACAAGGCCCAAGTATTTTATGTTGGCCTTGACCTGGACAGACTGGCCCTCCACCCTCAGCGCCGTGTTTGCCAGTGGCCTCCACCGCCTCACGCCCCCCAGGACCATGGCTTCGGTCTTTGCGATGGCGACCCGCAGCCCGAGGAGCCCGATGCGCTGGACGGTGAGCTCCGTCGCCACCGCCGCCCTCCTGAGAACCTCCTCCAACTCCCGCCCTCGCACAGCCACCAGTGTGTCATCCGCATAACACAGCGTGACCATGCAAGGGAGTTGTGCCCCGCGGAGGACCCAGTCATAACCGAGGTTCCACAGGAGGGGCCCCAAGACGGACCCCTGTGGAACCCCGCAAATCATGACCCTCGCCCTTCGTACACCTCCCTGTTCGTAGAGCACCACCCGCCCCGTCAGGTAGTGTTCTACTATCCTCCTTAGGTACAGAGGCACCCAGTGGTAGCGGAGTGCCTCTGCGATCACCGCATAGGGGAGGGAGCCGAACGCGTTAGCGATATCGAGAGACACCGCCACGACTCCCTGTCCCTCTTCTTCCGCCTGCTCGCTCTGAGGGCTCCCACGGCGTCCAGCGTGGACCTCCCCGACGGAACCCGAACTGACTGTCGCTTAAGTTCGGACCCGTCCCCTCGAGGTGCCGCTGGATGCGGGAGGCCAGGATACGCTCGAAGAGCTTCCCGGCCTCATCCAGCAGAACGATGGGGCGATAGCCGGCTGGGGAGTCCGGCGAGCGTCCTTGCTTCCGGAGGAGGCATAGTCGTCCCTCCTTCCAGAGTCCCGGGAAGGTCCCCTCGACCAGGCAGTCCTCCAGGAGGGCCCTGAGGCGGTCTCCCAGGTGTTTCAGGGCCAAGAAGAGAACTCTCCCTGGCACTCCGTCCGGTCCCGGGACCTTGCGGGTAGCCCTGACCCTCTCCACTGCCCATTCAAATTCTTCGTCCGTGACTGGGGGGATGATGAGAGGCCCCTCTGGGTGTCCTTCCGGGGGGGCCATCACCGGCGGGACGAACTCCGGCGCCTCAGGGAAGAGGCCCTCTACCACCGTTTGGAGGAGCTGTGGCTCCATAGAGTCCATGGGGGGTTTTGACCAAACCCTAAGGGCCAGCAATTTGTGCTTGCACCTACTATATGAATCATTTTGCAGGATTACGATATAGCGAGAGAGATGGTGCTGCCATCTATCGGTGTAGGGAATAAATAAAATTATTGTATTAAATATTTTTTTACTCATGAAATAAAACTATGGAAACGATGGATTTGATGAGTAACTATCGCGGTAACCGAAGTAAATATTTTTTTATTTGTTTTTTTAAAACAAATCAAAAAATAAATAATATTCTAATGTATATGGGTCAAATTTATTCTAAATTTGATACACTGACGACTAGAGGATAGATGATCAGCTTAATTGATTTTAAAGTAACAGATTTAATTAAACTAGTCTTACGCAACTATGGGAACAAATCAAAATATTTTCAATTTTCACAAATATTTTGATTTGTGTGTTTTTAAGTCGTCACACTAGGTACTATATATATAAATAATAATCGAAATAAGATGACATTAGACATATTTAAGAAAAAATGACGAACACCACCGCAGTGGCGAAGGCCGGACCAGTCTTGTAGAGTTTGTTTTGGGTGAATGTATTTATTGTATTTATTCTGTTTTTACAAGTTTGACATGCAAACCATAAACCATAAGTCGTGTTTCTACGAGATATGGAAGGATGCGTAGCCAGGCCCCGTAGCCGAATGGCATTTCTACGACGCGAAACGAAAACGAAACGCCGCGAAAGGTACTCTACTGGCTCTGTCGCGCCAATACGCAAGATCGACGAGCGTTTCGTTTCGTGAGGGTTTCGTAAGCGTTTGTGCCATTCGGCTACGCACGCAGGTAGGTAGGTAATAGGTATATGTTTGTTTAAGCACTCTATTTTTTATGGGATAGGAGGCAAACGAGCAGACACGTCGCCTGATGGTAATCAGTCACTGCCGCCCATGGACACCCGAAACACCAGAAGTGTTGGAGGTGGGTTGCCGGCCTCTAAGATGAGTGTACGCTCTTTTCTTGAAGGTTTAAAGGTCGTATCAGGCGACAATTCATTCTACAGTTTAGCTGTGCGGGGCAGGAAGTTTCTAGAGAAACGTACAGTCGAGGACTGCCAGCCATCTAAATGATGGCGGAAAGAAGCGTTTTTTTAATACTTCGTCGGTGGCAAACAAGCATACGGTCCGCCTGATGGAAAGCGGTCACCGTAACCTATGGACGCTTGCAACTCAAGGGGTGTCACATGCGCGTTGCCAACCCATTGGAAACTTGTACACTCTTTCTAAGGAGGGTTCGGGTTGCCGACGACTCAAAGGACAATAGACGGAACAAATTAGTTCCGTAGGTCCTTCCGTCGCCAGCACGCCGCACCCTCGTTGAGCTCTGGCAGCCTTACTCACCGGTAGGAACACAACACGTTTATTTTAAGAAATATATTAATTTCCTAAACCTTCGCCTAGTGCAGTTCCAGTGGTCATTTTTCTATTGGTTCTTGTGGTTTTGTGCGTAGGTAAACTTACATCTCTCGTGCCATCGCAGCCTTATGTGTATGACAAAATACTAACAGCAGAATGTACAGAATGTAAGAGAAGATTTAAAAAGAAGAACATAATATTGTTTTTGATACTTTATGTTGATGATTTAATATTCTGTACGTTACAAAGAGCGCTTCATTTTGACATAGATATTTACAAACATTAAGTACCAGAGAGTATCAGAAAAACTTTTTAGATTGGTATCTAAAAAGTTAGATACTATTATAAATCATAGACTATGAAATTATATTATCTTTGCTATAAATTATTGTCAGATTTTTATAATTGACATTCTAGATATTTCAGTCATGTGATATATTTAACTTCCGATAAAAACTGAGCTGAAATTATTTATAAATTCAAAATTGTATTCAAGTCATGGCGGCAAAATGTTTACTTTTTCTTGTACTGTTCTCTACACTTCCATATTCACTGTTTGCAGCTCGGCCACTACGGTCAAATATCACCTTCAGTGATCCAATAATGAATACGCTTTTTAACCGTGAGTATGAGTATGCAATTATATAGGTTACGGCGGTTTCAGTCTAGTATTTTATTTATTTACTTCGTACAGAATACACGATATCACAGCGAGACGCCAATGCACTGTAAATAGTGTTAGGTATTGTTAGTGATAACAAGTCATTTTATGATTATAACCTAGGTACGTATTGATCGCCCCTCTCTTTGTTGCATATTCTTTCCGCCCACCACCACCACCGCCATCTGCGGCAATACAATATAATTATGGTGTGCTCACATATTCGCGAACATTTAGCGCCAAGATTGGCTGCATCAGTCACTTGCGAGTTGACTCCGTTAGCCATGTGTGAGCACATCAGCAACACCACCGGAGTCGACAGCAGCCGCCGTGGCCGAATTCGGCCGTGGAGAGTATGATTATTCATCGTACTTTCCAGATTTGAAACCGTTTATTAAAACACCAAGTTGAACACAGCCTGTATAGATTGAATTTTCCTCTCGTTGTTCATTCGATGCCCGCATCCGGTGTAACTGACGAAGCTTTGCGGTGAAGCGTGATGAGCAGGAAATTGATTTTGCGGATTTATGCCTTATAAACCTGCTGTTTGCATATTGTCCCATCCGATGTTACCGATTTTTTTGCCAAAATGATTGTAGTTCATACTTGCTAAAAAGTGAAACTAGAAAAAAATCAGTATCGCTCTCTCGTGCGCTTTCAAGTTCAAATAAAGATGTAGGTACTGCCGGAACATGTGACTTGTCTAAATAAATCATCAAGCTAGATTAATTATTGGCTTTGATGATTACGACTTTTTGCGAACCAATATCTTGCAGTTTGGCGTGGCGTGGCTTGGAAAAGGGCAAAATGCAACGCAAAGAGTCACTATAAAAATAAACTACACATTTCTTCTTCTTCGAATGATTATAATAGTATCAATAAGGTCTGATTTACAATTGATCATTAATTGTCAATTGATCAGCCGGAATTGGATGTAATATTAATAGTCCGCAATGTAAAAGAAGCCACAGAAGCAAAAGCCTTTAATTAATAGGAGTCATAAAAAATATGTTTCTGTTCGTAGCGCCCAGACAGAAGTGCGGTTCAGTGAGCTGCTCGTTCCCGTGCGTGGGCGCAGCGCCGCCGCGCGTGTGCCCCGAGCCGCCGCCCGAGTGCCCCACGGGCTGCGCGTGCGTCACCGACTGCCGCCGCGACGCTATGGTCTGCTTCGAGACCAAGCACTGCGCTGAGAGGAAGAGGCTCTTCAGGAGGACTAAGAAACCTAAGACGTAAAGTACATAAAACATTGATGAATCTTAAATTACTAGTGGTTCTTTATAAAGGGATCGTCTAAATTTATTTTCTAACGTTGAAATTTATACGTAGGTAGTAGATAAATATTGTTATGGAGTAGAAGTGTCTTTCGAAATTCTTGCACGTACCTAACATGATTTCGCTTAACCTTAAACGAACTTAAATTACTTCCTAAAATTTCTACTGTTTTGTAATACACTAAATAATAAAGATTTCAAAAACGATAAATTGTCTTTACATTTGCTTTCAAGACAAAATAGTTATTGTTACTCAAGTCAATGTGCTGAGAGTCTGGTCAGAAGTGCTATTGTTAATCAAATACGTGTAAATGCTCCGAAGATGATTTATTGAGTGACAACAAGAATACAATGTCATGAACATCATGTCATATTTAAAATTATATTTAGAACATTGCATTCCTTATTCAAACATACACTGTAGATGGCGCTGCTGGATATTAAAAAACAACACCCCCACTATATCTAAGCATAGCCATCAGCATCATCAGCATTAAGCGAAACAGGTTTAAAACCAACTAAACATACCTACTACTACTACTTAGGCACAAGTCCTAACTTCTCAAGGAATCTAAAGTGCTTGACAAACCCTAGACCCTTAGTCAGCAAATCGGCTGGCATCTCAGCTGTCGATAAGTATTTTGTTTCTACTAAACCTTTAGCAACTATATCTCTACTAAAGTGATAACGAATGTCAATGTGTTTCGACCTATTGTGAAACACAGGGTTGGCCAATAACTTCAGAGCACCTTGATTATCATTGTATATTCTAATCAATGAAATTTTATTTGTAATTTCATGGTATAATGACCGTAAGTACATAGCTTCTTTGATACATTCAGAAATACTAATGAATTCCGATTCACAACTGCTCAAGGACACGCTAGTCTGTTTCTTACTACACCATGAGATTACACTTCCCGACAAAGTGAAACAATATCCTGAATAGGACCTCCTATCAAGAACATTACTGCCCCAGTCTGCATCAACAAACCCGGTAAGTTTTGAATCAGAATCACTACTATAGGTTTAGGCAATAGTGTTTTGTTTTCTTAAGATAACGCAAAACACGTTTAGCATGAGCCCAATGTTCTTTACCATGGCATTTATTAAACTGGCTCAGATAACCTACACTGAAAGAAATGTCGGGTCGCGTCAAAACTGCTAAGTACATGAGACTACCAATGAGTTGTTGATAAGGTAATTCAGTATCACAGCACTCACCCTTATCTAAGTTCAACCTTTCCTCCATAGGAGTCTGAACAGTCTTACAGTCTGTCATATTGAACTTATGCAACAATTTGTCGACATAATCTTCTTGATCTAAAGTTATAACATTGTTTTCTTTATCAACACAAACATTCATGCCTAAACACTGTTTCACTTGACCAAGATCTTTTAATTTAAATTGTGAAGACAGTACCTGTTTCAAGCATTTTGTTTCTTCAGCGTTGTTTGAAAAAACAAAGAAATCATCGACATATAGAGCTACTACAGTCAAACCGTTATCGTTTTTCACATATAAACAAGGTTCTAATTTAGACCTTGTATAACCATGCTCGGTTAAACAATCATCTACCCTCCTGTACCACGCTCTTGAGGATTGTTTGAGCCCATATATGGCTCGCTTCAACTTAAGTACCTGCCCTTTACCTACAGGCGAAGGAAAACCTTCTGGTTTCTCCATATAAATATCCTCCTCAAGGTAGCCGTTCAGGAAAGCAGTGGTCACATCTAAATGACAAATATCTAAGTTCAACTGCACAGAGAGAGCAAATAAAAGTCTTAAAGTTGTATGCCTTACCACTGGCGCGAATGTTTCCTCATAGTCCACTCCATACTTCTGAGTATAGTCCTTGGCTACTAACCTGGCTCTGAACCGCACATTGCCCTCACTATCATACTTCTTTTTAAGCACCCACTTGCACTTTACCACACTAGAGTCTTTTGGAATACTGACAAGCTCCCAGGCCTGGTTTTCTTCAAAGCTATTCAACTCTTCTGCCATAGCTTGTCTCCATTGCTCTTTCTCTGGTCCGCGTAAAGCCTCAGATAGTGACAGACCACTGGCATCGTCCCTCGGGCTAGCATCTGAACAAAGATTTGAAATTCCATACCTTTCAGGAGCTTTTCTTTGTTCTGTTGTTCTCAGGACTGGCCCGGTTCTCTCAGGAGCAGGAACATTATCCGGAACTGAAACACTTTCCGCTGTGGTATCTGGATCCTCATACTCACTAGGATTGATCGAATCATATGATGTATCAGTTAAAGTTCTGGAATTATCTGGACTCTCATCCCCCACTGAACTTTGACATCCTACCTCAGCTTTCTGTATCTGTGGTTGAACTTCAATTTGACAATATGTCACTTTATTTTCAATAATTTTAACATCCCTTGCTGTAAAAAAGGTTCTCTTTTCTGGATCAAATAGTCTATATCCTTTGACCCCTTCTGGGCCCATAACCTATTGTTAATCAAATACGTGTAAATGCTCCGAAGATGATTTATTGAGTGACAACAAGAATACAATGTCATGAACATCATGTCATATTTAAAATTATATTTAGAACATTGCATTCCTTATTCAAACATACACTGTAGATGGCGCTGCTGGATATTAAAAAACAACAAGTGCGGTTGAGTGAGCTGCTCGTTCCCGTGCGTGGGCGCAGCGCCGCCGCGCGTGTGCCCCGAGCCGCCGCCCGAGTGCCCCACGGGCTGCGCGTGCGTCACCGACTGCCGCCGCGACGCCATGGTCTGCTTCGAGACCAAGCACTGCGCTGAGAGGAAGAGGCTGTTCAGGAGGACTAAGAAGCCTAAGACGTAAAGTTTTTATACATAATTTTGATTTCAATTACACAATGCTCTTATTTATAAGGATTTTCTATATGACATCATTAATACGTGGTTATTACATACATTATTATGGATAGATCATAGAAGTGACGTTGCAAAATTTTGGTCTAACATGTTTTCTTCTTAACTAGTCTAGTAGTAGTTCTTATGTAAGTATCAGATTCATCTATTTAGCTTTCAATTTAAATGTAGTTAATAGGTAAATTGTAATGAAGTAGAAGATTTAGAAGTGTCTTGTAGACGTGAATTTTTTTCATAAATCAATTCTTCTTAATCTTACACGAGCTTAAATTACTTCCTAAAATTTGTATTGTTTTGTAATACACTAAATAAAAATTTCAAAACACTATGAATTGTGTTTACATCCGTTTTCACCACAAAATAGTTATACTCGTATTATTCAATGTGCTAAGCGTCGACCCGAACAGGGTGGCTAGCCGAATGGCACAATCGCTCAAGACGAAAGACGTGTGTACATAAGGAAAGATTTGCGATGTCCGGCGTGGCTTCCGTAAACGCTCACGAAACGAAGCGCTAGTAGATATCTATCTCTATCGCGCTTGCGTATTGGCGCGACAGAGCCAGCGGCGTATCGCTTTCGTTTGGCGTCGGAGAAATGCCATTCGGCTACGGGGCCTGGTGCCGTAGCCGAATGGCATTTCTGCGACGCGAAACGATAACGAAACTCCGCGAAAGGTAGTCTGGCTCCGTCGCGCCAATACGCAACAGCGAGTGTTTTGTTTCGTGAGCGTTTGTGCCATTCGGCTACGTACCCTGATTCGACTTCGCCCGAAGTAGAGAGTATCTCACCATTTATCTATCTCTCAAATAACTAATAACTATACTCACTTTTACTATGACGATATATAAACTTATTTAACGGAATCTTCAACCTCGGCTCATTATCTATTCATATAGTTGAGAACAGTTTAGATGAAGTTGATACGCCCAAGATGGCGGAACGCGACAAGATGCAATTTCCCTAATGGAAGCAGTGCAGCTAAATGAGATGTGTCAGGGAAGCTCTTTTGTGCATTTTATAGCACGAAGTCGCTTTACTGCTTTTATTGTCGGTTTTAAATATATTTTATCTTATTTTTCTGTATATGATTCTATTACATGTGCGTTTATTACTTATTACTTAGTTAAATACACATGTAATTACTTTATCACCTGAATAACGTGTCTTCTTGCTGTGCGCTCTGTAATCTGCAACACCGGCCTAGCCAAAGCGACTATCATTCACGCTCTGTTGCATATTGAGTGTGTTTAGTAAAACGTCCCACTTTGTCGGTTACCATTAAGGCAAGATTTACTTATTTGTATTTTTATATGAATAAACTGACGAAGCCGCTTTATAGCAATCGACAAAGTGGGACGTTTTCCCGTGCACACCACATATTTTTCTATCGCTATTCCGTATTGGTGCGATAGAGCCAGTTGCGTTTGGATCACCACAGAGCGTAAAAAAATTGCGCTTTTGGCTACGGGCCCAGGAAAGTTCCGTTGTGAATTTTATAACAAATAGCAAGCGTCTTACAGCGCTTACTGCCTTTAATCAAATATATTAAATTTTATCTCATTTTCTCCTTACGAGAGTATTAACACGTACCTTTATTAGATAAATGCTATGTGATATGCTTCGTACTCCGTAATATGCACTGGTTACCGGGTTAAGGCGAGCTCATACATATATTGGATGTAACTAGTAAGAAACCTTTCCACGTATCCCGGTCTTGACTCGTTTCCCACCAGTCTTCAAAAGCTTCAAGTTCATCCTCGCCAATGCCGTCGAGATTTGCCGCAATCCCGGATTCGAATTTTCGGGAACCCAGTCGTTTTAGCCCACCTCAAGTGATGAATATTCGATTAAATTTATTTACGTATGAAATAAAACTATGGAAACGGATTAAATCACGTATAATTAATTTACAATTCATCCCGACGTTTCGAACACTTTACAGCATTCGTGGTCAACGGGTGACTGAGGAAAAATTACAATGTGCAAAAACTACCCACATACAAAAAATATTAACGAACCAGGACCACAAATAATATAGATTTTTGAGGAAAGTTCACACTCTATTAGTAAAGCTAAATACAATATTTAAAAAAAATTACCATTACTATGTTAAAAAACAATTAATCAATTAATCTACACATTACACATTACAATTATTTACGTAATTAAGTTAATAACTACCTACTTATCGTTTTTAACATCCAAAAAACGTATTCATGAGTGCATGCCTCGCTCGCAATTCGCGACAGCGCCCTTGCATTACGATGAAACTAGTAGTCTTTTATTCCGCTGGCGACCCTCGTAGCCTTGCCCAATTCATTCCGCTCGATGTGACAAGATTGCACGTTACACGGCTCGCAAAGGGATTGTCTTCCTAGGCGTCTGCAGCGAGTCGATAACGACACAATACAGACAATAAGCAAGCTTAGACATCCATTTTTGTACCTAGCCAACGTGACAATCGCTTACGCTTCGTAAGCGTTTCGTAGCTCTCTCTATCGCCTTTCTGTAGTAGTAGTGCGACACAGCTAGACTGCGTTTCGCTCGCCACTTAACGTCAACGGTTGTCACTTCGACTAGGCCGGTTGATCATATGAAGCAGCAAGAAACATTAACCTTTACTACGCTTTTATCTTCTGCGATAAACTTTCATTTTATTTTTAAAAACAACTAGCTTTTGCCCGCGGCTTCGCGTGCGTTAATTTCGAGAATTGCGGAATGCTCCATACAAACTTCCACCACCCATTTTAGGCAAGTGGGGGTGAGAAAGAGACAAAAAGTAGCCTATATCACTTTCCATCCCTTTAATTATCTCTACCTAAAAAAAATCACTTCTATTCGTCGCTCAGTTTCGCCGTGAAACATGGACAAACAAAAAAAAACACACAAACTTTCCTATTTATAATTTTAGTATGGATGAGTTTTTATCCTTTATTATTTTTAAATAGTTTGGAAAGTAGGGCTGTGGTGTAAATGGACATACTTATCACTACGTTTTTATAGAAGCAATACGTTAAATAAAATGTATTTTTAACTGCCGCCCTTAAATCTCAACAAAGGTGGTTCTCAATTCGTCTGTATTTTTTTTAATTTATTATGTTTGTTCCACGATATCTCCGCCGTTACTGGACCGATTTTCAAAATTTATTTTTTGATTGAATGTATATGCATACAGATTAGTCCCATTTTTATCAGAACCCAGTTTTGATGATGGGATCCTGGAAAAATCGAGGAAACTCCTCAAATCTGAAAGGCAAACATATGGTGATTTTTGTGTTTTTAAAGGAACAGCATGCATTTACGTCCGGAACAGTGACATTTGGTGCAGTGGAACTGCTGATGATGGTCAGAACGGAACTCCTCAAATCTGAACGGCACACTTATAGTGACTTTGGTATTTTTATAAGAACAGCATGCACTTACGTCCAGAACAGTGACATTTGGTGCAGTGGAACTGCTGATGAAGATCAGAACGGAACTCCTCAAATCTGAACGGCGCACTTATAGTGACTACGGTATTTTTATAAGAACAGCATGCACTTACGTCCAGAACAGTGACATTTGGTGCAGTGGAACTAATGATGAAGATCAGAACGGTACTCCTTAAATCTGAACAGCACGCTTAAAATGACTTTGGTATCTTTATAAGAACAGTTTGCGTTTAGGTTCAGAACAGTGACATTTGGTGCAGTGGAACTTCTGATGATGATCAGAACGGAACTCCTCAAATCTGAACGGCACACTTATAGTGACTTTCGTATTTTTATAGGAACAGCATGCATTTAAGTTCAGAACAGTCACATTTATTTGTTATGAGATTTGTTCTCTTTGTTACTATGCTTACATATTGAGTTTTCATATTTTGTCAAGCTCGATTTCTTATAATCGGATATCGGATTCATGAGGAATTGAGGAAACTCTTCAAATCTTAACGGTATACATTCATTTGTGTTTCCATCAAATAATCAAAGATTTATATTAAAAGCAGTTTCAAAATATACGTCCACATTTCTACATAATCCAACATTCGCAAGTACCTTTCACCAGAATCCAAAAGCGGCGGTTTTTAGGGTTCCGTACCAAAAAGGTACAACAGGAACCCTTATGGTGCGACTCTGTCCGTCTGTCACATTGTTAAATATCTCGAGAACTACTTATGCTATCGATATGAAATTTGGAATAGTTATAAACATTGTGAACCTCTACAAGTTGAAAGTATATTTATTTTAAATTAATTAATATAAATGATAGAAAATGGCCAAAATGAAAGGGGGGCAAACTGAAAATTTCAAGTAACTAGGTCAAGTGGGGTACCGTTCGAAAGAGCTCAAATTGTACATATCAAAACCATTTTTTATAATTTTTTGGTTGTGGAAAAAAAATTTTTTTTGAAGGAAAATGCAAAAAAAAATACCGTCCCCCCCCCTTATCTCCGAAGTTTACTAACATAAATTTATGAAATTTTCACCAAACATGGCTATTATAATGAATATAACAGGAAAAATAAAATCGTACACGTATCTTGAAAACTTTTTTTTTATTTATAAAAAACCTTTCAGATTTACATTTTCAATTTCAACGCCCTTGCGGGTGTTTATTGTACCTGTATTTTTTAACAAAATAACAATGAAATTACCTACTTTCAAATAGAGACAAAATGGTTAAAATCGGTTCACGCAATAAACAATTTTCCATAAAAATCATCTTCCATACTAGCTCGCGCGCATTAGTTTACTCAATTTGCCGATAGATGTCGCTGTACGTTGAACGCTCATTTCCTACATCGCGTTTTTCCTGATATAATGAGGTCGGTTCCGGAGCGTCCTTGCGACATGTCGTAAGTCGTAAACTATTGAAGTCGAATAGTCTTGATTTTATTTGGACGTCGTCTAACAATAAAATTGTATATTAAAATATTACTTGTTATGTGGGAAATTGAGTCTTGAGGGATTTAGTCAAATCTGTAGAGTTCTATGAATAACATTTTGATGATTCAACTATTGAAAGTTTGTACGGAACCCTCGGTGAGCGAGTCCGACTCGCACTTGACCGGTTTTTTTTTCTTAAAAATTATATTTGTACCTATAAGTGAAACACCACGCGATATTGTCTAATTCAGTGACCATTGCAAAGTAAAGTAAACTTTAGAAGAGAACAATTTTAAGGCATTTTTTAATAATAATAATAATTGACGACAGACGTGTCAAATTTATATTCATCGCTAAGAAAATATGTACCCTAATGGATTGTACATAAGTTGTATTATCGCTAACTTAGTATTGTGTTTCCACTTCGTGACACGGTTTATCCGCACCAGTTGCCAAAGAAAGTAAAACCAAACAAATGAGAGAGTTTTCCTACATAAGTAGTTATTAGGTACACGAAAATACTTTCTTTTTCTCAAACAACATTTATATCACCTTTCTTGACACGAAACCGTGACGAAGGTAAACAAGGAAAACAAAAATTAAGTCTTAGAGGGCCCTATAAATCTCCTTTTGCAATTACGATGTAGGCTTAATGCCGACGAATGCGGCTTGGGTAAGGTCTGCCATAAGCATAAATAAATAAATACTTATATATTTGCAGGAAATTAATACATGGTGAAAGCTGAAGGAGTGCAAGGCATTGCAGGGTAGAGCCAAAACTTAAAAATCTGTTATGTACAGTTAAGTGCAAAAATGTCTCATTAAGTATATTCGTCTCATAAATTTAGTACTAGTAGTACTACTCTTATTACAAAGGATTAAGACGCTTAAGGGACATATTTTTGAGTCAGATTATGTTCTTACAAAATGTATGTGTGTGATCGGCCGAGTACAGAATATTCAGCAAACTAATTTAAGCTACATATTTCTAACTATCTTTTTAACCCCCGACGCAAAAACGACGGGATGTTATAAGTTTGACGTGTCTCTCTGTGTGTCTGTCTGTCTGTCTGTCTGTTTGTCTGTCTGTCTGTCTGTTTGTCTGTCTGTCTGTCTGTGTGTGTCTGTGGCATCGTAGCTCCCGAACGGATGAACCGATTTAGATTTAGTTTTTTTTGTGAAAGCTGAGTTAGTCGGGAGTGTTCTTAGCCATGTTTCATGAAAATCGGTCTACTATGTCGCGGTCGGGGTTTTTTTTTCAAAATTTTAATTTTGTGGTTAGGTTATTGTAAATAAATAATTTATGATATTTTGAAATAAAAAAAAAAAAACTAATAAGCTACATGCCTAATATTTGCCGAATATTCGTTTGTGAGTTTCGTGACATAACCAATACAATACAACATAAAAATATCGGAAAATATTTTACATTTTCGAAAAATACTTCATCGCGTTAGGTACATTGACCGGTAGGGTAAATCAGACTGCACTTCAACCCAACTGAAAATTTCACGACTGCGACCCAGTACTCCAGTGACCCTGCCTGCTGCGCCGCGGTCCCGGGTTCAAATCCCGGTAAGGGCATTTATTTGTGTGACGAGCACAGATATTTGTTCCTGAGTCATGGATGTTTTCTATGTATATAAGTATTTATATATTATATATATCGTTGTCTGAGTACCCACATCACAAGCCTTCTTGAGCTTACCGTGGGCCTCAGTCAATCTGTGTAAGAATGTCCTATAATATTTATTTATTTACTTTATTTATAATTTTCATTTTGTCGTGCAATTTCCATACAACTTACACTCAGATTGCAGTCCATCTTTATCGGCCATAACTCTGGCCATAATACGCCCGCTTCTGTGATTCATTTTCGTTACAAATTCATAATAAGTGTTTTATTTTGCCAAAGATTAATCCTGGAAAGATTTAGGTATAATACTTACTTTTATCGTGTAATGGGTTTTTCTGTGCTCTGAATTATTCCTTAACTAGTAGTAGCAAGGTTGCTTTTGCTACAGCATTACTGTGTGAAGTAAATATTCATCAAATTTACGTTTTCGGCATTGAATCAAACAATTTATTGTGAAGTGTTCATTGTTCCGTGTTAACGTGTTTACTTTCTGCTACAGTTTAATGTTGTTGGTTTAAAAGCAACCGCTGATTGTTTTGATACGATGAAAATAGATGTTGTTAGCAACAAGTTATGAATATTAGTAATAGACTGGAGGCAAAATGGGTTGGGTTGATTGTTTTACGCGTTTAGCGCGCGGTTGTTTTCACGATCAACGCTGCACGCTGCATCGTCGAACGCTTGCGATCAACGAAATGTAATGTCAATAGAAATTGCGAACAATTAGGATACCACAGACTAAACTATAAGTGCTGACTTTTCAGTGTTAGATAGTCTTTGACACTTAGTCAACTATAATATTTCATTACAGTTCACTTTTAGTTAACTGTAATAATTTCAAAAATAGAACTTCATACAAGTTCTTTACTAATTTGCGATACCTGGCAAATTTTTTGCATCTGAAACACATTTTTTTTATCTATCGCGTTATCGAGACCAATCAGAGATGGTTATTACAAACAATTGGTTGCCAGGTAATTCGATGTTGATACAACGGTGAACGACGCTATTAACATTAATTTTAACTTGAATGATGATATTTTTCGTCCATTGACGATGAAAATTATGACTCATAGAAAAAGTATTGTATACAATAGTGATATAATTAAGCTTTTCACTCTCGAACCGTACCATTAGGCCACGAAGCTTGCTTGCTGAAACATGGTACTCGACTGAAAAGCTTTGTATTATGTCACGATTGTATAATAGTACATTACTACAGAGGCCGGGACAAAGGGGGTTGCCAGCCGAAGACATATAGACGGCCGAGCGAAGCGAGGCCGGATAGGTCTGAGGCGGGCAACCCCATTTCCCGCCGAGGTATGTATAGTGCTTTTCTCAAACATGGTATGAAATAAATAAAGTCTACTGAAAATAGTAACTTTGGATGGCTGTATCTCCTAAACGGTGCGTCGTAGCGCAAAAATAATCGAATTTTCGTTCCCCTTTGTAACCCTGTCTGTATACGCTTATAAAAAAACAAAAAGTTAAAAAAAAATTCAAAAAAAACGAAATTTTTTTTTTGTATGAAAACGCACCCAAAATCAAATATTGTCTAGGGCCCGTACCAGTTGCAGTCGGCACGTCTATAAAGCCCCTTATATTTTTTTTTAATTGGCTAAATACCTGGATGTTATGTCACAATTATCTGTGTTTGGAAATTAAAAAACCGGCCAAGAGCGTGTCGGGCCACGCTCAGTGTAGGGTTCCGTAGTTTTCCGTATTTTTCTCAAAAACTACTGAACCTATCAAGTTCAAAACAATTTTCCTAGAAAGTCTTTATAAAGTTCTACTTTTGTGATTTTTTTCATATTTTTTGAACATATGGTTCAAAAGTTAGAGGGGGGGGGACGCACTTTTTTTTCCTTTAGGAGCGATTATTTCCGAAAATATTAATATTATCAAAAAACGATCTTAGTAAACCCTTATTCATTTTTAAATACCTATCCAACAATATATCACACGTTGGGGTTCGAATGAAAAAAAAAAAATCAGCCCCCACTTTACATGTATGGGGGGTACCCTAATAAAACATTTTTTCCCATTTTTTATTTTTGCACTTTGTCGGCGTGATTGATATACATATTGGTACCAAATTTCAGCTTTCTAGTGCTAACGGTTACTGAGATTATCCGCGGACGGACGGACGGACGGACGGACGGACGGACGGACGGACGGACGGACGGACGGACGGACGGACGGACAGACAGACATGGCGAAACTATAAGGGTTCCTAGTTGACTACGGAACCCTAAAAAGAGGACTTTGCCGGCCTTGGCCTGCAAGGTTTGTAAGAAATTCCATTATCTATCAATCGTCCTAGCCGCACCTGCAACATCATACTTCGCTGCCAATTATAAGGCACATAACATCAATATTTCATACCATGTTTGAGAAAAATACTATAACACACTCAATGTATCGCAGGGCCCATCCAGTTAATTAATGAGTTAGCTAATTGCCTCAGTGAAGATAGCGAACGTGAAAGGGTTCATTCTATTAATTGCGTAAATTGCGTTTACGTTTTATAGGACCCTAAAGTTGTCTAAGTACTTCCTTTTCGATACTGCCATCATCGGAACAGTATACTAGCCAATGTCACATTCGCGTAAGCGTAGTGGTTGACGCTAAACGTAAACACCGATCGAAACATTCAACAACCGATCGATCATGACATTTTGTAATTCTTGTATTCTTTTATTTTTATTTTATTAGTGTAAGTTATGTTAGCGTATACACCTGTAAAGGTATTGTTCAGTGGAACTGTTTTATAATATGCACCTGTACCTGCTATTGTAACCTGAATTAACATATACGCAATAAATCATTCATTCATTCATTCATTCATTCATTCATTCATTCATTCATTCATTCATTCATTCATTCATTCAAACGAAGTCTGACTCTGTCGCACTAACGCGGAAGAGCGATAGAGATATAGCTACGATAACGATATTACATGTAGTAAGCGTTTGTGCATTTGGCTAATTTCCCTGTAGTGGTGCGACAGATCCAGACTGGGTTTCGATTGCCACGTATAGCGTCAACGCTTATCACTTACGGCCCAGCCACGACATTGGTCTAAGCGCGACAGCGGTGAGCGGCAGCCATACGTGCGAATGAAAAGTCCCATCGCTGTGTCTCGCTCCAATGTATGGCCGCCGCTCACCGCTGCCGCGCTTAGACCAATGTCGTGGCTGAGCCGTTAGGCTATAGTAGGCTATTGCACAACACCCTGCATTTTCTGATTAAGCACTGAGACTTGGCACAGTTATTCCTTAATATATCGCATGCCCTATTTTGTCTAGTTTTAGAGAAATATGGTTTCAAAAGAAGCGCGGCGGCGCCAACCTTCCTCCCCTCCTCCCTTCAAAATTAAGGGGGGCTATCGATGCCTCCCGGTCTTAATCTACTCAGGGCCATCCAAGGAACAACTGTGCCAAGTTTCAATGCTTAGTCAGAAAATACAGGGTTCCCATACAATACATTACAATAGCCTCCCTACTAACTAGGACACCAGGTGCCGTAGCCGAATGGCATTTCTGCGACGCGAAACGAAAACGAAACGCCGCGAAAAGTAGTCGGGCTCTGTCGCGCCAATACGCAAGAGCGATAGAGATAGATATCTACGAGCGTTTCGTTTCGTGAGCGTTTGTGCCATTCGGCTACGGGGCCAGGGTAATTAGCTGAGATGCAAATCGTCTGCGACGAAGCGACCGAAAGTCTTATTTTAATAATAAGGAAAAGTGATAATCATAAAGTTTCATTTCCTTCCTACGGCGCAAACGGTTGGTATTTTGAGTCTGCTCTAAAGGAACTGTTCGGTAAATATAGGATAGGACATTGGTTCGATTCCAACTCTGGACTCTGGTCTGGCGGGCTTCCTTAGTTCTTCTGATACTTATGCCATTTTTATCTTATCTTATCACAATCATAAGTTAATCGAAATCATAACTTACCTTGGTGCGCGCGAGTACCTAAATAAAACTAAGGAAACGGAATATATTCCATACAACGAGATGAATAAGAATATCAAATACGAGTATGTTATCCCGTTAATGATACAATTCTTTACCTTAGATGAGCACATGGTGAGTATGAGTACTTGGACTATTATATATTCTGTGGTATGAGGTATGTTCGAGTTTCCATGAACTAGAATCAGGTCAGCAGAGTAATGAGTTCAAGACTTTATTGGCAGCCATACGTTTCGCGCTATTGCCTTAATGGTGGGTGCGAGGGGTGTGACGGCAAGAAATATGATGGCTACTTTGTTACCTGTTGTATTTGATGTACAAACGATAGGTGATTAGTTTGGAAAAATGAGGTAGGTAACTATTACGAAGCATACTCGTATTTTAGTCGTTTTATTTGTATCAATGACAGACAGTTGGGTTTAAACACCTTAAATGTAGTAGGGTTACCAATAAGGGTTACCAATGCACTAGAAATATTGTAAAAAGTTAAAATTTTTCTCAACATATAGTGAAGTTCCGGTTTTGTAAAATTATCTGTTTCATTTTGAATTGAGCTATCTAGTTCAGAAATAACTCCGAGGACCATTTATACTGTCACAGTTGACAACGTTTCAAAATTTTCAATGTCCCTAAATCGAAAACCATTTTCACATTAAAATAGCAGTTTTTGAGAAAAATAAAAAATAGGTGTATCTTTAAAAATTGAGTTCCTTCAAACCAAACAATAAAAAATAGTACTTAGTCGAAAATATGAAATGTTGTCAATATGCGACCCGAATAGAAAGGCATGCAAATGTCAAGGAAATAAATAAACGGAAAGTTTGTTTCGTAAATGGGTCGCAGTACGCATTTAAACCACCTTTTCTAGTAGATACTTACTTAATTTTGTTTTAAGTAGGTATTAACCATCGTTTACGTCCCGCGTCAGATGGAACACAATTGATGTCATTGCCATAATATTTTGCTTTGTTTCTTAAAACCTTAGAATGAAATGTGAACCTCCCTTTAAAATTATTTCCATGTGACAAGGGTCATTATTATGATGTTTATTTTAACTAACACTGTATTTAGTAATACTTATAATTTAAGACCTATATTGTTGTAGGTATTTCTTAGTATTTACGTTTAAGGGTCCACTGAAAATCAGCGTCGTGGCACTAAGTGCTCCGACACATGCTGAGTGGAATCCTTTTTGGAACAATTTATTAATTGTCATAATTGCAATAATTGTACAAAGTATGCTGTTGTTTCAAATAAATAATTTTCATTTCATTTCATAAATAAATAAATGGTCGGGTTTTCTACTCGTAGGCGTTTTTGCTACACACGGTTGTTCTCATAATCTATCGGCTACGTTCGTAGCAGTCGTAGCGCGTGGCCGGCGCGGCGTAGCAGGAGCTGGTTTATTACGTCTTCTGGGGGGTTACCATGACGTGCTAAAGCCGTTCAGTTTAGGTTGAGAGAGAGGACGGAGCTATGTAACTGCTATAGCTGTGTCCCTTTCTCTCAACCTAAACTGAACGGCTTTAGCACGTCATGGTAACCCCCCTGTTCTACTTTGTACTAGCAAAATTCATTTTATTCCGTTTTGTCACAAATTCCATACTAATATTATAAATGGGAAAGTGTGTGTCTGTTTGTTTGTCCGTCCTTCACGGCAAAACGGAGCGACGAATTGTCGTAACTTTTTAAGTGGAGATACAATAAGGGATGGAGAGTGACATAGGCTACTTTTTGTCTCTTTCTAACGCGAGCGAAGCCGCGGGAAAAAGCTAGTCGACTAAAAATTCAATAAGCCAACTGACTATACGTTTAGATAATTGTCGTGACGAACTGGAATGTATTATATTTTGTAAATAAATTGAATGAAAGCCTTAATTGTGTAGGTACAAGTTTTTTGAAAAACGCTCCTCGCGTCTTCATGAATGAAACAATCTGTATTTCATACTGAATGGTAGTTAAAGAAAATGAAAAGGCAGATAAAATCACAGTTTTACTTTAATTGTTTTAATACAGAAACAGGTACAAAATATACAACATTAATACAGGCGAAATTATTCCCTGCGAGTAAGAGATTCCGCGAATACTCTGTAATGGCAATGGCATTTTAATTAAGGTTCCACTTCTGAAATATGTGGCTACATTTGCAAATGAGATTATGAAACAATTCAAAGACTTAATGAAAGTGTCAAGTTGTAAATGTAAGTGTTAACAAATTCATAATTATAACTCCGCATAAGACATACATTGTTAAGTCTAAGAAAAAAACGGACATCTGAAACATTAAGAACAAATAATGCTCGATCAGATGGCGCCTAAACATATGATTTATGCTCGGTTTAGATGGCGTTTATTAATATTAGACAGTTTAAACACATGTCAAAACTAAGTTCGATTATAGCTGTAATACGTACTTTACAGCTAAAGAAAAATTGTTCAGCACCTATGGAAAAATGGGTTTGAGGAGAAACAGGCTGATTTTCATTTGAAAAAATATTCCAAGATTTTCTTTAGCCTACCACTTGAACACAATGGGTAATGAATTTCATGATCGCCTATAAGCATTGTCGATTAAGGCCGACTCGGCATACACAATACATCAATGAGAAACGGTTATCGCGAAGAACTGAGAGCTTTACAAAGAAAGAATAATAAAATATAAAGGGCTTTCTAAATGGGCCCTACTTTCCCTAACATGTGATGCAATGCTGAAATTAAAGACCTGCCCCTCTAGCACAACTTGCCTTGTCGCGCGCGAGTCCATACTTGAAGTCGCGCTTGATGTATGGACTTGCGCGCGACAAGGCAAGTTGTGCTAAAGGGTCTTGTGGCTACACCCAACATCGACGATACTATAGCTTTCCGTCTCCGCTGGCTCGAATGACATTTTAAGAATGGAGGATGATCGCGGCGCGAAAAGAGTATTCCTAAAGGTTTCTCAGCAGGACGGGCGCCATGTGTGAGTGGTGCTAGGTATCGCTGGAGCAGTGCTGTTGAAACGGATTTGGATGATCCCTAAAGTAGTATATAACTGGCAGGATGTCGCTCAGAATCGAGATACTTGGAAACGTGTCGGAGGCCAAAACTAGTTTTGGGTCGCTGCGCCAATAATCAGTACCTAGTACATGTGATTAAGAGACACTGATAGTTCCCGGCCGCATATTGCTGTGAAAATATAGCCCGTTTAGAAGTCCCTCAACTGTAGTGCGTGGGTGAGGCGTATCACACTATTTACAATAGTCACCTACATTTTATCATTAGAAGTAGGTACATACCTAAGCTACAATCGCCTAAATAAGGCACTGGTCCCATCGCGAGCTAGTAAGATATGAGCTATCGGCTATAAAAACGAACATAGCTACTAGCTCATAGCTTACTAGCTCGCGGTGGAACGTGCCTAAGATGGGAACTGGAGGCACAAGTGAAACATGTATTTTATATACAGGTCTAAAGCAGATTTTGCAGTAATAATGTATAGTTATACAAATATTTATACAATATATATCCAATTACAATACAGGTATCTATATACAGGAGGAATTCATTTACATAAGTTGATAACATTCAACTTATGGACATTTTAATTACACCAATATATGTATGTATACAAATATTATTCTAATCGTTAAATTACAATTTTACGTCATTTATCTATATAAACGTATGTGTTTTAGATAATGTAAACAAGTGTTGTTATAGATAATTCAGTAATTATACTGTCATACAGTAGGTATACATTTTGTTTGAATAAATAAATAATTTAGAATGTTAATACTTTTTACAAAAGAACTGTCCACTGATACGTAGTAACTACTAGGTACAGTCTCAGCACAGAATATATAATAGTACAAGTACCTACAGAAGGCTCACTCCTTTGATGTTCACAAAACGCCGCCATTCTAAATTCTTACCTACATTAACAAACGGACCGCACGCGTGCAGACGACATTGAATTCTATTGCGCCGCGCGAAGGTCGTCGCCACTGAATGGGCCGCGAACTCGCGGCCGCCGGCATGTACTTGTAACGCGGCGAAAGGATCGCGGAGTGAGCCGCCCCTGGTCTCAGTCAAAATCTTTGTTTACGCAGGGAAGTCCACAGCACAGACTTCACATTGACTATAGTATAGGGCTTATAGGCATATCGAGGGTATATCTTTAAGTCCAGCTACTTTCAATAGCTTCCGAGTGCGGGCGAGTATACCGCTTAGGCTCACCAGTATAGAATGGCCATTCGAAAGCTTAACATTTGAGATTATACATATAGCTAGCCCACACTCAGGTGTAAGATGTAATTGGCCTGTTAATTGGGGAACATGCTTTGTGTTCCTGTGTGGCGCTTTAGGCGCTACTGCATCAGGTGGGTTCCAGCGAACCTTCCTTTGTCTTCTCGTGTGGGCTGCCCTCCGCGTCCCCGCTGTTCCCGCTGTGCACTGCTACCGACGTCAGCGGCACCTGTCGATCAATATAAGAAAACAATCTGGAGAGTTGACTGTGATGACTGTTATTATGCGACGTAACTTTCTTTGCAAGCCATTTTTGGGTAAGACAGACATTTTCACCAGTAAAAGGAGTACGTACACCACTCTGGTGTGTAAGCAGTACTTTGATATAGGTATACAATTATACATGCGTAGAGTAGATATTTCGCTCACTAACCGAATTGATATTAGATTCAATAGGCGAAAACAAAGAAAGACTCGGCTCTATTTTAATATGTATTGTGTCTCCAATAATATTTATGTTCATACTATAATAGTATTTTATACAATCGTGATGTAATACAAAGCTTTTCAGTCGAGTCTATATGTTTAGGCCACGAAGCTTGCTGAGGTATGTATAGTGCTTTTCTCAAACATGGTATGAGAGTGAAAATAAATAAAGTTATTTATTTATTTATTTATTTATTTATTATTCAAATAAACGGTGCGTAACGTAAAACCAAAGCGCAAAAATAAAAACAATTTTCGTTAGCACAAAAACAAAAAAAAGACAAAAAAAAAAATATTTTTTTAGGCGACGACGTAACAACGCACCGTTGCGTCGTCTGACACGGCGTAGGGTTCGGCAGGTTGCCGCGGAGGAAACACCACGCCCGTACCAGTTGCAGTCGGCACGTCTATAAAGCCCCTTATAGTTTTTTTTATAATTGGCTAAATACCTGGATGTTATGTCACAATGTGAAACTAAAAAATAAAAACAATAGGTATAGCACTAAAACAGCGTATCTGTGTTTGGAAATTAAAAAACGAACTGAGGACTTTGCCGGCCTTGGCCTGCAAGGTTTGTATGAAATTCCATTATCATCAATCGTCCTAGCCGCACCTGCAACGTCATACTTCGCTGTTAATTATAAGAGTCGTTCACCGTTGTATCAACATCAATTATTTAGCAACCAATTGTTTGTAATAATCGTCTCTGATTGGCCGATAACGCGACAGATAAAAAAAAATGTGTTTCAGATGCAGTGGGTAATTTGCCAGGTATCGCAAATTAGTATAGAAATTGTATGAAGTTCTATTTTTAGTGAAATTATTACAATGTTAACTAAAGTCAACTATAATGAGCTTATTATAATTGAGTCGGAACTGCCATAGAGAACACTGAAAAGTTAGCACTTATAGTTTTGTCTGTGGTGTCCTAATTGACAGATTACAGTCGACAAGTAGAAAAAGTATATTTCAGAAAGATATCCATACGTACGCTTTGTTCAACAAATTTATTAAATTTATCCTAAAGATTTGGACAAGAACAATTTAAGTTCTATCAGTCCTAAACAAACGTTTGTAAGGCTAGTTAGTTAGTTTAGGTTAGTCAGCGTTTGTGAAATTAATTCGATATTAAGGAATTAGATCAATAGCATATCAAGTACCTACCAGTTCGCTGGACGATAAATATCAGCTTGTCAGCTAATCGCAGAAGCAGCTAGTAACAGTGGCGAATAATGTCTGAAGTACAATAGCAACATACCATAGACACAGCAGTGCAGTGCATGTCGGAATGTCGCGGCGGCGGCGATAGCGTCGCGTCGTACCGCAGATCGAGTTGTAGCATGAAGACTGCAGCCGCCAGCGTGGATACTGACACTGATAGCTGCGCGCCCGCCACTCCTATGCACGTACTGCTGCCGCACCTGTTGCAGGAAATCTATTTTAATTTTAAAAGTGTCGTTAGGCGAAAAACGGTCGATATTCGATAGTCTGTAAGCCAACAGAGGATTTACCATGTTCGATATGTTGCCTCTATGTTGCATTTGGTAATTTTAAGTATGGCGGAAAGGCAGCATGTCGAAGGTGGTTCGAGGTAGATCCTCAGGAATTTACTAGTAAACACGTAGCCAGGACGAAACAGTAATGAAACGACTCATACGCATGGATTACTTGGATTAGTGATAACATGGATTTTACAGACAGTATCATTTGTGTCGCTTAACTTCAAACCTGGGTAAATCTATTCTGCTTTAAGGTTGAATATATAAAAAATATAATATGATCAGAAAGATAATCAGAATCTTATAGCAGAATGGATTTACCCAGTTTTAAAGTTAAGCGACACATTTGCGTAGCATCATCGCCACAAAAAAATATTTGTATGCCTACAGGCAAAGCATAGCGACACTGACACAACTCCATGTAAGATCTATATGTACCTATGTTTACAAATAAAATATTTATGATTTATGATTAATGATCATTTACGGAGTAATGACAATTCTTGACTATGCACTCAGATATCGTTTTCAACAATTTCTAAATTAGGTTTAAATAGATCCAATATACATTAAAGGCGGTTTCCGGTAACATCACTTATAATTTAATAACAACAAACTAAGGGACAGCACTTCCAAGACCAAGAACTTGAAAGACAAATTAGGATGCAAATCTCTGTTTTACCCACGCACTTTACAACCGGCTTAGGGTTTGTTTAATCCCCGGCAGCGGTGGATAGTAAGTCCTTTTACACGGTGCGAGGACTCGAATACGAGTTTTATTCCATTGCGGTATTTAATTGCTGAATATGTAACCATAACATTTAATTCCTTTTAAAAGTTGATACCACTTGAGTTGAGTTGACTTGTTGAGTGGCACTGAAACATGAGTAGTTTCATGTGCTCTGCCTACCCCTTCATGGGATACAGGCCTGATTGTATGTATGTATGTAAAAGTTGATATCTGACGGGATGAGCTGAAGGTCCTTTCACCTGCGGCTATTACGTATAATTAATCATATTATTTGTGTCCTGTCATGTTCGTCATGAGCACGGGTTTTCGCAAATAAAATCGGCTATTCTTTTTTTTTAAATATAAATGGGCTTACCTACTCTTGGCCACAGACTAGCCACAGACTTGGCCAAAGGCAAAGACGTCGCCTACGATGGAGTGAGCTCGTCCAGAAGATGCCTATTCACTCTTGATTTGAAGGTTGCCGGGTTATCTGAGCTCGGAAATATAGCCGCCGGTAAGGAATTACACTCCTAAGCCACATGCGAGCACATGAACGTACTCAAAAACGGAGTTAAAAATAATCACCATGGTAGAATTCGGCCGGGAGAGAGAGAGAGAGAGAGAGTATGTAATCTTAACAGTCCGTGTAACTAAAATCGCATGCGAGTTCGCTCGCAGTAAATGAGGCTTACCTAAAGCTCGTAGGCAAATTGAATGGAATAGTTAAGTATATATTTGTTTACCTACTGTAACTAAACCTTAATAAACAGAAGCCTCTGCTTTACATTGAAATCCACATCTAGTTAATTAGACAAATAGCGCTAATTCATATAAGTAAGTACTTTTATGTTAGAGTATCTAATAAGTAATTAATTAGGTTCGGCTTGTTTGTATCTTGTAATAGGACGGCTTCTTTGATTGAAATTGATATGTTTATAGCATAAAATTTAATTGGTTATTAGTTTGGAGTTATCATAGTGAACAGTTGTCTCTAGATTTTGAAATTTGCCTCCTAAAATTAATGATAGATTAATACTGTCTGTGTGGGCCACGCTTCTGGGTTTTACATGGGTATAGTCTTAAACCTCGCATGCAGTAGTAAAAGATTCCAATTTGCTCAATATACATTGCACTGTAACTTCAACGTAACTTTTTATCCGTCTATTCGATTTAACAATTAATCAGTTAAGTACATCTGTCGGCTCATTCGAGCATAGAACAATCAATTGGAATTGTCCATCAAACCAAACAATTTACGAATAAACCGTAGAAATGCGATCCAATCGTCTATTAATAAAGGAACCGCCGCTCGCGTAAACAATGCGTGGCCTTTCGACAATGCGCTATTAACAGGGCGTGTAGCCAACAGTACAATTGTTCACGGTCCGTGGCGTACGATACAAAATCGCCTCTGTCGCACCATACGGAAGACCGATAGAGAGATGACTATGATACTCCACACACCGTGAATTACTATTATTATTTGGTTCTTTTGGCTACGGTCCCTGGAGTGCTCTCACTTGTTTTGAGAACTATTGCTGCTTTAAATCTTTTAATTGGTCATTCGGAGTATTCACTATGATGTGCTTGTTATAAAGTTTTATGACTAGTGGGTATACATTTTATTGTGTTCCTTGAAATGCTTTTACACAACGGTTTATTTTCACATTTCGCATTTATTAGAGGGACAATAGGGCAGGAGGAGTTAATTTGTTGCAGTTATTCGGTTGCCGATTGAGCTAAATAATACTTACTTACTTAGGTACCAAGGGCGGATCCAGCATTGTATCCATTCCAGGCATTGACCAAGGGGTCCAAAGTCCTTTACGGGGCACCCCACTGCCACGGTTTCCAGTACTTGCCCAGAAGATGACGGGAACCGCCGATACCACTGGTATTTTTTCTTACTTACACGATATTTTAAAGCGACTTGATACAAAAGGCCAGAATAGCGATGTGGGCCGCCAGAACTGTCACCCACGGCAGCGTGAGAGGCATGAGAGGCCCAGCGCTTGCCAGGGGGCGCCCTACGATTGAAGCGTTCCCTTAAGGACGGCCAGTTGCCGATGCCACCTGGTATGGTTTCAGGTACTTACCCGATCTTCAAGGGTGACCTGATACATCGCAATGTGAGCTGATAGAGCTGTCGCTTACACCAGCGTGAGGGGTACGGCGGCGCACGGCGAGGGGCCTAACGCTCGTGCGCGGCGATACCCCTAGTTACCCTAGTACGTTATTGCTTCTTGTAGGCAGGAACTTACCCAATATTCAAAAGCGACCTGATACAAAACGCCAGCATGGCGATGTGAGCTGTCAGAGCTGTCGCCCACAGCAGCGTGAGAGGCACGGCGGCGCACGGCGAGGGGCCCAGCGCTCGCCAGGGGGCGCCCCACGTGCGCGGGGCCCCTGCCCGCGACGACGGCCAGCCGCCGAAGCCACGACTGTAGTATACTGAAGTTGCTGCAAAATTAAAGTGATATTATTGCGTTTATCCTGTATGCTTAGAATAAATTTAAAAGTGGAAAATGTCTGCCTTGGGTGAGACTTGAACTCACGGCCTCTGGATCAATATTCCAGTTTATTTTTTCCACTACTTGATGGGACCCGTAGGTAATTTCGCTGGCTTGGTTGTCTTGGTGGCTCAGTTGGCAGAGCGCTGGAATATTGATAATCAGAAGTTAAAAATTTATCCTGTATGTCTATGTAATTAGGATTAGGCATGGCATAAAGTTTATTTTTCGTTTGATCCATTTTCCTAGTCGTAAGCTATGCACGTCTAATGCACCTATTTTTAAATTAGTAGCAATTGAGTGCAAAATAAAACCTGTTATATGTAATGGATTTGCTAAAGATTGCTTACTTGGCAGATCACGATCCTTGTCTTAATTGAATTAATTGAGATTATAGTGATCTTAAAAAGGTTCGTTTCTCTCCACAACGTATGATGTAAGTGCATACCCTAATAATATCGAAGTACGTACTTATCGTTTGTTACATTTGCGGAGTAGTTTTTGGCTTTGTGCTACTCATGTTTCCCTCGTAAAATAGGCTCAAACTCTAACCCTGCTTGACATTAACATTGTTTGGCACTTTAAGTCGAATCGAAGTGCTGACTTTTATATCCATATAATTTAACCGTCTCGAAAAAGTCATATTTTTGCTATTTTTGCGTTTGTGTCCTTGCCTTGAAAGCCTCGTATAGCTCAAGACTTATTACAAGCACATAAGCATTTTTATCTGTCGCGAGCTTCACTTGTCGACTCTGTGGAGTAAGTCGTTCTAGCATCGGTTTGTTTACTGTGTTTAGCTCAAAGAACATCAAATCACTACGTTTTAGTTTAGCCACCAACAGCGACGTTTCCCGGACATTGTATTATCAAGGAGCGTCTGAAACGGTATGGTATTATTTATCTGTTTTGGAATATATCGCTAATTTAGGTGTCAATATTATCACAAAGAGCTACAACTATCCCTCTATAAAAAAAATATTGTACATAACGCTAATAATCAAAACGTCAATAAAACAGCTGACTACGATGCCATCCAATTAATCAAATCTATACGAAACGTCTCTCAATGGCGGGAGGCCTTTTACAACCGCGCAGGACATTCTACGAATTCAGGCCGCTCGTAAACCCTCATCGACGCACGGCGGTGTACAGATTCCAGATAACAAGGAAAATTGTGCATCAGTTCAAATTCGACTTTTGAAACCTTGTTTCATCATATTTTTAGCGTTGTATTGCAACGTTTTATTACAACACCTTAATTGCAGTGGCTCTGATGGGTGCCCTCTATTTCGCCTATCATTAATTCGCATAACAGATTTGGCATAACATAATTGTTCATAACATTGAATAAGTATAATATTAAAAATGCATAATTCTTATTTCGCATAACAATGAATCTGCATAATTGAAATTTGCATACTATTATTTCGTATAACTTTAATTATCCTAAAATGAATTGCTATACTTAGTAACTGTATGGAGCAAGCGATTGGATCAATCAGGGGCTGATTTTCCAATTTCGAGCGCTCGATTTTGAGTGTTTAATTTTATACTGTCTCACTTAACAAGCATGAAAAAAATAGGGGTAACTAAGGTACATCAGGGCAAAATCTCGAGTGGGGGGCAAATGTAACTGGTCAATTTCTTCCATGTTTTACAATGTTTGCATTATTAAAAAAAAGCTGTTTTTTTTTAAGAAACATACATGCATTTATGAACTTAACTGCTAATCTTAAATTAAAAAGATTATTTCAGTTAAGGAGTCTTTATTTTATTTATACATTACTTATCAAGTTTTTTGTTTTCCATAAGTGTTTTTCAGAAAATAGAGTGTCTATCAGTTATGTAGTAGGCGTGTTCAGTGGATACATGTAATAATGGAGTATTAAACGTTATGCGTAATAAACGGTATGCCAATTCATATTAGGAGTACTTATGCGAATTAATATAGACAGGCAGGTTCATGTGCTCTGAATACTTCGTTTGTGAACAAAGGCGTGAGTTTTGACACGACCACGGGACACTGCTACCTTCAAGTATTTGACCATCAAATGCTGCGCTCATATCGTTTTCCCTCTACGTAAAAAAGGTAAGGTATTGGAGAAAAGCCATTGATTTGGAAGCATTTATTTTACCTCTCAAAGCCTTATTGCCGATCCGATCAATCCCAGCGGGCTTCCCAAATGCTTCCCTAAAGTATTACATAACTTAATATAAGCGGCTGAAAACCAAAAGGTGAATCCCAATAACGGGACGAAACTTCTCACGACAAATGTGGCTCAAGGCAAAAAAATTTGGAGACTTCTTCTTGTAAGGAAGCCATTACCTGTCCTTAGCAAAATATTTAATTATATAGAGTTTTACCAGTGGTTTTGAAGGGTGTTATTTTACCATCAGTAAAAGTAATAAGGGTTTCGTAACCGTCGATTCCCGGCTTGTATCAATAAGTTTTGATTTAAATGACATAGGGCCGGTTGCATCAAACCATCTGTCACCGTTAAAGCGTTCGTTAAATTTTATTGTATGGGAAGTTCCATAGACGTCTGCTGCGTGACGATGACGTGTCTGTCAAATGTGGTTAATGCAACTGGCCCTTAGTTTACCTTCGATATTTGCGTATAGTTAGTCACGTATAACTATTATGAATAACGCGACTAAGCAATATTAAGATGGCCCACGGCCTCCCCTACTATTTTCCGATCTAACAAATTTAATGGTATTACTTATAATACCAAAAATTATTTATACTTATAGTGATCTAAACTATGGATATATTCGGTTACGGTTCCGTTAGGCCGAAACTACTCGATTGGTATTCCGTTCTCTTTTCTGCCGGCGTAGACGATAGATAGCAACGAAACAGATATTATCGTGAGCGTTAGTGCATTCGGTTACGCACAGATGGTTTTCATTCCGATAAAATAAAATTAAAATATCTGAATTTCCGTCTCCGACAAAACTCCCTTACCTGCCGCCAGCACCGTGATGCCCCCCGCCGGTACGCCGAGCCCGAGTTCGACTTGCTGTCTCTCCTCCAGCCAGCCCACCGCTCCCACCACTATCCCGCCGATGCCACACACGATCTGAAACATAATATGCTTTAACCTTATGAGAACTAAGAATAGGGACTTAAAAAGGACGTCGCCAGGATCACAATCGCTTTGATGTCGATAGTGTTTCGTAGCTATCGCTCTTCTGTAGTGTCCGAAAGTCCCTACTCACCGCAACTTCGGGGTAAGCTGGGATTTTGTAGTATTTTGTGATTATCTTTAAAATTACGCAATGAAACGACAAATATTCAAACTTAATATTAATGCTACATGTAAAAAACAATTTTTATCGACGTTTGAAAGTCAGTTTTGGCCCAATTCACCCCAAATTACGGTATAAGTTACCACATGGAAAGAGCACCTTAAAAAGAGAATCATGGAACTTCTTGAACCCGAAAATAAAAATAACAGATGAATAAAGTAATTCTGGGTTTGAGATCCAACTCCACCGCGAACCCTACTTACCCCAAATCACGGTAAGTTTTAGCGAAATTAATTTAGCACTTTCAAATCATGTATTAGGTGTTATTACTATGAAATATTGTCAATGCCCGCGTCCTCAATAGTTGCGAATAGACCTCTTGTTACTTAGATGAGTTGCGAATCAAGAAAAATTGTAGACGAGTTGCGTTTTAGACCAACCGCTGTTTAGACGAAATGCGATTTAGACCACCTGTGACTTTGGCCCAATTGCGCCAACCACTTAACTCAGGGTTAGTGGGCTGTCATCTGTCAAATTCCACATAAAATGGTGGGTTCACTCCCGAGTTAACCCTTCATTTTCTTTGTGCTCGGGGGTTAACCCACCATTTTATATGGAATTTAACTCCTTAGTGCCACTTGCACCAACGAAAATGGAGAGTTAACCCGAGGGTTATCCCACCATTTTATATGGAATTTGACAGTTGGCAGCCCACTAACCCCGAGTTAAGTGGTTGGTGCAAGTGGGCCTTAGACGAGCAGCTCTTTAGACGAGTTGCGTTTTAGACTCCATGCTACTAACCCGGCGGATTTACTTTTACTGAAGCGGCGGCAGGGCCTAGGAGCGGCCAGAACGTTTTCATATTTAAAAACATGTTTTTTACTATGTTAGTATCTGATACTTATTTCAGTTTACAAATGATTGGAAGTGTTTGACCTGCAGACACTCGAACCCGTAGAGCGATGGCGAAGGGGTACAGCTGCAGATCAAGTGGTTCCTCCTCGCCCTTGGACGCGCCGCTCACTGCACTACACACAGACTGCTTGCGCGACCACATCACTGCTTGCGGAAACACTACAATAAAAATATCTCAAATAATTTCTATCTGGATACATATAAGATGCATTGGGGTAATTTCGAAAGTCGTCTTATTTCGAAAGTCACATAAAAATCACCATCCTATCCATCATATAAAGATACCCCTTTAGAAATTACCTAACCGAGTATTTCTGTGATTCGAAATTACCCCACTACACCTTAGAACATTCTTACAAAGACTGACTATAAGCAATACGGTAAGACGGTGGGAATTTGGACAACAATAACATATTATAAAATACACAATATACACATAAGTACTTAAATACATTACAAACTATGACTTGGGAACAAATTATCTTAGCAGGCAGGGCCACTATTATCAAGGCCAGAACGGTCGTCTGCGTCATACATACATACATACATACATAAATACCTACATACATATAAAATGTCTGTATTCCCAATAAGAGTAGGCAAACTACTCGAAACGGCTCAAGTTTTAGTGTCTCTTTAGCAATGGAGGGGATGAAAGAAAATAAAACGGTAATATTGCAGTTACAGTGCTCACATTTACAATGTGTAGGCACGAAGGGTTGTGGTCCAATAAGAAGCCCACCCTTTTCTACGGGAAATCTTGTTTGACAGACATTAACTTGGGGAATCATTTAATATATTTTGATCGCGATTTCCAGGGTAAAGTGCCTACGCAACTGCCAAAATAATTTCTCAAGGGAGCCGTTTTTCTTCAAGCGGACTACCCTGTGTGGCTCAAAAATTGTAGCCACGTAATGTAAATATATCCGTACTCTTAACTTCCATAAATTATGTTTCCCTGTTTCTGAAGTTCTGGCAATTAGCGTAATTATCATCTGTATAACGACGACGGAGTTAAATGAATTTAAATTGCAGCAATGCTTTGAAGAAGTCTAATGGATGTTTTATGGTTGACGGTAGATTATACCTACATATATTTTTAAATCAGTCACTAATTAAAAAGTTCTACCTTTACACACTTAGGAAAACACTATGTATAATATATGTAAATACAATGGTTCCAGCTGTTTCGTAGTGGCGACTTTTCATTATCAGATCAACCTAAGTCTGGTCGACCGGTGAAGATTGATGTAGCCAAATTAAAAACCTTAATTGAAGGAGATCCGAGGCTAACGAGTCGTACTCTTGCTACCGAGTTAGGCTGCTCTCATGTCACCATAGAAACACATTTACACGAGTTGGGAAAAAACTACAAATACAGTGTTTGGATACCGCACGAACTTGATAGACATCAACTAAACCGCCGTGCCGATATCTGCATACAACTTCTGTCTTTTCGCCGCACATTCAACTGGTTGGACCATCTTATCACTGGAGATGAAAAATGGGTCTTATATATAAATCACACACGCAAACGTCAGTGGCTAGCTCCAAACGAAAAAGGAATAGAGGCACCAAAAACAGAGCCTCACCCGAAAAAAGTTATGCTGTCCGTTTGGTGGGATATTCATGGTATTATTCACTGGGAACTCCTACCAAGTGGAATGACTGTTAACATAGCTGTACCCTACCGTAATTGGATAAATTATGCTGGGTATTCTGTAATTTGTGAATATAAAGTCAATAAATATGCCTGTAAGTATTTAATTTCATGAGCATTGAGCGTAATTCACAACGACATTAATTAAAGCATGTGATGATGGACAGTTTGGAAAACATGTTGCAGTTATTTAACTACATGGATTATTTTTGAAACGTCATTTACTTGTATTATTCGGGATTCAGGATTAGTATTTTTACTTTAATCAGATTGGTATAGTATGAGAAAACAAAACATTGATTTTTAACCCAGATAAGTTTCAGACACGTAGTTTCTTTATGGTAATTAAATACCTACTAATACAATTCTCTCTCTCTTTCTCTCTCAAGATCTGAGAAGATCTAACTACATCGAAACAATACGTGTGATGGAATCAATTGTGACTGAAATTCGTTACATTTATCGAATAGATATGCGTTTTTCCACAACCCTTGGTGTGTGAGTTTGACTCGAGCTTGGCAAATTTGTTGTGTGATATGTATGTAAATTATCGAACATTGACTTAACACTGAATCTTATTTAATATCTTTTATAACTCATCATCATCCTCCTTGCGTTATCCCGGCATTTGCCACGGCTCATGGCATAGATTTATCTTTTATAACTATTCAAAAGATTAAGATATAATACAGGCGAAGCAGCAAATTCTCATCCATGACTCAAAAGGATAATTCAATTTGACAGACCGATATAAACGGGGTTGGGGATATATTTATACATTCCCGCCGTTATCGGTCCCAGCCGGGAACTCGAATCAATTTGGTTTTAATGACTCGAGGTCCTTGAGGTCAAAACCAATTGTTTTACTAGCAAACCGTTACATTTAAATATATATACTGGCATTAGACGACCGGTCTGGCTCAGTCGGTAAGGGCATTTATTTGTGTGATGAGCACAGATATTTGTTCCTGAGTCATGGGTGTTTTCTATGTATATAAGTATGTATTTATCTATTTAAGTATGTATGTATGTCGTCGCTTAGCACCCATAGAACAAGCTTTGCTTAGTTTGGGGGTAGGTTGATCTGCGTAAGGTGTCCCCAATATTTATTTATTTATTTAGCGCCTATTTCAGACGATTTATGGTGCAATGTCCGAGAGACATCGCTTTTGATGATTAAAGAGAGCTATACGCGAGCAACATATTTTGACACATAGCTGACAAGGGAAGCTTGCAACCGATTGCGACGTTTCGCTATGGTGTTTTCTTTCCCTTTTGTCAGCAAGTGCCGCAAACCAGGGCTCATCGACGAACTTGCGACTGTCTCCAACGCACTTTCGCCACTTCGTCCGTTTCTCCGCAAGCGGCCCTTCATATATTTAAATATATAAAGCAATCTGAATTTATTAACAACAAGTCACGGTTCTTCCTTCGAGTTCACCCTGACAAATCATAATCATATTCAGGATGTATATATCAAAAGTAATTGATCCTGTTATAAAAATCTGAATAAGCTTCCAAGTGTCGATAAAATAAGTTTGATGTCCCTACTTCGAACGTAGAAGGTTGCATTAGTCCAAAATGTTCCGTGTAAAAGATATTTCAGAAGACGCATCTAACCCACCACACGCAATTATCCAGGTTGACCTTATCCATAAAACCATTTGACGACTGGTCTGGCCTAGCGTATAGGTATATAGTGACCCTGCCGCTAAGCCGCGGTCCTGTGTTCGACACACATTTATTTTTTTCTGAGTCATAGATGTGGTCTATATATATTTGTATATTAAATATATCGTTGTCTGGGTACCCACAACACAAGCCTTCTTGAGCTTACCGCGGGACTCAGTCAATCTGGGTAAGAATGTCCTATAATATTTATTTATTTATTTATAAACCCCCCTTGTGGTGATGACGGGTTAAGAATTATGGGCTAAATTGTAGCGTAGGCGAGAGGCTGGCAACCTGTCACTGCAATGTCACAATTTAGATTTCTTTCAACCCCTTTTTGCCAAGAGTGGCACTGAAATTTGAGTAGTTTATGTGCTCTGTATACCCCTTTATGGGATACAGGCGTGATTATATGTATGTTATTTAAAAGCTACACAACAACTAACAACGCTCCATATTTTGGACGTCAGCTGAAAATTGCACGCTTCTCGATCCATTAGATAACAGCGCGCTCAGCAGCCGATATTGAAATCATAAACGATAAGCATCAAGTGGAAACATAACGTTTAAGAGAGATAAAATGCATAACGGTTGATATTTTTAGCTGAACTGTCACAGTTATATTGCGTCGTCGATTTTAACCATGCAAGAAAACATTACGAACCATAACAGAGCCCATGAGTTGTCGGAGGACCACATCAAAACGTTTACTGGGCTTTGCGCATCGTTCATAAAATCGCAATATTAGCAGTGGATATCTCATGTTGATTTTAAGTCTTGATTTGATTACCTGTGTACCTACAACCAAAACGAAAGAATTAAAAAAAAAAAAATTATAAATTCAATTACGGTTTATAATTGGTTGGTTTGGTTGTCACATTTTTACATAAGCGTAGTTTGGTACTTATTGTGCCTATTCGACAAGTTTGAATATTATCAATATTACCCGAGAACCAACACGAAGAATTAGCTTAATCATGTCGAATGAAGTTCGTGTAGACACTGTAAATGATACCAAAGAGGATCGAGTATTATAGAGAGTTACTGTCAAAGTAAAATGTGTAATTACAGTGCATAGACTGCCATCTCTTGACACGGGCTTAAAACTTTTGAACCTCAGCTTTGACAATTTGGCCCATATTATTATCTTGATATGTGTTAAAATGTCAAATATTAGCGCCGCGCCGTCTAGCTGAGCGTACCCCAAAGGTGTAATGCCATCTAGGCCACCGTACCTTTTTCTGTATGGTACTGAGGTACGTTTTTTTCTTACGCCGTGGCTTGCGTGGGCGACGGACGCGCGATGGTCGCGCGACGGCGATGCGACACATACGAAATCAAACCTTATCGATATGGAAGTATGAGACGCGACGGCGACGGTCGCGCGACTGTCGCCCACGCAAGACACGGCGTAAGACTTTATCTGTCTATTCTATACGGAGTTATATAGGTATGTCTTTGATGATACATAGTAGATGCGAACGAGTAGATATCTCGTTTCCGTCACTTTATCATATCGTTGGAGCTAGTTTAGAAAAGTTATACGTAAGAAATAAGATAGTAAAAAATACTTGCGAAGAGTCTCGACTTGAAGATAGTCAAACGAAAGTCGTCCTATGTAAACACTTAGCTAAGTTTACGCAGTTTTTGAATAAGGTTCTGATAAACTGAAATATATACCATACAATAAAGAAAAAGCGATCAAGCCCACTGGTGGCGAAGCCGGGAATCGAATCCGGGTCTCCTCGGGTACGACGAGGTTCGATGGGTACCTCGGCGGTCGGGGTGGTGTAGCGGTTTATCACGTCAGCCGCGTTAGCTGGAGACCCGGGTTCGATTCTCGGCTTCGCCACCAGTGGGCTTGATCGCTTTTTCTTTAGTGTATGGTATCTATTTCAGTTTATAATTCATATATAGTAGTGTTACTACTTTAAAAAATAAATCAAACAATATTTAATAAAATAATTTGATTTGTTCCCTACATTGGAGCTTCTGATAGTTTAAATATCACGATACACGCTGATAGCCTAGCGTTAAGTACGTGCGATTTTCGTTCCGGAGTTTGCGGGTTCGAACCCCGGCTCGCACCAATGAGTTTTTCGGAATTTATGTGCGAAATGTCATTTGATATTTGCCAGCCGCTTTTCGGTAAAGGAAAACATTGTGAGGAAACCGGACTAATTCCAATGAAGTCTAGTTTACCCTTCGGGTTGGAAGGTCAGATAGCAGTCGCTTTTGTAAAAACTAGTGCCTACGCCAAATCTTGAGATTAGATGTCAAAGATCCAGGTTCTCACGAGCCGTAGCAAATGCCGGGATAACGCGAGAGGATGATGAGTTTAAATATCACGTTAGATCTAACCGGCCAGAGTTATGCCAAATTAAGTTGGCAGCGATTTTGACAGCCTCGCTGGAAATGTTATTTTTAAACGATTGTTTAGAAAATTGTAGCTCTCGGAAACCACTTCTACGGTCGAATATCGTTGCCATATACACTGTTGGCTGCGGTGCGGTTCTATTAATACACCAGCACGGGTAGCATGGTCGCGCGATAGACGATAAAATATCAGGCCGTCCCTATCGCACTATTAGTAAGTGCGATAGGGACGGCCAGATGTTTTATCATTTATCGCGCGACCATAATTGCCTGCCAGGACAGCCCTTTACCATGATTTTAAAAACTGTACACGTATTCAATTGTACCATAGGCTCTATAAAAAAGATGTTCAGTTCTAGTAGTATGTCTATAGAAATAGAATAGATATTATATTACATTTAATCAAAAAGTGCTTAAACACGATAAACATGTTTCTTGTTGTATGTAAGTATCTGAATTTTTTGTAAAACCAATTTTTGCTAAGACTGTGTCAGCTAAATCTCACACATGTTAAGTAGGTATTGATTGTGCTTTTTATAAAGATTTGTTAAAGAAAAATGGAAACTATAGGTCTAGATTAAGAGAGGAAAGTGTATAAATATTATTGTATGACCGTTTGTTTCATATCCATATAAAAAAAAATCTAAACCGCCTTATAATGGCTGTATTTAGTAATGTCGAGGATAAGCCACGTCGGCTCTAACCCTAAATCTCGAGACTAAGAGTAGATTAAAATCTCTCCTAAATTGCGTATGGGTTATACCATAAAGAAAATAAGTTCTTAAGAAAAAAGAAAAAGTTGATCACCTTACTAATTGATAATTATTGATTAAAGTTAATGTTAAGTGACAGATTATGTCTCTGAACGTCGCTCAAGACCTTTGAGATGCCTGCGTAGAGGCGAATCCAATATAGGTACAAAGCGAAGAGGTCTTCTTGACACTAATTAAATGTTCGAGCAATAGGTACTCCTACTCCTAGGTACTTATTGCACCGAGCGGATGATGCCCGCGTCTGCCACATGCACATAGTGGCAGCACCCGACAGGGCGTGATGACTTTGGAGTGGTCGGGTGAAAGCGATGGACTCAATTTACCTAAATACCTACTGGATTACAAACGGGAGATTAAATCCTAATATAAAATGCCTTTCAAATCAATAAAGGGTCACTTGCACCATCGGAAATGGAGGGTTAACCCGAGGTTATCCCACTATTTTAAATATGGAATTTGACAGCCCACAAATTGTTAAATTGGAAATTTTATCTTATACACCCATGAAATTGTTTAATTTATTTTTAGTTTAAATTTTGTCTATAAGTATTGACTCTCGATTTTTTAAACTATTATTTTGACATGATTTTGTAAATATTAATTGCCTGTTTTCCAAATATTTGCACGCCTTATAACTGTGTTCTATGCAAATAAATTATTTGAATCTTTGAATCTTTGAATCTTTGAATCTTTGAATCTTTCAATCATTGAATCTTTGAATCTAACCTTGAGTTAAGTGGGTGGTGCAAGTGGCCCTAAGACAAACTGCAAAAAGAAACCACGTTGGTTTACTAATTGTGAAGAAACATATATTAATTTTAACTCCAAACCTCAGAGAGTTCATGAGTTGAGCATTTATAAATGCGGTCCCGTTTTGCCCTTGAGGTACGGATCCGAAAACATGTGAAACCGCTCAGGGATTTACAATATTAGGAAAAAGGATTTAACTTCAAATAAACAGACGTTAATTTCGCATTAAAACTTTCTTATATGTGTCAAGTTTGTCGTTAAAGTTTGGCCCAATACCGGGGATAATATGCACGTAGGTAATACTTAGTAGATAACAGGAAAGGCGGTTAATAGGGGATGTAAAGATGTTATTACTTTAAATTAATTCTACTTTATTTGATGATTATATCTTAATGATGATATCCCTTTATTCAATGGTTTTACTATTTATTTACCTAAACAATCTATCTTTACATTGAACGACGTGTGTGTGTGATGTGACTAACGAAATGTTTTATTTGAACAGACTTGTCAGAGAATAACGACCCGACAAGTTGAGTCTGTTATTTCAAGGACAAATTATCTCGATTTATCGGGTTTCACCAGTAAACCCTCGACATGATATAATATCAAACCACAAATTGTTATGTACATATTTGTACCTCACTTTGTTAGATGATGAAAATAAATCAATTCCGTAGGTGGTTTCATCTCAAAAAGGAAACGTATTACTGATATGTATGATGAAATTTCCGACATGCCGGGCCGGGCCGTACTCTAGACGAATGGAGGTGACGATGTTTGAAGCTTCGGCAAGGTTTTGCTACTTGAACATAGGAACATAATGAAATTTCCTTTGGCGCAATATTTTTCAGCATATTTATTAAGCACAGAGACGGCTGCTTTCTAAACTAAAGACTGACCATGGGATATATACCTACTGCTAAAGTTCATAGACCACCTCATTTTATAGTATGTTTGTATTTTTAATATGTACAGTCAACCAATTTTTGAACCCTACAACCATTTCAAAATGACAAGCAGCAAGAGATTATTTACAATCTGATTTATAACGTCACTGTGACATAGTTCTGCAGTGGCCTAGGGTTCCAATTGGTTGACTGTACCTACTTCACCATCACAGTCTAAGTCTGATTATAACGACGCTCAAGGGACCGCTAATATTAAATCGTACTACAGCAGTTCTCTAAAAGTTTGTACAAAATTAAGGAAAAAGTAATTTTTTTTGTTTCAAGTTTTCTTTGCCAAGACTTTTGTATTTATTACGTTTCGCCAGTATCCTTGGTACAATGCCTCAAGGGCCTATTTTAGACATTAGCTAGCTTTTAAGTTTAGTCTTAGTTTCTTATATAATTATGTAAAAAGTTAAATTTGTTTTTATTATTCCTATTTTGTTAAGTACCAAGATTTTTTTGACGAATTGAGATTTTAGTAAGTTTTATTTCGTCATTAAGGTTCTCTAGTATCTATATTTTCTTAATTACAACAATTATCCTGTATATATCGTACGAAAGTTGACTTATATTATTAAATGTTAGTAACAAAATAGGATCAATTAAAATTTGCTGACGTGGCTATGTACAAAGTTGTCGGGAACTGCTCACTAACCGGACGTCGTACAAAACGAACTTCATTTTTTTTAATTAAAATGAATAGGTATGTAGTTTGTTATCCATAAATTCTTTTCAGCAAGGAAGAGTAAGAGCTTCAACAATTAAAATACCAATTGCCTAAAATAAAGGACTTTAAATGAAAAAGGCAAGATTAAAAGAGCTCAAAGTGAAATGAAAATTGCAGAAAATTGCTTTGCCAGGTCAACGGTACTTCGGGAAGAGAGCGAGACATATACATAATGGATCCAGTGAATTTTATTTACGGTGGGTTACCTAGGAGAGAATAGATATTTTACCTTTTTCCGCTGTGGTCGATTAGGCAGAAAATGGGCAACTAATGAGATTGTGTGTTGCTCTGTTTTGTTTTCCTTTCGAAGCATTTTCACCTACTACATATACATATTCATAAAGTTACTAACTAGCAAATGACTAGAAAATTAAATGTCCTGTAAGTACTGACAAATTTACAAATAGTGTCGTCGATAAAGTAAGATTTATATTGATTATCAAATTCAGTTTTAAATGGTAACTATTATCATATGAATATTTATGACTATAAAATAATTACCTACACCTAGATTTGTATACACCAAAAGACATAATATATACATACATACATACATACAATCACGCCTGTATCCCATAAAGGGGTAGGCAGAGCATATGAAACTATTAAAGATAATGAAGATAATATATGTAACTCCGTATAGACGGATAAAGTCTAAAGAAAAAAACCTACCTCAAAGCCATAGAGAAAAAGGTACGGCGGTCTAGATGGCGTTACACCTTTGGGGAAAATGCTGGGCTAGATGGCGCTAATATTAATATTTGTCATTTTAACACATATCAATATGGGCCAAATTGTCAAAACTGAGGTTCAAAAGTTTTAAGCCTGTGTCGAGAGATGGCAGTCTATGCACTGTGATTACACATTTTGCTTTGACTCTCTATAATACTCGATCCTCTTTGGTATCTCACATTTCAAGATCAATCGCAGTAAGGTATTGATGATCAAAGGCTTTGAACTACTAAAGAGCGGCTTATAATCTGATCTTGATTGTCTTGGCAGATTTGACTCGTGCACGCAGCACCTATACATCGGTGTTTTAACCAAATCAAAGATTTTGATGTTAATAATTAAAAAAAAAAAATACGAGAACAACTACCATGGGAAGGTTATGATTCGTTTTTTGATGACATGTATAAATGTAATATTAAGTAGTTTCATTACTGAAACGATTGCTTCCACACATTAATATGACATAATCACATAATATGTCCAACACCATACAACACAAATGCCTATGTTATAAGTTCCATTATCAGATGTATGTAATATAATTATTATATTAAACAATGATTTCTTGGCTAAGTAACAAAATAAATCCATACTAATATTATAAATGGGAAAGTGTGTGTGTCTGTTTGTTTGTCCGTCTTTCACGGCAAAACGGAGCGACGAATTCACGTGATTTTTTAAGTGGAGGTAGTTGAAGGGATGGAGAGTGGCATAGGTTACTTTTTGTCTCTTTCTAACGCGAGCGAAGCCGCGGGAAAAAGTAGTATTATAATAAATGTACTTTTCCCTCACTAGCTCGGAAACACGTATTTTGTCCTTTAATACCAGCGGGTAAAAACGCATTTTATCCACTACTGGATAAAGTAATTTGACCTTGAATAGAGGCAAATTTTCTGCTTTAAAATTGATAAAAGTGGGTTAATCTAGTGATGAAGATGTTTTACCACCTGTGGAACTACTGGAAGCAGTGATAAACGCGTTTTTTGCGTTGTACTTTCCTGGCTATAGTGAGGGGAAAAGTTTTGTGTTACACACGATTGCAAATGTATTTTACTTCTCGTGTGTTGAAAAACTCGCAAGCTCAGGATCCTTTCGCTTGCTCGTTTTTCAATTCCACAATCGGCGTTAAAATACAACTTTGCACTCTTGTATAACAAATAACTATTTCTCAAACATGCAATGAAATATTGTCTTTACGTTCCTTAAAATGGGCTGGGAAGTATCGCTTTTTAGGCGCAACAACTCGAGAGGACTGTAAAGGGATTTCATATTATTTTTTAGGCCTAGGCCTGCAAAGTAACTTTTTTTTATAAAATATTGTCCTTTAGAGCATTTTTTTTATTTCATTGTATGTATCCCTATCCCCACTTGGCCCTATATACCCACTTGGCCGGAAATCCTCATTTTCCCGGCCTCTGATGTAATGTACTATTAATTAACAGACAATAATGTCCTGTAAGTATACATATTGTTGGTACTTCAAGCGTCTGTATATTTTTAATGCTGACTGAACATGATAGAAAAAGACACAGGTGCATGCGAACCCTTTCATATTATTCTCCCATTAACACGTGTATGCCAATTCATTCTCATACCGTCTGACTTTGACGTGGGTTTTCCATTACAATTACATGTTCGCCAAGGGCTTTATTTGCCTGCCGCATATATTTTTACCTTTTAGAAGTTGCAAGTATACTGATTTTTTTTTTTTTTTTTTTTTTTTTTTTTATTATAAACTGGCCAGTGATTGACCTTAGTCGCACCTGATGGAAAGTGACGACAAGGCCGAGGTTGTAGCTGAATATATGGGAATTCTGTAGTTTGTTATAAGTTACTAAGGTTTTAGAAAGTGAAAATGAAAAATGATTTAGGGTGCATTGGGGTAATTTCGAACGAGGAATCTTGATATGATGGAAATAATGGTGATTTTTATGTGACTTTCGAAATTAGACGACTTTCAAAATTACCCCACCCTACTAATATGTAGGTATGTACATGTTAATTGAAATTGTGTATGTTTATTGCATAATAGTATCGACTTGTATCTAATCAAGTAATCATTCTAATCTCATACCGACTCTAAATGTAATCTTGCACTCAAACAAACTATCTGTTTTGCCCAATGTAGTCATACTAGTTATGAAAAAAAGCTGCACTTTTGGATGGAAGCAAGCCGCTTTGCATGGTGATAGTAGACATCATAGTAAACGATTTTTTCCGAGGATATCGAAATTTTATCCCTTAGGAAGCCGAGCGTAGCGAGGTGTTTTATGAAAATTAAAAAAATTCTATCTTTTTATTGTATCGTCCGATTTGGACAAAACGTATCTCAAATGAAAGGTATTGATTTGTGTAATTTAAAAAAAATACAAACAAAAAAAATTTGAAAGAAAAGTAAGAAAAAAATAAAAAAAGTAAATTTACGTCTCGCACTGAATAACTTCAAAGAATGACAGACAAAATGTACAATGTCGATATACGAGTTTTTTTTTAATCGAAGACAGATAAATTTTTAGTTGAAAACTGAAGACCGCATTGAAATCAGATGAGCATTTTTTAAGATACAAGTTGCCAAAGTTGGGAAAGATCGATTTATATGGCCACTTTGAAATTCCTTTGCCAGAAAGTCAGAAATAATATGTTTTTCTGACACAGAAAAATACATAGTAACAGTACACATCAAAATAAAATTAAAAATTCCGAGGATATTATAATTTCATCCCTTAGAACGACGAGCGTAGCGAGGTCGGTTACGAAAACCGAAAAAAAAAATCTCATTTTTTTGTACGTCGTCCGATTTTGACAAAACATATTTCATTTGAAAGGTATTGCTTTATGTAACTTAAAAAAAAATATTGAAAAAAATTGGACAAAAAATGTAAGATTTTTAAAAAAAAAAACCTTAATTTTCGTATCACACTGAATAACCGCAAAAAACGGTAGACACGGTGTATAATTTCGATATATGATTTTTTAAACTTAAAGACAAATAAATGCATGATTATAAACTAAAAACCGAATCGAAATCGAATCAGTAGTTTTTAAGATGCAAGTTGTCAAAGTTGGCTTAGTTTGTTTATATGGTCGCTTATAAATTCCTTAGCCTGAAAGTCAGAAACATTATATTTTTCTTACAGTTAAAAGTATGCATAGGTAATAGACATCATAATAAACATTTTTTTACGAGGATATAAAAAATTCATCCCTTGGAAAGCCGAGCGTAGCGATGTCTGTTACGAAAAACAAAAAAAAGGCAGTTTTTTTTTATTGGATCGTCTTTCTAAGGGTTTCTAAGGAATGAAATTTTTATATCCTCGTAAAAAAATGTTTATAATGATGTCTGTCAATGATGATGTCATCTCCATAACAAGTATGACTAAATGGTTGACTTGTAAAGAATGCCTGAAGGCTATTATGTACCTACGCCAATTATATATAACCTTACCTACAGAAAAATCATAGCCTGTTATTTTATTAGCGGTTCATTTATATTATAACTGTGGACATTCAAAAGAACCATTGATTGTTATTACAAACCACTTTCTTAGTGCAGAGAAAAGCGTCAGAGGAAAGGGGAATGTACCTACATAGTTATACATAGAACTACATATTTTTAAATTAAAGGCCTTGCCGGGGCCAGCGGTCGCAAGTTCGAGTCCTGCCGGAGGTGTGAATTTTTCCATTTTTCTTTTAATTTAAAAATATGTAATATCGCTCGCAGACGTTTCTGCGTGATAAAAAAACAAATATACATAGAACTATATTAATATATTGCGTTTCAGTCCGTCGCCTTCTAGTATTGCCTTTTCACAGAGTGGCAGATTGAGGTTACTTCGATATTGGACACATTGTACTCGTGTGTTCTCGCTTTTGTGTTCAATGCATAATGTTCTTCATTTTGCAGTGGGGAAATGCCGCAAGCAACTTGGGGATGATAAACCGGGCAACTTACAGTTACTTAAGTTACATTGAGAACCTACATGATTTATTTGCACCTATTATTCTTTCTTTAATTAATTGTAGTATTAATTCGTTGTATAGCACCAACTTGCGGGGGCCAAGATAATTATAAAAAAAAGTTATGATGGTGAAGTAGGTACAGTCAGCAAATTGGAACCCTAGGTCACTGTAGAACTATGTCATAGTGACTTTATAAATGAGATTGTAAGAAATCTCTTACTGCTTGTCACTTTGACATGGTTGTAGGTTCCAATTGGTTGACTGTACCTAGTTATTTTGCATTGCGTGTATTACGCGATATAACGACTAGTACTGGTTTTTATCAAAAATAATATCAGAGATTCTCTTCGTTTTATTTCATATTACGGTGCTCATGAGGAAACCGAATAATTTTAACCACGAGAGAAAAAACCTTTTGACATTTGCATTTGGATTAGATTTGTAATACCTATGTATTTTCATTCGGCAACGTTTGTAGAATTTGTAGTTCGCCTCCGGAGCTTTGAAATTATAACTACGCCACACTACGCTATATATGCTATATGTGTGCAAAATTTCAGCTCAATCGGAAAAATTTAGTTTGTGGGTCAAATTTAGCTTCCACGTTTTGACGCACACTAACATACTTATAAGGCAAGTTAAATAAAAGCTTCTATAAAAGTGTGTTCTTACAACTTACCTTTTTCCATATCCACTTGAGGCTTGCAAAAAATAGTGATATACGCTTAATAAATATACAGACGTAGTGCGCAAAGGGTTTCCTTCGTATTTTTCCGGAAACGTTCGTATTTGTCATGCTGGTTCAGTCAATTTCAGTACATCTTGTACTGAGACTGACTGAAATAGCATGACACGTTCGTACGTTTCCGTATCCGTAACAATATGAAGGCAAATATTTTCGCACTGTACATTTATATTGTCCTTATGTTTGTGTAAGAAGACGTAGAAAACCTACTACGTACGTGTAGTCATCTAACCCAAGACATCCTAAACAAACACAAGACATTTTAAATGTGAGACAGGATAAAATAAATATTCACATACTTGACATATGTATTTACGTACAAGGATATCTTCTTTCCATATAAGATTCAAGATAAATAGCCTGTGTTGCAAACTACCGCTTTTAGATACTTCTATCAATTGCGTACAATTAATAAATTATATAATTTAGAATTGGTACGCTTAATTAATACATTAATCGTATACGTTTATTAATTTATAGCGTGTCAATTTTCAATATTCAGTGTTTATGCACAAAATTACGGACTTTTCTGAAAATAGTATTCATCATCCTCTGAATCTATTTAAAAGTAATTTAAAAATTATTTAAATAATAGTATCAATGTAAGTCTTACCATATATCCAAACTAGTTATAACTACATCATCACAAAACTTACAAACGCAAAAAGTTAGATCAACCAAATTCTAATATAGAGTTATCAACGTTGTGTGATACAAACGCTTCACTACTGCACATACATTTCTATTTAAAGAGAATCGTCACAAAATTCACTTGTAGCCACTTACTCGTTTTAATTAATTTAATGATGATAACTTTATTGTGTGAAACATAGGATATAGAATCAAATATTTCTTCACCGATCGTAAAGTTTGAGCAGGAAGGCTGGCGAAACGAGCGTCCGATCCGTTTTGCCACCAGAGGTTAACTGAAACGATTGAAGCCTGGAGCTTTTGAGCAAGACTTACGGTTACACTAAGCTGGGAAGAAACTTAGTTGGTATAATCAGGACCGGCCGGTATCCAGCCGGTAATAATTAGTGCATTTTAATTACGTGTCGCCTTTTGATAAAATAACCCATATTAAAGTACTTATATTACACCTAAATAGCACTTATGTCACATTATCCATACTAATATTATAAATGGGAAAGTGTGTGTGTCTGTTTGTTTGTCCGTCCTTCACGGAAAAACGGAGCGACAGACAAAACAGTCGTGATTTTTTAAGTGGGATAGTTGAAGGGATGGAGAGTGATATAGGCTACTTTTTGTCTCTTTCTAACGCGAGCGAAGCCGCGGGCAAAAACTAGTTTTTCATAATATTGAATTTATAAAACTGGAGTAGGTACCTACGTTCCTAGCAAGATTTTCCATATATCTACATAATATGTAAGTACATAGTTATAGTTAGGTATTATGTTCTAACATGAAGGAATTGTCTGTAGATTCATGATTTATTAGCGTATGTATGACAAATTCCGCATGAATAAGTATAAACTTTCTGAAATCTAGTTTACCGAATAAATATAAATTGACTTATATCTTCATATTTTTCATGAAATATATATTTTTTACAATCTCTTTGTATTTTCTAGCTTGGGGTGATCGAAATTTTGCCAAGATATGAGTGCAAGATTTCGACGCAGTATTTTGAACAGCTGACTGAGTGCCGCTATCTTGCCGAGCAAATTGGCTCGTCACTAGCACGTACGGTCACGGACTTTAATTGTTGATCCACTTCTAGCTCATTTCATACTGGACATCTCATAGTTAGGCATAATTAAGCTAAGAAGTGTCCAGTATAAAATGAGCTAGAAGTGGATCAACAATTAAAGTCCGTGACTGTACAAGGCAATGCCTCGCGCAGCTGCTCGGTCAGTGTGGACCCAGCTTAATCATTAAATTTTTGTTAATTTAAATTCGCACGCGGACTTTAGCTGCAAAGCTGCAGCGATTTATTGCCATTCTATTTCTGGCTATCGGTTGTTTTCTATTTCAAACGTTAGAATACGATTTATACTGACGATGCATGGCGTCATCATATGACCTAACTAACCTTTTCTGCGAGCAGAGACTATATTTCACAGTTTCACACTTCCAAATATTTTACAAAGCTAAGTAAAGCTAAGTAAAGCTAAGTACCTAAATGTAAGGTACAACAGGGCAAATCTCGACTGGGGGGCAAATACCTATAACTGGTCCCCCATACAACCATTTCAGTCGCAAAATCTTCAAATCAGTAACTAACTGTCAAATGTGACATAACGCGTGGTAACGTCGTGCAAACAATGCGACCGTATTGATACAATAACAAAATGTAGTCGTCGTGTGCACTCGTTACGTGTACGAATTTGTGGCTGTCAATGTCACTGTCAGAATGACTTTTAACGACACTTTATTAGTCGACGTTTGCACACATAACGGTAACAACATGTGGACGAATTTGTGGCTGTCATTGTCACTGTCAGAACGGTTTCTGACAGTGACATTGACAGAATTTGTACACACATGTGTAGGTCTGATTACCGAACTGCTCCTAAACCACTGTATCCGCAAATGACAATCTGAAATACGAAGGTTTCTCAAACTGTCTTGTGAAGTTGTGGACTGGTTGCTTTGAATCATTTAAATATGAGCGAATTAAATAATAATAAACGACGAGGACCATTTAAGCACTCTTCGACATTTTATAGAAATGTGGGAAAGTTAAGAAAAGTGCAGAATGATAATACAAATAGATAAGCACTTTATAGTTACTTAATGTATTAAATATATAATTTTTAATTCTTATTGATAAAAATGAAGTGTAGTGTTGCTTTACACAATAAAAGTAGGAATCAAATGAAATAGAGTATTTACTGTGATATTAATAGAATTTCTGTTGCGAAATGATAGTTTTTTTCAGTACAGATGCTGCTTTTTTTAACGCAGTAGTGCGAGCAAATCAAGCAATGATTCATTTCTTGTCTGGTCGAAACTCTTAGCTTAGATTTAGGTACTGAAAATCGTCGTACGATACACGTGCGAAAAGGACATTCACAACTCGTGTCGATTTAAAACACTCCCTTCGTTCGTGTAATTATTTATCGCTACTCGTATCGATTTTCCTCTTTTCCGCACTCGTATCTACAAGTATTTTGTTTGGGTTACAAAAAAAACACATTATTTACTCTACTACGTTTTATTTATGTCTCTTTAACATTACAAATTTGTAGACACTTATCTATACAAAAATCTTGACAAAAGAAGTACAGATCGCTGAAATTAATGTTGATAGTAATATTAATGACGACTACTTCAACAAGTGTCAATTGTGAAATGCCGCAAAATACTAGTTGCTCTATAGAAGACCATAATAATATGATCCCCGATCCTTTACAACCCAGCAGCTCGGTACGCACGTTACAATTTTTTTTTAATCTTCTTTAGTGAGGGCAACTGAGTACGACGGCATATTTAATTGTTTATAAAGTTTGAGGATACCTGGAAAAAATTAATACAAGAAGCCATTTTGAAAATATAATAAATATTCACTGCTTTCGGTCACGCGTGTACGCTGCGACCATTTGCGACCGTTTCTCGACCGTTTGGTGACCGTTTGGCGACTGTTTTTTACATGGAATATTACCGTCTTAATCCATATTTTAACAATTTTATTGGTTTTCTAGGCATTATTTTTATTATTTCAGTATAGTATATGCACCGGAGCACTAAAACTTCACCAATTAATATACATAACACGCAAACACCGAGTAGTCAATAATATTATTACTGGTTAAACTGAGGTAAATTGATGGCGCGTTGATAAATTTAGACTTATTTTATGAAATCACTCGAGCAATTTAATTGGCCATGGTAATTAGCCCACATTATATTACAAATGCAAACAATATTTATCTTTAACAAATTCTTACGCCATTACATTTTAATGTCAAATGATTTTATTTCTTTTTTACTTTGACGTCTCTGACAGTCGCCATTTGAAAAGAATGAAATGAACGAATGATTTTGGGAAAGTAGTCGCCAAACGGTAACAATGTGTGCACGCGTAGTGCACACTTCTGTCACTTCTGTGACCATTTGTGCCTGTTACCAATCGTCCCCATTTGGGTCGCCGCGACTAAACGTCGACCGTACTGCGACTAAGCATTGAGACCCGAAGACCTGTGTGTACACAAAATAGGAGGATTTGCGTAGGAACTAGGAACGGCGACCGATTATGGTTATATGGGCCATTTTTTCCATGTTTTACAATGTTTCCATTGTTAAATAATAATAATAATAATAAAATACTTTATTGCACACTACAGAAGAAAAAGAAACATAATTCAGAACAGATACAACGTGGTAGGTAACAACAGGCGGTCTTATCGCTAAAACAGCGGTCTCTTACAGACAACCTTCAGATAGTCGAGTGGCGATCGGAATAAAATTTACGGGTGGTGCAAAGAAGAACAGAAGGCTAGTACCTAAATGTACAATATAATAAAATACATATACTACAAATATAAAAACTATGATAGACTACATATACTAATAAATACAACAATATATGAGATTTAACTATGGAGACCATTTCAACGACATGAAATTTCTTGGAAAACAGAAAGTTTATGAAGTAGACAAATAATGATCCTTCAACAATTATCTAATTAATTAATTATTAATTAAATAGAGTGTCCACCGGTTATATATGTTAGGCGTGTTCAGTGCCCCCCCCCCCCCCCCCCCAATTACAATTGCCTCTCAGTCGAGATCTGCCCCGCTGTACCTTACCTAGTTCTTTTTTAATGTCGGAAAATGTTAAAGCATATGATCACAATTTCATTTGATGGCAAGTGTCGTTTCAGTCTTCGATGCGATTGTTTTCAATTCAACCTGCCGGCCAAATGACGCAATGCAAGGGAACTCACATGCGAGATCAAATACCGTCCAAATCAGCCTTTACGATGTCAAAGTAAGTCAGATATCCATGGGGGGTCCTTGTCCTTCCTCCTTTATAGATCAAAGTGCAGTTGTGTTGATATTTGTTCAACACAGGTGTTGCCCGTTGCTCTATTGCTTTCAGATGGTGATTAAATTTACCTTGACGGTAGCCACTAACAACGTCAATCTTAACAAGCTAAGAACATAATTGAAAAAAAATAATAAAAAAAATATGTTTGAAATACTTATAAAAAGTTCTTTCATTTGATATGTAACACAATATAGTTGATTTTTAATTTTCACTTTTACCCCCCAAAAGTGGCCCCTATAATTGAATTTTCTTAATTTAAATTACATGTCCGTCTTTGGGTCACAGATTTACATATGTGTGCCAAATTTCAAGTTAATCGGTTTGGTAGTTTCGGAGAAAATTGGCTGTGATCACGGACAGACAGACACACGAGTGATCCTATAAGGGTGTTTTTCCTTTTGAGTTCCGTTCCTTCCCGTTTTTCCTTTTTGAGGTACGGAACCCTAATAATGAGATCACAAGTCGAAAGTGTCAAAACAGGTCACATTTAGCGTTTTGTGAAAAGAGTATGTATTACCAATTTTCCAACAAAATACTCCACGTTTTTCATCATGTCAAACGTTCACAATCATAACAATTGAGAGCAATGGCGATTAAGAGAAACATGGGGAAATTTAAATGATTGCGTCATAGAAATAACAATTACTATCCCCGTTTCTGTATAATCAGATAGTCCCGTCAACATGGCGTCAAAGGAGTAATATCTACAGATCTCCCAGCAGATTGCGACACCCGAATGGGTTCGTCCACAGAGACCAATGTAGATAAACGAAGCATAGGGATTTGTTTCAGCGAGGGCTTAACTTTTATTTTTAGAGCTCAGAGAGAAAAAGCTTTGTAATTTGATTTGCAAGAACATTTTGTAATAAAAATCATGTGTGATTGTTACATTTTGTAATAAAGAACATGTATGACACACGATAAATTATATACTTTGATTTTATAAGTAAGCAAATATATTCAATAATGCCATTTATTATAATTTTTATTGTAGGTATACAGTCGAGTTCATAAATATTCGCTTCGCTCATGAGTCTATTTTCGACCACTCGCTTCGCTCGTGGTTCAACCATAGATTCCATTCGCTGGCTCGTAGTTCAACCCTAGAATCCATTCGCTAGTTCGTGTTGCAATTCCACACTCGGTTAAAATACAACTTTGCTCCCTTGTATAACAAATAACTATAATAACTTTTGTAGATTTATTCACCTTAACTCGTTGTAATAAGGTGAAAAAATGTACACAGGTATTTATAAACTCGACTGTACTTACCTCGATTTTTCATTTTTGATGTTCAACAAGTGTAAACATCAGTTAAACACTGCTGGACTGGGAAAGTGTGTGTGTGTGTGTGTGTGTGTGTGTGTGTGTGTGTGTGTGTGTGTGTGTGTGTGTGTGTGTGTGTGTGTGTGTGTGTGTGTGTGTGTGTGTGTGTGTGTGTGTGTGTGTGTGTGTGTGTGTGTGTGTGTGTGTGTGTGTGTGTGTGTGTGTGTGTGTGTGTGTGTGTGTGTGTGTGTGTGTGTGTGTGTGTGTGTGTGTGTGTGTGTGTGTGTGTGTGTGTGTGTGTGTGTGTGTGTGTGTGTGTGTGTGTGTGTGTGTGTGTGTGTGTGTGTGTGTGTGTGTGTGTGTGTGTGTGTGTGTGTGTGTGTGTGTGTGTGTGTGTGTGTGTGTGTGTGTGTGTGTGTGTGTGTGTGTGTGTGTGTGTGTGTGTGTGTGTGTGTGTGTGTGTGTGTGTGTGTGTGTGTGTGTGTGTGTGTGTGTGTGTGTGTGTGTGTGTGTGTGTGTGTGTGTGTGTGTGTGTGTGTGTGTGTGTGTGTGTGTGTGTGTGTGTGTGTGTGTGTGTGTGTGTGTGTGTGTGTGTGTGTGTGTGTGTGTGTGTGTGTGTGTGTGTGTGTGTGTGTGTGTGTGTGTGTGTGTGTGTGTGTGTGTGTGTGTGTGTGTGTGTGTGTGTGTGTGTGTGTGTGTGTGTGTGTGTGTGTGTGTGTGTGTGTGTGTGTGTGTGTGTGTGTGTGTGTGTGTGTGTGTGTGTGTGTGTGTGTGTGTGTGTGTGTGTGTGTGTGTGTGTGTGTGTGTGTGTGTGTGTGTGTGTGTGTGTGTGTGTGTGTGTGTGTGTGTGTGTGTGTGTGTGTGTGTGTGTGTGTGTGTGTGTGTGTGTGTGTGTGTGTGTGTGTGTGTGTGTGTGTGTGTGTGTGTGTGTGTGTGTGTGTGTGTGTGTGTGTGTGTGTGTGTGTGTGTGTGTGTGTGTGTGTGTGTGTGTGTGTGTGTGTGTGTGTGTGTGTGTGTGTGTGTGTGTGTGTGTGTGTGTGTGTGTGTGTGTGTGTGTGTGTGTGTGTGTGTGTGTGTGTGTGTGTGTGTGTGTGTGTGTGTGTGTGTGTGTGTGTGTGTGTGTGTGTGTGTGTGTGTGTGTGTGTGTGTGTGTGTGTGTGTGTGTGTGTGTGTGTGTGTGTGTGTGTGTGTGTGTGTGTGTGTGTGTGTGTGTGTGTGTGTGTGTGTGTGTGTGTGTGTGTGTGTGTGTGTGTGTGTGTGTGTGTGTGTCTGTTTGTGTTTTCGTATTTCACGGCAAAACGGAGCGACGAATTGACGTGATTTTTTAAGAGGAGACAGTTGAAGGGATGAAGAGTGACATAGGCTACTTTTTGTCTCTTTTGAAGCCGCGGACAAAAGCTAACTATAATATGAGTTGCATCATATGACTCATATGACCTACCTGGCAAGGCATCCATTTGATCTCATATACGCACTCTACTTCTTCAGTCTTTTCCTTAATGCAGAGATTCGTTACATTGATCAGTCCTTCTGTTGAAGATCAGGTTCCTCTGATTGTGCTGCTGTTCCTTGCTAAATGCGTGGCCTCGTGCACTATCATATTAATAGCTACTTAGAGGGCGAAAAGGTGGAATCGACACTTTTTAAAATTTTCAGCCGTTTTTAATACCTATCTAAAGTATTTTAGATAAACCACAATATTGTTTAATGTAGGTAATCTCCGTTTACTCTCTGATTTCTTTCTTTTTACAGATCTTTAATGGAATAGTGATTAATTAATTTATTTAGTGATCAAAATAGTCATGGACATTATGTTTTGACATGAACATGAGCAATTGAGCATAAGAAGGTGGTAGCTAGATAACTTTGAGCTCTTTGGTTTCAAAGTCATTGTATTAAGGTGGTTTTCCACCGGCAGGGCGTGAATGGGTAGAGCGGGGAGGGAACTTGAAATTTGTATGGCAAATTTTCAATTCTCGCCCAGCGCATCTTCGGTGGAAATAGTAAAGATTGACTGGGATGTGCGGGATATTTATTCGTGTAAAAATGAACTGTATTGCTTCCGATTTAAAGTATAAATTAACTCTGATGGTAGTTATCCACCGGCAGGGCGAGACGAAAAGTGGCTTAGCGTGGAGAGGAGTAGATTGACGTAGATGTGCGGGACGTGAATTGAAATATTTGTTAGTGTAAAAATTAACCGTATTGCTTCCTACTTAGAGTATAAATTAACTCGAAGGTGGTATTCTACCGGCAGGGCGCGACGAGACATCGCGAGGCGCGGATTGAAGAGGATGTGCGAGACTTGAATTGAGATATTTGTTACTGTAAATATGTACCGTATTGCTTTCGACATAGAGTATTGTATGAAACCTACAATCTACGGCAGACACGCGCAGGCTCGCGCAGGCCCGCGATGGCTATTAATGGCAATTTTTAGTGGAAAAGGTTCAGGGCGATTTCAATTCCATCTCCGCTCTGTCCATTCACGCTCTGCCGGTGGAAAACCACCTTTAAGCAAATAATAACGGGATACTATTAAATATTAGCAAAGGCAAAGTTACGTCGCTATCCAAATGCAAAAATATGAGTCTACCCAAAAGTCCAAAGTGGAGTTCCTCATAAAGCCAAAGGCGCAAAACGTCTCAGAGAGGCGCAATTTTGTGAGTCACAGCAGATGGTGAGCGAATTTGAAAGCACTCAGATCAGTTAGTGGCAAAATACCGAAATGGGCATCCCGACGGTGACGATCGAGTCCGCAGTTAATCTCTTAATTAACTCTTAGTACCTATTATAAAAATAATAGTGATAGCGAAATATAAGGCCTAAATAAAAGTCGGGAACATAGACGCCCTGTGGAGTCAAAATACCCCAAAATATGTCAAAGACCGCAGCTCTGCAGTCGTTAAAAGCTTAAAAGTTCGCGGATTCCCCGCTGGCGGGTTGTCTTAATTAATCGAGTAAATAGGAAAAAAAATCGCGCTCGCTTCGCTCGCACTTACTATTTATACGTCTTATCTTCTCTTTTAGTTAAGAACAAATTCCGAATCTGCTTTCCTGACTTGGCCACTATAGTGCTCCATTTTGTTTGTTATTTTATGTGCTTGATATCCACGTTCAGCCACACGTAACTCTACTAGGGTGCGACTACGAAAGTTCAACCATTTGTCCCTTTCGCGTTATTTGCCTTAATCTTCAAATTACGGCATTACTATGAAAAAAATTTCGCGCTCGCTACGCTCGCGATATATTTTCCTACGTAGTGAAACTTCTTCCCAAGGGCGCCGAAACTCAAACTCGCTCTACCCTGATCAAGTGCACGGGCCGGCGCTGCTCTTATGAATGTTTACATACGAATAAAAATAATTGTAATTGCATAAAAATTGAAATAATAGAGGAATTTAAGTATTTGGGATTATTGATAGATAAACACTTTAATTGGAAAAATCATGTAAATCTAGTATGTAATAGGCTTCGGTCTGTTTTAGGACAGTTTTACCACCTAAATCGAGTAGTAAGTAAGGCCACACTGCGCATTGTTTACCATGCACTCGCTGACGCATTAATAAGTTACGGGCTTAGCTGTTACGGGCTTACATTCAAAACTTACCTAGACCAAATAAAAAATCTTCAGATAAGATTAATTAAATATCTAGTTAGCAACGAAATTAGGAGAAGGCACAAAAATAACTATGATAAACTATTTTCTATTTGTAAAATTCTCCCTGTGCACTGTAAAGTTGTATATTTGAATGTTTTACATAGTTATTACTCAGATTGTCATAAAAAAATCAGGATAAGTAAACGTGTCACTAGGTCTAGTAAAATAATCAAACTGTTTCAACCAACGGCAAAGAATTACTATGGACGAAGAACAAAAAGATATTTGATTCCTAAAATTTATAATGATTACCCACTTTTACTCGAATCACCAAAACTCGGTATAGGCAGCTTGAAAACCAAATTTAAGCGGCTGTTACTGAAAAAAAACCTTGTAAAGCCTGCTGATCATTCGTGAACCTTATTGAAATGCGATAGCATTCACGAATGGTCATTTAAAGTTTAATTGAGCGCTACGCCAACAAACTGTCTCACAGTTTGGCGAAAATTTAATTTAAGGTACTATGTAACTGTGTTTTTTTCTTTAAATAAATTAAAAAAAAAATAAACGTTCACTAAAGTTATCAGGCCGATAAAGTTCGTTTGTATCACACCAATACGTCGGAAAAGGACAAACGAACTTTATCTGCTTGATAACTTTAGTGGACGTTTATGAATAAGGGCGTAACTAATTAGTTGAATGCAGTGCCTGCTACAAATTATCGTTGTTCTTTAATTTCAATGTTTTTCATTTTTTAAATTATTTATCTATTTACGTTTCTGTTTGAATTTTACGAGTATGAAGCTGACATGGTGTACAACCAGCTTAAAGTATTTATTGTGATCTTATTAGGTAGTTAGATCTACCACGGCCAGTTAGATTGGAAAAAATATTGGTAACGTCAGTCATGTACGTCATTCGTCCACGCGTCATTCACTGTTAATGATTTGATTTATTACTTATCCTTACTGGAATAGTTTCAAGCAATATCGTTAAGACCTGTTCAGGTGTTGGTAAAATGGAATTAAACGAAATAAGAAGGGATCCTTCACAGCCGCTGAACGCTGTTCGTATCGCCGCGAATGGTGTCCCCGGCGCTCCCAATGCTCCCAAACCTCAAGACTTCATTCCTCCTCCCGTGCACCATCACGGACATCGTCATAAACGGAGATGGTACCATTTCTGCTACGATAAAGAAAAGAAAACCGTTTGCGACAGAACTTGCGCTAGCTGGCTGGCTATATTGGCTTACTCTATTTTCTACATCATATTTTTGTGCGTGTACACATTGATTTTTCTTTATGCGTCCCTGTGTATCATTAAAAGTCTCCAAGTTTATAATACGGAGCCTGCACCCTTCATCTTATATGACGGGCCTAGTAATATAGGCTTAACTGCCATACCGACTGCTGTGAATTATAAAATGTCGCTTATTTCGTACAAGGATAATGATTATGTGAAATACATCGAAACTCTGGGAAATACCGTCAGTAAAAGACAATCGGAGGTAATCAAGCAGCTCGGACCTTGCGGAGTAGCACCTTTTGGGTACGGAGACACGCCTTGTGTTCTTGTAAAAATAAACAAACATTATGGCTCCAGCGCGTTACCTCTGAGACCAGGAAGTCTTAATTCCAGCGACATTCCGCCTACGATAAAGCCATGGGCAAGCATGGCTTCCAAGCTTTGGTTGCAATGTAGCGGCATTAGTCCTCATGATACGGAACATATGGGCACAGTGAAGTACTACCCGGACCCTCCAGGATTCGACCCAGGGACATATTCTCCGAGCAACGGCTCCGATACAGGTCTAATAGGAGTGCAATTGTCTAATTTTACAAAGGGACTGGCTTTGTCGATTGAGTGTAGTTTGTATTACGAAGGCGGTAAATCTACGGTGGATTTTGTGCTTTACGTTAGCAATTCAAAAACAGTAGCATAAGAATTAATTTAGGTTCTTGTAACACAAACATTATGTAGATATACGCCAAATTTAGCTTTCGTTATTCCTACCCGTTACTATACTGGGTACGTAGCCGAATGGCACAAACGCTCACGAAACGAAACGCTCGTAGATATCTATCTCTATCGCTCTCACGTATTGGCGCGACAGAGCCAGACTACCTTTCGCGGCGTTTCGTTTTCGTTTCGCGTCGCAGAAATGCCATTTGGCTACGGCACCTGTTGTTTTAACTAATGGCAACAACTAAGATTTCTCAAACAACGTTTTAAACAAGATATGGATTTTGATGTTAACACTTATTTAGTCACCATCTTTTGACCGCCGTAACGTAGAAACGTAAATCTCGCAGTTGTTACAAGTGTTAACTAACCGGTGAGAATAATACATTTTCCTAGAAATCCATACTAATATTATAAATGGGAAAGTGTGTGTCTGTTTGTTTGTCTATCTTTCAAAGCAAAACGGAGCTACGAATTGACGTGATCTTTTAAGTGGAGATAGTTGAAGGGATGGAGAGTGACATAGGTTACTTTTTGTCTCTTTCGAAGGCGAGCGAAGCCGCGAGCAAAAGCTAGTGTAATATAAAGTGTGTGTGTTATTTAAGTTGTTTTTACTCTAAGCAGTAACTGGAATGCTTCTAATAAGAAAGAAATAAAGGGATGAGCGACATGGTTGTTTATTTAGACTCTGCTTATTGCATTCTGTAGGTACCTCTACCATGGGTCTTTCACGTTTATCGAAAACGTATACCTACATCAGTCGATAGCGTATCGTATTAAACTTCATGCAAAATTACATTGTATGGAGAAAGGGGGAGAATTGAACAGCGCCCTCAAAAGGTTACTTGGGTCATTTTTTTCAAAGTTGTCCACCCCACTTAGACTAAATAGGACATTACGATACAAGTGCGAAAAAAAGAAGTTCGAAACGAGTGGCGAATAAATTAAAACACGAGTTACGAATTTCCTTTTCGCACGTGTATCGTACGACGTTTTTTAGTACAGATGAGCCTCCGAAGTTTCGACCTGGCATATAATGAACCACTTCTCACACTAGTGCGTAAAAAAACACCATCTTTTTCTACTTGACTGTAATCTGTCAATTAGGACACCACAGACTAAACTATAAGTGCTAACTTTTCAGTGTTGGATACTCTATGGCAGTTCCGACTCAATTATAATAAGCTCATTATAGTTGACTTTAGTTAACTGTAATAATTTCAAAAATAGAACGTCATACAATTTCTATACTAATTTGTGATACCTGGCCTCGTAGCCGAATGGCATTTCTCCGACGCCAAACGAAAGCGATACGCCGCTGGCTCTGTCGCGCCAATACGCAAGCGCGATAGAGATAGATATCTACTAGCGCTTCGTTTCGTGAGCGTTTCGTGAGCGATTGTGCCATTCGGCTAGCCACCCTAGCAAATTTTCCTGCATCTGAAATACATTTTTTTTATCTGTCGCGTTATCGGCCAATCAGAGACGGTTATTACAAACAATTGGTTGCTAGGTAATTCGATGTTGATACAACGGTGAACGACTCTATTAACATTAATTTTAATTTGCATGAATGATAATATTTCCGTCCATTGATGATGAAGATGATGACTCGTAGAAAAAGTATTGTATACAATAGTGATATAATACTAAGCTTTTCAGTCGAGTACCATGTTTAGGCCACGAAGCTTGCTGAGTGGCCTAATAGTACAGTACGAGAATCCAACACTGAAAAGTAGTTTAGTTTGTGGTGTCCTAATTGACAGATTAAAGTCGACGAGTAGAAAAAAATAAGATGCATTTTTCGTGACATTTTTGCTTTCGAGTTACGTATTCTAAAACATTGAAATATCATGGTAGTGTCTGTGTATCATTTTGTTGATTAGTCCGTAGATAAGGTCGTGTCGTGATGGCTGGGTGATCCAATTCGGTTCGCAGCGGGGTGCATAATTTCAGCCTTGCATTTGACAATAAAAACAATATCTGCAGTCTCAATGAGATAACAATGAGCTCTAGGTACATTGCTATGGGCGTGTTAAGGGGCGTTAAGGGGCTCCACACGGTTTTCGTCGGTTTTTGACAAGTTTTGAGTTGAAACTCCTAAGTGTGCACTACAGATAGAATTATAAGACCAACGGCCATCGGTTCTTCAATCATTTATCTCTATTCGTAAGAGCCATATTTTGAAATAAATAATAGGTAGGTACTTATTTTTTTATGATATTTTTAAACATGGTCTAAAAAACACTAAACTTTAAGCAATAATCTACATTCAGAATGTGAAAAAAGTAAATTTTTAGATAGATTTTATGCTTAACTGTCGTCACAAAACTGACAGCGAGTTAATTTTTGTTAACAAGTTTCTCTAATTGGGGTGTGCCAAATTCTGAAAATGCCCATAGGTAAGTGCAAATGAGATGTACCTAATGAAAGTAAGTGAAACAAACATTAGATGGGCCATTTTTTCAAAGTTGTCCATCTCACTTTTTTTGGATTTGGAAATGTTTATGCGGTTTCCACTCAGAATCGCGACCTCTTTCAATCCTAATGGGAGAAAAAAAGTGTCCCAAGGTTTTTTCGCATTCCGTTACCATTTTTTCATACATTTTGTATGGCGGTAACGGCATGGAAGGTTTGAAAAATGTATGGAAATCTTGGAACATTTTTTTCTCCTATCAGGATCGAAAGACCTCGCGATTCTGAAATACCCATGTTACAAAAAAAGTGGGGTGGAGAACATTGAAAAAAAAAAAAATAACCCAGATATTATGTCGTTGTCCATTTTTCTACTAAGGCTGATTTATAGCAAGGCTTCATGTACAAAATGAAACAAAAAAACTTTCGCAATAATTTATTGATACTCTAATAATTCAATAATTTATTTATTTCACACTATTATAGACTCGTAAGTAGTGAAGACAATAACTTTCCCTTGTTCTAAATAGTATCCACATAAATACATTTTATAAAATGCACCTAAAACAGGAAATTATAATATCGTTTATACATATTAAATTTTAAGAATTTTATTTACAGCACTCTAAATTTATAATATTATTCGTTCGACAAAATTACAAATTTTAGTCCTTTCTGCGATTGAAATAGTCCATGTATAATTAATAACGACTAAACTATGACATGAATCAGTAACTCTTATAACACGAATCTTATAATTTATAACCTTAAATATCGAAAGACGTTAAAAATGAATACTTATTTATTCCAATCCCATAAAGGACAATGAATGCCTAGCCAAGTTGTTAATCATTTCCGTCATAGCGAATAATGTCTGCCATTCTGGATAGCGTCAGGAACTAGGTACTATTGGGGCATTCCACGATAATGTCGCTAACGACATGCAATTCTTCTAATACTTCTGAAGACGCGAAGTTGTGTCTGACAACCTTTCATGACTTAGTTAACAAATTGGCAGTCTTTTCTCGAGCTTTACGGATTTTATTGAAATAGCTGCCATACAAGGCAAAAGCATGTCGTAAGCGACATTCTCTTGGAAGGCCCCTATTCCGTTCACTATGACTAAAACGATTAGCATCTTAGCTAGACCCTCTGAGCTTAAATAATATCTACGATGATCTAAAATTGCTCTTCACTCGTCTTACATAAACGATTGGCACTAGCTATGTCTATCACAATGGGACCTTGCAGAGTGGTAATATAAATCAATTTTATCATAACGTTGCTAAATATATTTTTATGTTTCAAGCCGTTGCGTTCATTGTAGCGCTATAATGATTTGTAATTTAATGGTGAAGCGAAAACTAAATATACTTATTTTAACTTTATACAATGACTAATGATGAAGAACTTAATATTATAAGAAATATATATGAAATAAAAAATATATGAGTGGACAAAATACGAGTAGGTATATCGCCAACTGAATTAAATTTTGAACTTTTGTTACTTTAAAGGTATAGCTATATCCAGGAAACTGGCATTTTGTGTAAATATTTTTATATAATTATGTTGTAAAACAATACTTTAAAAATAAGTAAAGCATTGATTCTTACAAAAACATAGGTGGGTTTACAGAACATATCTATATTTTAGCTTACGCTTAATAATTTCAGTTAAAAGTTATAATACATTTAATCAACGAGTTTGAATAAGCAATTGACATCCCGAACGCTACAGTATCTAACGAGAAGCTTTATTATGACATAGGTAATAATAGGTATTATTTAAATTCAGCTACCATTCCCGATTAGTTCAGCAATATCCATCATAGGCATTATCAAAAATAGAATTATAGCAATATATATCACAAAATATATTCATTGTTTCAACGATATTCATTTGTTTTCAATGCCATGAGTCCTATAACCGTTTTATAACAGGCGTTATTGTAACTCTGTATTTTTTTTTAATAAAAATAAAAATTATAGTTTCAGTTACTTAAACCAAAATAAAATTCCAGCGATTTTGACAGTCCATGCAAGTGTTATTTAAAGAAACATACTATAGTTATTTGACCCTCGCACAGACGTACAGTAGGCGTAACAGAAAGAATATATAGATAGAATTGCTGTGAACTTAGCTTTTAGTGACTCATGACAATAATTTATTTGATTAAAATAAATTATTCGTCATAAGTCCATCAAAAAGACAGTCTTCAAATAATTGTAGTTTTTATTAATTTTAATTTTACGTTCATGATGAGAAGATAAACATAACTTTGACATGTAACAAATTTATAGTGTAATTTTTATTATGAAATAAAGAAATCTAAATCTATATTAATGTAAATTACAGGTTTTATGAGAGAAGGCATTGAAAACAAAAGAAGTCTTGTAGGCCTGACACCGCCTCCACTGGACCACTGAAGAAGAGGTATACGATTGAAATCACTCATGCCAATGCAAGAATTGCAATAAAACACCTAAAATACCATTTATATTAGAGTATTTCAGTATTTACCTATTATGATGTAGGTATATTAAGAGTAAATATTTAGTATATCCTTGATAGAAAAAACATATTAGGTATTATGCAGAGAAAGTCACGCACGGCCACAAATAAGTAATCACTATTTAACTATCTGCACTAGGTACATACAACATCAAATCTTATGAAAAACTTCTTTGTAAGTAGCGTATTTTACGTACAGTTAACCAATTTGAATACTAGTCTATTCTAAAACCCTGTCTTATTGACACCGTGACCTATTTGTCATAGAAGTCACTTCTACGTGCTTCGACATTTAATATGAAGAGGTTCTACAGTGGCCTAGGATTGGACACATTTAAGTCAGATACACATATTTAAGTAATATAAGCGTGTCTCTCACTTGTGTTTTATAGCAATTCTCTACAGTAAGTATAAAGGTTTTCCTACTTATAGAGGGACCTAACTGTACAAATGTACATGCCTTGAATATAATCAGAAACAAATATCCTCAACATTAAATTTTTTGGGAAGTCAAACGTTTTTAAAATATACTTAAATATACAAATTTAAAACGCAATTTACTTGATTTAAGTATATTAACACATCGTCTTTACGGTATTATTAGACCGGCAAGCACGTTCTGTAACTAAAGTAGTCTAAATACAGTCTTTAACTATGGGCATTTTAAAAATTTGGGACCCCCCAATTAGCGAAAGTTGTTAACAAAAATTAACTCACTGTCAGTTTTGTGCCGATAATTAAGCACGAAATTTCAATAAAAATATTCAGAATGTGAAAAAAGTACATTTTTATACAGATTTTATGCTTAATTGTCGTCACAAAACTGACAGCGAGTAAGTTTTGTTAACAAGTACAATTTACGCTAATCGGGGGGACCCAAATTCTGAAAATGCCTCCATTTGATATTAGGTACAAGTGGCGGCACATAACTTTAGCGCTGAGTAAAATGTGGAGGGCATAGCTGCGCATTGGGACGCATACCCTTCACCCCCTGTAATCCCCTGAGAGACCTGATTTAGACTTCGTCAGCGCTAAAGTTATGTGCCGCCCCTTGGAAAGGAGCAGGCAAAATGCTCACAAATTGGCATTTTTAGAATTTGGGACCCCAATTAGCGTAAGTTGTTAACAAAAATTAACTCGCTGTCAGTTTTGTGACGACAATTAAGCATAAAATCTGTCCAAAAATTTACTTTTTTCACATTCAGAATGTAGATTATCGCTTAAAGTTTATGTTATTAACACAAAAACAATATTTTTATAGAAATTTCATGCTTAATTATCGTCACAAAACTGACAGTGAGTTAATTTTTGTTAACAACATTCGTTAATTGGGGTGTCCCAAATTCTGAAAATGCCCATAGGTGGCTTCTAAACTAGCGATATTTTCACTGCATGTGGATGGTAGCTTTTGATGGTTTATCTACTCACATATTAGAGAAAGACACCAATAGTTGGCGGCCACATATTGCAGTGAAAATATGGCCCGTTTAGAAGCCCCTTTATAATTATACTTATTTAGTTGTAGTTCGACAGCTTTAAAGACCAAAGGCCCTTTTGTTAACTCACTCACTGTAATACCTATATTACATATAAAACTAATAATGGACTAATCAAACCTTGATAATCAGGCGTATAAGCATGGTCGCGCGATAAATGATAAAACATCAGGCCGTCCCTGTCGCACTTACGAATAGTGCAGGACGGCCTGATGTTTTTATCTTTTATCGCGCGACCATGCTTACCTGCCAGGTGAAAAAGGCCGTACTTAATACAGAACCTGCCCGCCGTTCTATAATAGTCAAATCAGTCATTCATATCCTACCTTACGTGTATCTTGACTCAACGAGAACATTGTTCGTAGATACCATTAGAGCTACTCACATTCAATACGCAATAAAATATGTTTCAACAGTTAACCTGATAGACTTTAAACACAGCTAAACAATTATGAGAAACAGTATTAAAGAGGAAATTTGCATTAATCCTGTATCCAATACTAGTAAAATGATTTCCACTGATTTTGAAATTTATAGGTAGGCAATAGATAGAAGATGGGGAGCCTAAAAGCTTTACTAATACTACCTAATATCAAATGTGAATGTAATGAATACAGACTTAATAATTTAAACTTCACGAGAAATAGACTCTGGGTGCATAGCCAACATGTCGATGGTTTACACTTCGAAACGCAACTGTCAATGTCACACTAATGTAGAAGAGCGGTATTTACAGCGATTTGCAATCGTAGTGCAAGCGATTGTCATCTTGACCAGACACCCTAATAAGATAGATAAAATATCTGAAATTTATTTTTGTACAAATGTTAAGAGCACAGGTAATCCAATATGTATGTAGTTATATCAGTTATCCTACAAACAATCAATGCAGGAGGTGGTCATCTAATTGGCTATTAGAAAGTACCTATTAAAGAACCTATACCTAAAGGTTACTAATACACAAACCATACATCTAAAATAATATTGTAAACCTTATTAATGGACGAACACATCTCATTCCAGCGAATGCAGTCTACTTATACCATCAAATATTAAGTCATTGCTTTCCTGCGAACAAATCTTAAACCGACGTAAATGCAACTCCTAAACGCATTAAGTGCACTTCCACACATAAACGATTAAAATGTTTTAATCTTTTCGATATTATTACAAGCGCACCTTAGTGTTGGACATTTCTCCGGACAATAATCACAGAGGTTTTTTGTAAGGCAGTGCACGAAATGAGTGATATCTAAATAATACACTTAATTCTACGCACACTCAAAATAAGTTCCAACTTTGTATACCAAGTTGTAAGAGAAACACATTTCAGTTGGATACGTTGAATCCCTTGAGATCACATCAGTTGCCAACCAGGTCTTGGGCATTCTGCCCCGCCGCGGATGTCGTTCAGCGGCCCGTATCTACATTTATGTTTGAAAATATTCGATTCGGGACTGGTGGTGGACGCTGCGGGTCAGAACCACCAAGGCCTTAATCACGCAAAGCAGGCAACACTAAAGTTGTATGAATGCAATCAATTACAAAACTCACAAATAATCAATCGCGTATCTCACTCAGCTTCACATTTTTAACCTCAGTGTCTATATCACTTAATTTTACTAAGAAGATCTAGATTTGGCTATTTGGGAGCACGTCTAGGGAGATTCAGTGGGTTGTAGGTGTAGGCCATTCACACATGTACACTCAGATAGAAAATTGATTTCGAAATCTACTGACCATCTCACTCTTCTGGATATAACGGTATAGGACCATGATGTCCTGGTAGGTCTATTTCTCAGTTGAGCAATTAATTACTCAAAGATTATGGCACGTTGCTTTTTAAATTCCATATATTCGTGCCAGGATGAGGTGGAATTCTTCATATACCCCAAGGAGCCAATATAGACTTCATACGTAAAGGCAGGTTAGGAGCAACATGCCGGCAACGATAAGATAATTGGGCATGCTTCTAATTCCACTGCTCCAGCCGCAGTCTAAATCTCGATTCAGCACCTGAAGACCAAAAAATATTTTGACCGTGACATCTTTTAAAGTTCCAACTTCAACATTCATTCAAAACATCACTGAAAAGGTCCAAACGACAAGTTATTCCAATAGATACAAACCTTCTTGAATCGTCTTTATAAATAATGCGATGTTATATTAGTTATTGTATTATGAGTAGAGGAAAATTTTATAAACTTACATCACTAAACGTTCTGTTGTCATAGTACGAGCACCTCGCAAGTCTGACGTCATCTCGTGTGGCCACACACTTCGAGGGACTTTCGCAAAGATACTGTCTTCTCTTGCGGTCCCATGCTTCTATCCATCTGTAAAACATACATAAATCAGTAAAATTCTACTTAAAAATACATTAGCTATCCATTGGTTACTTTATTTGCGTTGCAGTCTTCAAATGACTAGATTTGCTTGATATTTATACGAATAACCTGTCAAGTTGTCGACCTGTCGTCAAGAGACAAAGTGAGACTTTTATAATATGCAATTTACTAAACAATAACATTAATTATAATTACCCAATTGCACAATCACAATAAATCGGATTGTCAGCTATCAAAATATTTTGCAGGAACATGCTGTTGGGAACTCCTGGCCATTCTCTTGTCCCCGGATTGGGCGCCCTCATAAGATAATTCGACCTCAGATCAAGAGTTATGTTCTTGACGCGACCGGGGCCCCAGAACACTTCAGGTGGTATCTCTTCTATGCTCGTATTGAAAATCGTAAGCTTCAGAACTTTCGAATGTACGCCCTGAAGATAAAACATATATTCAGTATAGTATTAAGAATACTAAAATTGTGGATCATTTTATCAATCAAAAGAAAATTATTTTATACATACGCTTAGCAGATATGGTGATAGGTACTTCATTGCTCTTCCTGTTATCGTAATATTGCTAAGTTTACACGGCAGCTGGCCACTCAACTCTTTACCAAGTTCAACAGCTGGACTTTCGACTTCCAATAAAAGATTTTCCAAGGCAGCGTTATGCGTCAACATTTTAGGAATACTAAAGTCTCTGACGTTATCGTATACAGTAATTTTTAGTGTTCGAAGTCCGTACATTTTGTTAAAGACACCGTGCTGGAAATAAAAAGAAATCATAAAATACGTTATCGAAAAATGCGAAACGATCAACGTGGATTGGAATGGAAGTATACCTCAAGAATTTTCAATCGAAGATGAGTGAGATCAATATATTCCATCCTCGGTGAGAGTCCGTAAAGACTAGTATTCATCAACGCTGTTATAGGATTGCCTGACAAAGAAAGCCAACGCAGCTCGTTCAAGGAGTGTGTCGCCTGAAATTAATATCAAAATTAGTATAGAAAATCATCCACGTACCGAATTTATTATGGCGTAGTGTGTCGTTTCCATTCCATTATTATGCGACACAGATCATTAAAGATTTTACTTATAGCTGTTCTTTAGTTAAACCATTATGTAAAACATTCCCGATCCATGTCCAATGTCCTCACTTATGGGTCACGGTAAGCCTTATTACAAAATTCGGGACTGATTTTATTAATAAAGGCACACATTTAAACTGTATGTATACTACAAGTTTTATTTATAATAAAATCTTACCACGGGCACGGTGCTAAGATCGTTGTATGAAAGATCCAGCTTTCTTAGATGAGTCAGTTTGGCTGTAGCGTCTGTTGCAATCGATGGCAAATTGTTATATGCCAGATCTAAACTCTTTAGCTTTGGCAACTGCAGCGTTGGTACCTAAAATATAATAATATTACGTCATTAGATGATTTTTGCGTTTGAAAATTAAATAATTGTTGAGATATAGATTAGGGATGCAAATACCTGCAAAAGGCTGACATTTCTTAAGCCCAAGTGTAAAAGTTTTCTCTCCAGTCCCTTGAAAGCGTTGTTCTCCCGGTCTCCAGAATTAAATGGAGAATTATGGCTAAGGTCCAGCCATCGCAGCCTAGGCAACGCTGTGAATGCACCGCCTTCTATACGCACCAAGTGGTTATCCGACAAGTCGAGCCAGGCCAGAGACTGCAAAAATATTTTTAGAGAGTTTTTACTTATTGTGTTACTTAATTTTTTTCTACAATAACTTGAAAAATAATAAGAAAATGAATGACCTGAGCAAACCAATAATGGAACGATTATAAATGAAAAGCGATGGGATGGTATGAAAAGTAATGATAAAATTAATGTAAGTACCGTAGTATATCGAATAGGTACCGAATAATAGGTAGTAAATCTACCATAAAAAATAAAATTTTGAAAATTTTGACGTTCTACCTTAAACAGAATATTCTGCGGATATTGTTTTTTTTGGTGGTACACTCTCTGATGGTCTCGTCTAGCCGTGTGGTACATGTACTCATCGCTGTAGTCCTGTTCGTCGGGCCAGTACTCGCCCACTTGGTCGGGGTTCTGGCAACACATGCAGGGATAGGACAACACATTAGCAACTACGCACACGCTGGCAGCTACGGAACTCGTTAGTCGCCAAGCACACAGGGTTGCGGTTATTTTATGGCAGACAAACCAAACTTGTTAATTTGAAACCAAACTAAGGATTTACGGCCGAAGGGAAATCTTCAAACAGTTTTATTATAAGAAATAGTTTACGCTTCACAAAAGTCCTAGAGTGTTTCTTAAGAGCCAGTTAGACGATCAATATATTTTATGGCACTGTGTTTCGACTGACGCAAAGCAGTGGACTCGAGGGCAAAAAAATACACACGATGCTGTGCCTACAATATAGATCGTCTAAATACCTCTTCAGAATTAGATTTTTTTTTTATATAAGTACAATAAAATATTCGGACTTGCGAGAAAGGTAGGGCTGATTTTGCATTCTTACTTAAAATCCTTACACACTTTCCAAAGTTCTAAAATTAGCTCAGACATTAATTTATTTTAAATCCATACATAAATACTTTTGCAATCCATTGAATCGAATTTACAGTTTCCATAATAAATCAAGCTGTTAGTTTATCTACCTACTTCAAACTGTCTCAACCAAATCTTCGACACTACAATGCAGAAATAGAAAGATATAAAAGTTGTACCTTAAATCTCTGAACTAAGTCAGCAATCGCAATCGAAGGGATGTCGTTACTGCTGAGGTCGAATTCGACCAGATTGGCCGCAGCTGAAGACGATAGAGCAGATGTCGGGAGTCTTGATAGCTGGTTTTCGGACACGTCAAACCTAAAATGAATAAAGAGTTATTATCCATGTAACCACAAATTACTTATAAATGTATTGTTTGGTTACTTAAATATTGAGTGTTGTTTGGATACAAATAAAATTCACTTTTGTTATTTTGATTTACCAAATTGGTAGATAAAATAAATCGAATAAAACGATTTAAATTTCTTGTAAATAATGTTGCTTGATCTCAATTTTACAAGAAGGATCTTATTTAATGTTTTTTTTATTCTTGTATAAAAAAATACCTTTCCAAAGCAGGTGAAATAATCAAATTGTCAGGTAGATTTCTAAGGCGATTGTCAGACAGGTCAACGGACGTCAGATACTGCATGTCGTGGAATATCTCAATTGGAATTTCCACCAGGTGGTTGTGGGATAAATCCAATATCTGAAATATACGAATTTCATTGACAAAAAAACATACAATACACATGAAGTCTGTTCGGAAAGAGAATATTCGTCAAATAGGCATGGGACTGTGAATCGACTACACAAAGTAGGTAATTTTCCTAGGGTTTAACCAAAAATACATAATATACCTGCAAGTTTTTAGCTTTTTTGAAGCAATCGTATTCCAGGTCATATATCTCATTATGAGATAAATCCAGATATTGCAGCATGACCATAGATCCAAAAACGTCACGAGTGACATTCCGAATCCAGTTGTGTGAAAGCCGAAGTTCCGAGAGAGTTAAGTCCGCATGTCTGTAAAAATATCAGATATGATTATGTTTGATTTACAAGATTCGCATAATTCTGTAATCTGTACAATATATTCGAATATTGTCCGGCACTGAGACATCTATTTCTACTATTTCCAGTCTAGTAATTGCAATAATTTTGTATCAAAATTCGACATATGTACCGCTCAAAATTATTTTTTGTTTCATAGTCATATTTACCTGAAGTAATACGGAGCAATGTACGTAATATTATTGTGAGAGAAATCCAATACTCTGATATTTACTGACACAGTTCCCAGATCTGAAACATGAGCAACTAAATATTATCGGTACAAACCAAGCCACATGAAATGATAATGACTAATAAGTAGGTAGTTGAATAGTGGCTGTGGTAGCTGTATAGAACCTCTTTATCCAATCTCTATTTAAAATTACTAATAATAAAGATAAACGTTAGTAAGCGGGTCTACTAGGAAGTTAGGAACTTAGGACGAGCTTAAAATAGTTTATTTTGATAATTGAACAGTTTTAAAAGAGTACTGTAAAACTGGGGACCTCCATTTTTAAATTGGGTTTAAGTGGATTTATTAAGATGATATTGACATGGAATTAGCTAATAATACAAAAGATGGTATAATTCTATCATTCATATTAGCAAACAACAAGGCATTAGTGGGCCATTTTTTTTAAGTTGTCTCCCCACTTTTTTTTGGATTTGGAAATTTTTATGTGGCTTCCAATCAGAATCGAGAGCTCTTTCAATCCTCATAGGAGAAAAATAGTGCTCAAGGTTTTTTCCATTCCGTTACCAATTTTTTCATACATTTTGTATGGCGGTAACGGAATGGAAGGTTTGAAAAATGTATGGAAGTCTTGGGACATGTTTTTCCTCCTATCAGGATCGAAGGCCTCGCGATTTTGAGTATGAATCGCGTAAAAAATACCTATGTTACAAAAAAAGTGGGGAAAACAATTTTGAAAAAAAAAGGCCCTCGTGACACACTTATGTTATGTCAAAAGTACTTGATTAGAGGGACGACACATTTAGTAGCATGAATACAACATCAGTATCACCTTGTTCAGAAGAAAATTCCTCATCTGAAATAAGTCCTGGTTGCGAAACAAAAAAAATAAAAACGTGCACTATAAAGCTTTGATGAAAAATAAATAAGGCACATTTAAAGCATGCAAAAAGATTTATGAAATTCTGCTAAAATAATACATGTAGATGAAAAATGTAAAATAAGTAAAACAGTCTGCAGTGCAATGATTCTAATACTCGTAGTATTACTGTTAAAAATGAATACTACTAAAAAGAAACGCCATGCAACTAATATTGATGTTAAAATCGATCGTGACAAACAATTATCAATCCTTGTCCAGGCACAGCAACAAACACGCTAAAGTAGGTACATATTCATTAAAATAATCTACAAAGATGGTTTGTCGATTAGTGCAGCCTCGAAAAGAGTTAATAAATCATAGAAAACTTAGGAAATACTTACTAAGTGCTTTAGGAGGTGCATAGAAATTTGACGTGAAGAAACTGGGCGCATTAGAATCCGCCAGTGAAATGATTTCATTGTATGAAGCATTTACTTTCAACGCCGTTGCGGACCCCACTTGGTCAAATACCGAAAACTTGAATATAAACAGTTTGTTGAAGGATAAATCCAATCTGGAAAAATACATAATATTTCTCAACTATTTTGTGCCATTTGATACATACACGCAGCCTGATTCGAACTTTATGTAGATAAGTAAAAATAGATATTCGTATCGAATATGGACTGGATGGAAAATGGACTAAATTGGTAGTGACTACCTATGTCAAAAGTGACGTTTTTTTAAGATAATTAGAAAATGTAACTCTTAGGTACTTACTCAGCAAGAGCAGGTAAATTCTGGAACGCTTCGTCAGTGATGTCGTTGATAATGTTTCCTTTAAGTTTTATAACTTTCAGATTATCTAAACCAGTAAATGCTCTCCTTTGAATTATTTCAATTAAGTTGTCTTCGATGAAAATCTCCTGGAGTTCTCTAAGATCGACAAAAGTGTGCTGTACTATTTGTCTCATTTGATTATGAGATAAGTAAACGGATTCCAGCTGTTTGTGAATGTCACCCTGAAACAAAATTGTTATAAGTAATAATGATTAAGTAGTTTATGAGTAAGTAGATGGAAAAAACTAGTTATAGGTGTACTAAGGACTTGGAAATGTCAAATACACATCTTCGAACTTCTTCGAACATAAAATAAAAATTTAATATAAATACGAAAGTAAATATAGATAGTTCATGAAAGCCGACGACAGCAGACAACACCATAAGTATTTCTTTCAGTCTATAAGGCCCACTTGCATCAACCACTTACCTAACTGAGGGTACTAACCTACTAAGTAATGGGCTGTCATCTGTCAAATTCCATATAAAATGGTGGGTTAACCCTCCATTTTCGTTGGTGCAAGTGGCCTTAAGGGATTTTATTATTTGCTTACCTGCAGTGTCCCTTTCGAGAAGTGGTCAATATAATTGTCTTGCAAGTTTAACGATCTCAGTTTATACAAGAAATGGAATGACGTGTCGGGAACATTCTTCAGTTTGTTATTACTGAAATCCAAATACTGTAGCTCGATTAGAGCTTTAAGTGGTTCAAAAGGTAGGATCTTCACGTTGTCTGCTAACCCGTTGACGATTTTCAACGTAGTCAAACTGTGCAACTAGAAAATAAAAGTTATGATTAATATTGTCCTATTACTCTCCAATACATAACCAGATATCAATAATATCGGCTACTATATACAATTGGAAATGATGAACAGTATAAAAGAATATTCCATCGTGTAAATACAAGCTGTTATCGAAGAGCGGAGTCTTCTGACACAGGTATTTTATACTCAATAGAAGACTCCAAGATATACATTGTTATCCAAACATTGTTTTACCAATAAAATATTTTTAATTTTTTTTTTCAAACACGCGCTCAATCATGGCCACCACTTCCTTTCATGTAGGCCTGAATACCCAAGTATGGCAATGACGCTCCATCATCGCCGATCATGGGCCAAAGCAGTCCATAGTACCCTCCACACGAGCGGAATCACTTACAATTGACCACCACGACCAAGGCACATTTCGGAAACTGGCGATCAAATTTTTATGAACAACGCGTTCCTTTCTAAGCTCGTGTAGGTGAACGCGAATACCCAATAATGGAGATATGACAGGTTGATCATCGATTCATCGCCGATCGGGCCAAAGTAGTCCACACGAGCGGAATCACTAACAATTGACCAAGGTTAATTTTTTCAATCAGTGTCAGTACCTCAGCAAAAGCGAAGGGGTCAATAAAGTCGATTTCGTTTTCAGAAAGGTCCAATGTTTTGATAGACCGCACGTGTTCGAAGGCGCTCGATTCGATTCTGTCGATCGTGCTCCCGTAGATCTTGAGGTCTTCCAACTCCACTCCAAACTCTAAGAAGTCTTCGGATCGGATACTGCGTCTGATAAGTTTGCCTACAGCTAAGTACCGTAGAGATCTCATCCTGAAAAAAAATTATAAGAGGTTTTAATTTTGATATTTCTCTTACTAGGTAGGTCTATTTTTTATTAGGTACACATATATACAAAAAATTCTAAAGGAGGCTCACAGATTACCAATATCGGCTTGTTAGTTATTCGCTGAAAATAACTGGCCAGTGGCCAATCGCTAACGCTCAGAGCGATGCTGAGAGTTGCGTATTGTTTGCCATGGAGATTGTGGATTAGCCACCTGGGTACGAGCCAAATAACAGACCAGCCGATATGGTGATATACTGTACGCTTCTTAAGACGGCATGAACTATCAAAAAAATATTAATTTACCTTCTCACGTCCTGTAAGCTCATCTGGATAGAAGATGCCCCACTGACATCTAAGTAGAACAGCTTGTACTGAAAGTTGTTGAAGTTAGCTTGCGAAAACTCCGAGGGTGTGTTTGTAGCTATCAAGTTTGTGTCCACCTGTGAAGTAAATGAGACGCATTAATTTGTACGTAAAACACCCTATTCTCGCCTATCAAGCATAACTTCGCCTAAATTTAAAAAATGTAATTATCTAGTATACTTGGTATCAAATGTGACATATTAAACTACCATATCTATTGCAAAATTTATTTGTGGCAATATTCCTGCAACAAACTTTTGTCTACCTATCGCCTATTCACCTTTATAGTGCCTTAAAGAGTGGTGGGTGTGATAGATATTTTCATTCTCTCGAATACTTTTGTGCCCAGCGCCACATGGTAAAAAGGTGAGTCCACAAAATTAATCAGTCTGTAATCGAAATTTAATGGTCTTTCACGTGAAAACATTAGTTTTCACATTTCACTGTTAGTTAAAGAGATATCTTATAAAATATCGCTAGCGAGGTCAAAATGACATCGTCCTTCCAAACTTCACCTACCCCTAGGGCTGTCACTTAGATGAATAGAAAAATTTGACTGTGTTTTTTACTAGTTAATATTTCAATATTGTTAGTAATCTACAAGGTGCACCAAGGAACCCGCATAACTTTAACTACGCGTTTCTGAAGCCAAAAGAAAGAAAAAATTATGAATTTAAAAATATTTTACTAAATTTTTTTTTTTTTTTACTTTTTGGACGTATTTCTACATAAAAAGTAAATTTTATTCATAAAGCTGTCTATTAAAATGAGTTTCTTAATTTTTTTAAAACCAATTTTTTTAAAGTTTTTCTTGTCACCTTGCACTCAATGCAACAAATGCAGTAGAAATCGGAAGTTATGTTCTAGTCAAGTTTTCCAGTAAAAAAACTTGCAAATATTATATTGGATTAACTTTATTTTATTTAAATGTAAGACTGTAACCATTGGTATGTGTCTAGTAAAGATTGCTGTTAATTATTTGTGTAGGTACACTAGGTACATACGAGTGTAGTATATTCCATTCAAGATACACCGAAACAAAATCACCACGTGATGTGATTCGGCCATCCTGCTAACCATTGTTGTGGCACCTGAGGCATGTGATGTTTTTGTCGTCATTTTTTTATTATAATCGTTCTATCTTGTATTTGTAAATACACGCAGTATTTTAATGTGTCGTGACACTATATACATATATACCTATTAGGTAGGCATCAAAGCAGTTGCAACATTAAAGTCTGGCAAGGCACCAGGGAATGACGGAATCACGGCTGAAGTTCTGAAAGCGGATGTGCATCTGACCGGTGACATTCTCGAGCCACTATTGACGCGCATTTGGGAACAGGAACAAGTACCAGCATCATGGAAGGAAGGCGTCATCGTAAAATTACCCAAAAAAGGAGACCTATCCCAATGCTCTAACTGGAGGGGTATCAATCTGTTACCCATTTGCTCAAAAGTGCTGTGTAAGATCTTACTCTCGAGGATGGCAAAAGTAGTTGACAGTAAGCTTAGGGAGGAACAGGCGGGATTTAGACCAGGGCGTTCCTGTGCGGACCAGTTAAACCTTTTGCGAATGGTCCTAGAACAATATCAGGAGATGCAGTGTGAGGTTTTTACCCTATTCGTAGACTTTGAGAAAGCTTTCGATAGGGTAAAATGGGCAAGCATATGGAGGGTTCTGAAGCTCAAAGACGTGCCAGACAAGCTAATCAACATCATCAAAGCACTCTACCATGGATCATCGTGTAGAGTGCTTCACAAGAGTAAACTCACCGAGAGTATAAGTGTCACGGCAGGCGTCAAACAAGGTTGTTTGCTTTCCCCTCTGCTCTTTTTAATGGTGCTCGACGACGTGATGTGCAGGGTCACTAGCAGAGAACGAAGAGGTTTACCTTGGACATCTGAAAAGGACCTAGAAGATATCGACTTCGCAGATGACCTTTGCCTTATAGCAACCACGCGTGAGCAACTCCAGAACAAGGCAGAAGAACTAGCAGAAGAGGATGAAAAGGAAGGTCTGCGCATTAACTACCGCAAGACAAAGGAAATGCGCCAAAATACTACCGATTCAACTCCAATGCTAATCAAAGGGAACCCAATCGAAAAAGTGACCAGCTTTTGCTATCTGGGCAGTATCGTTGACCAGAGTGGAGGAACTGAAGCTGACATTGAATCTCGAATAAACAAAGCCCGAGCCGCTTTCGGTCAGCTTAAACCGGTGTAGAGCTCCTCGACCCTGACTAGAAGAACTAAACTGAGGATTTTCAATTCCAATGTAAAGGCCGTATTACTGTACGGGTGTGAGACCTGGTTTGTCCGCAAAGACCTAATTTCAAAACTCCAAGTGTTTGTGAACAAACGCTTGAGGCAGATCCTGTGTATCTTTTGGCCTAACTGGATCACAAACGCCCACTTATGGAGAATAACTGGACAAGCACCCGTACAAGAAGAAATACAGACGCGGAAATGGCATTGGATTGGACACATCCTCAGAAAACCTGATACCCACCTATCCAAAATGGCCCTCACCTGGAATGTACCCTGAAAGCGCAAACCATGCCGCCCTAAATCGACCTGGCGTCGTTCGGTTCAGCAGGAGCTCAGGGTGCTAGGCATGGGGTGGGAGGAGGTCACCCAAACTGCCCAAGACCGGAGTAAATGGAGAAAAAATATGATTCGAGCCCTACACCCCAGCAGAGGGTAACAGGATGCAAAGAAGAAGAAGATACCTATTAAGTGGTGATACTATGAATCTTTTTTTTATATTAAAGGAAAAATATATAGGGAGGTATGTAGTTACTACAATAGCCAGGAAAATCGAACGTGTTGGATTACGTCTCACGGATAAGGAGTGGCAACGATGTGAAGGTATAATTGGAGCCAAAAAAATTATATAACATGGAAGCTTCGCCCATACAGTTGTGCAACTTGATTTATCTATTTTCGACCTTTAGATCAGCCATTTTTTCTGTCGAAAATTCAATTAATATTACTTATTAAAAATATTTTGACGTTGATTTTGAAATGTCTTTTATACAAGGTGCTCGCGAGGAACCCAAATAACTTTAACGGCATATTCTTGGTCACATTTTAAGACTAAAATGTCATATAAACTTTTCTAGATTTCGTCTAGTTTCAGAGTTATTGCCAATTTAAAAAAAACATTTCCGTATTGTTACTCAGTAGAAAAGGTTTCTTAACGGCGCTGATGCGCAATTGTGGAGCATAGTCTCACAGTAGTCATTGATAGATGTCAAAATGTGACAAGAAAAACTTCCAAATAATTTGGTTTTTAGAAAAATAAATGAAGGAACTCATTTTAATTGCCAACTTTATGGATAAAAATTTTTTTTTATGTGAAAATACGTCCAAAAAAGTAAAAAAAAACAAAAAAATTTTTTTTTTTGGCGAAAAATTTTAAAATTCATATAACATTTTTTCTTTCTTTTTGCCTCAGATACGCGTGGTTCAAGTTATGCGGGTTCCTCGCGAGCACCTTGTATACATGTATTTAGATGAACCCCAAAAATTATCTTTAGTTTCAGACATTTGGGTAGGTAACATGATTTTTGACAACCCTGAAGTACCAGCGTGTTTTGTATGAAAACTCTCCGGATGCCTTCCTATCTTTGCCTATGATGAACATTTGTGCTTATTTGTACCTTAATAACTCCTGCATACGATTCAATATAAATTATGTAAATCATATAGAGGGTAGAACTTAAATCTGATGTCATGTGCCTCTGTTCAGTCATAATTGTTAGGGTAGGCAAAGTTAGGCAAAAAGCCAAAACTTTGCCTACTGACTTTAGGCTCGATTTTAAGGTATATATATATATATACATACAATTGAATCGTTTTTGTATTAAGCTCAGGTATTGCCACATTATATATCATTTTGACACTAGTGTCACCATAAAAAATATTCAGTTAAAGAGGAAACTTAAAATATATGAGAAAAAGTAGGCGAAGATATGGTGTTTTACGGTATGTGTTAATGTATTCCTGAATAAAGATTTGTATCTTTATGTATAGTCATTAGTCATAAGTAGATTGATGTGAGTTTCACGAAAGTTGGATGTAATGAACGAAACATTTATAGTTGGTCTGGTATGGTATGAGTGACACCTGCGGGCAGATTTTTGAGTCTTACGCGTTCGAATTCAGAAAATTGTCACTGAAAATAATAAGCAAGTCACCGTTTTCAACCGGTGGTTTAGTGACAAAATCCCGTATGCGAGATTAAAAAATCGCCCTCCTGTATCGGTACTAACGGTATGCTTTCAAGTGATTTAATCGGCTAACAATACAAGCACTGCGATACATTTCAATTAATTGCCTGTTAATTGAAATGTATCGTGGGAGGCAGTGCAAGTTTTCATCATATCGTATCAATATTTTAAAGTTAGCAATGATGTGAGACAAGTTTTCATCATATCGTATCAATATTTTAAAGTTAGAAACAAACTTTATAACTACCTACCTTGTTTTCTTTCAGGTTCAAGAACCGTAGCGCGTCCAGCTTATTGAGCATGAACTTGGAGATCATGGTGAGGTTATTCTCAGCCAGGTCGAGGGTCACCAGACTGTTCTCCAGCCCAGCGAAGGCGGCTGGAGACAGCTCCGTGATACCGCAGTCGCGGAGGGATAGGGTCCGGATCTTCGCGTTGCGGAATGCGTCTTCCTGTAATATAATATGTCAAAATTTAAATTAATTGAAGGGATCTTAAATAAATCTAAAAGAAAAATCAGCAAACATGTTTTTCAGATATAGTGTGTACAGTCAACCAATTGGAACCCTAGGCCACTCTACAACCATGTCAAAATGATAAGCAGTAAGAGATTTCTTACAATCTGATTTATAACGTCACTATACTTTTGACAATACTTATTGTATTATGTAACCTTAGCCTTACCTTAGTTCTCCAGAACCTCCAGGTCTTTTTTAGAGTAAGTTTGCTGCGTAGGCACCCTTTTCATATGTATAAATGACTTCCAACTCACTTGACATAGTTCTCCAGAGGCCTAGGGTTCCAATTGGTTGACTGTACATCATCTCTCCAGGCTCCGAAACAGGGTGCGGATCTAAGACCTTTTTCTCTAACCAGTAAAATATTATGTGTAGGTAACACTAGTTTTCTTAAATATAATGTATTGACTACTACTAAGCAATCTACCCATTGCAATTTTTTACTGTGACGCCCGACAGATTTCCATCACTTACCCTAAGGGAATAAATGGGATTTCCATCAAGTGATGTTTGATTCAGAACGTAGAAGTTCTTGAATGATCCGGGATACAGCATTTTGATGACATTGTTGTCCAACCTGAAACATATTAGGAGAATATTAAACCTTAAATTCCGTATAAAATTTTATCGGATCCTGACTGAAACAACGCTCGCTTTAAAAAGCTTATGGCTAAAATATTCATCAACACCTGTTACCCAATATTCAATACCTGTCAATTGCCAATTTTAAAATATTTTTCATTAAGGACACGCACGCAATCCTTCGTCTTCGACGTCATTAAATAGAGTTTGACAGTTAAATGATGTCCTTACTTTAAGACATCCAAAGACAGTCTGACGCCGTTAATGTCGTGCAGCGGTGGAACCTGCTTGATGACGTTGTTGGAAAGGTCCAGAATCCTCAGTTGCCGCAGAGGAGCCAACTCCTCGTACGGGATGTAGCTCAGTTGGTTGTCACCGAGCAACAGCTGTAATGAGAAATCATATTGTTAACAATGATGTTCAGCCATTAAAAGAATTACGCGTATAGGTAGTTTCAACTCAGTTGAGGCCACGCACACTATAACACTGTCATGTAATGACAACGAGATTTTGAAATTAGTGTTCTTACCGTGTACCGACTGCAGATTCAACAGTGAATAGCAAGAAAGACCAAAAAGTTTCTATTTACTATTTTGTTAAGAATTACGTCTATAGAACAATTTTCAAACTAAACAGAAAATAAAATATCTCGTATGTGATTAATTAATTGTCAGATTATGATTTTAATATTAATTGTAGTAATCAAAGATAATATGTAATAAATTGCCTTATTTTATCATCGTAGCTGTTAAAATGGTGTTTACTTATTTTTTCATTACTTATTAGCAGACATAGAAGTCGCGGTAGCAATAACGTCAATTAACATAGGGACATCCTTCCGATATAAAATATATCGATAGCTGAATACTTATTTGGAAGTGAAATTTCATATGAGCTATAAAGTTCACCGGATAATTTAATTTAATAAAATAATATCGTTTGACCTTAGCAAAATTTTATTCGTGCCACCGCGACATCCAGCTAGTAATACTGAGTTCACATTTAATAGCGTCATGAGAAAATTAAACGAAGAAATAGCAGCACTTGATAAAGAAACGTTTCACAGTATTTTCAGAAAAACCCAAGAAAACGAAAAAAGATATAGGGAAAGGGAACCTATGATAGATGATTTAACCGAAAACCCAAACCTTATAATCAATCCTAACGAATCAGATGAAGATATACCAAGTGAAGGTAGTTTATATAAGGATTTGTTCATTATTTTTTACTGCTTTTCATACCATTAATGATAAGTATATCAATAAATAATAATGTTTTTCAAAAATATATTAATCGTTTTTTTACATTCACTCACTCATTTCATTCATTCATTTTTTTGCAATCAGTACTAATCTTCATTTAGCTGTGTGTGTTATCATTCACTTCAACCTCCGTGGAATTACCTATAGGCACGCGTATTTTATTAAATACTTAGTTTCAGTACTCCCTGATTTGACAGGATCATGCAAGATTTTCAAAGAGTTCATGATATCACGTTCACAATTTTTGGCAAGTTAAGAAAGAGGTAATAATGAGAGTTACAGTCCGTGTCATTCACGGATACGTAATACGGGCGCCTGGGTCCGTAATATTGTCATCTTTTAAACATTCGATTTCTAAAACCTAAAACTCGCGCATCAACGACTGAATGAAGCGACCTATGGCTGCAACAAAGTACCTATTTGGTATTTTAAAGAAAGATGTTCGACTAAAGCTGGGAAGACTCCTTGTTACCAACCTTATTAAGCCTGCTCATGCCATCTCTAAAGACGCCCGCCTCGATGATAGCCAGGTGGTTGCCCCGCAGATCCAAGGTCTCCAGCATGGGGAGTCCAGCGAAGGCGTCCACTGGCAGGTTGGCGATGGAATTGTCTGCCAGCACCAGGGTCTGGAGCGTGTTCTCTAGGCCTCGCCAGTTGTCGCCTGATATGTCTGTGATTTCGTTACCTGGAATAGTGGAAGAGAGTATGCTGTTAGTAGGTGATTCACAATAAATTACGATGACAAGAACAAAAAAAAAACAGATAGGAAAGGAAATAGACTCTGAATTCTGCATTACATACACAGAATGGATCGGAACATCGGTCAACACCTAATTTTCAGGGTGTCCGCTTATTGTGTCGCGTGCGCAAAGCCAGTTAGCGGGGACAAAACTAAAATGCGGAGAAACGTACAAAAGCACTTGTGCGTTTGCAGCGAAACTTTAATACTAGCTAGTGGGCCTACTTAATAAAACTGCATTCAACGGTTATGGTTCTAAGTATTCCGTTGAATGAAAGAACCCATGAGTCCGTCGTGTATGACCTTCCGCTCTCACAGAGTGTTGTCCAGTGCGTAGAACGCCTCCTTTTGGAACTGTTTCCAGACAGACAATTTCCATTTATCACTAGTCTGCACAAGTGTATATTTTAAAGAAATTTTAGTAACTAAGAAGTTAAACTTACCAGTAAGATCTAGCAGCCTCAGTTTCTGCAGATAGCGCAGGGATCGACTCGGGACGGCAGTAAGCCCGTCATGTTTGAGCTCCAATTCCCACAGAGTGTTGTCCAGTCCGTAGAACGCCTCCTCTTGGATCGTTTCCAGGGGATTCTGGTTTATCGCCAGTTTATACAGTCCTGCAACATACGTTCGATTATTAAAATTGTATGAAAATGAAATGTAGAATGTTATGCAGGTTTTATAATTTCATCCTTAAACTCTTAATAATATACTTACATTTATTTTAAAAATAAATGTGTTGTTTGCTATGTTATTTACGACGCGAAACTAAGATTCTGGAAGGCAATTTGATTTATTTGATCTGATGCACAAAAACAAGATCACGTCATAATTATATTTTAAAGTAATTTGCATTCGCAGTTGCTGGTTTATGAATGTGCCATGTCAATTTCCAATTTTTTGACAACGACGATGATTTTAAACGGCTACTATCATTATTGCAACGGGCTGAAATGGATTGTTCATTACATTTGTCCAAGAAATTGACAATATATGTATATTATGGATATAGACATTGAAACGTCACAAGCTTTCTTCTCTAATATACTGCCAAATACAAGGTTTACCCTTTGTACAATAGGTAATTATAAGATTAACTAGCTTCCAAATAATGTAGGTTCGTATGTTGATGGTTTACTTCAATTTAATGGATGCTGCAATAGTTTTAAACAGAAGTACAAGGCTGACGACCATAACATACCAGTAGTCTGGAAGAAGTGTGGGTCCAGGTCTCTAATCCTGTTCCCAGTCAGCTGCAACGTGAACACCTTGGAGCTATTGACGGCGGCGGGTACGCGCAGGATGGGCACGTTCTTGCACGTGACTATGCCCAGGTCCCCGGCCGGCTTTGAGCACGTGCACAACGCTTGGAACAGGCACGGCGGGTGACCGGTGTCCACGTGGAGCTGGAAACGATTGGTACAGTTGAAAAAGAGTTGAAAATTAGTGCTTTGTGCTGGGCGGCCAGTTTGTGCCGTTAAATCATATTAGGAATGAACTGGAACGAGACCATGACGACTTCCTATGTGGAAAGATCTTCTGGAGGCGCTATGTACCTTCAGGATACTGTAGGACGAGGACAACAACAAAGATCATTTTTGTTATGTTTTAATGACGAAGTAATTGATTTGTTTACATTTCTATGACAGTTCATGACTTTTTGAGATTTTGACAATTAACACAAAGGTCGCAGCATTGTAAAACTATTTATATTGTTATACAAGGGGGCAAAGTTGTATTTTAACGCCGAGTGTGGAATTGAAAAACGAGCAAGTGAAAGGATTCTATAGATGAACCACGAGCGAAGCGAGTGGTTCGAGAATAGAATCCGGAACTTGCGAGTTTTTTAACACACGAGAAGTAAAATACATTTGCACCCGAGTGTAACACAAAACTTTTCCCCTCACTGTAGCGAGGAAACTACAACGCAAAAAATGCGTTTATCACTGCTTCCAGTAGTTCAACAGGTGGTAAATCATCTTTATTACTAGATTCATCTACTTTTATCAATTTTAAAGCTGTTAATTTGACTTTATTCAAGGTCAAATTACTTTACCCACTAGTGGATAAAATGCGTTTTTACCCGCTGGTATTAAAGGACAAAGCACGTGTTTCCGAGCTAGTGAGGGGAAAAAGAATACAAACTAATTATGAAATCCTACGACCGCAATTTAAAAAAAATTGTTAACTGTCACGTTGTAGAGCGTCACGTCAGTGGTTTAAAAATATGTTATCCAAAATATAGTTTACTGATTACGGTTTTAACAGAATATTGATTGTGGTATGGTTTGTGCCTAATGCCTATACATATAGTAATTTCTGATTGTGGACATTTTATGGACTCCACGACGCCGATGACGACTCCGGCAATGCTACAAAACTGCTACAAACCTAACACTACGCGTGTCGGTAAGTTTAATCAGTTTATTTATTAAATGTGATTTATTAGCTTTTTCCACGATTTCAACTCTCACTCTGGGCCACTGGTGCTACTATCAAGGTGCTAGACAAGAATCAGGCTGAAGGATCACTATTTTTAACACGCTTTTATTAGGTCGTCGTGTATGTAACTATGTAATGGAATCTAAGGAGGCTAATTTAACCATCTTCCAAGGATCGTAGCGTAATGAAAATTGGCAGCTGTATGTAGTTCTGATGACAATACAATAATATGGTACTGTTGAACTGATCTGATGATGGAGCCGGAAGATATGAACTGGAACTACATGATGGAACATCGTATCATAGTAGTTTTTGGGTTTCTTAGAAAAGTCTTGTAATGAACTTTGACTACGATAAGGTTTCAAGGTCTGATGATGAAGCCGGAAGATATGAACTGGAACTACATGATGGAACATCGTATCATAGCTGTTTTTGGGTTTCTTAGAAAAGTCTTGTAATGAACTTTGACTACGATTAGGTTTCAAGGTCTGATGATGGAACCGGAAGATATGAACTGGAACTACATGATGGAACATCGTATCATAGCAGTTTTTGGGTTTCTTAGAAAAGTCTTGTAATGAACTTTGACTACGATTAGGTTTCAAGGTCTGATGATGGAGCTGGAAGATATGAACTGGAACTACATGATGGAACATCGTATCATAGCTGTTTTTAGGTTTCTTAGAAAAGTCTTGTAATGAACTTTGACTACGATAAGGTTTCAAGGTCTGATGATGAAGCCGGAAGATATGAACTGGAACTACCAAAAAAATCAACGTAGTATTTAAAATAAGTTGGGTTAGGGTTTTCTTTTGACCCTTCAGAGCAAATAAAGGGGGGCTCGGGGGGCGAAGCCCCCCGCAAAAAAGAAGGGTCAACGTAGTATTTAAAATAAGTTGGGATAGGGTTTTCTTGTGACCCTTAAGAGCAAGTAAAGGGGGCTCGGGGGGCGAAGCCCCCCCCCAAAAGAAGGATCAACGTAGTATGTAAAATAAGTTGGGTTAGGGTTTTCTTGTGACCATGAAGAGTAAGGATAAGGGGGGCTCGGGGGGCGAAGCCCCCGCAAAAAAGAAGGATCAACGTAGTATTTAAAATAAGTTAAGATAGGGTTTTCTTGTGACTCTTAAGAGCAAATAAAGGGAAAGTCGAGGGGCGAAGCCCCCGCAAAAAAGAAGGATCAACGTAGTATTTAAAATAAGTTGAGATAGGGTTTTCTTGTGACCCTTAAGAGCAAATAAAGGGGGGCTCGGGGGGCGAAGCCCCCGCATAAAAGAAAGATCAACGTAATATTTAAAATAAGTTGGGATAGGGTTTTCATGAGACCCTTCAGAGCAAATAAAGAGGGGCTCGGGGGGCGAAGCCCCCCCCCCAAAAAAGGATCAACGTAGTATTTAATATAAGTTGGGATAGGATTTTCTTGTGACTAAGGATCGAAGGGCGAAGCCCCCCGCAAAAAAGAAGGATCAACGTAGTATGTAAAATAAGTTGGGTTAGGGATTTCTTGTGACCCTGAAGAGCAAGAATAAGGGGGGCTCGGTGGGCGAAGCCCCCCGCATAAAAGAAAGATCAACGTTATATTTAAAATAAGTTGGGATATGGTTTTCTTGAGACCCTTCAGAGCAAATAATGGGGGGTTCGGGGGGCCAAGCCCCCCGCAAAAAAGAAGGGTCAACGTAGTACTTAAAATAAGTTGGGATAGGGTTTTCTTGTGACCCTTAAGAGCAAGTAAAGGGGGGCTCGGGGGGCGAAGCCCCCCCAAAAGAAGGATCAACGTAGTATGTAAAATAAGTTGGGTTAGGGTTTTCTTGTGACCATGAAGAGTAAGGATAAGGGGGGCTCGGGGGGCGAAGCCCCCCGCAAAAAAGAAGGATCAACGTAGTATTTAAAATAAGTTGAGATGGGGTTTTCTTGTGACTCTTAAGAGCAAATAAAGGGAAAGTCGAGGGGCGAAGCCCCCGCAAAAAAGAAGGATCAATGTAGTATTTAAAATAAGTTGAGATAGGGTTTTCTTGTGACCCTTAAGAGCAAATAAAGGGGGGCTCGGGGGGCTAAGTCCCCCGCATAAAAGAAAGATCAACGTAATATTTAAAATAAGTTGGGATAGGGTTTTCATGAGACCCTTCAGAGCAAATAAAGGGGGCTCGGGGGGCGAAGCCCCCCAAAAAAAGGATCAACGTAGTATTTAATATAAGTTGGGATAGGATTTTCTTGTGACTAAGGATCGAAGGGCGAAGCCCCCCGCAAAAAAGAAGGATCAACGTAGTATGTAAAATAAGTTGGGTTAGGGGTTTCTTGTGACCCTGAAGAGCAAGAATAAGGGGGGCTCGGTGGGCGAAGCCCCCCGCATAAAAGAAAGATCAACGTTATATTTAAAATAAGTTGGGATATGGTTTTCTTGAGACCCTTCAGAGCAAATAATGGGGGGTTCGGGGGGCCAAGCCCCCCGCAAAAAAGAAGGATCAACGTAGTATTTAAAATAAGTTGGGATAGGATTTTCTTGTGACTACGGGTCGAAGGGCGAAGCCCCCCGCAAAAAAGAAGGATCAACGTAGTATTTAAAATAAGTTGGGATAGAGTTTTCTTGTGACCTTTAAGAGCAAATAAAGGGGGGCTCGGGGGGCGAAGCCCCCCGCATAAAAGAAAGATGAACGTAATATTTAAAATAAGTTGGGATAGGGTTTTCTTGAGACCCTTCAGAGCAAATAAAGGGGAGCTCGGGGGGCGAAGCCCCTAGCAAAAAAGAAGCACCAACGTAGTATGGAAAATAAGTTGGGTTAGGGTTTTCTTGTGACCCTGAAGAGTAAGAATAAGGGGGGCTCGGGGGGCGAAGCCCCCCGCATTAAAGAAAGATCAACGTAATATTTAAAATAAGTTGGGATATGGTTTTCTTGAGACCCTTCTGAGCAAATAATGGGGGCTCGGGGGGCGAAGCCCCCGCATAAAAGAAAGAGCAACGTAATATTTAAAATAAGTTGGGATAGGATTTTCTTAAGACCCATAAGAGCAAATAAAGGGGCTCGGGAGGCGAAGCCCCTCCCCCCCCCAAAAGAAAGATCCACGTAGTATATAAAAAAGGTGGGTGTGGGTTTTCGTGCGACCCTTAAGAGCGAAAATAAGGTGGGGGGTGGGAGGGTTGGCTTTATCAACGAAAATTTTCACTCCACGCCACTGCTAAGCATGTCGCCGAAGGTCTACAGATCCCAGAGCCACTGTCAGTCTTTTAGTTGCTTAGCAAAATGTCGCGTCCAGGTTCCATATCCAGGTTCAACCCCACGTAATTATACCAGAGTGTGACTGAGAAAATTCAACCCTTTGTCTCTTTCCTACTCTGTAAGATGAAATCTTTAATTTCTGTATTGCATTAATCTTCAAATTAGCGCGCAAAAAATTTCGCGCTCGCTACGCTCGCCATTTTTTCCCTACATGCTAAAATTTCTTCCCAAACCTGCCAAAACTCAAATTCTCTCAACCAACCCACACAACCCTAATCGATTGCACAGGCCGGCATTGGCTCCTAGTGATTTCAAGTTGGGCATCTACCGTGCACAAGATGCAAGGCACTACGCAGTGGTGTACTTGGGGTCCCGTACTTTTGCGGTTGGACAAGCGCATGTGGCCCTGAGTAGAGTAAAATCACTTAGTGCTCTCCAGATAGAAGAGCTAGATTGTTCTAAGCTGACAGGTAAAACACCATGCAATACAGACACACTGGCGGAGATGGAGAGAATGTGGGATCAATAAAATATAAATTGAAATAAAAATAAAAATTCAATGAATCAATGAATGACTTTATTGCGATAAACTTGGTACCTATACAAATACATCAGGTGGTATTAATTATAATTAAGTAGCAATACGTGTTAAGCCACAAATGGCTTGCGAAATTCGCCTACTTGAAATAAATTTATGTTTAAATTTTAATGATATTTCATTATTAACGACTAAAAAGTATAAAATAAATTTATAGTTTAAAAAACACTAGTAAAACACGCTTTTATAAATGCACGTAAAATCCAAAAATAAATTATGGATCGTTCAAGTTGTCTCTATTTCTGGGATGAAGAGTAAACTATGTGCTTTTAATTATAATATTTGATTGTAAAAGCGTGGGGCGCTGTAACAGGAAATACTTTTTGTATAACTTGCTGAGAAATCAAGTTAAGCAATGTTACGAGAAGCAGTTTACACAGATTGGCGCGCTAAGGACTTGCAGCACGACTGAAGCGCCCCACGCTTTTACAATCAAATATTATAATTAAAAGCACATAGTTTACTCTTCATCCCAGAAATAGAGACAACTTGAACGATCCATAATTTATTTTTGGATTTTACGTGCATTTATAAAAGCGTGTTTTACTAGTGTTTTTTAAACTATAAATTTTTACCTTTTTTCCCAACGTTTCGGCCAGGTTGCACTGGCCGAAACGTTGGGAAAAAAGGTAAAAATAATGTTAATTAATCGCGTTCGACCCATATGTGACTTTAAATATGTGTACAAAGCGCGAGAACTTAAAGTGTTATATTGAAGGATCACTGGTGGTGCTTTACACCAATATAATTAATTTACATATTTTATGATGTTTAAATTAAACCAAACGAAAAACAATATTGTTGGCTTGGTATGTTCATACATTTCTAAATTAGATTTCAAGTTGTTCAGGCTCATTCATGTTTTCTCCTAAGTAGAAGTAGAAATATGTCGGGTGCGGGGCAAGGTCATTTCATTCATTAGGGGCTTGGAAAGTTTGCGTGAATATTAAACTGTACCGCATTAATATTTCGTTGCCGAGGGCCACCACAGTAAAGTTCGAAGGTTCTTTTTTCATTACAATCGTATAGAAACTTTTGCAAATGTTACCACGATGCTTAGGAATAAAGAATAATAGATTGTGTAACAAGGGAGCGAAATTATATATTTACGACGAGGGCGTTTATTGAATCCTGAACGAAGTAAAGGATTCAATAATAGAATCCTGAGCGTGGTGAGGGATTCAAGTATTAACGCCCAAGGTGGAAATAATTTTGCTACTATGTTACACATACTATTTTTCACATCGAATTTTCAATTCAAATATTAAGATTTGGACTCGCACTTCCCGGATATCAGCCGATTCCCACCGCTCTACGCATATTATGTAGGTACTCGTAGGTAGTAGACGTCTAGACGTACATCTAGACGTTCATTCCCACAAGGGGTAGCCAAGGAGTCTAAGGACCAGAAACAGATTAAGTTTCAGTCACTAGTGCCACTCTTATCCCCTTATTCATAAACGTACTCTAAAGTTATCAAGCCGATAAAGTTCGTTTGTCCCTTATCGACGTATTGGTGTGATAGAAAAGGACAAACGAACTTCCGATAAAGTTCGTTTGTCCCTTGATCACTTATTGAACTTTAGTGAACGTTTATGAATAAGGGGGTTAGCAATTATGGGTCAAAACAAAACCTAATTGCAAAATTGTGACAGGACCCATCACCCACACCACAATAGAACCCAATTGAGCCGTTCTGCATTGTACTAAAGAACGGAACTTTTTTATTAACAGTGAATTAACTTTCTTTATTTAAAAGTCTGGGTTTTCTTATACAATATTACTGTCTGACTTACCTCTAATGCTCTGGATAGCGAGGCCCATATCATCAACAGGAGCGTGACCACCACTAGGGTGTACCCGAACTTGATGACCGTCATCAAACTCTGCAACAAACAGACACATTATTACTTTAAGTTGGCTTATTTTAATTACGTCTGGAGGGCGATTTAGCTTTATGGCAAGGGTTTTGTTTTACGGATATAATAGCTTTTTAATTACAGTGTCTTGATCGGATTTTATAGTTAGCATGGCCAATTACTCACAGAAATCTAGAAGAGTACCTAAAGGAGCATTTATACCTACAGTTAAAATTTATAGGGCTATTTTCATGAACATTTTGTCACGATCACGGAAAGGTTAAGATTAAGAAAAGTGTCTGTGTATTAGGAGAACAAATCTGTATTAATAGCTGTCCGATTGCTAAGGCGGAATGTAACCATCAGGCAGGCAAGTATGGTCGCGCGATAAATGATAAAACACTATTTGTAAGTGCGATAGGGACGGCCAGATGTTTTATCATTTATCGCGCGACCATGCTGCTTGTCTGCCTTGTCTGGGCCCCACAGTAGTTCATATCGCATTATATACATAGATTGAACACATTCAATTCCAGTGAATCGACATCGAACTCCAAGTTCGTAGGCACTTTATGACGACATACACATTTTCCCATGTCGTCGGCTGCGATCGTAACACGTTCGCACTGAATACGGCATATTTATGGATACACTATTTAATCCAAATCTGAAAATGGCGTACGAAACGAAAATATTGACGTTGTAAATTTCGCACACGACATTCCTGCAGAAGTTCACGGAGCACCCGTTTGGTCAAGGTCAGTGCAACCTGCGCGCGCCTCGGTACTAGTGGGTAGGTATAGGTACTGGCTAGGTGCCCTAGTTAGGTATTCGTTTCGCTCGAGCTGCGGAGTTTCAGCCAGGCACGAGTGTAGCCATTATTACTAGTAATATACCGGGTGTCTCTAAAACTAACGCCGAAATGAAAAGCTGTGATAGGACATCTCATTAGCTATCACATTAAGCGAGTTTGATTCAATCCTTTTCTTTCTTTTCTCTATGAAAAACAAGTTATAGACTTTTTATGTCATGGTTTTTACAGATATTGGCTGTTCTGTTTAATTTCTAGTTCATTATCTCGAAAACTATGACATTTTTGAAATGTCCTAGGGTTCCGTAGTCAACTAGGAACCCTTTCACGGTAAAACGTTGATTTTTTAAGTGGAGATACTTAGTTGAAGGGATGGAGAGTGACATGTTTTTAGGGTTCTGTCAACTAGGAACCCTCCATGTCTGTCCGTCCGTCCGTCCGTCCGTCCGTCCGTCCGCGGATAATCTCAGTAACCGTTAGCACTAGAAAGCTGAAATTTGGTACCAATATGTATATCAATCACGCCGACAAAGTGCAAAAATAAAAAATGGAAAAAATGTTTTATTAGGGAACCCCTCCTACATGTAAAGTGGGGGCTGATATTTTTTTTCATTCCAACTCCAATGTGTGATATATTGTTGGATAGGTATTTAAAAATGAATAAGGGTTTACTCCGACCGTTTTTTGATAATATTAATATTTTCGGAAATAATCGCTCCTAAAGGAAAAAAAAGTGCGTCCCCCCCCCCTCTAACTTTTGAATCATATGTGTAAAAAATATGAAAAAAATCACAAAAGTTGAACTTTATTAAGACTTTCTAGGAAAATTGTTTTGAATTTGATAGGTTCAGTAGTTTTTGAGAAAAATACGAAAAACTACGGAACCCTACACTGAGCGTGGCCCGACACGCTCTTGGCGTGTTTTTTGTCTCTTTCTAACGCGAGAGCCGCGGGCAAAAGCTAGTATCATATAACTTCGTTATATTAGGAACATCGACCGGGACATTGACCGTTATTACAAGAGTTATTCACTGATCTGATCAAAAAGGTCAATAAGGGCCACTTGCACCGACGAAAATGGAGGGTTACCCCGAGGGTTAACCCACCATTTTGTATGGAATTTGACAGATGACAGCCCACTAACCTTGAGTTGAGTGGTTGGTGCAAGTGGGCCTTAGGCTTGTGAATCATTTACAACTAAAATCACACAAATTAATCCCCTTAATTGATCATCAGTCGATGAGCACAGATATTTGTTTCTGTTGTGAGTCACAGATGTTTTCTATGTATTTAAGTGGTTTCATAGTTATCACACCCCACACAAGTCTTTTTGAGCTTGTGAAAATTAGTGAATTTCTGTTAAGAATGTTTTATATTATATTTATATTTAATTATTCTAAAACTGCATGTTGTCTACGCATTCTACTACGTCTACGTTATCATAAAATCAAAAAGAGTACTCTATCAAAATAGTAATCACAAACATTGTCTGTTTGAGTTTGAATATTAAATAATTAAATTTATTGCAAAATGTAGGTCGCGAAATCGTTGAAATATAAAATATTAAATTCAGGACAGCGCCAAAGTTTATTATAAAACGAATATGGATAGGCAATGAATATTTAATTATGCCACGCCACCGGCCGACGAAAGGTCCCCAATGTTCCGGAATCACGTGGGGTTGATATAAATCTGTGACGAGATTCAATTTGGTGGTTTGATGTCGTTTTAATGAGCAGAATAATGAGTACGATGTCACGCGATTCTCAGGTTTTCTAATTATTTTACTCATTGCACGAACTTAGCTGACACAGGCAGGCAAGCATGGTCACGTGATGAACCATATAATGTCAGGCCGCCCTTTTCGCATAAGTGCGATAGGGACGCACCTATGAGATAAAGTTTATTGAACTTAGTGTGCTATAGGCTCAGTCTAGAAACTTTGTGTGTCGCTGGGAATGATTTTTTGCCTAAGAAATTAAGGATAATAAAATAAGAAATAAAATTTCAGTAGATTTAAAGATAACATTTGACTTCCTTTTACTACAATTATGCAGGTAGCTCGTGACATGCTGACTATTTACGACGCCAAAAGGTTATGAACACGACATGGCTATTAGGTATCACGACCAATTATTATAAACCATAGGTATAATACTAATTCGCTTTATTCTTTTTTTTTTAATAAAATAATTTCAACCGGTGTAGCAATAAGTGTATAAATATTTTTCATCTCTGCAGACCTACGTGAAATGTTAGTCATGAAGAGAATAAATTAGGCGCGGCTGAAAGCTTGCGGAATGAACGGGCAGCCTCCGACGCCGCGCATTTTATTAGGCGGATCCAACTTTTGGGAAGAATTTGAATTAAAATTCTAAATTTTTATAATTATATCCATAAAAAAATGGACTGAACAAATAAAATGTTACAGTTAGTAGTTAACGTATACTGAATTGATTTAAAATTTCACGGTTTTTACATATTTAAAATTGCAAACGGGACTTAGGTAAATCGCGTATTACTGTTTCAAACACTATGTTTTAAACACTAACCTCCGACGTTTACGCGATTAAGTCCCATTTGCAATTTTAAATTATACCTACCTATACAGATTTTTTTTAAATTAATGGGATCGAAGTTAAATGTAGTGAGGATTATGCTTTAGTGGAAAACAACATCCTGGTTGTAAGCAATCAAAGTAATGCAGATGTTTAACATGCGCGTTACCGATCACCATTCTGATAATTAAATTCAAGTTGTTTTAAATAAATAAATAGTTATAATCAACTTAGACCCAAACTAAGCAAAGCTTGTACTATGGGTGCTAGGCGACGATATACGGATACACACTTAAATATATAAATACATACTTATATACATAGAAAATATCCACGACTGAGGAACAAATATCTGTGCTCATCACACAAATAAATGCCATTACCGGGATTCGCCATTACAATATTTTGATAGTCGGTCAAGCATTCGAACCCAGGACCGCGGCTCAGCAGGCAGGGTCACTACCGACTGAGCCAGACCGGTTGTCAAATGATGAAAATTTTATATCATTATGGTAGTTTACGTACCTAAGGTTAAACTTATCAAAGAAAGAAGTTGTAAACCCTAACATTCTTTAGAACTTTGAATACCTTTGAACCTGATATAAATATTTCAGGACTTTTATAGGTACTGTTGTCGGTAGGTAATGTTATAAAATGGGATAATGGGATAAAGTGTGTCTGTTTGTTTGTCCGTCCTTCACGGCAAAACGGAGCGACGAATTGCCGTGATGTTTTAAGTGGAGATAGTTGAAGTTATGAAAAGTGACATAGGCTACTTTTTAGGGTTCCGTAGTCAACTAGGAACCCTTATAGTTTCGCCATGTCTGTCTGTCCGTCCGTCCGTCCGTCCGTCCGCGGATAATCTCAGTAACCGTTAGCACTAGAAAGCTGAAATTTGGTACCAATATGTATATCAATCACGCCGACAAAGTGCAAAAATAAAAAATGGGAAAAAATGTTTTATTAGGGTACCCCCCATTTTGTGTCTTTCTAACGCGAGCGAAGCCGCGGGCAAAAGCTAGTTATATTATAAATGTACCTATTTCATTTTTATACATATACTACTATATGTCTATCCCGCGGACCAAGTCGGTGAGGTTGAGAGAGAGTCACAGGTCTTGGGCAACCCTGTGTCTCTTAGCTTGTGTCCCAGGCGATGCAGTGTCTGTGGATAGGAAACTTCACCTACGACGGCCTATAGCCGCGTAGAAAACTGACAAGACACTTTTAATAGTCTGAATAGACTTACAGGCCTATGATGACTACTTTGTACTATATCACTTCGTTCACATTATGAATCTGTAACGTACTGCACTCTCCTTCAAAAGTTAGCTGTATTGTGTAGTTTTTGTGTGTATTGCATTATGTTTCGTTTCAAAAAGAACGCGCGCCCGGCCTGACGACCTGTGTTATCAATGTTTCAGCAGCCGGCCTGGACCGCAGCTGTCCCGGGACACATGATTTCATTTTTTAGTCTGTGCATATTATCCATACTAATATTATAAATGGGAAAGTGTGTGTGTCTGTCAGTTTGTCCGTTTTAACGGCAAAACAGAGCGACGAATCGATGTGTTTTTTTAGGTTGAGATAGTTGAAGGGTTGGAGAGTGACCTAGGCTACTTTTTGTCTCTTTCTAACGCGAGCGAAGCCGCGGGCAAAAGCTAGTTTATTATACAGTGTTATAATTTAATTTGGAATGTTAGATACATTTAGCCTATTTTTTACATTGCGGCTTTATTGCAACTTAGAATTTGCTATTCTGCATTATTACCTATTTATTAATCTTCTAATTCTAAATCTTGCGTCCATTTTAAAAACATGCTAAGTAGATAGATAGAATATAAAACCTAATAGCATAATTTTATTAAAATTCAAAAAAACCCGACTTATTGGACTAATTTTCATGAAACATGGCTAAGAAGACTCCCGACTAATTTAGCTTTCAAACAAAAAAACTAAAATTAAATCGGTTTATCCGTTCGGGAGCTATGATACCACAGACAGATACACACACAAACAGACACGTCAAAGTTATAACACCCCGTCGTTTTTGCGTCGGGGCTTAAAAAAAAGCTAATTGTACATATTTAGTTTTTTGTTATATTCATTCATTTAACATTTTTAAACGTATTTCAGTACTAGCTTTCGCTCGCTCGCATTAGAAAGAGACAAAAAGTTGCCTGTGTCACTCTCCATCCCTTCAACTATCTCCACTTAAAAAATCACGACAATTCGTCGCTGCGCTTTACCGTGAAGGACGGACAAACAAACAGACACACACACTTTCCCATTTATAATATTAGTATGGATAATTATGATATCTGTTGCCCTTAATAAGTACATAAACCCGCAGCGTGCACAGTTTGGATCAACAATAATGGCGTCCCGTAACGCTCATGTTTGTCTTAACTGCCTGGAAAATTGGCCGAATATATTCCATTGGAGTTAACATTAAACACACACACACATAGCGTCGGCTATAGGTGTACAGTCAACCAATTGGAACCCTAGGCCACTATAGAACTATGTCATAGTGACGTTAGTAATCAGCTTGTAAGAGATCTCTTACTGCTTGTCATTTTGACATGGTTGTAGAGTGGCCTAGGGTTCCAATTGGTTGACTATACGAGACAAACAGGGCATCTACAATGTGTTTTTGATGTTCTAAAATACGTTTCTCGATAGCGTAATCGCCACGAAAAATGCAAGTCAATCCGGTTACCTATACTTATTTGCGTATATTGCAGCGAGAAGAGATATTTTCACCTTGGGGTGCTGTGAAATTTCAACATTATTGAATTCTGTGGCGGTGTGGAAATATATAATTTTGAATTGAGGTCGAAAATGCGACTGTGGTATAAATATATACAAATAGGTATCCTAGGTAGATAGGTATCTACCTAGGATACCTATTTCTATTTGTTTTTCTTATAATATCTGCGTATTTATTCATAGGTTAACTATTGTTAGCATTCATAAACGTCTACGAGCGATACAAAAAAAATAGGTAAATAGAAAAAATTGCACCTAAGACAGAACTTGAACCAGCGACCTTTTGGAACACCGGTCTCATCGCTGTTAATTTAATTTATTTATTCAAATAAGTACGTAAGTTTACAGTACTTAACCAAAACACTAACATATTAAATTAAAAGTAATTACATTAAATTTCGTGTATGTCAAAATTAAAAATTATTTGTAAACATTATTTTTATTATATTATAAATGATTTATGCGTATCAAAAATTTATATAAATCAAAAACATAATAATGACTGTTACTTTCTGAAGCATCCGTGGCGTACTTGATAGGCTCACTTGTTTCTTTAATTTTTACTAAATAATGTTAATCAAAATAAATCGAAAATCATATTTACAAGCCATTAACTTCATCGTCCTTAATTGTTACTATGTATTATGTACATTTAATTTTATGACCTGACTCCGTTGCCGAATGGCATTTCTGCGACGCGAAACAAAAACGAAACGCCGCGAAAGGTAGTCTGGCTCTGTCGCGTCAATACGCAAGAGCGATAGAGATCTACGAGCGTTTCGTTTTGTGAGCGTTTGTGCCATTCGGCTACGTACCCTGAAATTCGTACCAATATGCAGCTTCCAATTAAATGAAACAATTCTCTCATAACGTACAGTGTACACCATCCGTGTACTTAATTATGTGTGTACGTGGTACACTGATTGTGTATTCAGAATTTGGTTGTCACGAATAATGAATATTTCATTATTCCAAATGAAATACATATAATATGTGTATCTATGCTATGGATTAACAATGAAGAACTGCACGGGAAGCATGGTCGCGCGATAAATGATAAAACATCTGGCCGTCCCTATCGCACTTATTAATAGCGCGATAGGGACGGCCTGATATTTTATCGACTATCGCGCGACCATGCTTCCCGTGCTGCATTGGTACTTATTAAGGATAATTTATATAGGATTTACAATCTTCATACTAAGAATAAGTAAGTGCTGGTAGCCTAGCGGTAAGTACGTGCGACTTTCGTTCCGGAGGTCGCGGGTTCGAACCCCGGCTTGCACCAATGAGTTTTTCGGAACTTATGTGCGAAATGTCATTTGATATTTGCCAGTCGCTTTTCGGTGAAGGAAAACATCGTGAGGAAACCGGACTAATTCCAAGAAGGTCTAGTTTACCCTTCGGGTTGGAAGGCGAAGGTCAGGTGGCAGTGGCAGTCACTTTCGTAAAAACTAGTGCCTACGCCAAATCTTGGGATTAGTTGTCAAAGCGGACCCCAGGCTCCCATGAGCCGTGGCAAGTGCCGGTAAAACGCAAGGAGGATGATGAATCTTCATACTAAGAATCGTACCTCGATTTTTAGCGCCACCTATTAAATACTAACATAACTACACTGATGATGCCTACAAATTATTTTTTTACAAAATGTGTATTGACGTGATATCATGATATTAAAATAAAGATTCTACCATCGGACTCTTAGACGCACGGCCGGTCTCCATCCTTACTTGGTGGATATTCCACGAATCCGCACGAAGCGCTTTGCTTCTTCTTTTCTTATGCGCACTGCCAAGGAGTGGAATTCCTTGCCGGCGGCTATATTTCCGAGCTCATATAACCCGGCAACCTTTAAATCAAGAGTGAACAGGCATCTTCTGGGCGAGCTTACTTCATCGTAGGCCACGTCTTTGCCTTTGGCTAGTCTGTGGCCAAGAGTAAGCCCATTTATAATAATAAAAAAAAAACAAAAAAAAAGAAGCATGTCATTTGTTCTTATAAAAAATAAAAACACGCATAAATATTTGGGGAAAATATGATTTTGTTTGGCCACTTTCATTTGAAACAGCGTCATCTAGTTTTAAGCCTAAAAGGCCCATACATTTCAGCGGTACGCTTTTTTGTATGGGCTTCGTCTGTCCCGTATTATATCGTCCTTGGTATACTTATTATACCTTTTATCATATCATTTTACTTTTATTAATCTAGTCTTTCATGATTTTAAAAAAAAAAACAGTTCTTTTAGAAAATAAAATACACTTCTTAACTATTTTCGATTTTGAACAATAAATCTAGAGTCAGCCAAACGCTATCAGTGCTGTTGGATGTACCTATGTAAGTAGTTATTTCCCATCCTCTAAAGGTTTTTAAAAAATCTTTATGGAATAACTAAACTTTTATAGAGATATCTTTGAATGCAATAGAATTTTGTACAATCGTGATATAATACAAAGCTTTTCAGTCGAGTACCATGTTAAGGCCACGAAGCTTGCTGAGTGGCCTAATAGTACGGTACGAGAGTGAAAAGCTTAATTATATCACTATTGTATACAATAAGTTTTCTACGAGTCATCATCTTCATCATCAATGGACGGAAATATCATCATTCATGCAAGTTAAAATTAATGTTAATAGAGTCGTTCACCGTTGTATCAACATCGAATTACCTTGCAACCAATTGTTTGTAATAACCGTCTCTGATTGGCCGATAATGCGACAGATAAAAAAAATGTGTTTCAGATGCAGGAAAATTTGCCAGGTATCGCAAATTAATATAAAAATTGTATGAAGTTCTATTTTTGAAATTATTACAGTTAAGTAAAGTCAACTATAATGAGCTTATTATAATTGAGTCGGAACTGCCATAGAGTATCCAACACTGAAAAGTTAGCACTTATAGTTTAGTCTGTGGTGTCCTAATTGACAGATTACAGTCGACAAGTAGAAAAAATTACATATCTTGATATCTCTATGGGCCCCTCACATCTAGCGTCCCGCGAGCGTAGCGTCGGGTCAACTGTATGGAAAAAGACGGCTTTACCATACAGTTGGCCCGACGATACGCTCGCGAGCCGCTAGATATGAGGGGGCCCTATTTGGGAAACTTTAGGCTTACCTATTTATTGGTTCACTGGCATTGGTGTACCTGCATTCAATAACATTTTAGCCGCCAATGACTCATCGACAACTAGAGTAAGAGTGAGCTATAAACAATGAATTACAGCAGCTATTTCACTCATCGTTACATTACCATAGCACTCACCATGATTCGCGAAGTAAGTGCACTCCTCCATAAACCGCTACATTCGGGTCAGTCGATCACTGAGACTGGCCACTGCGGACAAAACAAATATTTCGATAAGAATTTAATAGTACATTACATCAGAGGCCGGGAAAATGAGGATTTCCGGCCAAGTGGGTATATACCGGATAGGGATACGAGGCCGGGAATCCGTTTTCACGCCGAGGCATGTATAGTGCTTTTCTCAAAGATACAATGAAATAAAAAAAAATGCTCTAAAGGACAATATTTTATAAAAAAAGTTACTTTGCAGGCCTAGGCCTAAAAAATAATATGAAATCCCTTTACAGTCCTCTCGAGTTGTTGCGCCCAAAAAGCGATACTTCCCAGCCCATTTTAAGGAACGTAAAGACAATATTTCATTGCATGTTTGAGAAAAAATAATTATGTATCACATTAATACTATGCTTATCATGAGATATTGCCGGTGGTGCGGAAAGCGGGGTCATTGCGTGCGGTCGCAAAAAAATATAGTTATGAATAAATGTAGATAAAGTGCATTAGGATAACTCCGAAAGCCGACTAATTTCGAACAAAAATCATCATTATTTCCATCATAATTATCAAGATTCCCCTTTCGGAATTACCAGAGCATTTCTGTCATTCGGAATTACCTCAATGCACCATGCTCACCTAAATACTTATATAATACATTCAGATAATTTATTTTGGCTGTTTTATACATTTGAAGTTGACTAACATTGACATTTATTATGGGGAAGCAAAGTTTGGTTTGACAATTACGGGGTTGGTCTCATACTGTAAAAGCTGCTTACTATGTAGTTATGTACCTACAGTCACCAGCATAAATAAAGTGATGATTTCTGTACCTTGTCGCTTTCATCAACCGTTTGACAATTTCGTATGACATTTCAAAAGCGACGTTAAAGTAACAAGGTACAAAAATCATCACTTATTTATGCCCACTGTACGTAGTAGTATGTTGACCCCATAAATTATTGCAACCTAGGTAAATATTGTGTTCATAAACTTAGGTATAATGCGACTAAGTATATCTCACGATATCTTAGTTGAACATAAAATATATATTATAAATCAAGATACATACTTGAGACAATATTGGTTCTTGTCACAAACACAAAATTGTGTTGTACTATAATAATATAACAGCAACATATTATACGTTTAAGCCTCCGCCACACGGGCGCGTTTCGAGAGCGTCGGCGTCGCGTCAGCGGAGCGACACGCCGGCGTGACGCCCGCAGGCGGCCGGCGTGACGCCGGCAGGCGGCCGGCGTGTCGCCCGCCGGACGCTGGCGGGAAGCGCGCGATGCGCGCGCAATCCGCTCATGATCTGAGCGATAGGGATAGCGATAGGGATAGCGATAGCGATAGCGACAGCGACAGCGATAGCGATAGCGATAGCGATAGCGATAGCGATTGCGATGCTATCGCTATCGCAACCGCAATCGCTATCGCTATCGCAATCGCAATCGCAGTCAGAATTATATGTAGAGTCGAATTATATGTAGAGTCGAATTATATGTAGAGTCGAATTATACGTAGAGTCGAATTATATGTAGAGTCGAATTATATGTAGAGTCGAATTATATGTGGAGTCGAATTATATGTAGAGTCGAATGATATGTAGAGTCGAATCATATGTAGAGCCGAATTATATGTAGAGCCGAATTTATGTAGAGCCGAATTTATGTAGAGCCGAATTTATGTAGAGCCGAATTTATGTAGAGCCGAATTTATGTAGAGCCGAATTTTATGTAGAGCCGAATTTTATGTAGAGTCGAATTTTATGTGGAGTTACTCGTGAGTAGAGAGATATGCCCTTGTTCAAGTGCTAGAGACACTATTCTAAGACAGTCTGTCATAAGTTTCAGATGGAAGATGACCCAGAGGTGCCGCTATCGCTATCGCTATCCCTATCGCTATCCCTATCTCTCTTTTTCAACCGCCAACGCGCAGAAACAGCGCGCGTTCAGCTCGCCTGCCGCTAAGCTGACGCAACGCTCTCGAAACGCGCCCGTGTGGCGGAGGCTTTAGTTTCGGCCAAATCAAATGTGTATTTGGTCGTGGAAAGGTTTCACGACAGGAATGTAATGGGTATTTTTCCGGGCGCGTTGAGCAGGGTAGAATGGCCGCGGTGTATAAAAGCTTATGGGGTAATTCTTAGTTCCGTGAATGACGGGGTAAAGTACACCTTATATTTTGTCATTTCCGACGGAGCACACATGTAACGAATATAATATGTGAACCGTCAAATGCTGCAACTTTGCCTATTCTGCCTAGCATTGCCTAAAATTGTAGTTCTAATCAAAATAGATGTCAAAATCGAAGTCTTGGGAGATAGGACAGTGAACGCCATTATATATCTTATTAAATAAATAAATAAAATATTATAGGACATTCTTACACAGATTGACTGAGGCCCACGGTAAGCTCAAGAAGGCTTGTGTTGTGGGTACTCAGACAACGATATATATAATATATAAATACTTATATACATAGAAAACATCCATGACCCAGGAACAAATATCTGTGCTCATCACACAAATAAATGCCCTTACCGAGATTCGAACCCGGGACCGCGGCGTAGCAGGCAGGGTCACTACCGACTGCGCCAGACCGGTCGTTATTATAAACGGGTTTTCGGCAATAAAACTATTTTTTGAGCCAGGCAACGTTAGGCAGGGTAGGCAATGTTGCAGCATTGACGGTAGTCATATTTTATAGTATGTTATTTATTTTTATAGATGACATTTACAGTTCCCAAATCTCTTATTTCCCTATTTTGTACGTAACAATTTTAAGAATACCAAGGTTTAGATTCTATACTGTTATGTTATGTCATTTCAAGCCACCGTCTTCACCGAGACCACTGGGACAACGCCGTAGTTGAAACGTTAGAGGTCAGTTTAATATGTAGTCATACGCGATTAAGTCCCGATTTAAAAATAATTATGTGTAATAATCGTGAAAGTTTAAATCAGTGTTTATAGTTACCAATCTTTGAAATCGGAAATCCTCAGACATGAGAGAAAGAGAGAGAAGGGTTAGTTAAGTATGAACTCGGGCTATAAATAAGGTCTTTAGGAGCGATTATTTCCGAAAATATGAATATTATCAAAAAACTATTTTAGTAAACCCTTATTCCTTTTTAAATACCTATCCAACAACATATCACACGTTAGGATTACAATGAAAAACCAAATCACTCCCCACTTTACGAGTAGGGGGGTACCCTAATAAAACATTTTTTTCCACTTTTTATTTTTGCACTTTGTCGGCGTGATTGATATACATATTGGTACCAAATTTCAGCTTTCTAGTGCTAACGGTCACTGAGATTATCCGCGGACGGACGGACGGACAGACAGACATGGCGAAACTATAAGGGTTCCTACTGTTCCTAGTTAACTACGGAACCCTAAAAACGAATTACAAAGTTTCATTTTATCTACAAGAGTGCAAAGTAATTTCATAGAAATTTTAACTTGATGTCCACAACTAGCGGTGGCTGGTAGAATAAACGTTTAAATGATGATTTTGATTCTTAAATGTTAAAAAAAAAATGAATCAAACTACATTTATCGATTTTGGAGTTTTCACCGAGAAGTTTAAAAAAACTAAAAATGACGAATTAAATTTATTTTATTAACATAAGAATGTTCTGAATAACTATCGCCTACTTTTGGCTTTTATTTTTATGATTCATGTTTGAGTATTTATAGCTGAAAGTTTATAGAGATTCGGAAGGTTTTGGGCCACTTCTGGATAAGCTTACCCTGCATCATACTAATCTCATAAGCATTTGTGCATTGCATATGCATGCAGCTGTGATCCTGGTTCATGGTACCTAACACAACTCACTAGCCAACTTCACTACCGCTTACGTTTCGTTTAGCATTTCGTAGCTACTTAGCTAGCTATCCCTATCGCTCTACTGAGGTGGCGCGACAGATCCAGTCTGCATTTCAAACTAGATATTTGCAAAACGCTTCATATTTTTCGCTTATAGCACTTGCTCATTTCGATCAGATAATCTATCAGACTATTTTGAGCAAGATGTCGAATCCGCCACGACACCGCCATATTGCCAAATCGAATCCTTCCGAATCGCTTCAAAGCTTTCATTCGGAACATTTAATAATAAAAAATAATATTAAGATGTTTATTCAAAAGTTTGAATGCAGGAACATTATACCTCTAAAAGTATACAAGCTTGCTTACAAATGAATTGAAAAGGAAAGTGGCTCAACTAATGGCTGTGCCAGGGATCCTCGAGGCGCAGCGGTCACAAGGACTGCCAGCAACGGACGTTATTCTGCCACCACCAGATTCATTTGCATCGTTTCGCTCTTTTGGTTCGGTCTGCTCATCCGAATCATGATTGTGAAAGCGTGCGAAAGTAACTGAGATAGGTGAGTTACTGAGCGAAATGAGCGGGTTGAATTTCTACTGAGTTGAAGAGTGAGCGAGTTCAGTCAAAATATGTAGTTCTTTTGAATCACTCGCGAACGACACACATCTATTACGAACGCCACGTAGCGTCAAATAATGTTACTTGGGTTAGGCCGACTGATTACGATGTCCATATTGTACGAACGCGTAGCCATGAGCCCGTTACGTATGAGCCTAACTTAATTAAGTGCGACTAAAGCCAATCGTGGCTCGGACTAAGGCCGGTAGCCGGGAAATACGGTCAATTTCCGGACTTCGTACCGAATACTCGGTACTTGCTAGACTTGCGTTCAATATCTTATTTCACTTAGTCGGTAGTAGGGCTAGCACATGAATGTCGCGACAGTATATTGCTGCGACAAAGGTTATGTCTTTTTCTAAATGTATTAATGACAAGGACAGACTACTCTACCTCGGGGCGAGTTAATAAACCTTCCGCCAATCATGTTCTAGCCCAGTAGGCCTAGCACATGATGGGCGCGGGAGTATGTCGCCGCGAGATAGATGACACGTCTTTGTCTAATTGTATTAATGACATAAGGACATGTAGTCTATCTCGCGGCGACATACTCTCGCGGCCATCATGTGCTAGCCTGCTGCAGCTCTCAATATTAGCACGGGTTGTCAAAGAACAAGTTAGCCCCTTTTCTTGTACAGTCGACTACAAAGAGATGCATCCACTTTTTCACCTTATTACAATGCAATAAGGTGAAAAAGTGGATATATCTTTTTGTAGTCGACTGTACCTATATCAAATGTAACAATTTTCACTGGGGTCGGCGCGACGCTTGCACACACAAATGCCTTTAAAAATGTATGGACATGTGTTAGAGGGGTCATTGCTCTAAAATAGAATTAGGCGCTATATTCTACATTCCAAAAAGGACTGTAGGTACTCCCATTCAAACCTAAATAGATTTATTACTGTAAGATACAGCGGGGCAAATCCCGACTGGGGGACAATTGTAACTGATCCATTATTACACTATTAATTTGAGTTCTACATGTATCCATTGAAAACGCGTACCATATTATATAACCAGTGGACACTCTTAATTTAATAATGCAAACATTGTAAAACATGGAAAAAATAGACCAGTCGCACCTTACGTAGTTGAAATTATAGCACTTATTGATTAGGCTTTCTCACAAAGGTATAAAAACTAGTTATAAATGAATTTAGTTTATACATAGGCACTGTGGTCAGTGGCAATAAAGACAGACGCAGTTACTATGAGGAAAATCTAACCGGTGCTCTGGCTGTTTAAAGTTTCCTGCCACGACTTGAAGTTTTGTTTTTAGTTGTTGTTTCCTTGAGTCCATTTAGTGTTAGGGTAACAAAAACAACTTGTTTGGAAACGGGTTACGCGGCTATTACTAACGAGCGAGTCCTAATTCAATAGTGCGGGCGATAGTGTCATAGGGTGCAAGTTTTGGTATCGAAAGAAATCAATTGGCACAAATGTAATATTATACATAAAGTTGAGTTAATCGAGCCCGGTAGCCATGCGCCAGCCCCTGGTGGTGCACAGCACAAGGTGACACCTGTGCCCTGCATACCCTGTACCCAGATATACGTGTACCTCTATATTTTTTTATTGTCAAGAATTATTTCAAAGTGGGTGTAAGTGTTAAGCACACAGCTTTAACGTTTCATAATCAATGGCCTCTAACATCAATAATATGATGCGTCCATTAGATTGCGGCACTTCCGCAAAGGGCTAGTGAGCCCAATGCGAGAGCGGCAGCCGCGACCGCAAAGCTGGCAGAAGAATGTGGCCGTGTACAGTGAAGAAGGTCAAACCATGCTTGGTCGTATGCAACTACTCCTTCACCCAGGGTCTTTCTCCAGTGATCGCGGTCTTCAGCCTCCATTTCTCAGTCGATAGGATTGATCCGGAAGGACAATATCACGCTTCGCACTGGGGAAGCATAAGTCGCCTAACCGATCGTTTAGCATAAGTTATTTCGATCAGGACAGTCTTACGTGGCAGACGAGAGGGCCCCATCATGTGCACGTGCCCCAACCAGCGTAGCCGTCTCTGTTTCAAGACTGATGTAAACTGTAATACTAAGTAAACGTGCGATGCTAAGTACCTTCTCGCTTATGACTCGATCCTTCCACGACGTTTGACGTTTATAAGAATAAATACTATATTCTTCATTAAATTCTCAACGCTATCTAGTGTACGTAACAAATGTTAAGTTTCTATGGTGTGGGTGATACATTGACAATTTTTGTTGTTAGTTTGGTTTAAGTATACTGACCTTACTTTATTTGTAGAAAAACTCGGAGCTGTACAAATTACAAAGTAGCGTGTTACCACCCTGTTGGCAATTACCAACTTGGCTCAAGGTTGAAAGCATTAGACCTATTACGGAAAGAAAATTTATATCGTCGGGGAGAGCGCTGCTAGGCTGGGCTACCCTAGCGGTAAGAGCGTGCGACTTTCGATCCGGAGGTCGCGGGTTCGAACCCCCCCGGCTCGTATCAATGAGTTTTTCGGGACTTAATGTGAGAAATGTCATATGATATTTGCCAGTCGCTTTTTGGTCAAGAAAAACATCGTGAGGGAACCGGACTAATTCTAATAAGGCCTAGTTACCCTTCGGGTTGGAAGGTCAGGTGGCAGTCGCTTTCGTAAAAAATAGTGCCTACGCCAATTCATGGGATTAGTTGTCAAAAAGCGGACCCCAGGCTCCCATGAGCCGTGGCAAATGCCGAGATAACGCAAGGAGGATGATGATGATGGGGAGAGCCGCGAAAATCGTTCCAGCGGGTGGAAAGAAACATTGCTCTGTATTCTCTGTAAGGTTTAACTAATACTTAATAATAACACCCCTCTGCTCCTATCAGGTGACTGCCGTTGGCGCCCCATTCACTTATTAGATCTTTAACAAAGTCCTACCTAGTGGATAAGTACAATGTACTACAATATTGTTTATAAAAGAATGCTTGCCAATATTTTAATCGTTCTTACTCTGTATTAACATTGTAACCCTTGGAGGGTTAAAATTCAATTTAAATTTCAAAAACAAATTCTTGACTATATTCAAGACAAACCAGACGTGTGTGCGTAGTAAATACCTGGAGTGTCCGGAGTTCACTTATTGGATTGGGATTGGGAGCTAGCACGAAAACAATATGGAATTACTTACATGGAAATTGAATCTATTATGTTGGTTCAAGGAGCTCTTCGTGATGAGAGTTCGATAGAAATCGTATTATGTGACATTAGGCCTTCTTAGAAATTTGGTTTTGTAATATTAGCTGCAAAAGCGCATGGACAAATTATGAATGAATTCATTGATAAATTCGCCATGGACTTTTGCAGCTGTTAGTACAAACCGGGTGTCCCTAAAACCAACGCCGAAATGAAAAGGAGTGATAACTGATAAGTCATCTCATTAGGTATCGTATTAACCCTTAAATGCATGAATTTTTCTTTTAACGGGATATTAATATGTATATATGATAGACAATGGTTTTCTGACTCTGGGAAAAATAATAAAAAAAATATTTAAGATCGATTTTTATACTAAATCAGTGTTAGAAGTTAAATAGGCCAAATCTTATTTATATAAATATATCGTAATTGGTAAGTTTTGTTTAAAAAAAATTACTACTATTAAAAGGTACACTATTTGTGAAACCTTTACGATAAAATGTTTAAACATAAACTAATTACATTAATTACTAACTAATAAGTAACTCCAAAAAAATTCGCCTAAATCACATAACTAATAAAAATCGCCATCGTCCTGTTTTTTCACACTTTTCCGCCATTTCATCTTAATCCTTAAATAATAAATAGTAAATCATTATATTATTTAATTTTACATGAAATAATAATAAATAATGAATAATAATTAAGCAATAAATGTGATTTTGGATAGCTACATATCAAGCCACGGCCCATCAAATATATGATGCATATATACATCACCATGCATTTAAGTGTTTCCACCATGCATTTAAATTCATGAAACTCGTGGCTTTAAAAAAAGGTAAATAAAAAAGTAAAAAAGTGCCAAGTTTTAAACGAAGAAGCGGCCATGCGCGGTTGTAGTGGTAGTAGTAGTAGTAGTAAAACACTTTATTGTACCAGAAAATAATACAATACAACACACAAGAAAAAGAGCTTATCACTAGTACAAAGGCGAACTTATCCCTCTAAGGGATCTCTTCTAGTTAACCACTTTCCTGTAAGTTCAAACGCTTTGGCTAAATTGCCAAAATGTTATGTGACTCATCTGGAATTATCGTAAAAATGTGACCACATTATTCAAAGCGGTTGAAATGTTCGGAGAAATGCCCTTTCAGTAGATGTCTCTTCTAGTTATTGTTTTGAGGAACAAAATAGGACAAGACTTTAGAATACTTAAACTTTAAGAAAAGATAATAATCATGCAATCACTCAAGCCGGCTTTATACATAGAATTTCGCTCGTTGCTTCTATTTTACGACCAACTTTATCATAACGAAACCAATTTGCCTGGGTCGTTATTGCCGTTATTTGCTGGAATCGCACTGTTTGTGGCCCTACTCGGAAATACGTAGTATATTTTCAATGGTTATAACAAGCATCACGTACATTACATTTATAACGTCATTTCCAAGTCTGATCACAGAATATATAATAGTACAAGTACAGGAGGCTCACTCCTTTGATGTTCACAAGATGCCGCCGTTCTAAATTCATACCTACATTAACAAACGGGTCGCACGCGGGCAGCCGACATTGAATTCTATTGTGCCGCGCGAAGGTCGTCACCACTCAATGGGCCGCAAACTCGCGGCCGCCGGCAGGTACGGTTGATCCACTTCTAGCTCATTTTATACTGGAACGTCATAGCTTAACTATGCTTAACTGTGAACGGTCCAGTTTAAAATGATCTAGAAGTGGATCAACAATTAAAGTCCGTGACTGTACTTGTAGCGCGGCGATAGAATCTCGGAGTGAGCCGCCCCTGCTCTGATGTCATTTTTTCCAGTTGACATTACTTATTCTATTTTGTTTGAATAACCATTGTTTTCAAGTCTCCATGCCATTTATAGGCACATTATTTTCTTCGTCTTTATTATCTCAAACTTAAAAAATTGAAGTAATTTTAACGATTTTAACCTACTCCCGAAAATGTCAGTCACCATTCGTTTTCTTTATTTTTAGATAAAATCGGGTGGTAAAATAAATACATATTAGTTTTATTACCTACATATTTAGATGTAATAGTGAAGAGTATACCTATTACAACTCACCTTTCAATCTGTAATTCTAGTGTAGAATATTTGAATATAAGCCTTAATATAATTATGTTTGTGTTACGCTCAGTGTAGGGTTCCGTAGTTTTCCGTATTTTTTCTCAAAAACTTAGATATAGTTTGCATGTACCTAACGAAACTCAGATACAAAATTGTAATTGGTTCCCCGCGATACAGGTGTAACCTAGTGCGGGGGCCTCTGGTAACTAAAGATTGTAAAACTTTTAGAAAATAAACTATTCTATTCTATTCTATTCTATTCTATTCTATTCTATTCTATTCTATTCTATTCTATTCTATTACACAGATTACACTGTATATTGCACCTATATATACTGGCTTACTTAATCACTAAAAAGTGCTGTAATAACCTTATATTTTGCAAAACGCTCGTAGGCACTATGTCATTCATTACTAGTACTTACGGCAAACTATTGTCTGCTCGCTGTATACTACCTACTTATTTCGCATTGCAAATTGTCGGCAGCCTTATGTGTAAACTGCTCAGCTGTAAACACGTCCTTCGCCACACGCTTTGCGTTACCAAACTTTAGGGCTTCATTTAAACAGATTAGTTTCAATTTACACGGACTTAGTACAGTCGCCATCAGATACGTCGTAGCTGCCAAAGCTCTCACAAATATCGGAACACGTACTATCAGCTCCAAAATTGCATGGAGAAATTATGAATGAATTCATTGATAAATTCGCCATCCACTTTTGCAGCTGATAGTACCTACCTACTCTAACGTCTTGACAATAGAAGCGTCTTTTGATATGATGTTGAGGACCGGTCCGGCCTAGCGCGTAGTGACCCTGCTTGTTACGACGCGGTCCCGGGTTCGAATCCCGGTAAGGGCATTTATTTGTGTGATGAGCAATTGAGCACAGATATTTGTTCCTCAGTCATGGATGTTTCCTATGTATATAGAGTATTTGTATATTATATATATCGTTGTCTGAGTACGAGCAACACAAGCCATCTTGAGCTTACCGTGGGACAGTCAATCTGTGTAAGAATGTCTTATAATATATATTTTTTACATGTATTTGATGGCAAGTGTACTCTGATTAAGTACGTGGTACTTGAATAAATACGCCGGCATCCAGTAGAACAACTTAGACGGAGTAAACTTACAAAATACGGGTCAGGGTTAGAATTAGAATGGAGTTGCTGATGGACTTTGTGCGAGACGTAGTTGCAACGTGCAGTTAAGCTATTAAAATACCTGCAGCTTAGGCAGTTTGCTATAGACAAAGACATACCACGAAACGTCAAGATTTACAATAAAACGATCCGCCTCTATTGTCGTTAGTGCGTTTTTACATTATACACCCAACTAGCAAACGTGATCCGATATCGGATGTAGGACCGATATCCCTTATATTTAAGCCGCCATCTTAGACTTTTACCTTTAAAATCCACCCTACATCCGATATTTGTCAGCTTAGAAAGCTCCGATATATTTAATGGCGACAATACAAGTGTCCTATAATATTATTAAGCAAATCGATGGTTCTCCGTCAAGGAAGTAAGCACGTGCTAATATTAAAGTGTCTTAGAGCCATGTGAAACATAATTACAGTGTGGCACTGTACCCATTAAAACTATTATAAAAAAACTGGCGTTCACACTATAAAAGCCAAAAGGAAAGCAAAAGTAGACGGTTAGGGTAAACAGCTCATTTTAACAACAAATTGATTGCGTTTAAGCATCATTTATTAATTAAACGATGAAAAAATTGCTACACAAAAGTAAACTTTGACACATTGACTGAAGGTTGTCAGTGTTGGAAACTTGGAAAGAGTTTCTTTAATGACTTAACGAGCCAGATAACAATGATTTATTTGAAGGTAATTAGGGAGGTACAGTTCGGCAACTTTAACGATACTCGTTTAGGCGCTCGACGCCTGTCAATACTTTTTACGCCATTCACAAGAAACAATCTGATCGGCAAGAGGACCGTTATTGTATGGACTCCAATAACGCGTTGTTGGTACGTAGGTTCAGATCTAATAACACTAGGCGGCGTATTATGCTTCCAATTTTATCACTTATCCACGTGGATAAGACATCTGTCACTCTAACCACTGACATACTTGCCAAAGCATGACGGATACTTTATCCACATAATAAGTGATACAATTGGAAGCATGATACGCGGGCAGGATACCTAGCTGAAACGTCACAACCGCTTACGCTTAGATTACCTATCGTAATAGTACCTCACCCTTTTGCTCTTCTGTAATGGCGCGACAGAGCGTGCCGTAGCCGAATGGCATTTCTGCGACGCGAAACGAAAACGAAACGCCGCGAAAGGTAGTCTGGCTCTGTCGCTCCAATACGCAAGAGCGATAGAGATAGATATCTACGAGCGTTTCGTTTCGTGAGCGTTTGTGCCATTCGGCTACGCACACAGACTTGCGTTTTTGATCGCTACCGTCGCGTCAACGATTTTCGCTCCGGCTGGGTACGTCAACGTTACAATAAAATTTCTTGAAAGCTTGTCACTTTATGTAGCTTCCTACGTGTTAGGGTTGTTGATGTGACGTTGTAAAACAGTATTCGTATTACGAGAAACCTTTTAGTCGCTCAGTAAGCTGCGACGTGGAAAATTACTCACTCCGTTGCTTTTTGCATTAAATAATAACCTAACCACAAAATTAAAATTTTGGAAAAACCCCCGACCGCGACATAGTAGACACATTTTCATGAAACATGGCTAAGAACACTCCCGACTAACTCAGCTTTCAGACAAAAAAAAAATCTAAATCGGTTCATCTGTTCGGGAGCTACGATGCCACAGACAGACACACACACAGACAGACAGACAGACAAACAGACAGACAGACAGACAGACAGACACGTCACACTTATAACACCCCGTCGTTTTTGCGTCGGGGGTTAAAAATAAAGAAAGGCAAATACTGGTATGCATCTATATCATGTGAGTTTAATGTTTAAATCAGAATCATTTTGGAAAGTGCATAGGTATTTCCATAAGCTACACTTAACATACACAACTAGTCACTTAATAGAACTGAAAATCTCAGGTCGCAGAAATGTTGTACTTACCTAGAAAATAAAAGATTCAGGCGATATGGCAAAATGAACAACGGAAAACGCTCGTAACACGACATCCCAAATGAAACACATTTCCGATTTTATGATTCCGCCCAAAATAAAATCGCCGGCCTTTAATTAGGGCCCTAAACAACCCATATCTCGCAAAATCATCGTCTAGCACGAGATTGCAATATTATACTAGATTCGTGGCATGATAACAAGGTTGTAGGTTTTGTCAATTCACAGTGAACGACCCAGGCAGGATCTATAGCAAATGAACAACGAACAACAGTCGTAATAGGATAACCCAAATGAAACACATTTCCGATTTCATGGTTCCGCCCAAAATAACACCGCCGGCCTTTAATCAGTGCCCTAAACAAGCCATATCTCGCAAAATCATCGTATAGCACGAGATTGCAATATTATAAATAAATAATAGTTATTTGTTATACAAGGGGGCAAAGTTATATTTTAACGCCGAGTGTGGAATTGAAAAACGAGCAAGTGAAAGGATTCTATAGTTGAACCACGAGCGAAGCGAGTGGTTCGAGAATAGAATCCTGAACTTGCGAGTTTTTTAACACACGAGAAGTAAAATACATTTGCACCCGAGTGTAACACAAAACTTTTCCCCTCACTATAGCGAGGAAACTACAACGCAAAAGATCCGTTTATCACCGCTTCCAGTAGTTCCACAGGTGGTAAATCATCTTTATTACTAGATTCACCTACTTTAACCAATTTTAAAGCAGTTAATTTGACTTTATTCAAGGTCAAATTACTTTACCCACTAGTGGATAAAATGCGTTTTTACCCGTTGCTATTAAAGGACAAAACACGTCTTTCCGAGCTAGTGAGGGGAAAATAAATTATACTAGATCCGTGGCATGATAACAAGGTTGTAGGTTTTGTCAATTCACAGTGAACGACTCAGGCGGGATCTATAGCAAATGAACAACGAACAACAGTCGAAACACGACATCCCAAATGAAACACATTTCCGATTTTATGGTTCTGCCCGAAATAACACCGCTGGCCTCTAATCAGGGTCCTAAATAAGCCATATCTCGCGAAATCGTTGGCCCGCACCAGACTACCTAATATGACGATTTAACCTTTACCTTTCATCGTAACATACCTAAATTTCACGACCCCTCTAAATTGGCCTTAATTCGGTAGACCTCAGCAGTTAAATTATTTCTTATTAATTTTTTACAATATTACTTTGATATTTTTTACAATAAATTGTATATATATATATATATATATATATATATATATATATATATATATATATATATATATATATATATATATACAATATATATATATATTTTTTTTCATAAATGGCCTCAGTCCCATTTGGTGGGACTTTTTGCCAGTGTCAGGGTAAGTGCGACGTTGTTCGGTAGTTGGCACTTGTAAATTGATAGCTAGATTTTACAAGGGCACGTGGACTATCGGCCGTCGATGACAAAAAAGGGGCTAAACGCGTTTCGAGATTAATAAAATTCTTCATCAGCTTCTCACTATAACATTAGTTTACTGCATAATAAGCTATCGATATTACACTTTAAACAACATTAATGAGCAAAAGAAGGAGAAATTATTCGCGACATGATGCCGCTAAGATGGCACCCGAACCGGAAGTCCTTGTATATATTTATGGCGCACCAGAAAAATATGACTACTGTCAAGTCAAGAGACCGCTGTTATTCTAATGAGATTCCGCAACATGGCGCGTAGTCATATATTTCTGGTCAGGTTGTAGATACTTACTGTTCGCGCCATAAATCTATGTCAAAAGTGACACTTAACGCCATCTACAAGTATAATCGAAAGCTACAAGACATTTTTTTTGTGGCGCCATCTATGTGTGGTTTAGTGTATGCGCGGTCTTAGGCGGTCGCATTTTAATGTATGGGATGGTATGATCTTCTTATATTTAATCTATGATCCTGTAGATACTTTTCTGATGACCTCTTTTTATTTTGTTTGCCTAAAAAGCCTCAATAATTAACAACAATTTTGAATCAATTGCAGAGACAATGTACTACAAGCTTTGATTGTACGTACCCAGCTGTTTATCCCAAGCATTATTCAGTCCTGTAAAAACACATAATCTAACACCAGCATAATCTCAACTGAGCTCACCTCCACTTAGCTCAGATTTGCATTAACAAAGCTGTAGGTAGGAATCCATTACCACGGCCCCACGAGCATTCTCTGCGTCCTTTAGATGCCCGTGTGTAATACTAGAATATACATACATAAAGTATGTATGTATAATGAGTAGGTGCAGCCCGTACAATGTCCATTATGCGCTTTTTGTTTAACCATTCAACCTGAACTGCATTCGGGTGCTTTGCTTTAATGACATTTCCGCCAGGAATACTGTAATAATAATATAAATTGCGTTTTTGTATCCTAATAATGAGTCTATTTTTGTACGCAAAATATTGTTCGATAATACCTACTGATACTTGGATACTCCTTGCAGCTCCAACATTTTGACGAATTGTATATCCTTGTGGTTGATCCTTGTGAAATCTTGTGCGGTCCTTTAGGCCCGTATTTTTTATTGTCGTTTGCTTAAAAATCACATTTTCATTTTTTCTTGTGATAAGGTATTCTCACGCTCTCATGACAACCTGTCTGCCATAATTCTGTAGTGACCCTGCGTATGATGCCATGGCCCTGGTTTAAAGCCCATAAGGGCATTTATTTGTGCGATGAACACGTATTGTTATTCCAGGGTCGTGGTTGTTTGCAAGTTTCTATGAAAGTTTTATTAAATAAGTATACCTATTTATATTATGTTGTTATCTACATTCCCACAAAACAAATCTCGTTGTTTTTACGTAGGTACTAACCGTACAGTGATGGGTGTAACATTAAAAATAAAACTATAAGGTTAATACGGGTAAGTATGTCATAAGGTGTAGTGTGTCTGGCCTTCACATTTGGCCATTTTACTCATTGTCATAGGTGGTTTTGCGAGTTCATACTTTTGCATCTTGCTACTCACGATTAGTGGTAAACGTATTGTTTGAACTCTCAATAAAGAGTGATCATTGTTTAAACAGGCCAAATAAGAAGGCCAGACTTCTCCTTATGACACACTTAATATCCGTATTGAACTTACCATATAATTTGCCCCATACGTTATGAAGTTATGATATATCATATCATTGCCAAGGCTGCAGGGTTAGCACATGATTGCCACGAGAGTATCTCGCCGCAAGATAGACTACCCGTCCTTATGCCATTAATTAATACAGTTAAAAAAAACCGGCCAAGAGCCTGTCGGGCCACGCTCAGTGTAGGGTTCCGTAGTTTTCAGTATTTTTCTCAAAAACTACTGAACCTATCAAGTTCAAAACAATTTTCCTAGAAATTCTTTATAAAGTTCTACTTTTGTGATTTTTTTCATATTTTTTAAACATATGGTTCAAAAGTTAGAGGGGGGGGGGGGACGCACTTTTTTTTCCTTTAGGAGCGATTATTTCCGAAAATATTAATATTATCAAAAACGATCTTAGTAAACCCTTATTAATTTTTAAATACCTATCCAACAATATATCACATGTTGGGGTTGGAATGAAAAAATATATCAGCCCCCACTTTACATGTAGGGGGGGGTACCCTAATAAAACATTTTTTTCCATTTTTTATTTTTGCACTTTGTTGGCGTGATTGATATACATATTGCTACCAAATTTCAGCTTTCTAGTGCTAACGGTTACTGAGATTATCCGCGGACGGACGGACGGACGGACGGACAGACAGACATGGCGAAACTATAAGGGTTCCTAGTTGACTACGGAACCCTAAAAAGATGTGTGATCTATCTCGCGGCGACATACTCTCGCGGCAATCATGTGCTAGGCCTACAGTTCAAGTATCATATTTGACACGATTTTTATATCATTTAGTCACAAGATATCGTCACCGTCTGGAATATCGTCACGCTTACAGTGATCAATCGTCTTAATGGACATGCATTTTCGCAAACTTTTATTATAACGAAAGCTAAAGGAAATTGATGGTAAACAAAGACCAAGAAATGCCTTTTTGCAAAGATCATTTACCTCATTATTGTTCGCTTTGAACAATAAACAAAGCTAAACAATAATATAACATTATTCTTCTCATTCACGTTCCATGGACATGACACTTTATTGTGGCGATAAAAAGAACAATTGCACATATGTACGTGTACCACGAGATAAAATCAAAGCCCCTAGATTGCGTGCCATCCTGACGTAAATGAAACTCGCTAACACTGTTCAGGGACGGGTTCAAGTTCCTCGCCTGTTCGGACCTTGCACAGGGTGGCTAGCCGAATGGCACAATCGCTCACGAAACGCTCACGAAACGAAGCGCTAGTAGATATCTATCTCTATCGCGCTTGCGTATTGGCGCGACAGAGCCAGCGGCGTATCGGCTACGGGGCCTGGTGTCAATAACAATGACAATGAGTTTCTAAAGTTCGGGCTAGCCACATCGTAATTCGTGGTCATTCTCTTTACCTTGATAACCGATTTTTAAATTGCACGCTTGGCTCCCAGAAAGTTAAAATAAAATAAGTAGTAAAATATTCTTTATTTAATACTAGCTTTTCGCTCGCGTTAGAAAGGGACAAAAAGTAGCCTATGTCACTCTCGCTCTCCATCCCTTCAACTATCTCCACAAAAAAATCACGCCAAATTGTCGCTCCGTTTGGCTGTGAAAGACGGACTAACAAACAGACACACACACTTTCCCATTTATTATATTAGTATGGATATTAGCTTTTGTAAGGACAATTTATAGGTACAAAGTACCGAAGCTGAAACATTATCTTCTATAAAGTGTTAATTCATCATTGTAAATAAATATGTAATTTTATATACGATACTAGATATAAAAGGTCCCTGACATAAACCATAACATAATATTGTCTGAGGTTATAAACGCGTGAAAACTGTCCCTTCCGGAACCTTTATTTTATAAGGTCATAATTTCATAAACCATAACTCGATAGATAAACAGCCATGTACAGTCAACTAATTGGAACCCTAGGCCACTGTGGAACTATGTCATAGTAACGTTATAAATCAAATTGTAAGAAATCTCTTACTTCTTGTCATTTTGACATGGTTGTAGAGTGGCTTAGGGTTCCAATTGGTTGACTGTACAATAATTGTACAGTGATCTGCGAAATTGCATGGAGAAATAATGAATGAATTCATTTTTAAATTCGCCATGCACTTTTGCAGCTCGCTGTACATATCAGCATGGGTCCAGCGTGAATTTGTGTGACATGTGTTTGTTTAATCATACATTTTTCTCTGCCCTTTTTAGGTTGCATAAAATTGTTTTCATAAAAATGATAAGCATAATATGCCTTTATCCTATTCCATTAATGGACAAATTACTGATACGTATGAATCTTTTTTTTTTTTTTTAGTATGAATAGACGTTTGACCACGATCACACCTGATGGTAAGTGATGATGCGGTTTACGGTGGAGCACGCTTACCTATGAGAAATAATCTTATTGTTTCATGCCAACGGGGTCCTATATTATTAATGTTATTTATAATACATTAAAAATAAAATACAATTATTATTCTCTTTATTCCAATTCTTAGGCTAGGTATTTTTATAATATGTTATAAAAGTAAAATACAAAACCACATAAAAACAATACAAAATATATAAACACATTATAAAAAACCTAACCTAGGGTGCCGCCACAGGGGGCAGGGCCCAAGCTGCCGGTGGTTAGCTTATAATCGATACATAATCCAAGCGAATTCTCGAGATGTTGGTCGAAATCGCTACCTTCGCTGAACATTAACACAAAACATCCCATTTATCTCGCCCATGATGTCCTCGGCTTTCACGAGATTCTCATCAATGTACGAAATTGATCATTAATTTAAATGACCTACTGTCAGTTTTCAAAATAGGTAGACCATTTTCGATTACTTTTTGTAGTACGGTACTTAGCGGTCCAAAGACCGTGAACTGCTGGTAATGATCCTAGAGTCGCTCACCGTTAGCAGATGAGAACAACCGGAGATGATATGCCTGATGATTCTCCGGGACGGCGGCATGCCCGACAAATGTCGACCGGTCCTTCAGGATATATTTACGGTAGTTGTTCGTCATCATAACTTCGTCGGTAATTGCACAGGCAAAACCCTCAGATAATTATTATTATTAATGTTCATTAAATTTAATATCCCTTGTCACAAACAGGTACAGGGAGTTGCTTATAACGAATATTTATCATTCAAAAAAATTTGAATGGAACGATAACCGGACCACTGTTTTCAAAATAGCGGTGAACTTTATAGCCGCTACCATAATAGGGTTAATTTAATATATCCCTGGTCACCATTCAAGAATGGAACGATAACCGGCCACGTCGCAGCGCACCGGTCACCTCAGTCACTTCACTTCCTGATGAATTTCAAACCTAATCTGATATCACGCAAGGTCTAACTTCAGATGCAGTTTTTTGTCAACCGTTCTCACGATAGTGCTGACTGGATGTTACGTAAGAATGTCTAAGGTCGACCGGTGCCTCTTTGTTTGTAGAAATCGCTATTTTGACGTGACTTGTGCGTTTATGAAGCTAAGGTGCACATTATGGAACTATAGATTTGTCGCGTTTGTGAGTCATGGATTCTTGGAGGTTACAATTACTACGTGCAGCATGCACTGGTGCCGCATTGCTTAGTCATAAAAACGCGAATAACTGGCCTACATACTGAACGTGATCTATCGGCCTTGATGCCTTGCAGGTGACCCATGGAGCATGCTAATTTTAACAACAATACAACAAGGGTACCTAGCCAACGAACGTCACAGTCGCTTACGCTTCGAAAGCGTAGCTAGCTTGCCCTATCGCTCTTTTGCAAAGATATACAGAGCCAGACTACGTTTCGATTGCCTGGTAGTCAACGATCGTTACTACGGCTGGTCCGATAGAAGAGCGACAGAGATTGCCGGAGTCTATATTTCCCGGCTTATATAATATATAACCCAACAACCTTCAAATCAAAGGTTAGCACTGTTAGCAGGCACCTTCTGGGCGTTTTCCATCATAGTAGACCACGTCTTCGTCTCGGCTAGTCTGTACTTCTGTAGTAAAATGCCTTCAAATTAAGGGTGAACAGGCGTCTTCTGGGCGAGCTCACTCCATCGTAGGCCACGTCTTTGCCTTTGGCTAGTCTTTAGCCAAAAGTAAGCCCATTAATAGTAATAATAAAAAAAGTAGCTATAAGTACGATAACGATATAAGCGTAAGCGATTATTCATGTTGGCTAGGAACCCAGGTGACCCAAAGTATGCTAATTTTGACAACAGGCCAGTTCCTTAAACGGGCCAATTAGCTACCTCCATGAAACATCAAAACATGTTGTTACTCGAAGCATGTTTTTAGATTATACATTCATTAAGCTGGGAAATATACAGTATGGATTGTCTTGATTTTAATCAGTTAATTGCATCAGGTTATTGTAGGATTTTTCCGCACAGCATATATGTCATAAATAGTTAGCATGGTTTGCTGAGATTGCATTAATTATCTCCGATGTATTGTTATTATTGGTTACCGGAGACCTTTTTAGGGTTCCGTAGTCAACTAGGAACCCTTATAGTTTCGCCATGTCTGTCTGTCCGTCCGTCGGTCCGCGGATAATGTCAGTAACCGTTAGCACTAGAAAGCTGAAATTTGGTACTAATATGTATATCAATCACGCCAACAAAGTGCAAAAATAAAAAATGGAAAAAATGTTTTATCATACCATTCCAACCCCAACGTGTGATATATTGTTGGATGGGCGAATCAACTTTTTGACCACTCAAATCTGTCCGCAGTTGTGAAATTTCACCCTTAAATAATGAATTTTATTTGTATTTTTCACTTTACCCTGTATATTAAAACATAACCCTAACTGTTAAATCCAATAAACTGAAACTTTGTTCATTAGAAGTTCGATTTCTTGGTAACTCCAGAGACATTTTGAGTAACGCCAGAGACACCAAAAATGTCGGTCAAAAAGTTGATTCGCCCGGATAGGTATTTAAAAATGAATAAGGGTGCGTCCCCCCCCCCTCTAACTTTTGAACTATGTTTAAAAAATATGAAAAAAATCACAAAAGTAGAACTATATTTCTAGGAAAATTGTTTTGAACTTGATAGGTTTAGTAGTTTTTGAGAAAAATACGGAAAACTACGGAACCCTACACTGAGCGTGGCCCGACACGCTCTTGGCCGGTTTTTTCATACACAATATTACAGAAATTGTACTCCTATTGGCAAATGCGGGTTCTTACAAACAAAGTGTTACTACGTAAACTTACCGAATATCAAACATTAATGCCAGCGGCAGCCGTTGGGATACTTTGACACTGTGATGTAGCCTAGAAAAGCCTACAAAATGAAAGCAGCACCGGTCCTGCCGATGCCGTGCACCTAGAGAATAGGTACTTATACATATTTGTTTAAAATATTAGAAAAACACAGATTTTTATTATTATTTCAGATACCTATATAGAAGTTAAACTTTCGTGAGACGTATTCGAATATTTAACACTCGCGCGGAGTGTAGCCGCCACGAGCATTCATGCCTGATGAAGTCGAGTCTCCTCGAGTCTCCTTATGACTCGAAACGTGTCGCCAATCGCAATAGGTATTAATAAATATTAAAGGACATTCTTAAAAAGATTATCTGTGCTCATAAACAAAATACCCTTACTGGAATTCGAACCCTGGATCGCGGCTTAGCAGACAGGGTCACTACGCGCTAGGCCAGACCGCTCGTCTATAGGTACCCATTTATAAATATTTATTATTTCTTGTTCTTGCATTCCAAATGCAATTTTTTAAATTAGATCAGTCACGAACAGCCATTATAAAAGTACGCGGCACCTGCTGGGGTCGCCCACGGCCCTCATTACGCGTGGATCCTCAATTAAAGGCGCGACATGCACCACGTCATTCACAATGTGACATTCCACGGTGAAAGGTGCCTTCTATTAGTTGGCGCTTACGCCTTTATTAAAGGCGCCACAATACTAGTGCGTGACGTAAGCGCCAACTGCCATAAGGTACTTTTGACCGTGGCATGTCACATATATGCAGAGACTATGTTTTGTGTGAACCAGTTAACGTGCGAAATCTCATCACGTATGTCTGTCAAGGGACTTAGGTCAAATTACTACACTAGCGTAGAAGTTGAATGTTTCTGTGAACGAGAAAGCAGCTGAATGTGACTCAGTGTGTGTAGGTGATAACTACTTCGTTTGTGCCAACAGAGATCGGACAGTTGGGCGTCATTTGTATGACGTTTTCAGAATAATGAACCTTATGTTGTTTAAGAAAGTGGTAGTCAATGTCCCATTTCTCAAAGCGGAAGCTACAATTGCCAGGATACAAGGAGGTAGTCAATGTCTAAATATGACAAGTTGGAAGGAGACTTCCGCTTGTAACTTATAACTTTCAGTTTTAGCAATGATGGCCGCCGCCGCGAGATTGACACGTCCTTGTCTAATTGTATCACTGCATCTGAGAGAAATTCATGCATCTGTGAAAATTTGTCCTATCACATAGTTTGAATTGGAAAGAGATGGGTCGAAGTTATCCGTTAAAATAAATAAAATAATATTTATTGCCACAACTAAGAATACTGTACAACTTAATATGTATACATTTACAGAAAAAATAAACAAAAGTACATTCTCTTAAAAAAACTAGGCTTTGGGTACCAGTCTCAGAATGTGCTAGTTAGACAGTTAAAAGCTATCTAGCTTTGATTTTCCGACTAGCCCCTAGCTAGGTCGTCCACGATTCCAGCAACTGCCGTACTATCAATTGTACTAAAGGCTACGGCGACTGTATGTGTGTGAGCAACTGAGTAATTGGGTGTGTGTGTGTGTGTGTGTGTGTTAGGGTATGTAATATAGATATATGTAAAGGTATGTAACATAGATATATAATCTTGTATGATAATGGGAAGATATGATCATTAAAAATTAAAATAAAATATATGTAAAATCAATAAAAATAGAAGATGCTTAATTATAAATTATTCAATACAATAATTATTCAATTATATCTACTGGGGTTAGATACTATATACTATATAAATAGATACTTATTGAGTCTTATTGCCATTTCATTTACGGTACGTACTTATAAATAAGAGTTATGGTGGAATATATATCATTTAGGTATTCTATTAGAGGAATAAGCCTTAGCTCAGTTTTGTTGATTGTACTTGTACCACTGGTTCAAGTGTGGTCGGAAACGTCTCTTGAATTATAATTTATTTTTAAAATTTTGTAATCCTATGTTGGCCTGAGATCTTTAGGCTGTATGTATCAAATAATGTAAAATGTCTTCCGTTCCATTAGATATATTTTATGTTTATTTTTGTCCAGAAGCTTAGTCTGGTTGATTATAAATTTCCTTGTAGTCATCTCTGTACTTTCATATTATGCAATTGAATGCAAATCATTGTTCCCAGCGAGTATGATTTTGAGCAGGTCAGATTTAATTGGCTACTAGAGCTCATTGTGCGGCGGTGCATCTACTGAGTGCGGTTAAAATGAATCACGGGTCAAATGACGCACCCGGACAATTGTAAGCTGCATTTACTGATAAAAACTTAGTTTTTAGTGAGTTATATTTGTTCTAGATCAATAATAAATACGGTTCCTTAATATCGTTCAAGATGGAAGGCGTTTTTAAAGAGACAAAGTGAATTGTAAAACAAGCTGAGTACACTTTTTTTGTATCTCGTGCTAGTTTTAAGCCACTTAGCATAAGATTAAATTGTAATAATCAAGATTTTGTACGAAATATGTTTGGTGTACCTAATAAAGTAAAATAAAATTAAAATAAAGTAAGGTGCCATGGTGCAATTCCCGACTGGGGGGCAATTGTAAAAAAAAAATTTTCATTATTACACTAGTCCACAATCCATATATATATCTATGTCCACTGAACAATCGTCGTGCCAGAACCTATATATACTGCTATATAATATATCGTCAGGTAGTCTCCTTTCATTCCGAAACACTAAAAATAATTTGTATAACAATGAAATAATCTGTGTCGGACTGTTGACTGTTTAGTTTTTTTGGCTGATTGTTGCCAATTTTGAATACCACACCTTTTTTCGCGCCGTAATCAATAAAGCTGTTTTTGGAATTTTTTGATGGGCTAGCATCTTTAAAAATAAGAATATCAAAAAATCAAAACGGTCCGACACAGATAAAAATTATAATAATCTGTGTTGAAAAAATCATTGCTCTATCGTGAAAAACCAGGGAGGAAATAGTCGAGAGGGTTTGTGTGGATAACGGACCCCTCCCGTATCGTCCGTAAGTGTGAGCAACTTGGATGTGCATGTGCATTTTGTGAAGTACATAGGTACCTATTTACATAGGTACATATAAATTGTATCCATCATATCAATGAAAACAAAAATAGTACTCGTTTAAAATAAAATCCAATTATTTACGCGCATCCAATGGTTGTCAAATTGGCTCATAAAAAAATAGGCTATCATTTATAAAGCAACATTCATGTAAACATTTCGTGTTTTTATTTTCCAAGAGAAATACTTTGTACACTTTTAACAAAATTACAAGCATACCTGAAATAGTATTTTATGCAACAGGCGTTTAATGGAGGTCAAAAAAGACGAGTGGCGTGGGTAACAATTTGAGGCGAAGCCGAAAATTGTTATTAAGACGACACGAGTATTTTTTGACTCAGTTAAACACCGTTGCATACAATACTTTTTCTACGACCATGCACTTACTTTTGAATAGTTTTCTAGAATAACTTTCGTGAAATTCGCACTGTTTCCTATAAGTATTTTGACTTGTCCTCTGCAATGTTTCTGCACTCACCCTGTCGCTCGCACTCCCCCGCGCCGCCGCCCGCCCCCGGCCGGCGCCCCGCGGCCCGCTATATCCCTTAACGGCTACCTAACAATGCTGTAAGAGCTATATCGTATGCGTGGGTGCGCGGGGCGCCGGCCGGGTGCGGGCATCTTTTATGTAGGGTTTTAACGATCTATGCACGACACGGTAAATGACGAATAACAACACGGGAGTAGGAAAAATATTTTTCAGTACAGATGGTCGTTTTTTTACGCACTAGTTCGAGAGTGGTTCATTATATGCCAGGTCGAAACTTCGGAGGCTCATCAGGCCCCGTAGCCGAATGGCATTTCTCCGACGCCAAACGAAAGCGATACGCCGCTGGCTCTGTCGCGCCAATACGCAAGCGCGATAGAGATAGATATCTACTAGCGCTTCGTTTCGTGAGCGTTTCGTGAGCGATTGTGCCATTCGGCTAGCCACCCTGTACTGAAAAACGTCGTACGATACGCGTGCAAAATGGAAATTCGTAACTCGAGTCGATTTAAAACACTCCCTTCGGTCGTGTTTTAATTTATCGCCACTCGTTTCGAACTTCCTTTTTTACGCACTTGTATCGTAATGTACTATTATCCAGTAGACTGATACTGGAATGCTGAAAGATATTTTTTTTCACGTTTAATAAAACGTGAGAAAAAATATTTTACAACCTGGAAACCATTTTTTTTTTTAATTACGTAAATTGTCCTGTTTCGTTTAATTTTTCGGTATTTTTATAATATGTTTTTTTTATTTGACCCATGTCATCACAGTCGAACCAGCAAGAGCATGTACATTAAGGTATTTTTTACAAGTAAATAAAACAAACATATTATTGACATACGTCGTTATCTCGATAATCTAAACCATAAAAGTCCTTAAAATCATTTGCCTACAATTGCCCCGCATGCTTACGTGTAATATAATAACACCCTTTTTGAGCACGTGCGATGAAAATAAAATGGCCAGCAAGTTTATAATAGCGTGTCCAGTTTTAGCGCGAGGTGTGATATAAACCTTGTTAGCGGTATCGGGAACAATGGGGAAATTACCGCTTAATCAGTTCACACAACCCAGATTTCGCATCGAAACGTGGTTTACGGTGTTGCCAGAATTAGTTGGCCACTTTTATTGACGCAGGCCAAAGTCGACGTCATAATCGGGTGATTTATATCCTAATTAATGCTGTACAGTCACCTGCAATAACACGTTACTCATCGAAAGCCGCAAAAATATTGACACGCTCTTATGGTTGTACGAATACGATCGTGTCAGATATTTTTACGGTCTTCCTTGTGTTAAATATTATTGCTGGTGACTGTATATGCCAAAGAAAAGGATAATATGTAGTTTTTAGATATTTCCCTGTATATGTATTATATTTATTATAAGGAGATATTATTTTCCAAAATTAACATAATATCTAGGCCAAGGAGAAGTAGGTACCTACTTACCTAATTTTCCTATTATACATTTTGATTCCCTTGAGAGTGTCGAAGTATCTACAGCTACACGTTTTTGTAGGCAATTACGGCATTATCCTTTTATTTACGTTAAATTAAAAACTTCATTTTTTACAGCTTCAAGGGACTATAGACCACAATTAATTTAGATATTTAACTCCATGTGTTTCCCAGATAAAAAGTCTTGACAGACAGACGATTAACAAAGTGTGTCCTGTAAGGGTTCCGTTTTTAGGGTTCCGTAGTCAACTAGGAACCCTTATAGTTTCGCCATGTCTGTCTGTCCGTCCGTCCGTCCGTCCGTCCGTCCGTCCGTCCGTCCGTCCGTCCGTCCGTCCGTCCGTCCGCGGATAATCTCAGTAACCGTTAGCACTAGAAAGCCGAAATTTGGTACCAATATGTATATCAATCACGCCAACAAAGTGCAAAAATAAAAAATGGAAAAAATGTTTTATTAGGGTACCCCCCCCCCTACATGTAAAGTGGGGGCTGATATTTTTCTTCATTCCAACCCCAACATGTAATATATTGTTGTATAGGTATTTAAAAATGAATAAGGGTTTACTAAGATCGTTTTTTGATAATATTAATATTTTCGGAAATAATCACTCCTAAAGGAAAAAACAGAGCGTCCCCCCACCTCTAACTTTTGAACCATATGTTTAAAAAATATGAAAAAATCACAAAAGTGGAACTTTATAAAGACTTTCTAGGAAAATTGTTTTGAACTTGATAGGTTCAGAAGTTTTTGAGAAAAATACGGAAAACTACGGAACCCTACACTGAGCGTGGCCCGACACGCTCTTGGCCGGTTTTTCCTTTTGTTTCTCAGGAATGAAATAATTCCTCAGTCGTAACGTACTTAATGGAAATAAGCCCTGTTGAGCTTATCCATCCCCCTGCATGACGAAGTATTATTCCCGTCAACAATATGAAGCTAACGTCAAATTACACTCTACCTATCCATTATTCAGTCGGCTTCATTCCGGGCAAAGGTCATGAATAAGTGAAATAGTTAGATATGTATTATCGAGGCCAGAATATGCTGAAGGAGAGTGTCTAGGCAACAAATTATGCAAGAAATCCTTTAAACGAAGAAACAGACTTCTGCCTATACAGCAAATCCTACAGTATATTGCTACACACTTAAGAAAACAGCCTTAGTCAAACTTACGTTGTATTAGATAATGGACTTTTTGTTTTGCTGAAACTCAGTAAACGTAGCATGTAATATTCCATTAGGTAAGTATGCATCATGTGTATGTAGACCTTTCCAAGGAATCCTTAAACTTCTTCTCATCCTTGTGTTCATGAAGTAAAATTACTTTTTTTTTACCACAAGACAACAAATAAAAACAGCACAAATAGCCCACAAAATAAGTTCAAATTTCATTTATTATTATTTGATGTTTCTTTCGATTTTACCAATTGTTTCGAATTTAGAGACAAATTTCTCTACGAAAACTGTAGTGTAATGGATTTAACGAGAGTTCAAAGATAATAGCCGACTTTGTAAACAGGGTGAACTGGGGTGAATGAGTACCAATTCCTCATGTCCTACTTGCCTCCCCTCGGTGCTCTAAACTAGGACGATAGTTCAACACTGTTACGAACTTTGCCATTTAACTAGCCATAGTCAGTGACGTGGATATAGACATCTTTATCTATAAATACTTTGAGTAACTTTTCTTCATTGTTTTTGACTTCCTTTCACTTCAATGTTTGTTCCCTGTATGATTAAATAAATCAAATCAATCAATCAATATTATAGGACATTCTCACACAGGTTGACTGGGTCCCACGGTAAGCTCAGGATAACTTGTGTTGCAGGTACTCAGACAACTATATATATATATATATATATATATATATATATATATATATATATATATATATATATATATATATATATATATAATATACAAATACTTATATAGAGGTACATAGAAAACATCCATGACTCAGGAACAAATATCTGTGTTCATCATACAAATAAATGCCCCTATCGGGATTCGAACCCGGGACCGCGGCGTAGCAGCAGGCAGGGTCACTACGCGCTAGGCCAGACTGGTCGTCAATTCATTTTTGAGTAACGCCGTTTTTACCGCACTCTTGTTTTTTCTTTTGTTATGGTCGTGTTATTTATACGTAAGATGGTCGGAAAAGTCTTTACGCATATCATACGCAGTCCAAATTATAAAAAAATAATGGTAACCACCTTGAGAGTAAAGAGATGTCTATGTATCGTAGGTATCTCTGTATTTCAATTGCTTCGTTTATTTATGTTCTTCCCACTCCCTAAAAACCTGTGATACGTCACAAGTCATAACTGTGATAAGTTACAATTTCGTGACACTCGTGACGTTGCGCTGCGCTGGACCGTAAACAAAGACGTTGCGATAGCGGCCTTGGGACAACGGTGCGGTCGTTATGATCGTCCAATTTTTGTGTTTTCACTGCATCTTTATGGTGGATTACTTCAAAAAACATTTGTACCGTTAGTAATATACCGGATGTCCCTAAAACCAACGCCAAAACGAAAAGGGATTGGACATCTCATTATCTATCAAATTAAGCGAATCTGACCTTAATGAAAATGTCATTGTTTCTGAGATATTGGCCGTAAAGGAAAAAAGTATGAAAAGTGCCAATGTCTCGAAAACCTTGTCAAGTTCGCATAATGTGATAGCTATATAATGAGATGTTCTATTACCTCTTTTCGTTTTAGCGTTGGTTTTAGGGACATCCTGTATAAATACTTACTGTGACATATAGCCAGGCTATTAGTATTCTAGACAAATGCCACGTATTGCGGTGACCGTTATACTAGTTCGATCTATACTCATAAAAGGTCATGGGGTCTAAATGCATTGTCAATATAGTCAATACAGTTATATTATTTAGTCATAGGAAGCACTCATATGATTCATAGCAGTAGGTAGGTAATTATTTCATAGGACTAGGGAACAAATCAATAGTTATTTGTTATACAAGGGGGCAAAGTTGTATTTTAACGCCGAGTGTGGAATTGAAAAACGAGCAAGTGAAAGGATTCTATAGTTGAACCACGAGCGAAGCGAGTGGTTCGAGAATAGAATCCTGAACCTGTTTTTTAACACACGATAAGTAAAATACATTTGCACCCGAGTGTAACACAAAACTTTTCCCCTCACTATAACGAGGAAACTACAACGCAAAAAATGCGTTTATCACTGCTTCCAGTAGTTCCACAGGTGGTAAATCATCTTTATTAGGTACTAGATTCACCTACTTTTATCAATTTTAAAGCAGTTAATTTGATTTTATTTAAGGTCAAATTACTTTACCCACTAGTGGATAAAATGCGTTTTTGCCCGCTGGTATTAAAGGACAAAATACGTGTTTCCGAGCTAGTGAGGGGAAAATTATTTTATTAAATACTTTTGATTTGTGGTTTTTCAAATAGTCACACTACTATATATAAATTATAAACAGAAATAGATATCATACACGAAAGAAAAAAACGACAAGGCCCACTGGAGTCCAAGCCGGGAATCGAACCCGGGTCTTCAGCTTACGCGGCTAACGCCCTTACCACTAGACCACCCGCCCGCCGTGGTACCCGACGAAATTTCTCCTTCGACGAAAGCCTTTGACCAATTTTAAGGGCCAGCAATGTGCTTGCACCTCCTATATACGAATCCTAATCCTTTACTTTATTTCATAGGAATAAAATTCAAGTTTTAAAGATAATACGGTTAATACGGTATAGTTGAATAAATCCGGACTCCCTCCACCAATCCTACAAAATAATGTGTGATAGGACGAGTGCTAGCCGCCCAGCACTGTAGTAGTAAAAATGAAATCTCCTTTGAAATACCTCCTTTGAAATACCTTCAGCCTTTTGAGCTTACCGTGGGGCTCAGTCAATCTGTGTAAGAATGTCCTATAATATTTAATATTTATTTATTTATTTATGCTTTACAAACTAAAAAAACACTACTACAGTGCATAGTGGAGGCGAATGAAATAGAAATACTCGTACCTACTAAATTCAGACAGAATCAAATCGGAATTCGGAAAGTCCGAGCACATTTTAGTTGGTTTGCGAGTGGCTAGGTTATTCGTTACGCCAGGCTCCGAACTTTTGCCGAATAATACAAATAGAAGGAACTATGTTAGAGGCTTAATGAAGTTCAAAAGTTTTACTTTTACAAATGAAACGTTCGTTTGTTTTAAATTAATTTTTTTGTAGGTACCTGCATACTAACAAGTTTTCACCAGACTTTTCAATCCACGTAATAATTAATATTATAATTCATTTGCAGTATAACGCTCATTATTTTTATTTAAACATTAAATTCTAGTATATTTTGCATTGTAGAAATATTCTGTAACACACAACAACAGCAGTGCCAATTATGTTAGGAGTCATGTTACGATAATAATTGCCGGTAGCGTTGTTGTATTTCAATGCATTCAAAACGTTCGATATTTTTTTTAAAACAATTTGAATATTACAGTAGACAGAGCCAACATAATAAAACACCTTCCTACTAAATATAGGACGATATCTTCACATCTGTACTGTCGTATCCAATTGGGAAATTCATCTACTCTGCATATGGATACCTATATATATGAATTCCTGGCAATTGTGTTGTCCGTGTAACAGCACCTTAAGACTAATATAGCCTTGATTAGCTTGAACATCAGTGCATATTGACTTTTATTGATACCTCATTAACGTTATACGAGGGTGCTCTCGAGAGACCCTTTTAGCCTCCCGGGCACTCATCGTATCTCAAACCTAGATCATAAGTCTTGGCCTTGAACTTATGGAGCAGATTTGAATAGTTTTAAATGAAGGTTTGTGATATAAATGTACACTATTAAAACGGGGACCTACTATTAAACTGCGTACAGTTTTTTTCACCTCGGAGCTGCCGAGTCGGTCAAAAGTATCTGATGACACTTTTAATGCCTTGGAAATAGAGACAATGAGGTTAGATATTTGTGAGCACCTTGGCTGTTTCGATGCATTTGATGGCGATTGTACTGATCTACTGTTAATTTCGGTCATGTGAAATGCTATGCATTGTTAATACAAAGTTAAAGCGGAGATGCCGGAGATAAAAGAAAAAGTAGGTAGGTAGTAAGAATTTTGTAAGGTGCCAAAGAGGTCACAAGGGGTCATAAGTTCTTATCAACGTGTATTTACTCTTGCTAGAAAATATCACATTATATATTGAGGTATAAATATTCATCAGCCATTCGCCTCATATGTCATTCTGTTCAGATGGCGTAGCCGAATGGCATTTCTGCGACACGAAACGAAAACGAAACACCGCGAAAGGTAGTCTGGCTCTGTCGCGCCAATACTCAAGAGCGATAGAGATAGATATCTACGAGCGGTCCGTTTCGTGAGCGTTTGTGCCATTCGGCTACGTATCCTGTTCTGCGTTTATTTTCGTTCTCTGTTATTTTAGAATAAAATTGTCATAACTAGCAATAACTAAACCTATTGTATACCTGTAACCTATATTCAAGGCTAATATTTGCACCTATGTCTCAGTAGGTACTTACCTAACACATGTAGTTATGACACAACTTCGGCTTCGGCATTTGCATTCAAGACAAATGTTTGCACTATTAACAATAGCCATGAATGCATCGCTTCAAATCCAGTATAAATGTGACCTCAAGTTCAATAATAACATTTTGTATTGAGGTATCTCACTAAAAATGGTATGCATACTTTGGAATGCAGTTCAAAGGTCTTCTTTTAGACGCATACTTTATACAGGTGATTTGAAACCGGTATAAGCACGGTCTCCAAATACGCATCGCGGTTACGGGACTCAAGAACACCTTATACTAGACTATAAGACCCGAGGAATCACATTCAAAAGAATGCCAGCCGGCATAGCAGAAGCTACAGTAGTACAGTCGAGGACGCTACGTAGCGATCGAAACGCATTCTGACTCTGTCGCAACACTACGAAGAGTGATAGGGAGAGATAGCTAAGAAGTGTAAGCGATTATGACGTTGGCTACTAGCTATGTTTTGTGGGTCAGCGCCTATCGTTCCGCGTCATGGAGGAACTAAGACCGCTTGATTGGATAACTGCTCGGATCGGAATGATTTCACTTTTACCTGCTTACGGTGAGAAGGTAATGCCCGGTGTGACGTAAAGAACGTCGTAGTTATTAGATATTGAACTGGTTTGGTTGATTTTGTAGAATCGCATTATTCTTTTGTTTTTTGTTTGGTTGCAGTTTAAAGGTGACCTATAATAGGAAGTTAGACCGGCATGAGGTAATTTTGGAATGGATATAGCAGGAACATATCGGAACTGTGTTGTGAATGCGATTTTAGTTAAAATTGCAGTCATCTTCTGTAATTTAAAAATATAATTGGGACTTAACTCCGATTTACATTATCAAAAACTTGTAATAAACATCTATTAAGACTAACAATAGACAAAAATAGTTGTTTCAAAGGATCTAATATATTGTTATTTTTACCTTTTGTCATCATTTACTTAAAATGCTAGTCATTATTTACTATTCGATAAAATTCGCTCAAATTGGCAAAACCACAAGCCACAACCGGTTTGGAATGTAGGTAGTTTCGCGCTCGTTTTCCGTTTTCCACATATTTTGCGGCCTGTTTATAAACAGCTAGTTTTGGGCCCTCACGAAAAGAAATCGAGCATGCTAATGTACTCGCGCCGCCTGCTTGGAGCGATAGTAAAAGTGCGTGGGGAAATTTGTTGAACTTTTTGTTTCAAACATAACAATGAACAAAAGAGGAATAGCTATATGTATTGTAGTCCTATGGATAAAGATGGCATATTAAGAATTCGGTATTTCTCTTTGGTAAAGTAATTTCTAAGTCAGAAGTATCGTAGACTCTACTTTCCTATAGTAACCCTCTGTGAGACGTAAAATTCATCCTACATATTGACACTTTAATAAGGTTAAATAATCATCAAAGTCACTTTTGTCAAATTCTTCGTATAAAAAAATAGGTACACATATCGCCTTTTCCTAAAATAAAGCTGTTCCTAATTACTACATGCTCGCAACATAAAGAATATTTAAATATGTATTAAAACGTTTAATTTAAAAAAAAAGTTTAAAAGTCTATTCAAAATTGTATAAAACGTATAAAATATATGTAGTATATGCGCTTCATTCAAGCCACAAACTTACTATTTGTTATGGTAGGCCCCACCTCACCATCGAAACTGTGTCAACGCAGCTTACGCAACGCGCGCAGACCTCGCGAAGAAAATCTCTACTACCACACCACTCTAACTAGAACCACTATCACTCTTTACTACTACTAGATACAGTCTTAACTAGCTTGGCAGGAGTGCTAACACATTTGGCGCTTGGAGGCTGTACTAATGTTATTACAACATTATGGCAACTTGTATGGGAACTTGGAGCTTACTATTGAAGTGGTCTGGCGTGTAAATTCCGATGTTTTTAGTGGTATCTTGCATAGGTTTGTTCTCTTCCTGACTATTATGTGCAGGAGTTATGACACCTAAAGGAAGTAAAGTTGAGAATTGCATGATTTTGATTAATAAGTTGTTTCTTTAAAAAATGAGAAGGTAGCTAGCTTTGTATTGCTTGTATCATTTTGAGTAAATAAGTAGTTTAATGTGAAATAATAACATAACCAAGATTTATTTTTAGAACTGGGTTTTTTTTTAAGAGATTAAATAATTGGACATTCAAAAGGCTCTGTTCAAATTAGGTGTTTTCTAATAAATATGTAGGTAATAAAAATAAACACATAATTTATAAATCGCAAACATAGTACAAAAATAGGTCAGCGCAGGTAGGTTCTGCACTTCGTGTTCATATAGCAGATAATTACATAAAGAGCAACTCTGCAAGTCTGCAAGTGCGAAATATCTATTAGAAGGGTCAGTTATGATCTTATGATTGGTACATTAGACCCACAAACCTGTGCTTGTAAATTAGTGCCTAATACATGTACATAGGGATCGTTATTCACTGTATTTGAAGCTTAAACAGGTTAGGCACGTAAATTTGGTTCCACCGTGCGGCTGAAGGTTTGATTTATTGCTAAGCCTGGGTAATTCAATAGGCCTTGGTAGTTAGAGGATTGTCATACGCGACTGATTAATACATTTAGAAATTATAAAACTTAGAAGTAATAATACCTAGCTAAATATGCTAGCCATTTAGTACACGGTGTACGAGGAACGCTAAATGCTTTGACCACGCATTTCTGATGCCAAAAGAAATATGAGTTAGATTATTTACGGGCAACATTTTTAGATATCGTAAGTGCGTTTTCCATTATCCGATCCTATATCGGATGTCGGACCGATATCCCATACATTACAGGCGCCATCTTGGATTTTTTCTACTGAAATCCTTCCGACATCCGATATCGCATCGGATAATGTGAAAACGCACTAACTTAAAACTCGCATTTAAACAGGTTTTTTCCTAAACTATTTTCTTCTTATCATCCTCTTCGCTTTTCTCGTATAAATATAGTAAACTAGCTTTTGCCCGCGGCTTCGCTCGCGTTAAATTCGAAAATTTCCGAATGTTCCATACAAACTTCCAGCCCCCAGTTTAGGGAAATGGGGGTTTAGAAAGAGACAAAAAGTAGCCTATGTCACTCTCCATCCCTTCAACTATCTCCACTTAAAAAATCACGTCAATTCATCGCACCGTTTTGCCGTGAAAGACGGACAAACAAACAGACACACACACTTTCTCGTTTATAATATTAATATGAATAAATGAGTTAAAAATGTGTAATGTAAGAGACCGCAAATACGTTTTTATTAACAATGCTATTTCAACAGCAACGCGAACTCAAAGAGAAATATGACAAAGGTAGTTTTCCACTTGGAAAAATTGAAAGTTTATGTGTGTATTGTATTGGTGTGATAGTGTTACGAAGAGGCAAGAAGCTCGAGCAGACGACAACAATAGTGGACGCGGGGAGAATAGCAATTGAATTTCCCCCTTTTCACGTAGTGCGAGTACTAAGTACTTTGATAATGGCGTTTTCTGGTAACGACACTGCAAGGCAGGCAATATAAATCGTGTTCTTATTTTAAATCAAAGCACAGACTGTTTTTATTTAGATTTGTTAGTTTTAATGGTACGTAATAAATTGAGAATTATATTTTTGTGATTAAATTAACCTGAGCTAAGTAAGTCTGGAGTTCGATAAAAAAAAACAAAATATATTCGAATTTTGAAAATAAAATACAAAGAGATTAAACAAAGTTCCAAATCAACACTGCAAAAAATTGTCTAGGTCTAGGACATTAAGGCTCTCCTTAGACCTATTTGCTGGGAGTGAATTAAGTTATTCTCAAAAAAAGTCTGCGAAACAATTGCCGCGACCCATAAAAAATGTACGAATATTAGTGATAATTAGACACAGCCGCAGAAGTAGTCTCAGAGAACGACTTTACTTTTTTTTATGTTACCCCTCATGCTATGAGTAGTACAGATACTTTTAATATTAAATATTATCTTAAAATAAAACTCAACTATTAAATCTAAAATGATTCTTAAATTTAACTTAAAATAAAATAAAATAAAATTTTCAACTAAATAAATCTAAAATTAAACTAAAATAATCTTGCAATATTCGTTGGACGTAGATACACAATATACGTTCCACGTCCTGAGATGATCAAACAAAACAATTGAATACTCGCACTTAATGAGAGAAATTCCCTGTAAAGACTAATGAAGAATATCATTCACGAACGACAAAAAGAATGAATGCAAAGACATACCACCATTCATAAAATAATGTATTTTATGGCAAGCACTTATTGGTTTACAACTAAATAAAGTTCTTGCCCCAGTTTAAATCGCCGACCTCCACTTGGCAGTATCGAAACAAACGATTTGCCAAGTGGGCCGTCAACTTAATGTTTTTTAGTTCGCCCAGGCTTCGCGATATTGCCATTGCTGACTAGCACAGGGTACGTAGCCAAATGACCAAACGCTCACTTTCTGTTTCGTAGCTATCTATCTCTATCGCTCTTGCGTATTGGCGCGACAGAGCCAGACTGCATTTCTGTCGGCGTCTGGCGTCGACAATTGTCATTCGCCTACGCCGGTAGGCAGGAAACATCCCAGAAGAACAGTATCCGAGACCTAGAGATGTATAAGGACTCTTTTAGAGAGCGTATGATACTGGTTAGTCTATAATTTTCACTTGCTTAAGAAGAGTAAGTGTTCCGAGCCTTTATAAAACCGTCCCCATACCGCTTGTAGAAGTACAAGTTACGTATAACGACTAATGGCTTTCCTCGACTGGACTAAATAGATGGTTTGATTTTAAAACTGGGTTTTGACGTAATGTTTCGTAATGGTCATAAAGCATCTAATGAGCTGAGTAAATGGTTGTAGTGTGCAGAAAAAGTACTCATTACTCGCGTCATTAGTAAATGCATTACAAACATTGTTATAGCATGAACACAATGGAATTGTATTCTGAGGCTTCACCAGCAAAATTTTTCATCTTATCATCTAAAAATTGTTGATATGTTTGCCTTGGTAGAGCTAATTTAGCGTACTTAATAGAGCATAATATCCAATACATATAAATAAAGTATAGGGAAAGTATTTAAAGTTAAATACAAGTAGGTTCAGAACCAAATAATTAAGTACCAATTTTAATTTCAAAGGTACAATTAGGCTGTTTTTACCCATTAATAACACATTTGTATTTAATATTTATATTTATTTTATATTCACTGATCAGTGACTCATAGGCGTTTTACTAGAAATAGGAAAATAATTAGTAATGCAAATTGTCACGTCATCACATCAAACCTAGTAGATATGATGCAGTAAACACGTATGAATCATACCTAGTTCACCAATTAACAGAACTCAGTGAATACCTTACCATACGAACGAGTAGGTTATAGAATGTGTCTATCACATGATGTGCAAGTATGTCAAATACGCTTTGATTGAATTACAATCACGCGTCTTCGTAAATAAAACGCGTTAGTCAATCCTGATATTCCTGATGGAATTAAAAATCCAGAGCCGATTATCAGCCATTTGACTCCAGCGGATCCTTAACTAATTTGGACACGTTGTCCGACTGAAGCCATACAACTTTGAAGAACATGTTATGGATGTCTGGAGGACAGGTTAGTGGACATCCGTCAACCTGCTGCGTGAACAGAGAAGGCCTGCTAGGGATCTACACCGGTTCCTACTATGTATTAGGGAGGTGGAAATCCGTATGGAAAGTTTATGGGACACAAAATAAGTAATGACCTTATGTGGTCTCTAGTTCTATCTAGCCTCAATTATCGAGCACGAAAATGTGTGAGTTTGGCTGTAGAGGTACGGTCGGAGTAAAGATTTAAATGGGTGTACCTACCCATAAATAGAGAAAACATATAAGAAATGTAAAGCAATGAAAAAAAAAGAATCAGGAATTCCATACCCTACAGAGTCTAAGTAGCCGAAACTTATAGAGACAGCGGAGACTTCGTGATATTCATATGCATAGGTCCCACGGGATACCCTATGTTTCGAGGTTTGTGTGAATATTGTATATGGGACGTGTTTCACGCGTCAACGTCTGTGATACATTTATATACCCAAAGAGACGTTGGTCAATGATTAGAAGATATAATTATTATAACACTTTAAGTTCTCGCGCTTTGTACACATATTTAAAAACACAGGTCGAACGCGATTAATTAACATTATTTTTACCTTTTTTTTTTCAACGTTTCGGCCAGGTTGCAAAATTTGCCGTGGTCGCGGAAGACTGACGTCCCAGCAAAGTGTCACCGGAGATGTAAACAAACAAAACTACCCGATATTAATTTATATAAATGTTCGGGGTTATAAAAAATATAATCTACCCGCTTTTGTAGTTATTGTTTATTTCCCACCGCACGACACACAGCACTCACAACATCCGCGCACTGGTCCGAAGATAGATCTTTTGGTAATAATAATGTTAATTAATTTTTGGGAATAATGTTAATTAATCGCGTTCGACCTGTGTGTGACTTTAAATAGATATAATTATTAGTCAGTTTTCTGACCATCTTCGTCATTTTTTATCCAGATCATGACTCCGGAACCATTCATTGTAGGCCAAGGATATACTATGTTGAGTTAAAGTTTTCTGTTATAACTAAGTCATTGTTTAGGTTAATTCGTGTTTTACTCATTGTCACAGATGTTTTTGCAAGTTCATAGTTTTGCTACTTGCTACTCACGATTGGTGGTAAACGGATCGTGGTTCAAACAGGCCAAATAAGAAGACCAGATACACTTCACCGAATGACGCACTTACCCGTATTGACCTTATGAAGTTCGGTGACAAATTGCTTCGAACGACTGACTTTGATCGCGTGACATAACGATACCTTATGTCAATTTAACGTCACCCATATCCGTTGAGTTTATATTTCGTTTTCCTGTTTTTGTTCCTTATGTTTCATGTAAATACAATAAAGACATTTTTATCAGAATTTATTTCAAAATTCCAGAAGTAGTTAATTCGATTTACAGTAGTAGAATTAGAAGATTTGGTGATCCTGACACATAATCGCATCTTACGTAAGTTGCTATTACCTACATGACCATGATTTTATGCATCATGGAAAGGGCAAGTAATATCCTAGATTATTAAGCCTGATATGTTACTTTAGAAACATCCACTAAGCATACCTACATAATATAAGACTAAAAAAAAAAAAATATTGGGGACACCTTACACTGATCAACTTAGCCCCAAACTAAGCAAAGCTTGTAATATGGATGCTAAGCGACGATATACATACTTATATAGATAAATACATACTTATATACATAGGAAAACATCCATGACTCAGGAACAAATATCTGTGCTCATCACACAAATAAATGCCCTGTCACGCTATGGCAAGATTCGAACCCTAGGACCGCGGCTTAGCAGGCAGGGTCACTACCGACTTAGCGCCAGACTTTTGCGTATAAAAAAAGTGGTATATTGAAAATCCAAACCAACTAGAGTAAATCTCATTTCTGCTGTTTCTTTGTACATAATACCTATATCGATTATTCGTTCAAATTACTGTCAATTTGGTACTGTAGTTTGGATCACTTTATATCTTAAAAATGTTGCCACTAAACATTTACTATTAGCATCCGTTTTAATCACATATACAATATCCAAAATGTAAATATGATGTACAATAATATAATTCTACATTATTACCAAACTTAAATTAACTAAATCACTAGGTATTTTTCTCAGAAAAACAACAGAGCTGCTTATCAAAACAATATCGCTTATTGGTCCAATCCAAGTATTGTAAACATTTTATTTGCCCTCTTAAGTCACGTTTATTGGGTTTTCTCCAAAAATAAACACTCAACTTAAATTCCGTTTCGTCTCATCAATATGCCCTGACCCGAATATTCAGTCTTAATAAACATCTTTAGCAAAATGGGCCGCGCAACCCTTAATAAATACGATATCAAATTTCTTCCTTTGGATATTTTTTAAATGTATTTTAATTCATATTATTTAATATCTAAAGCTCTTCTATATATGTCTTAGGTTGTTTAAAATTATATAAATTATAAGATAATTAAAAATAGTATTTACCTCAAATCCAAATCCTTGGAGACTGGTCGGATGAAAATCTCAGAAACTTTGTATTGAACGAAAATGCACCAACCCTGAACTTGACGTCATTCGTTGCTATAGCAATTCCCAGGGAGAGCTAGCATCCGAACACACAATAAAAAAAAACAAAAATCACAAAAAAATATAAATAAATTAGGCACTATCGTTTTTCTTTTTTTCAAGCATTTGAATTTGGAACTTGTTTTTTATCCGCTCGGATTTCGTCGGCAGCGTTCGGTACGCGCTACGCGAAGGCACGGGGCGCACTACGTAAATGTCAGCGCAATCGGCACATGTGCGAGCAAAGGTAAGGCCGCGTGTTGATTGGTGCTTTGAGATTGTTATTTTAGTAATTTAATAAAAATATATATTTCTTTATTGAAATACTAAGTAAGAATATATTTAAGAGTAGTCTTCAAAGAGTCGGTTGATGTTGATAATTTAATTTTTCGTAAGAAAATCCCTAAAACAAATAAAATTTATCAAATAGCAATGCCAGTTAATCTATTTTTATCTAAAAGGTAGTTCCCCAATTCACTTTTCAAAGGACTTAAGTTATTTTTTACAACACGTTATTACTTAATTGTTAAACCAGTAAATGAAAGAAATGTGTTATACATAAATAATATATGAAAATTCCCAAAAATATAATGACACTGACGGTTATACCATAAAAATATAAATGTTACGTTCCGAGGACTACCTATTTTTGTCTTAAGAAATAATTTGCATACAATAAATTATTGGCGTGACTCGTACTCGTGTGTAACATTCACATATTCTTAATAAAATGTACCTATTCGATTTTTATATATTTTTATACCTAATCAAGTAAGAAATATTATTCATTTATTAGGTATTTAAATTGTCGCACAGCGCATCAGAGAAAGTCAATTCGGTACGTTCGTTATTGAAGGAAAACTCTCGCCAATTTGCCCACGCCTTTATCGAGTGCGAGCGAGAAGGCAAACGGCCGGGGTTGTACATCCGCTTTCCCCGTGTTATATAAGTTACGGGCGGCCCTGGAGCCTGCGCTCCCCGCCACGCACCCCTATCCATACATTCTCATTGCTATGCGAATACTAGTAATCAAAACACTTAGACAAACTAGCGTGAACTCCTATAGCATCTACACACAGCCTCAGACCTCACGTGCAAAGGTTGTCTTGAGTAAGTGACTCGCCTGCGTATACCGAGTGTTTGCAATAATGCTCTAGCCCGGCCATTTCTAACTTCAGCACGGAGAGAACACGCGAACTTTTGCGAAAACGTCAAACGAAATCGCGCTCGGGAAATAGGTGAAAATCTAAGATGAAAACGAATTGTGGTTTTGGTTTCTATGATTTATTAAATAGCTTAATTTTTTTTTGAAATATTAGTAAGATTTTTAAAGATTTGGAGTATTTGGACGGATGAACAAGTCAAAGAAACGTTGAGAGAATTGGCCGTCTGTCCTTCAAGAAAATTTTCTAAGGAAAATTTGAACACAGTCGGTTGTTGGAAAACATTAGCTACCATCCCAGGCCTGGGCCTTCTATTTAGGTTACGGGAATTTAGACCTCATTGTCTGCGGAAATAAAACTCATCAGATGCGTAATTTGTTTATCAATTTGGAGTGGTATCCTTTATTCGATTGCGAGTCGATGTTTTGTCTTCATTTCTGGGACGTGAGATTTGTTTGGGTTTTAAAAGTGAGGATACGTGACTTTCGATTACATTCGAGTTGAGTATAAAATATGAAGGACAATTTCATTTAGCTGACTATGTGTCGTTGGCTTTGCAAAGCAAAATAATTATTTATAATTTCAAAACATATTGTAGGGGTTCATAATAAAGGAAGCGACAATTCATATTAATTTTAAGAGACCAGGGCAAGACCAAGTCCGTGTGGTCTAGTTGATTTTAGCTACCCTTGTTCAATTCCCTCCTCTATTTTTGCTCGACTTGGTCGCTTTTTCGTTAGTATATGATTTTTGTCTCAGTTTTTTATTTAATACTTTATTCTTAAAACTTCACCCTTTTGGGTTCTTAAACAGCCTGTTAAGTTCATTATAATAACATGAGCGCATAACAATAATGTTTTCCCGTCACTAGCTCGGAAACACGTGTTTTGTCCTTTAATACCAGCGGGTAAAAACGCATTTTATCCACTAGTGGGTAAAGTAATTTGACCTTGAATAAAGTCAAATTAACTGCTTTAAAATTGATAAAAGTAGGTGAATCTAGTAATAAAGATGATTTACCACCTGTGGAACTACTGGGAGCAGTGATAAACGCATTTTTTGCGTTGTAGTTTCCTCGCTATAGTGACGGGAAAAGTTTTGTGTTACACTCGGGTGCAAATGTATTTTACTTCTCGTGTGTTAAAAAACTCGCAAGTTCAGGATTCTATTCTCGAACCACTCGCTTCGCTCGTGGTTCAACTATAGAATCCTTTCACTTGCTCGTTTTTCAATTCCACACTCGGCGTTAAAATACAACTTTGCCCCCTTGTATAACAAATAACTATTTTACTATAATTCTACTTGCCTATTCTGTATTTTTACACAAGACATAATTTACGAAATATATTCGTAAAGTACTAGAAGATATTTTATTTTACCTAATATTTACATACTTAAAAACTAAAATAAAATGTCTAACACATCACACAAAAATAAGACATTTTATTAACAATTTTGTAACAGTTCAACAGGAACATAAAAGAGGGCACCTGAAGCAATAATTAAAGGTGCGGATAAAACAAGGGCTAAAGACCGTAAAAAGTAATGCCACGGGTAAATTAATTGTCCTATACAAAGCAAAGTGTACACATTTATACAGTCAGCCGGCCTAGTCAAGGTGTCTATCGGTTGCGCTACGACGGCAAAAAGCTTCGTGTTTCTCTATTCCCCTTCCATATGTCTTAGTGCGGCAGTAACAGGTTTCCTTCAATACGAAACGTAGCCGGTTGGTACGTTGATTACGCGGCCAGGGTAATATCATAGCTAGCTCCCTCTTCTGTAGTGACGCGACAAAGCCATACTTCGTTTCGATCGCCCCGAAGTGTCACGATTGTCGCTTCGGCTAGGCTGGCAGGCGCCAGGTATGTCATTACCCTCGCTTTACCAGAGCATTGCAGGTGAGCCAATGTAGGTTTGACCCCCGATAGCACACACTTTCCACTTTTCTCTAGGTTATAGGTGAAGGTTTCGATTGGAGCACCTGTAGCGTCCAATAATAGCTTTGTGTTCAACCAGCCACTTACTTTTGTGTTTTGTGAAATATAAAATCACGCGTCTAAAATTAGCCAGGATCAAAGAATGACTTGGGTGCTTATAGCTTTTGAGGAAAATGCAGTTATCAAGAACTGTTTTAAACTCTTCTTGACTCGAATAGGTACTAAAAGAAAATTAATTTTATCAAGCAGAAATCTAACGTATTTTTTTAAACAAGGAAAAATTTGAAAATTTTTACCTCCGGCAAGGACTAAAACCTGCGGAGAAAGAAATAATAATTACCTAAATCCATACTAATATTATAAATGGAAAAGATTGGCATGACCTTAGTTGAAGGGAGAGAGAGTGACATAGGCGACTTTTTGTCTCTTTCTAACCCCCTACTTCTGTAAAATGAGGGGTGAAAATTTGTATGAAGTATTCCGCAATTTTCGAGTTTAACGCGAGCGAAGCCGGGCAAAAGCTAGTTCTAGTACATCCATACTAATATTATAAATGGAAAAGTGTGTGTTTCTGTTTGTTTGTCCGTCTTTCACGGCAAAACGGAGCGACGAATTGACGTGATTTTTTAAGTGGAGATAGTTGAAGGGATGGAGAGTGACATAGGCTACTTTTTGTCTCTTCCTAACGCGAGCGAAGCCGCGGGCAAAAGCTATAGTATTTAATAAATGGAACTGGAACACAGCCTACTCGCTCAATATGTCACTGCTCCGCATAAGTAGGTAATATTAATAAGCACAGGATTATCTTCCTGCTCGTGTTGATTAAGTTTCACGATTAAAATGTAAATCCGTTCATGCCTCCTTCCCCCGACACGAGCTCAGAAGATATCGAAACAAGCCTACAGGCCAATTCTGACACACTGATAATATCAGTACACAATGCACTGATATCATTTGGACACCAGGGTACCTAGCCGAATGGCACAAACGCTCACGAAACGAAACGCTCGTAGATATCTCTATCTCTATCGCTCTTGCATATTAGCGCGACAGAGCCAACCTTTCGCGGAGTTTCGTTTTCGTTTTGCGTCACAGAAATGCTACTCGACTACAGCACCGGTTACAAAGTGTAACGTAGATAGCTCTCTCTATTTCTTATTTGTAGTGACACGACAGAGCCAGACTGTGTTTCTTGCCACGTAGCGTCAACGATTGCCATTTAGGCTAGGCCGGTTGAAGCTTGTCATTTGGTTATCATGCATTTCGTTCGTACTTTCCCGTAGCTGTATTGGTGCAAGCGAGACTCACAATTTCTGAATGACATCTTTTAGATATCGTATTGATATCGTTTGAATTGGCCTGCTAGACTCAAGAAGAGGCAACGGGGCAATTAAGGAAAACCACTCGCCAGCAAATTATATTTCAGAAGGTAAACTCTGTTGATGAATTACTGAATAAATAACAGCGATCGAATGACGTACCTGTGACAGATGAAATACTAGTTTGTGACAGATTGTTCACTTATTAAGGAAAATACAGAGCAGCACTTTATATTAAGTATGTCTTACGTATCTAACTCTCTAGGTACCTATAATTTTAATCTCCTTACGATGTGAGAAAACCATCTGCTGAGTATAAATGCGGTTCTTAACTTTCTAAAACTTCCAGTCATACCTACTCTAATTCATTTTTAAAATAATTACTTTAAGTCATCATCCTCCTTACGTGATCCCGGCATTCGCCGCGGCTCATAGGAACCTGGGGTCCGCTTTGACAACTAATCTCAAGATTTTGCATAGTTTTACGAAAGCGACTGCGATCTGACCTTCCAACCCGAAGGGTAACTACGCCTTATCGAAATTAGTTCGGTTTCCTCAGTCACGATGTTTTCCTTCACCGAAAAGCGAAATAATTACTTTAAGTATTGTTATATTTTGTATTCTAGGACATTTTCTGTAAACCAACAGTTCGCAACTTATAAAATACAATATCAAAGTTTGCGTTTTCAATTGAAATTCGTTACCTTCCAATTTAAGCACAACGCTGCTCGATTATTTCCAAGTTTATGTGTACTAAACTTAGTTTTTAGTTGGAAATCGATGGCTGCCTCGAACTGCCAGCTCGTGCCGGAATACCTTTGTCCGTATTCTTTAAGTTGGTGGCTATACGTAAGATAAATAAGTAGCTTATACAAAAACGATTCGATACCTGCCCCTTTAGGCACAACTTGCCTTGTCGCGCGTGAGTCCATACATCAAGCGCGACTTCAAGTATGGACTCGCGCGCGACAAGGCAATTGTGCTAAAGGGTCTGTTGTCGAAACTACCGGCCTAGTCGAAGTTGAAATAGTTGACGCTGCGTGGCGATTGAAATGAAACGCAATCTGGTGCCGTAGCTGATGAATGGCATTTCTGCGACGCGAAACGAAAACGAAACGCCGCGAAAGGTAGTATGGCTCTGTCGCGCCTATACGCAAGAGCGATAGAGATAGATATCTACGAGCGGAGATGGTCTGTCGCGTCGCACCACTACAGAAGAGCGGTGAGGAGAGCTAACTCCGATATACTTTTGGTACTTTGATGCATTGCAGACAGTAGATTGATCTGAAGCATCGATGTGGATCGGAAATGTCAGTGTCAAACGTGACTTTTCTTAAGACAAAAACGTAATTTTTGATCATATCGTATTTAGAGTCAATTTTTACGTAGGTACTTACCGATCGATAATAAAGTTGGAATCGGGCCGTCAGTATTTCTGATAATTCGGTCTTTTAAATTCAAGCTATAAATCGAGCATTTTCAAATCTGAAGCAGTTTTCTCAGACTGGTATCGTCGCAAATTTACTTAAGTAGGTACTAATTAGTTGATTGGTGTGATGGCCTAAAATGAGTCTTGGCCAATGCAACAAATATATAAGTAAGTTACTAACTTCCTTCAAAAATAAATGTACAATACAACTTCATTCGCTCCAAAGCAATCAACAAAGGAACCGAATTTGACCACCAACATCAATACCAACATTTGAACCAAATCAATTCGTATACATAATTAATACGGATTTTTTAAATAGTCATACTTGTTATGGAGAATTTTTGGCCAAAAGCTGCACTTTTGGATGGAAGCAAGCCGCTTTGCATGGTGATAGTAGACATCATAGTAAACGATTTTTTCCGAGGATATCGAAATTTCATCCCTTAGGAAGCCGAGCGTAGCGAGGTGTTTTATGAAAATGAAAAAAATTCTATCTTTTTATTGTATCGTCCGATTTTGACAAAACGTATCTCAAATGAAAGGTATTGATTTGTGTAATTTAATTTAAAAAAAATACAAAGAAAAAAATTTGAAAGAAAAGTAAGAAAAAATAAAAAAAGTAAATTTACGTCTCGCACTGAATAACTTCAAAGAAGGACAGACAAAATGTACAATGTCGATATACGAGTTTTTTTAATCGAAGACAGATAAATTTTTAGTTGAAAACTGAAGACCGCATCGAAATCAGATTAGCAGTTTTTAAGATACAAGTTGCCAAAGTTGGGAAAGATCGCTTTATATGGCCACTTTGAAATTCCTTTGCCAGAAAATCAGAAATAATATGTTTTTCTGACACAGAAAAATACATAGTAACAGTACACATCAAAATAAAAGTAAAAATTCCGAGGATATTATAATTTCATCCCTTAGAACGACGAGCGTAGCGAGGTCGGTTACGAAAACCGAAAAAAAATCTCATTTTTTTGTACGTCGTCCGATTTTGACAAAACATGTTTCATTTGAAAGGTATTGCTTTATGTAACTTAAAAAAAAATATTGAAAAAAAAATGTTTTTAGTTTATAATCATGCATTTATTTGTCTTTAATTTTAAAAAATCATATATCGAAATTATACACAGTGTCTACCGTTTTTTGCGGTTATTCAGTGTGATACGAAAATTAAGGTTTTTTTTTTAAAAATCTTACATTTTTTTTCAATTTTTTTCAATATTTTTCTTTAAGTTACATAAAGCAATACCTTTCAAATGAAACATGTTTTGTCAAAATCGGACGACGTACAAAAAAATTAGATTTTTTTTCCGTTTTCGTAACCGACCTCGCTACGCTCGTCGTTCTAAGAGATGAAATTATAATATCCTCGGAATAGGCTAGTTTCCTATACTTAAAATAAAATATTTTATGCAGTGCACGAAATAAAGCACCACATAATTAGAAGAAAAACATGGACAGTAGTTATGTTTAAACATAATTTCTATTTAATAAGTCAAAGAGAAAGATATAAAGTAAATGAATTGACCGTGACGTCACTCCTCAGTATTTCATAGTAATTCCAAAATCTGTTTGCTGTTGTATTCATCTCGGGTCGACCTTATATTGTATAATTTAAATTTTGTAAGAAGCGAAACTACCGCTTCCTGTCAACAAGGATAGGCGCTTCAAATTCAAATTTGCAGTTGGGGAAGACAGTTTCTTAGTTGAAATCTGTGATTTCTTGGAAATTACCTCAGTCTTTATTAATTTAGGCATTGCTTACATTTAAGAGCTATCAATATCAATTGGCCTATTTTAGTTAACTTAGAAGACATTATTACGTTGGAAGAACTTATTTAAAAAATAGTATAAATAAATGGCTTTAATTGGATTCATACACGGGACCTAATGCTGACTATTCTACGAGTATATTATTGTTGTACCTATAGTAAAATAAGTATTAAAACAATATTCTAAATAAGACACATCCAGACACCTTCTTATTAACCAATAGTTTTACAAGGGGGCAAATTTGTTGTTTAACCGCACGTGCCAATATTGATACCCGAGCAAGCGAAAGATTCCAATATTGAACCGCGACCGTAGCGAGTGGTTCAAAAAGAGGAATCTTGAGCGTTGCGAGGGTTTCAAGGCACGAAGGTTAAACAAACTTTGCCACCGCGTGAAACACAAATTTTTTCACCACACCATTACGAACAAAATACTGACTATAAAACATCAAACTAAATCAAATCCATCAATCTATTCAATATTTATGATTCAAAATCATAATTTATAGGTAAATTCTGCCAGCCAGCTTAAGACATCAAGATAAAATTTATATGAAATTACTTTGCACTCTTGTGGATAAAATGCAATTTTGCTTTCTGTTTTCGAATAGCAAAGTAAGCCTTTACCAGTTGGTGTGGTGAAATAGTAATTTATTTTACAAGGGGGCAAAGTAGTTGTTTAACCGCACGTGCCAATATTGATACCTGAGCAAGCGAAAGATTCCAATATAAAACCGCGAGCGTAGCGAGTGGTTCAAAAAGTGGAATCTTGAGCGTTGCGAGGGTTTCAAAGCACGAAGGTTAAACAAACTTTGCCACCGAGTGAAACACAAAAATTTTCACCACACCAACACAAACAAAATACTTACTATAAAACGTCAAACTAAGTCAAATCCATCAATTTATTCAATATTTATGATTCAAAATCATCATTTATAGGTAAAATCTAAGCAGCCAGATTAATTAAGACATCGAGTTAAAATTTGTATGAAATTACTTTGCCCCCTTGTGGATAAAATGCAATTTTGCTATTTGTTTTCGAATAGCAAAGTAAGCCTTTACCAGTTGGTGTGGTGAAAAATATTATTTACATAGGACTCGAACCTCGAACCTGCTATCATTGGAATAGATACTGATTCAAAAGATTATTTATTTTTCAGGTGTACATTAGACGCTGTTTAATTAAATATAAGTTTCCTTATACACTTTACAGGGAAGCAGTTACATGGTTGGTCTAGATTATGTCACGTAACCTGGCGAGGGTGAACCTGCGGCTGAAACCATACTAATTTGTGTTAGGACAGGTATAGCTCGCAAATCGAGTTAGCTGAAGCCACACTCGGAACGGAAGTCGGGACGCAAGGAATTAGAGAAACGGCGGAACGGAGGTGACAATTTATTATGTTATAACCCATGATCGATTCTAATATTTTAAGAGGATATGGTAGCGAAAATGCTAAAATGGAAAGGAGCCCCCCTTTCAACTTGGGAATTTTAGTTAAATATACAAGTGTTATTAACTAGATTTATCGAAAAAAAATTGTCAATTAAGAACAACTCAGTCAAAAGATATTTCAAAAAAATCTTTAAAATCAAGGTTCCGCTCTCGACTCTTTCCTCCTTCAAAACTTAATCAATCGGAACGAAATTTGAGAATCTGAATAGCAATGAAATAATCTATGTCGGACCGTTTAGCTTTTTTGGTTAGTTGTTACCAATCTTGAGTATCACACCTTTTTTTGCGCCACAATAAAAAGGCCATTTTTGGAAATTTTTGATTGGCTTTAGAATCTTTAAAAAGCAGAATATCAAAAAAATCAAATCGGTCCGACACAGATAAAAATAATAACAATCTGTGTTGAAAAAATCATAGCTCTATCTTCAAAAACCAGGGAGGAAATAGTCGAGAGCGTTTGTATGGAGAATTGACCCCTACCGTATCGTCTTAAATATTGAGAGTTTAAAAAAGTGCAAAAACGGCAAACTTGATATCCCCCAAAAGATACATAAGTAGGTAATGAAGAGCAAAAACAAGCATTTAAAGGGGTAAGTACACATACTATTGCCGGACCATAATCCTATGTAGGCCTGTCAGTTAGAAGTATAAAGGAACAGTTTCGAATAACTGACAGGCTGTTGCTGATATCTTCCATCTAAATGCTAATTGATAGTCCGTAGGCCCCTTTAGAGTGCATATTATCAATTAGGTAATTATACTAAACATGTAACTGTAAGTCCCATTTTCACATTATCGATCCGATATCGGATGTCGGAAGGATTTCAATAGAAAAAATCCAAGATGGCGTCTGTAATGTATGGGATATCCGTGCTACATCCGATATCGGATCGGATAATGTGAAAACGCACTAAGAAAAGTTCTTACAGTTCAGCTGGCAGGTATATGTTGATGGGTCATTCATTTATTTTTGGGACCCGGGAAATAAAAGCTGTACAGTCAACCAATCTCAATCCTAGACTGTCACAGTATAATAAAGAGTACTATCGTACAGTCCTCCTGCTCCCCGCTGAAAGTGCCCCACTCTCAGTTACCTGACAGTTACCGCCTGTCAAAAACGCGAACAGTCAACCTGTCAGTAAACCTACACGAGCTTAGAATGTGTGCAAACGCGCCTCTTTCATATATTTGATCTGTCTGTGCCACAGAACCCTAAGTAAAAGTCAAAGAACAGTAAATAAAGAACGGTGTCAATACGACAGGGTTCTAGAGTAGCCTATTTAGGATTCTAATTGGTTGAATGCAGATTAAAATATTATGTACATAGTAAATAGGGCTCATCCAGAATTAAAGGAACATGATATTACTATTGCCCCCGCCACGTTAGTCGCAGAAGTTTAACAACACAAGCCCTTATTACTAAACGTAGCACGTATTCCCACAAAACTTATAGACTTCAACCTTAACCACTTTGAAATAGAATATATAATTTAAATCACTGCAGATAATCGCTTTCAGCGACGGAAAGGGAGTAGAATACATACAGTTGTAAGAGAATCTTCCGATTACGCGATGCATCGCACTAGGTACTTATTTCACAATCTCGTATAATACGGGCCTCATGTTAGAAATTTCACTGTATTGACATAGAAATAAGGCTTCTTTATTATTGCCATATGTGTATGAGATTATATTATTCATATAATAGGTAACTTATAAGAGTTATAAGGATAACTGCGTAGTCTAACTGCGGAGTAAGTTACGTAGCAGATGCATTTTTCGTACCTATGTTCATATTTAAAATAGGTACACAACTGAAAGGAAGAGTATTTCACGTAGGCCGTTTTCAGACTAGCTTTTTAACGAAAGTAAGTAGGTAGTAGCAAAGACATAATATGTAACTCCGTATGTATAGAAGGATAAATAAAGTCTTAAGAAAAAAACGTACCTCAAAGCCCTAGAGGAAAAGGTACGGTGACCTCAAAAGATGGCGCTAATATTAATATTTGACATTTAAGCACAGTAGCAAAGACATAATATGTAACTCCGTATGTATAGAAGGATAAATAAAGTCTTAAGAAAAAAACGTACCTCAAAGCCCTAGAGGAAAAGGTACGGTGACCTAGATGGTGTTACGCCTTTGGGGAACGCTCGGCTAGATGGCGCTAATATTAATATTTGACATTTAAGCACATATCAAGCATTGTCAAGACTGAGGTTCAAAAGTTTTAAGCTTGTCTCAAGAGATGGCAGTCTATGCACTATGTTTACATATTTTGCTTTGACAGAAACTCTCTATAATACTCGATCCTCTTTGCTCGTAGGTACCTTCAAATGCACGGATTAAAAGTAACACGCATTTTAAGCATGTACAAAATCAAATTTAGGGATCGTAATGTTCTGTCTGACTGTAATCTGGAACAACCGTAGGTTTTTGCGATTAATAAGACCCCAGTCCAGTCAGAAAATCGTCTGAAATTCACTTTCGTTCAAGAGGTAGCTCATTACCACCTGCCGAACTTAATTTCACACGAAGGCCTTTGTAGATCTTTATCTTGATTCTGAAACTTTTTCCTGTTACCATAAAGCATTTTTTAAATACATTAACGTGTATATGATTTAGATAGATATAGGAACGTCACTGGCGTCACTGCGAACTCTGTGCCTTGAGCAAGTGCAGCTGTCCTCTTTGAGAAAACTAATAAATTGTCTGGTAATTGTTTAATAGTTATTTGTTATACAAGGGGGCAAAGTTGTATTTTAACGCCGAGTGTGGAATTGAAATACGAGCAAGATTCACCTACTTTTATCAATTTTAAAGCAGTTAATTTGACTTTATTCAAGTCAAATTACTTTACCCACTAGTGGATAAAATGCGTTTTTAGATCAAAACACGTGTTTCCGAGCTATCCCGCAGATCGCAATCCCAGGCGAAATTAAATTCTTTGCACAACTGCATTGGTTTTTTTTTAGTATTATGTGTCTCAAATCAAAATGAAACCCTTAATGTAGGATCATTTGAGTGTATGTCATAATGTTGTTCTGTCATTTCTGTAAATTTCTATCTCGATGCTTGTGCGCTATTGGATAGTCGCCAACAACAACAACTTGTCACCTTTAAAAACCGACCACCACGTAAAATCAATGCACAAATAATCCCCTGATTTTTAATCTCCTCACTACTTATACTTACTAAAGGAAGTAATGGAGAGAAACATCTCATAAGTCTTTTCAGTCTCGTCGCTCTCTGCGTTATTGGATAATAACTCGGCCGCCAATTAAAGGGTCGGAGGTCTGTCTCAAGTGGCGACGCCCGGTTCCTGTCTAATTAGGGCCCTAACACTAATCTAATTTGTTGTTCCTCGCTTGCTTCACCAATCTTATGTTGCATTGGGATAGTGTAGATACATTATGTATGAAATTAGCAATGTAGGTATATCTTCTTAATGCTTACATTTACTTTTAGTTTTGCCTTTAGTTTTAGTTTAAAAATATTTACCAAAATATGTGCAAATGTGTAAAAGTGCATGTTTCAAAGAAAATTGCTGAATATTGGGTCTAATATTATATTAGTGTTATTACCTACTTTAGATTTAAGCGACCAACGTAGAAGTTGACTGTTTCATATGGGTTTAAATTGTGGTTTCGGCAGTTGGCTACATAGGTAATAGTACCTATCCCAATATCATTGTTTGGTTTTATTTCAACTTTCAATTTTCAAGTCCTTTATGGATAAGATAAAAGTGGCATTGAAAGTTGAGGAGTTTAATGTCTCCTTCCTACCCCTTTTTGGGAATACAGGCATGAGTTTGTGTATGTTTTATGTAAGCGACTAACCTATACTGTCTACATAGGTATCCAATAATTAATCTAATTTATTCCACTTGTCAAACTTGGTAGGCAGGTACTTAAGTTGTATTTGTAAGGTTTACACAACCTGTCAAGGTTAGGGATAAGAAGCTCTGAAAATGTTAATCGGTCAGCGTAATGACAAGTTTAATAAGTGCTTGTCAAAATGGTAGTTCACCTTTACAATGACATGATAATGATCTGTGTTTGCTGATGAATAGGTATTGTCCTTCGTCAAAACATCAGTATAATAGTGAATAAATACGGACCAATAAATCACAAGTAGGTAAATAGTTAGTTTAACTACTTAAATTAACTTTTAAAATATAAAAATCTTCGTGCATTTTCTATTTAGTTTACCTGTAGCTATCACTAATTTATCTTTTATTTATACATATATTTATAATGATTGCATCGCTTTGTGTCATTGGCCAATTCTTCGCCAGTACTAAACCTAATGCCCGCCTGGGAGAAAGGTTACATGCCAAGTTGCCACTGTTCGTTCCTGTGACTCATGACATGGACTCATGCGGGAACTTGCAGCGTCCTGCGTAAGCGTGACATTGTCTTATATTAATATGTGAAATATGACAGTCACAGTTTTGAGCGACTCACGTCATTTCACTTAGACTTACGTTAATTCGACGTTTTAGAACACTACTCGATCGCGTAAATGTCACGGAAAATGTACCTACCTACCTAAGTAATGATTAATGACTATAGGTTTTTGACGGTGAATTAATTGTTACAGTAGTACCTATGCTTACTTAATTCAGAATTTTTGAAGTGTCACCGAACTCATCCCAGGTGAAAAACACTATACCTAGTCGTTCAAAACTGTTAAGGTACAGCGGGACAAATCTAGACTGGGGGGCAATTGTAACTAATCCATTTTTTCCATTATTACACTATGATGTTGAGTTCAACATGTATCCACTGAACACGCCTACCACATATAACCGGTGGACACTCTATATTTAATAATGCAAACATTGTAAAACATGGAAAAAAATTGACTAGTTACATTTGCCCCCCAGTCAAGATTTGCCCCGCTGTACCTTACTGTTATAATATACAGCCTCTGTGTAATTATGTCCTTATGATCATTTTAACATTGGCTAAATCTTCGGAAGCATTTAACCCGATGCCCGCCCGGGAAGAGGTCACTTGCCATTGTTTATACCTGTGACTCACGCGGCCACTTGCGGCTTCCGTCCTGCGTGACATTGTCTTATGTGTTACGTGGCTTAGATTATGAGTATTATGACAGTTTAATATCTTACAAATACAAATCAAAAATATACACGACATTCTTAGACAAGTCGACCTGTCTAGCTGAAACAATACAAATCAAATAATATACGAGCTGACTCGAGATTCTTAGGTAGACGAGACGATCTGTCTGGCAAAGTAGATAGTGACCCTGCCTGCTAAGCCGCTGGACAGGGGTCCGAATCCCAGCAAGGACATATATTTGTTGCTGAGTCCTGGATGTTTTATAGGTATAGAAGTAGTGTTTTATAGTTATCTTTTCTCTTTCATATCCTGTTTCACACATTTTAAGTTTCTATGCCTACACGCGGAAGTCTCTTGTGACTTTGCGATAATGTTTTAAGGTAACGACAAATTGGTATTGTAATTATTTTGCCCGGCCACACCTCGTTGTCCCAGGCTGAGGTCGTCTGACTCAGACATCAACTGGGGCTTCACATGACCCTCCAACACAGGGGCTTGTAAGGATTCGGCGACTTGTATGTACAACATTTGATACGATCAATGTCTCTGTTATATTAATTTCTTAGGTAGCAATTTTAACACAGCTCGTGGTACCTACACCTATTTTCTAAGTACCTACTTATTTGAAACTGCGCGGCAGTTTTGGCACGAAACTTTTAATAGGTATCGCAACAACACCTATTGGAAAAATACGTACCTACCTAGGTATATGAATTCCATGTTGATTATAAATGAATAAATAAATAAATATTATAAGGACATTCTTACACAGATTGACTGAGGCCCATGGTAAGCTCAAGAAGGCTTCTGCTATGGGTACTCAGACAACGATATATATAATATATAAATACTTATATACATAGAAGACATCCATGACTCAGGAACAAATATCTGTGCTCATCACACAAATGAATGCCCTTAGCGGGATTCGAACCCGGGACCGCGGCGTAGCAGGCAGGGTCACTACCGACTGCGCCAGACCGGTCGTCATTATGGAACTAAAGACGTTGATTATGAATCTAAATTATCAAATATTTGTGGATTGGCTAAACAACAGAAACATTATTGTGACATAGAGGTACATATAAGTATTTAAGTCTCTTTTCTCTATTAATGCCTTAGTTGAACTACAAGTATTTATACATAAGTATACAAACATATACAGTTTGTGACATTTCAATCAAAGAACCTTTTAGCTGAAAAAAGAACTGCCCTTTATAAACTCATTCATAATCCTGATTTTATGGTCGGTAACTGAAGCGGAGCGCCTTTCAAAAATAATTGCTTACATAGCGAAACTCTTATTAACAAGTAATTAAATATAGATTACCATATTAGAATATGGACCAGTAAAATTCTGAGCTTCAATCACACATGGATGTCATGAATTACCAGGTCAAGCTATTTAAGTACTTAAGCGATAGCTTACGGCGGTTAGATAATAGGCATTTTTGAATGGGAATGAGGTACTTAGCTGAAATTGAGTAATCCCCTAGAAAGCAGTTGAAAAACTTGTTTAGAGATGAAGTGCAATTATCCTACATATGAGCGGCTTAGAGAGTACATTTATAATATACTTAACTTTAAATGTATATACCTACTTAAGCCGTCGTGATAGGTACTTACCTAAAGTATACATGTATAATAATATTATGACGACCGGTCTGGCGCAGTCGGTAGTGACCCTGCCTGCTGCGCCGCGGTCCCGGGTTGGAATCCCGGTAAGGGCATTTATTTATGTGATGAGCACAGATATTTGTTCCTGAGTCATGGATGTTTTCTATGTATATAAGTATTTATATATTATATATATATATCGTTGTCTGAGTACCCATACAACACAAGCCTTCTTGAGCTTACCGTGTGCCTCAGCCAATCTGTGTAAGAATGTCCTATGATATAAAAAAAACTGGGGGTACGTAGTCAAATGGCACAAACGCTCACGAAACGCTCGTAGATATCTATCTCTATCGCTCTTGTGTATTGGCGCGACAGAGCCAGAGAACCTATCGCGGCGTTTCGTTTTCGTTTAGCGTAGGAGAAATGCCAGTCGGCTACGGGGCCTGAAACTGAAAAGTACCAGATTGACAAGTAATCTTCTATATAAAAATACCTACAGGTGCCGCCCTAAAACGAGCCAACTACTTACAGAAGGGAAGTTTACTTGAGCAACCGAAGCTAAATACTTATTAAAATACCTACCTACTCGTATTTTAATCGTTTTCCTGATCAAGATATGTTCAGTATCGTACCTAATTTTTTTATATATCCGCTACAAAAAAGCTCCGAATCTCCCAATATGGCCGTTCGTTGAACCCCTGTCTAACCAAAATAAAATAAAGAGAGTTTTTAAGAAACCCAGCCAAATAGGTAATTGTTGAAACGGGAACAGTGCTCCAGCGTGCTCTTTGCATAAACAACCGCGACTGGCCTCGGTAATGCTGCTTTTTTGCGGAGAATGAGTTTGATTTATGTAAACTTGCCTCCTATTTCAGTACGTGTATTAACTGAGTTCAGAAAGCTTAGGGAAATGTAAAATGTCAGTGTTCAAAGTGATTCTATGTACAGTTGTACACACACTGTTGACAGCTTTACCCTGTTAATCCTATGTATGCAATATGCATGCACTGAACGTTGCACATTAATACACATTTTGACATTATCAGTATTCACTGATAATGTCAAAATGTGTATTAATGTGCAATACAATTTATCTGCAAATAAACAAATTAGATTTTTATCCTACGTTAATTTAATTTTCGTTCAATCCCTTCAACCCTTTTTTGCCAAGAGTGGCACTGAAACTTGAGTTGTTCATGTGCTGTGCCTACTCCTTTATGGGATACAGGCGTGATTGTATGTATGTATGTATGCATGTTAATTTAATTTACGAAAAAAGTAATTTTATTCGGAAAATTAAGTTGAGACCGTGTACTCTGTGTCCGCAATTTCCGATGCCTGTAATAGATTAGGCATGTATTTTTATCGTGGTAATACCTGTCTAGTGTGTGTACAAACATGTCGGTATACTTCCGTTCATCACAAGCACCCATACAAAAAGCTGTAGGTATACATGTTACACAATTACCTAGTTCAGTAAGCAGGCAATTCATGTTAAATCCGGTTTGCCCTCCTTCCTGTTGAAGAAGCGAGGCCGTTGTGAGGCTTCGCTTTGTTCTTTCGCGGTACAATATAATTAAATTTTACCGTTTTGTCAATAATCAGTGTTAATCAGTGTTGTCAATAACCAGCTTACAGGGTAGAGTTGGGAAAAACAAAAATAAAATTTTCCCTCCCATTCTGTGCCTAATTAAAGTGGTGTTCGATAGAAAATGTCGAATAATGTAAGGTCCGACTATTACAACTAATCGAAGCATTTTCCTCGTTTAAAACTAGGCATTAGCTAGAGTGACATTCATGTTTATTGTGTCCACTGGTCACATATGGCTGATACGGCATACTCTAGTTAATTGTATTATTGTGTATTACATGGAACATATTTTCTATTACTTCAAATTGTCCCCCAGTCGAAATGGCCCCGGTTTACCTTATATACATAAGTCTATGTACTGTGAATGAGATTAATTATTGACCTATGATTTGCCTAAAATAATACAAATAATTTGAAAGCAAAGACAGGTTTTAAAATTCGATAACACTGCTATCTCGGTGAAAAAAAAACCATTGATATTTAAGCATAATTGTTAACAAACGAAATTATTGCCAAAGAGGTCTTGGTAAAGACCATTAAACGGGTTTAGCTCCTTTTAAATCACAGATTTAGTACCAGTAATTTATATCGTTTGAATTGTTTAAGAGGCCGTAAAACATTTGTAAGGGATACTCCGTACTCCGTAGCAGTTTGCAGCTTACGACAAAAGACGAGAACCAAAGTGAAATCGCCTTCATACAAAAAGTAGCCTCATTTTCCTCCCGTGATATTAATTACTTATATTTTATAGTTTTATTTATTTACAACAAAAACCACAATTGTATTAAAAGTCACGAGCATTTTCATACTTCAATTAAATCTGTTTCTCGTTCCTAATTTAGTCAGAACAGAAATGTGTCTAATATGACAAGACAAACGTCAAAAGTCGTCGTCTGAAAATTTACATTGTAATTATGGTCAATTTCATACCCATATCAATTTATGTAAAAATATTCAAAGTATATTGTAAATTTTTAGAGAAGAATACGTCTGTATGGAGAAGTGGCCGTCTCCTTTCATCTTAACAAGTAGTAGCATTTCAATGTTGTCAGTCGTCTGCTTCTGAAATTTCGCTTCAGCGTAGTTTCTTTTTGTTGGAAGAATCTTATTTTAGTGATCAACAGTAGACCGTATTTATTAAAATTGAAAAGATTGCTATGTGGCCTCCCATCAGCAAACACAATTTTGGAAAGGTTTTATGGACGTAAATCACAAAAGCCGAAGGTCATGACAGAAGTGTCATAGAAGTCATAGAGTAGGTACCACCACTTTACATTAGAGCTGAATAAAGCGGGGTATGACTACTATTATGTACCTACCTACAATACTTATATCCATTTTAATAATCTTAATTCAGACTTCTTTAAATCAACAAAAGCAATATCAATATCCTCTCTACATATTGCGAACAATCGGTAAGATTTTTCAGAACTCATTACCTACTACCCCCTACGCCTAAGCCTTCTTGAGCTTACCGTGGGACTCAGTCAATCTGTGTAAGAATGTCCTATAATATTTATTTATTTATTTATTTATTTACTACTCACTCAGATTTTATAAGTTTTGCTAGACGCGCTTTTCGCAGGCTTGTATTTTAATAAGCCGGTACGGTCTGAGATTTTTTAGGGTTCCAATTTTTTTAAAGACGTACATAATTATATCAATTATAGTTTATTATAGATTTTTATTTAGTCTTCGAACTATTTTTTTTTATTTCGAGTGCTTGATTTGTTACTCGGTAATGCGCGAAAATGCGAGGGGTAGACACACAGATGTCATATATACCATAGATCAAGCAAACGTATCTACTTAGCGTGTCAAATGAACTCAGTGAAATCCACTGAGTTGTCCGTCTTTACTCGCAGCTTGCAGCTTTCGGGCGTCAATTTTTGTAAGTTGAAGTCAACCAAAACATAAAAAATGCCTCGTTACGTGATATTCAATTGCAACAACACAAAAATTATGAACAATCAAGAGCCTGAGACATATTTAAAATTACAGGCAAGAATCAACTTCAGTACAAAATTTGACACGCTCGGCCCCTATACAAATATATGAATTTGTTTCTTCTATCTAAATTAAGTTCTGTGGGTAGACATTTAGAATGTAATGATATTGACCACTCAGAGATTACTGTGAAAATCAAACGTACCTACCTAATTGTTATTTTGTTTAGTTATATTTAACACAAAATCATATAAACTAGTAAGATCTAAAACAATAATGTGAGAACTAAAATTAAACCTATAAATAGAACTAAATAACAAATTAAAATTTACCTACAAAAATACCCCAGTTATAACGAGAAAACCCCTTCCAATAGGTCGGCCTGCGGCATGGACCCCATGACGCTGGCGGCGTTTCGTCTTTGTATCGCCAGTGAGGTGCGTTGATATTTGAATAGGTTTTGGTTAAGAGTTACTTTTCTACGTTTGAGTAGAAAAATAACTCTTACACATATTTTATAAATTACCACCATCCATCGTTCTTATAAATTAAATTATAATGAAAGCCAGAATCGGTTAGTGGAAATGTCTCATATTATGATTAATTTAGGCGAATCTATCCTATAAACTGAGGACGGAGGGCGTTTTCTTTAGGGTTAAGTTTTTGCGACCGGTGTGGTAACGGAATAAGAATTTCGCCACCGGATTTTGCTTCTGTAGGTGTAGAAAACGACATGGTAAGGTGCATTAGGGTAATTCCGAATGACAAAAATGCTCTAGATGGTAATTCCGAAAGGGGAATCTTGATATGATGGAAATAATGGTGATTTATGTGCGACTTACGAAATTAGACGACTTTCGGAATTACCCTATTACACCTTACCTACATAGGTAATAGGTATATGGATTCAATTGTGATGTGGCCGATAGGCTACCAAATGAAATGCGTGATTGAGGCGTGAGTTTATGTAAGTAGGTAATTCAAGTTCGTATCTGTTACGTCAGAAAATTATTTTCAACAGAACCCACATAATGTTTAGTTATATACTTATGACTGCATATATACGTGCAGTTAGTATTTGTGAAATGCAAACTTGCACAAACAGCCGTCCGCAACGAGGTCGCGCAACGTCGAGATGCATTCAACTCGCTTGTTAATTAAACTATTCCGTATTTCGCTCCGTGCGTAATAATACTAGCAGAGTTTAAGGGATTTTACCCCTAGAAATATCTACAATTAAAACTGAAAGCCAGAATCGGTTAGTGGAAATGTCTCATATTATGATTAATTTAGGCGAATCTATCCTATAAACTGAGGACGGAGGGCGTTTTCTTTAGGGTTAAGTTTTTGCGACCGGTGTGGTAACGGAATAAGAATTTCGCCACCGGATTTTGCTTCTGTAGGTGTAGAAAACGACATGGTAAGGTGCATTAGGGTAATTCCGAATGACAAAAATGCTCTAGATGGTAATTCCGAAAGGGGAATCTTGATATGATGGAAATAATGGTGATTTATGTGCGACTTACGAAATTAGACGACTTTCGGAATTACCCTATTACACCTTACCTACATAGGTAATAGGTATATGGATTCAATTGTGATGTGGCCGATAGGCTACCAAATGAAATGCGTGATTGAGGCGTGAGTTTATGTAAGTAGGTAATTCAAGTTCGTATCTGTTACGTCAGAAAATTATTTTCAACAGAACCCACATAATGTTTAGTTATATACTTATGACTGCATATATACGTGCAGTTAGTATTTGTGAAATGCAAACTTGCACAAACAGCCGTCCGCAACGAGGTCGCGCAACGTCGAGATGCATTCAACTCGCTTGTTAATTAAACTATTCCGTATTTCGCTCCGTGCGTAATAATACTAGCAGAGTTTAAGGGATTTTACCCCTAGAAATATCTACAATTAAAACTGCTATGCATTTTGAATGAGCTGTTAATCTTTCGATAAAAGCTTACACTTACTGAGAATTTAGTATTAGCGCATACGGGTGCTTTTACTTAGAGCGAAATAATCTGAGCAATGAAGGATCAACGAAGAAAAAATTAACCTACCTTGGCTTGGTGCTTTTATCCAATAGACTGAAATTAGTGTGGCTACCAGGGGCTACCATGAGATTAGGACGTAGGTACATATTACCTACGTTACTCGAGACGTTGACGCTATCGAGTACGGTAAACTCGCCTCATTCGGTGACACGCCTAATTCGGTGATACAAGCTTTGAAGCACTATTCCGAAAGACGATTTTTGGTTGTATCACCGAATTAGGCGTGTCACCGAATCAGGCGAGTTTACCCTAGGTAGCGTATTCTAAAAATATTAACTCCGGGTAGAGGAGAAACACTCCCAATCGGGCGATTGGGCTCGCGTCGCTACGTAACAGTTATTAGGGTTGGTACAACTCGATGTCAACAACAAAATAAATAAGACAAATATTTTTGACAACCCTAAATAGTCGACAGAGATAGTCACACTCACACACACAAGGGTCGAAACGATTCTAAATACTGCTAAACTTCGGTTTCGAAGAAAATATGTATCTATCTATTCGGGAATTTTCGCGATAGGAATCCAGTTATTTTTCCTTACGTAGGTAAATTAAATTAAGTAGATATTTTTCCTATCTGGAGAAAAAACGTCCCGGTATTCAATTTTTTTAATCTGTTACCATTTTTCAAACACTTTGTGCGGCGGTGACAAAATGGTGAGTAACATATCTGTCTGAAATTTTTGGAAGCTTGTTTGAATATTTTCCAGTGAAACTGTTAATTCTGTATATATTCTGTATGTATAGGGACTATTATTTTGTTCTGCGGTAGAATAATAAGCAGCAGGCAGATCTGGAAAACAAGCCGAAATAGCTGCACAATATGATTGAGCAACAAGGGATAATTAGCGCACGTGGCGCTCAGCATAAACAACGCGGTTGTAAACTGAACGCATCATGCGTATGCGACGAGAAAAGCTTTAAGCATCATTATAAATGTAGAAATCTACTTGGATTTCAATTCGTCCCATTCTGCTTTCATATCCCAGTAGTCTTTGATCATAATTATTTGTTGTTTGCATTTTTCTTATTCTGGCACATTCGCAATCATTGTTCGGCATGTATTGTTATCTAATATTAAGTTTTTCTTTTCTTAGTCGTAACAAACTAAATATAATTAAAACCAAAGACGATAAGACGAATGATTATGGTCACAGACGATAATAGCTACAGAAAAAAGTGATGAAAACAGAATGGGAGGAATTTAAGAACTTGGCAAGAAACGAATGGGATGATCCAAGACTTAAAATCACCATTTTCAATTCTGCGACGGCCTCCGTCTATTTTTTAGTTTGTCTAGTGACTAGACTCTAGTTCTCTCCGGTCCCCAGTCGTCAGTATTCTGGTTTGTCAGTTGCTCTATTACTTTTCCAGCTTATCAATTGTCTTGTTGGTGTTGTTGGTACAGTTACCTGTACACATTGATGACATAGAAGTAACTTACGGTTTCCGACCGTCCATTTTCACTAGAAAATGCCAAAACCTATTAATCAACCCATTACTAACTTTTTACTGTACTACCTGTAGGTAGTACTAGTGGCTAGTGGTAGTGTGTATTTTTAAACAGCGTTAACACGTTTGCACTCCACAGTACATTTTGCAGAAAGTGTATAATCGTCAAGTCATTGATCGATCATAACATTCATAACAGATATCGAGAAAAAGAGGGCACAGGAAGCGGCGCGGTTTATTAACGGAAGAGTGTACCAATTGGCACAGTGTTCTGAATAAGTAGGTGCTTGTTTTTAAGATCGTTCGTCATTTCAACTGAAACATTTTCACTAAAAACACCAAATAAACGTTAGGTACGTTATAAATTCGTCATGCCCGATATAAGATATACTTAATTATAACCGCAGTCTTATTAACGATACACATACAGTAAGGCCGGCAACAGACAGTCTTAAAATTCATAATCTGAAAAAATCATAATCTTACAAAAATCAGATCGAGTGCACGGAGTTCCATACAATTTGGCGACTGTCATGTCCACACACACTCTTGTTTTTTAAGATTATGAATTTTCAGATTGATCTGACAGATTGCATACAAGTCTTATTTTAAGATTATGAATTTTAAGACTATAATATATGTTGCCGGCCTAATATTTGTTTATCTTTGCCCCAATGAGTGTTGGTGATATCAATATGGTGGAGGTGCTGGGATTCTCACAAAAGTGAGTGTAAAAATGAGAATAATTATACTGCAGTGTTTGTGTATTTTTTTTGTAAATTGCGACGTTTGAACCGTAACCTTTCTTAACTTAAATACCTCAATAGAGAAACTAAACATGGAATAATACCTACGCTATTTGAGGAGTGTCTTTTCAAAAGGGCTTATTTCCACTTTGAACTTTTTTTGGGAAATCGAGAAAAACATAATTCCACGGTATTGATTTTGAAATTAATATTTAATTTGCAAAATTGTAATATTGTAAGTTGACGTTAATGCTATGATTACATAAAACGCAACATGTGCACCTAAATAAATATTTAATTACCATATGTTTTTGAGAATTAAGCACTTTTGATGCGAACTCTTGGGAATTAAGCCCTTTTGCTGTGGCTTTGTAGCGTAAATGTTATTATTTTAAAATAGTTTTATTTTATTTTTGGATTTGTATTAACGTTAGTTGATATGAATGTTGTTGTAATACATACATTGGTTTATCCACATAAATAATCATTACACATTTTTCAAAATGTGTTCTAAACTTTGATGTTAATCTTTTTTTTAAAGATCAAGGCGAGATTTTTTGAACTTTTATCTCAAAACAACGCGTACTTTTCTATACTAAGAACAACTGCATTCATAGTTAAAAAAAAAGAAAAAAATGGAAATAAGCCCTTTTGAAAAGACACTCCTCAATTACGAGGGCTGATTGAAAAGTTCGCGGCTTAAATATGAAATCAAAACCAAAGTTTTTTTATAATATTTTTATTTCTCTACGTAGTCCCCGTTAAGGTCTTTGCACTTATTCCATCTGGATTCCAAAGCCATTATACCACTTTAAAAAAAAAATCCTCCAGGCCTTCAAAATAGGTATCCACTTCAGCTTGGACCTCGTCGTTGGTCAAAAATTTCTTACCCCATGTGTTTTTTTAAGTTTGGAAATAAATGGAACTCCGATGGTGTCAAATCGGGTGAATAAGGCAGATGCGGCAATAATTCAAACCCGCAATTATGAATTTCTGCCATTGACTTTAGTGACGTATGCACTAGGGAATGCAGAACCGGTACCAGTCCCAGAACCGGGACTGAGATTTCCGGTACTGGGAAAGAACCGGGAAATCCCGGTTCTTCGGTACTTTTCGGTACTGAGGGTTTACTAGTACATTTGTTGTAAAATTAGTTGTATTTATGAATGAAACATAAAATGGAAGTCGTCGATAAGTTTTGCTACCTTAGGTCGACCGTATCCAACAATTTCTCGCTTGATGCAGAGATAGAGTATGGTGTAACAAACATCTCATTATGTTTTATTATTATTAAGAGCCTGCGATGTCCCATTGCTGGGCAAAGGCTTGCCCCCGCTTTTTCCATTCCTCCCGGTTTTGTGCAGTCCTCAGCCATTCTTTCATAAAGGAGTCCAACTTGTTCCGCCATCGCATACATGGTCTGCCGGGTCCCCGTTTTGGCCTGGGCTGCCACTCTGTGGTAATCTTGGCCCATAGCTCATTCGGCATTCGGCTGACATGACCGGCCCATGCCCACTTCAGCTTTGCCGCTTTTCGAACTACGTCGACTATTTTCAACCTCGAGGCTTGCGTCAGCGTCACTGATCACTGAAGCATTGATCGTAGTTCGGAGGCAGTTGAGGAGAACAGAACAATATCGTCGGCAAATCGAAGATTAGCCTTCTATTCCCGACGATAAGGCCCCGATCTTCCCAACTTGGCATAAGCTTCTGGAAGACTTGTTAAAGTGTGCTGGTAAACAGTTTTGGCGATAACGGATCTCCTTGCTTGACTCCTTTTTGAATAGAAAATGAGGAACCTGAGGACTGTAGTTTTATGGCGGCTGTACTATTTTGATAAATGGTGGTTATGAGCTGAATGTAACTGGCTTGGTTGAGATCCCAGGATCTATAGCGTAAAACTGTGAAAATGGAATTGTGATGAAGACTGTCGAAAGCTTTAGAGTAATCGACAAATGCGATGTTGATGTTGGAAGCTTTCTTCTAAATCAGGCACAGGCTGTGGGTGTGTGGGAGATTCGGAGTAAAGGGTTTTGTAGAATTTGGTGGCTATTGTTTTTTCCGGTAATTTTATTCCGGTCACCTATTAGGACCAAAATTATAGTATACCAGACTGCGTTCTAAGCATACTTTCGAAACCTGGACGACATGTGCAAGAAATCATTACAGACCTCAACTAATTCTAACATTAGCAAAGTTACTTTGGTTTACCCTCTAAGTATAACCGACGCCGAGGTCCCGATCATAGCCGACGAATACCGAGCGGGACGAGTCTAACGCGTTTGAAGGGATCCTTTTAATTTACCGAAGATTTTTTTGTCGAATTTCATTTCCCAAACAGATTTTAACAACTACTTACACGTTTGCTTCCCAAGTTACTGTAAACACTTTTGACGAAAATACCATAATTATGACGAGTCAAATAATCTTTAAAAACCGAAAAATAGCCTAAAAACCTAAAAGTAGGTTTAGGTTAGGTTGGATTGGAATTGTGACCCCCACAAAAAACTGTTGCTAAGAAAGTATAGGTTTAGATTAGGTTGGAACTGCGACCCCCACACAAAACTGTTGCTAAGAAAGTAGGTTTAGGTTAGATTGGAATTGCGACCCTCACTCAAAACTGTTGCTAAGAAAGTAGGTTTAGGTTAGGTTAGAACTGCGACCCCCACACAAAACTGTTGCTAAGAAAGTAGGTTTAGGTTAGGTTAGAACTGCGACTCCCACACAAAACTGTTGCCAAGAATGTAGGTTTAGGTTAGGTTAGAATTGCGACCCCCACACAAAACTGTTGCTAAGAAAGTAGGTTTAGGTTAGGTTGGAACTGCGACTCCCACACAAAACTGTTGCCAAGAATGTAGGTTTAGGTTAGGTTAGAATTGCGACCCCCACACAAAACTGTTGCTAAGAAAGTAGGTTTAGGTTAGGTTGGAACTGCGACCCCCACACAAAACTGTTGCTAAGATAGTAGGTTTATGTTAGGTTAGAACTGCGACCCCCACACAAAACTGTTGCTAAGAAAGTAGGTTTAGGTTAGGTTAGAACTGCGACCCCCACACAAAACTGTTGCTAAGAAAGTAGGTTTAGGTTAGGTTAGAACTGCGACCCCCACACAAAACTGTTGCTAAGAAAGTAGGTTTAGGTTAGGTTAGAACTGCGACCCCCAAACAAAACTGTTGCTAAGAAAGTAGGTTTAGGTTAGGTTAGAACTGCGACCCCCACACAAAACTTTGCTAAGATAGTAGGTTTAGGTTAGGTTGGAACTGCGACCCCCAAACAAAACTGTTGCTAAGAAAGTAGGTTTAGGTTAGGTTAGAACTGCGACCCCCACACAAAATGTTGCTAAGAAAGTAGGGTTAGGTTAGGTTAGAACTGCGCCCCCACACAAAATGTTGCTAAGAAAGTAGCCTTACCCGCAGCGCCGGAGCAGACGCGGAGTCCGACTTGTCACTAGAGCCTGACTGTTTTTTCTATTTTTGTCAACTGCTCATTTTGAGTAAACGAGATTTGTTAAAATAAAAAATGCCCAAGAAATGTTTTACTAAATGTTAGATTTGGCTTTTTTTCTTTTGGGATAATATTCGTTGGCAATTAATTATTTTGAGTAATTAAAGTTTGGTAAAATGAACATTGCCAAAGAAAGGAAATGTCTAAATATTTATTTGGATATCATTATTCTGGCAAATATGTATATGGCACATGATAAGTTGGGAAATGATGAGTTGCCTTTTAAATTTTTGGGATAGATTGTTTGGGATGTGAAAATCTGGCAAATAACTTTCGGTAATACATTAGTAACCCGCGTTTGAAACTATTTTCATTACATTTGTACCGCATTCAATGGATATTCCGTCGTTTACGTTCAAATTTTTGAAGTGATTAAATGCGTTTTAGTTTGTAATCTTTGTCCATTTTTCAGTACCGAAAAGTACCGAAGAACCGGGATTTTGTAACATCAGTACCGGTACCCAAAGAGTTCAAAAATCCCGGGATTTCCCGGTACTTTTGGTACCGGGAATTCCCGGGAGCATTCCCTAGTATGCACGCGTGCATTGTCCTGGTGGAAAAGAACTTTCTTTGTCAGCACTCCAGGTCTTTTTACTTTCAAAGTCGACGTAAAAGTCGACGTAATCGACGTAAAAGTTCGCAATAATAGTCCGAGTTTATAGTCGTACCTTTTTGGAGATAGTCAACCATTATTACACCCTTTGCGTCCCAGAACACTGATGCCATAACTTTATTTGCCGACAAAATGGCCTTTGCCTTTTTGGGTGGCGGAGATCCAGCACGAACCCACTGTTTTGATTGCTGTTTAGTCTCGGGCGTATAGTGGTAGACCCATGTCTCATCCATAGTAACATATCTGTCCAAAAAGTCTTGAGGGTCAGCTTCATACAGGTCTAGACAGTCGCGTGAAATTGTTAGACGAGTGATTTTTTGTTCCACTGAAAGGAGCTTTGGAACCCATCTCGCCGACACCTTGGAAAACCCTAATTCGTTAACTATAATGTTTTGAGTTTTTTCATAGGAGATGCCTACGATGTCGGCTATTTCTCTCACTTTTAACCGTCGGTCTTGGATTATCATTTTGCATACAGTTGCCACATTATTTGGATTGGTCGCAGTAGTTGGCCTCCCGGAGCGAGGGTCATCTGCGATACTGACTCGTCCCCGCTTGAATTCAGCTGCCCACTTTTTTACCATCGTATATGATGGACCGGATTGCCCTAATATACACTGCATATCTTCATAAATTTGTTTCGCAGTCAATCCTTTTTTATGAAGATATTTAATTACATCACGTTGCTCCAAATTGTCCATTGTGAAAAAACTGCTTACACGTATTTTTAAATGAGAGGAAAAACTTATTTTAAAATATTGCATTTGATTAAAATTTCGCGGGATGACAACTAAATAATGACAGTTCAAAATGACGGCAGAAAAAAGAAACTAAGTTTTTTTTTAATGGTCAGGCCGCGAACTTTCCAATCAGCCCTCGTAATACCAAGTGAACATGCTTAAACTAAACTTTTAAACAATTGTCAATTTCCACATTTCACAAATATTAAACACACAAAAAGGAAGTTCCTTTAAAACTCACATGCAAAAGTTAAATAAATTTCGCGTTTCGGCGTAACGAATCAGGACATAAACATTATAAACAACTGGGGAAATAAACATGACTCTTTGATCTCTGGTTACGCGGACGTTGGATCGGTTTATTTTACATCGATTGGGACTTTAATTATGGTATTCTAGGCCCAGAGCTTTACGATGCGGTAAATAATTGCATTGGAGTTCTTTTGAAGATTACTCAGTCAAGTATCTAATGCTTTACAATAGGTACATATGGCGTGTAGCGCACTAGTGCGTTAAATACTACTTTTCTTGCCCAAGAAACTTTAAATTCATCATCAGTCATATGAAAAACGTTGTACAATTCACGCGTGAATAGGTAATTCGTCACTCATTTAGAATTTCTTAATTTTGCGCTTTTGTGTCGTAATATATAAGGAACAATGTCGACTGGCGGGTAATTGCAACTAATCGAAATATGTTCCATGTTTTACAATATCAACTTGAGTGCCATGTCTACACTGAACACGCGTGCGCGTGTTACATGGGCCAGTGGAAACCCTATTTGAAAATTAAAACATGTCCAAATGGTCCCATGAACCTAAAAGTAGGTAAGTAAGTACAATTTTAACACACTGAGTTCTCTGTTCGTAGTCGCTTTCGACCAAGTAAAGAAAAATTCTACGAACGTGGTGATGTAAAACCTTCTTGGAGAAAAATAATGAACATGGAAGTAAAAATGTGTAAAATTCCTTTATTTACTAAGTTGTTCTTAAAGATACATTATTAGTACGGTATTTAAGGCACAGGCAGTTTATTTTTGACTTTGTTGCAAATTAGGCTTGTGTCGTTCACGAACTATGAACTGTTAGGAATAAAATCCCATCAATGACCGAAATGAACTGAATCTTTCCGCGGTCTGTGAATCGGTCTTTGCTCATTTAGTTCAGTATAGGATCGGCGAGCGCGAGCGGTTTGGATCGAGAACGAATGTGTGACTGCACCGACCGAGAGCGAGAGCTACTTAGCAGAGCAACAAAAAAGTCAAGTTTCATATTAAACTTCGGTTACTTACAACCTTTCGGCCCGGAAAGTTTCTATCTGTAGACTATTCGTATCATTTTGACACTATTCGGTCCCATTCGTTCTGATCGCAGTGGTCGCTGGTCTAGCTGAACTAAATGAGCAAAAGACCTAAAAGAGCGAACTAGTTCGTGGGAGCGATGGAACGAGATCGGAGCGCTCCGATCAACGAACGAAACGGCACAAGCCTATTGCAAATATACGTGTATTTCGTGATGTGGTACTTTAGTTCCTCCACCCCGATGTTAGTGACTTCGCCTACTTCATCTGCTGGTGGTTCTGAAATATAAAGCTCGATTAACACTTGCACTCAGGAATTGCATGTGTATTCTTTGCTAAAACTATATCTTTAAATCTCAACAAGTCCCTGAGGTCGATCCTTCGCGTTTTCTGGCCAAACACTATCCGAAATCAAGACCTGTGGAGTATATGCCAGCAAACACCCATTGACGAGGAAATCGCGACACGAAAATGGAGATGGATTGGACACACTCTTCGGAGAGGGGGAAGAAATAATGCGAGCATTGCTTTCGACTGGAAACCGCAGAATGCAAGCCGTGGCCCCGGGCGCCCTGTTCACTCATGGAAGCGGTCCGTCGAAAATGAGCTACGAGCGGCTGGTCTGAGCTGGAGCGAGGCCACGAGGGTCGCTGAAGATAGAAAGGCGTGGCGCGAGCTTGTGAAGGCCCTTTGCACCTCTGGGGTGCCTTAGGACTACAACATATCTTTAAATCTGCAGTGTCACAGTTTCGTTTTCTTTCAACCCCTTAATTTGCAAGTGACAGTGAGTGGGTTCATGCACTCTGCCTGCCCGTGCCCATGGCCCCTTTATGGGATGCAAGCGTTATTGTATATAATATCTCTAATACCCATTGTAAAGTTGCTAACAAGGGACCACACCGCACCGCGACTTTTTTTCACGTAAGTGAAAACGAGAAAGAGTAAACTTACGGGAATAATTCCAAGGTCGCGGTGCGGTACGATCGTTTGGTAGCTACTTAATGCCAATTTATATTGATGTTATAGTATATCTTTGGAAAGCTAACACGTAGTCCTAAATTAACCGGCCTATTGAGTAAAATCGAAAAGCGTTGGAGTAATACTACGTTGGGCTACAGGATTAAAAAAATAGTCGCCCTCACTTAATATTACTTATTGCGACTCGAAGTTAAGCTTTAATTTTCGAACATTAAGACAATTTTAAGATACATGTTAGCTATAGATACGACATTGATTAAATAATATATGTCAACGCCAAAAATGGTGTTTCTTCAAACAAAATCGTCACATTCACACCACTTACCTAAATTCTGCCACACAGAAGGAGGAAACACTGGGAGCTGAGTGAAGACATACACTCTTTTAGACTCTCTTTTCACTCCCATATCGGCTGCTTTCTGTTTCCTCTGCAACACCATGCGGTACCAGAATGCAGATTTCCTGAAGCAAAAATGGTAAAGAAAGATGAGAATAAAGTAAGAATTCTTTCCCGCTGCGAATAGGAGGACGACATCTGAAAATACTTGAGATGGTATGGAACGAGATTGTTGTTGAGCATGGCTGTCTGCTGCACTGGGTCACTGATGCCCCATGGTTTTGCTAAGGGGCCGTTCTGAAACGTAGTGCTCTAACACACGGAACGTGAACATACTTTAGATGGTAACAGACAGAAGGTGAACATTTTTTTTTTCACGGAGTGGGAATGCAGGTGCGCACACTGTGTGCTTTCCCTTCTCCTGGCGAAAAGGGGGAATGGACCTACCCATTAACACTCTCGGGAATTTCACCCTCTTTTCCGTTTGTGAGAGCACACTGGGACCGAAGATCAAGAGTTTTCACCACTGCGTCCTCCAACCGTAATATACTTGAGATGGTAACGGATAGAACGTAAACATACTTGAGATGGTCCTGAACCACGTTGTTGGTGATTGGCATGGATGTCCTTTGTACTGGGTCGCTGATCAGCTGCCCGACGGTCTTGACAGAGATCGTTCTGAGACGTAGTGCTCTAACAGGCGGGCGGCAATTGGTTTTAGGTTTGCTGAGAACAAAAATTTGACCCATTTAATATTTTGTGAGAGTACTTCTCGTACCAATAGTCAAGGCTACTTATGTATTTTGTCACCGGTGATAACTAATAAGTAAAAATTCTGAATTTAGTGATCTTACTACTAAGGGCTAATTTACACGGTAGGCGAAATCGCATGCATAATTCGGCACTTGATCGGAAAGTAACTTTAGCAGGCCCATGAGCAGGCCACAGTGTAACTAAAAATAAATGGGGGCGCTCTGTGTAAATAGTCCCTATTTTAATAGCAACTTACTGAAATCAGCTCGCAGACAAACTTCCGCTCGGTACAAATGTTCCAAGCACACATGGACTTGAGCAAATTTCATCAGCAGGTTCTTCCAGGGGCTGATATCGATTTCGTCTGATATTAAAGGTACCTTGAACAATCAGAGATTAAACATTTTACACCTTATTCTATCATAAAACCGTGTTTCTTGAACAAAGTTAGTCGTGAAGAGAAAATATAATGTGACATAATATGTGGTTAAACATCTCAATTATTTTAATTGATGGTGAATACATGGAAGAGGAAACGAGAATGCCTCGGGTGAGTTCAATCGGTGAGCGACGCGGAGTCATCCACAATGAGTTCATGAGGGTTCTCTCGTAGAAAGACTGCGAATCAAGTCGGATGGAGTGTTCTCCAGATGACAGCCTCTCAAACGGGTTCAGGGAGATTTTTTTAAATCTTTGTTCTTACCTCGTTAACATGGGGGGCTTCTTCTCAGTCACAAGCCCATGTTTCTTGAGTGACGCGAAGTCATCAACAGTGAGTTTGTGAGGGTCGTCCTCGTAGAAAGACTGTGAGTCAAGTTAGATGGAGTGGTCCCCAAATGATAGGGTCTCAAACGAGTTCAGGGAGAACTTCTTAAAATATTTGTTCTTACCTCATTGACATCTTTCTTCTCCGTCACAAGTCCATGTTTCTTGAGAGAAGCGAAGTCGTCCACAGTGAGCTCGTGAGGGTCATCCTCATAGAACGACTGTGAGTCAAGTCGGATGGAGTGGTCTCCAGATGATAGGGTCTCGAATGGGTTCAGGGAGAATTCACCGCACATTGTCATGTCTTGGATGGTTTGGTTTATTTGCTCTATTGATTCGTGAGTTCTGAAAAAAATCACAGAAAAGATTGAGGAACTCTGTGACGACTAAGAATAGTAGAAGTCGCGCTAGATGTATGGAATCGCGCGCAAAATAGCTAGTTGTGTTGGTCCGGTAAGCATCATCATCCTCCTTGCGTTATCCCGGCATTTGCGACGGCTCATGGGAGCCTGGGGTCCGCTTTGACAACTAATCCCAAGATTGGTTGTATTGATTCCATACCATGCGGAAAAAAAAAATTAAGTTCAAAACCCAGCTGCAAAACCGGCCACCTAGTTGTAACTTTGTTCCATGTTAATCTGAACGTTGCCACAGTAGGAAGATGACGCCTGTATGGTTCAAAATGTGGTCTGATTTCTAACTCATTTGACTAAGCCTCTTTATAGGAATTTAGGTGCTTGAGAGTGAGCATAATTCAATTTGGTTGAAAAGGCTCTACAGTAAATTTTTTAAAGGCATTAGTACTTGTTATCGCTCTTACCCCGCAATAAAGGCGCGACGAGCGACAGTGCCTATGGCGGACTGGCCCGTAAGCTCTTAGGGACTTTAGGAGACCTATGAAAGTTGATTACAAAGAAAACTCTACGGCAAAAAAAAAGTAAACTATTTTGGCTCAGTGATCCAAAGTGTATCTTGGCCCCCGAAACGAGAGATCGCCACCTGTCCCGATCCTGCGCAGCCTCTTGCCAGTCACTGACCTGAAGCTGACGCATATCCGCCACCACACTGTCCTGTACGGATGGCATTAGAGAAACAACAGCTTCGATGAATATATGATTTATTCTGACTGATATTAGGCAAGGTACACGATTATATAGGCAGTGCTTACGTACTACTGACATAGGTAAATACATACTACATCACACGCCCCACCAAAAAAGGAAAAAAAAAAAGAAAATTATTATTTTTCTTTTTTTTTTTTTTTCAACATTACAAAAATAAAGAAACAAAAAAAAAAGAAAGGTAGGTACTTAAACATAATTTGCTAAGGTGAGTACAACTTTGTACGGTTTTTATGAACCGACACCTCTTTATCCTTAACTATGATTACAACGTTAGGGTCAATTTGTCTTACAACTAGGAAAGGCCCTTTATACAGCGGGTCTAACTTATTACTAAGCGCTTCATTTTTAATCAAAATCATATCGCCGGATTTATAAGTTACAGGGTTAACCTTGTGGTCGTACTGCGCTTTTCTTAATGTTTTCCCTTGAATTAAATTACATTTTGCGTCATATTGAGATTTTTGTAATCGGTATTTTAATTCAAAGGAATAGTCATTGAAGTTATACATAGGATCTAATGAATCACAAAGATTACTCGGTATATTGCATCGTCGGCCAAAGACAAGTTCATATGGAGTGTATCGGGTTTCTGAATGAACAGTCGTATTGTAAGCAAAACACCAGTAGGGTAGCCATGAACTCCAATTGTTAGTTTCATTATTAGTTTGAATGCGTAAGTAAGAAATTAAATGTTTGTGATTATTTTCTAAGGAACCTATGGTTTGATGATGGTAAGATGTTGACTTTAAATGACTTATGTTTAAAAGTTTGCATACTTCCTGCATTGTGGATGACAAAAATTCAGTACCCCGGTCAGTTATTATTTCTCGAGGAATACCATATCTCAAAATGAAACTGTTAACAAAAGCGGTTGCCACTGAGACTGTGTCCTTAGATGTAAGCGGATACGCCTCGACGTATTTGGTCAAGTCGCATTGAAGCGTTAATATATAAGTGTAATTATTGCTATCCTTAACTAAGGGGCCCACTAAATCTAAAAATAACCTATCAAAGGCAAAGTTACCTGTAGTCGTTATGACCATTGGTTCCTTTGTATTTCTAAAGTATTTTTGACGTTGGCATTTGTCACATCTTTTGACAAATTCTGCAACGTCTTTTTCTAATCCTGGCCAAAAATAACGTTGCCGAATATTATTTAGCATACGTCTGATTCCAGCATGTCCGCTAGTAGGGAGCATGTGGTAGTCATTTAATATCACGCGCTGTGTATCGTGGTTGTCAATCCGGGTAGTGCTCTTCAATATGCGCAAGAAGGGTCCGGACCACTGCGTCATATCGTTAATGGTTTGAGCTAGTTCTTTAATTAAAGTTATGTTCTCAATATTCCTAAAAATGTATAAACAGTCGACTGATATTTTATTACAAAATTCGCTCAGTTCCCTCGCAAAGGCAACTCGTGCGCGATGCGATCGGGTTACCGGCCTAACATAAATAATAGACTTTGCTTTGTCATATGCGTAATCGGCATGTATTTCGTGACACTTGCTACTTAAAACTTCCCACTCGTTTTCATTTAAAAATCGTAGCTCCGTATAACTTCTCGGGGGTTTAAGTACTTCTACGACTCTAGGGTGATCAATCCTATCATCGGAAGCCCTATCAACATGAGTATTATTTTGCTGCTCCATTTGTTTTCTTCGCGCGCGAGTTAATACCGATATGTAATTTTCGCTCATCTTTTTCAAGTCGTCACTTGTTAAAGTTATACGCGACAATGCGTCTGCAGAAACATTGTCGGTCCCTTTTACATATCGTACCACAAAGTTATATTCCTCAAGGAGCAGCCTGAATTTAATTAATCTGCCAGTGGGATTGGTCATATTAAATAAATACACTAGCGGTTTGTGGTCAGTTTCTACTATGAAGTGCCGCCCATAGAGATAAGGTCGAAAATACTTAATGGACCACGTAATCGCGAGAAGCTCTTTTTCCACGGTTGGATAATTAATTTCTGATTTATTTAAGCTACGGCTTGCGTACGCTACGGGGTGTCCGTTTCCGTTGCAAAGTAGAGAACCTATTGCTATTCCGGACGCGTCAGTTTTTAAAATAAATTTGTTCTCTTCTCGAAAATCCGGGTATTGAAGTACGGGTGGCGTGGCTAATGACTGCTTAAGGGATAAAAATGCTTGTTTGCAATCGTCGTCCCATTTGAATGTCACGTTTTTACGTGTTAAATTATTTAAAGGTATACATGTAGCGGCAAAATTTGGAATAAATTTTCTATAATAATTAGCAAAGGCGACGAATCTTTTTACATCCTCTGTGTTTTGTGGCTCCGGATACCCCTGTAAAACTTTAACTTTATCCGGGTCCGGTTTAATACCATCCGCCGACACTACGTGTCCTAGATAAAGAAGTTCTTTCTTCAAAAATTTACACTTGTTAGGATTTAATTTTAAATTGAATTTACGTAAGCGACTGAAAATAGCCATCAGATTTTTGTTGTGCATATCCAAATTTCTTCCAAAGCAAACAAGGTCGTCCATGTATATTAAGCACTTTTCGTAGTTAAGGCCCGACATGGCTATCGTCATTGCCCTTGAAAAAGAACTCGGGCTAATTTTTAATCCCATTGGTAGCCTAGTCATGCAATATTGCCCTGAAGGGGATACAAACGAAGTGTATGGCCTACTTTTTTCAGCTAAGCTGAGTTGGAAGAACCCTTGATGTAGATCTAAATGACTGAAGTACATAGAACCGGACAATGAGTCTAATATATCATGGATGTTAGGGAGAGGGAATTTATCGTCCATTATACGGTCATTTAATTTTCGAAAATCTATTACCAATCTCCATTTTTTATTACCCTCTGAATCTGGGTGTTTAGGTACTAAAAGGACTGGGCTCGACCACTCGCTTTGCGTTGGTTCGATTATTTTTTCTTGTAACATTTTTTGTACCTGGTTTTCAAGTTCTGATTTTTGAGAATGTGGTAATCTATACTGTTTGACAAAAACAGGTGTTGCATCGGGTTTTAAGTGAATATTCTGTGGGTCTAATTTTGAGGGCGTTAATGTATCACCGGGTATATAAAATATATCTGAAAACTTTGCGCAAATATTCTGAATTGAGGTTTTTTCTTCACTATTTAGATGATTTAACTCTAAAAGTGAAAACATTTTACGCACCCTGTCCCCATTAACTTTTGCATCTTCAAACATACATAAAGTATATTGTCTAATCTTTTGTATTTCGGGCCTAAAATAACTAAGATGCACTTCTGTATCTCTAGTATTTAGTAACAGAACTGGTATTCTCCCTGCTTTCGGTGTACATAATCCTCCTGCCAAAAATACGCCATTGCAAAGCTCCTTTGAAATTACTATACAATCCTCGGTTACTTCAGTTTCTATAAAGAATATTTTTTCACATCTTGGCGGTAAAGTTAAATAGTTATTTTTACCTAATGCTCCTAGCTGTAAGGGTACCGTTATTTTCCCTAATGTAGCTATATTTAAGGTGAATGTGTTCTGTTCGTAGTCTATAATACACTTATGTTTACGTAAAAAGTCCCGCCCTAGTATGGCACTAGGACCGCAAGGTAAGTTTCTAAGTACGTGAAATTTATGACATAAGCGGTGTCCATGTAAAGTAAACTCTATGTAAGCATAGCCTTCTGTGTAAAGATCGCCGCCGAGACCGATTATAGGAACGATTTGCTTTTGGATTGGAATATTTAGCCGCGAAACTGTTTCATATTTCACGGCCGATACGGCGGCGCCCGTATCTGCTAGCATCTGAAACGTGTCGTCTCCAATTACTACTTCTAAGGAACTGTCGTATCTGTATGCATATATCGTATTAGGGACGAAAAAATTCGTAACCTGGGTTTTCTGTCGTGTTTTTAGTTTCCTGATCCTGACTTGACGTCGAAGGCTGCGGCTCTTCGGCTACATATATATTGGGCTGACTTTTGGACCTTCGGGTAAATACGTTATCAGATCTAAACCTATAAAAGCCGCGGGTCGGATTTCCAAAACCGCGCCCAGTTTCATTTTGAGTATAGCTACCTCGCGAGGCCCGATTCCCGTAATAGGAATTCCGCACTTGCATGTTGCCGGGTGCTTCCCGACGCGAGTTATTGAAGCCTCGGCCTGTGCGTGGGTTATACTGACCTGTAATTCCCCTTCGATTGACAAAGATTGGAACCTCGCCGTTCTCCCGTGTGGACGAAATCTCCTCGTCCTTCGCGGCTTGAATCGCATCCTTTAATGTTGGTAGATTCCTGGCTGCCAGTATGATCCCTAAAGTAGGATTTCGCAACCCGTCGGTGAACCTTTTTATCGCCAGCTTCTCATTTATAGGTTTTAATACCTTGTGCGCATTTTGGTCACCGTCGGCTTGAGAAATTGTTAAATCAACGAACAACTGTTCAATTTGTGTACCGAATTCATCAATCGAAAGTGATTGCTGTTTTATTTGCATTAACTTACTGTGAATAGCAGTACTTGACTTTTTGGTTAGGAAATTATTTTTTAGGTCCAGAATAAGCGACTCACAGTCTGTGTATGACTGTGACATTCGTAACTTGGCATTTTCAGATAAACGTGTCTTGAGCACGAAATTAATTAATTTTCTTATACCGTCCGTTTCTAACATTGATTTATATAGCTCAATGGCATCGATTAATTTTTTAGTCGTATCCTCATCACCGGTCATAATAGGTAAGAGGTGGACTGCCGTTTTGAGATCGAATTTTTCCATGGCGGGTGTCTTTACAATATGACTGCTCGTACAAAATTGGTATATTTTGTTATATAGATGTTCGATATTATTACGTAATTCGTCAATATATACTACTGTATCGCTGGTAACTTCTCCTTTTAAGATTTTATTATCTATCACTTTTGAATACTCCAAAAACGTATCATATAACTCTTTTGCTGTTATCAACTTTTCATTTAATTTCTTTTCTGTTCTTTTTTCAAGACTTAACTTAGAAATATTTTGCTTAAGTTTGCTTAATTCATTGTATAAATCTGTAAGCTCTTGAAACATCGCCTTAAAGGCATTTACTTGACGAACATATATGATACGTTTTAGATAAATTTATATTAAAATTAATCTATGTTATAGGTAATTAATTCTACTAACTCACATTTGAACCACATAACACTTCACTTTCGTCGCATTGCGTCACCGTGCCGTCAAAAGTCCGAGGAAGGCGTCGTAAAAAAAAAACTGTTACACCGCATCTGCTGCTCCGGTCCTCTTCCCGAGTCCAAAGGATCGCCTGAAGGCCACTTGACCGTTAATTTCCCTACGGATCATCTTCTTATGGCATCTCAAATATATCTTGTATAGCCCGTACACGAAGATCAGAGCAATAATGACAAGTATGGTCATCAGGACTATGTTGGTGTTGCTGACGTGGTATGCCAAATCCTTCACCGAGGCATTTGCTTCATTGTTTCCTCCTGAAGCCGTCTGCGCGATGATTACCTCTTGTGGTTTAGATGTGCCGGACCCCATTTTAACAGTAGGTAACGTCGTACTGCATTATTGATGTGACATTAGCTTATAACGAATACACTGCCACTTCGCCCAAATGGGGTATAGTCCCACAGACATTGTTCAGTCTTTAACAAAACACTGCTTGTTCTGCCACTTTAGTCCACAAATTGTTTAATTTTTATTTAATTTAGTTCCTTCATTTTTAACTAATTACAACCTTGCACTCGCGAACACGAGGCCGCTGCCTTAAAAGGCAGGGTCGCCATGTACGGATGGCATTAGAGAAACAACAGCTTCGATGAATATATGATTTATTCTGACTGATATTAGGCAAGGTACACGATTATATAGGCAGTGCTTACGTACTACTGACATAGGTAAATACATACTACATCACAGTCCTCCCAGCGATACCTGGGTCGACCCGCCGGACGGCCACCAGCCGGCCGACCCAAGAACACTCTCTTGACAGCCCGGTCGTTTCCCGAAGTGACCGAACCTCTACGGCTAAATCTTGAAAAGCATCAAGTACCTGTTATCGCTCGTCCAGATGCCAGCAATGAAGAAGGAATGTTCTAGAAGACTCATGACCCTCGTGTATTCCCACATGGTTTTCTCAGTTCCAACTTGCGCGACCAGCGATAGAGCCTGTGGCGGGCTGGCCCGTAAGTTCTTTAGGACTTTCGACGCTTGGGAGTGACCGCGGGATAACTTTAGTACCAACTTGGATAGGTAAGTCTTGTTGTTTGCATCAATCTGAAATACAAATTACTACATTAAAACTGAACATATACAAAGTACTTAAGTTGTTGACAAACATGCCTTTCACAGAGAATGAACCCATCAAGATAATAAATTTGAAAATGCCGAACACCATTGACACCATTGTGTTGTTCTATGACCACCTCATGTTTTTATATAATAAAATCTGCTTGAAACTACCACAATAATTATTACATTGTCAACTGACCTGTGCAGTCAAAGTTTCAGTTCCATTTAAAACTGAGAAAATATAGGTCAAAGTTAACTTAAGAGCAGTTGATAATAGACACAAACAGACAATGTTGACGTGTGAAGAAGACAACAGGACTTCTACTAGTAACATAGTATGGCATTAATAGTGCCATACTATGTTGCGGCTGATGACGTTCATAGGAAACCATAGGTACCTTTTCATTTTTGTGGTGTTAAATGTTAATGTTTTACAAAGTATGTACTTACGAATGGTCTTATCTTTCCACTGGATATAAATTTGAGGGCCTGTAACAGCAACGTCACCACTTCTTCTGCTGTTTCACAATCTGGAATGAACATAATACAAGATTGCTTAGGAGTTATATACTTTAAAGTACACAACACAGTGAAAAATATCGTTGACAATATGTTAGGTTAGGTTACTGTACCTCTCAATATGTCCCACAGTTTGTATATAAAGTCGTTGCTGGAGCCCTGCGCATTCATAACAGACAGGCACTGCTTGAGCGTAGTGGTGTTCTCGGTGACACAAACGCAGCCACCTTCAGGGTACTGCGCGGTGTATGCGTAGGCTTCTGTCTTGTCTATTAGTATTGTTGATAATCTATATTAAAAAAATCTTATTGAAAGATTACTGTACCTCTCAATATGTCCCATAGTTTGTATATAAAGTCGTTGCTGGAGCCCTGCGCATTCATAACAGACAGGCACTGCTTGAGCGTAGTGGTGTTCTCGGTGACACAAACGCAACCACCCTCAGGGTACTGCGCGGTGTATGCGTAGGCTTCTGTCTTGTCTATTAGTATTGTTAATAATCTATATTAAAAATCTTATTGAAAGTTTACTGTACCTCTCAATATGTCCCACAGTTTGTATATAAAGTCGTTGCTGGAGCCCTGCGCATTCATAACAGACAGGCACTGCTTGAGCGTAGTGGTGTTCTCGGTGACACAAACGCAGGCCAGCGCGGTGTATGCGTACTTTCAGGGTACTGCGCGTTAATAATCTATATTAAAAATCTTATTGAAAGTTTACTGTACCTCTCAATGTATGCATAGGCTTCTGTCTCGTTTAGGAGCTGGTTGAGGCGCTTGGAGTTGTTCGGGAGTATTTTGTTCGGCTTGGGTTGGATAATCTGAAATATTTTAATTTGTCAAGTTAAAAAACTTTGAAAAGAATAACAGATAGTGTATAATATGTAGAATACATGTTTTGATTTATAAACACTTAATATTCATTATGTGCCATATGTATTGTTTATATTGTTTACCAATGATTCACAGGGTCTTGGTTTACTTTTATGCTGTGTATTAACTAATTTGAATAATAAAATTAAAATAAAATTGAGTATTTGGTTGGCCATATGTACATAGCCGGCTCCACACTGAAATTTGCTCTGGTAAGGCAACCGTGCGCGCATGAGCACAGACGTTTTGCGCGCGAGGCATTGCCTCGCGAGGCGTGCGGTGATTGTGGGCCCGGCTAATAGCTAAGTCTACACGCAGCGAGGCTCTTCGCGAGGCAATGTTCTCGCTCGGAAAACGTCCATGTAGACCTGTCTAACCGAGCAAAATACGCGCACTGCCTTGGCCGAGACATGCTTTTATAGCACGCTTGCCTCTCGAGGAACTTGCCTCGCGACGTGCGTCGCTATGTGTGGATCCGGCTAATATTTCGTTATATGGCTCCTACCTTATACATGTGAGCAAATGTTTACCTGATTTGAGCAGTCTCCAAGTTGACAGAAGAGCTGCCAGCAGCTGTCATGTCCACTAAAATTTGATTGATATTGTGCAGGGCGTACACAGATTTCCAGATGGCATTGCAGGGGCTCGCCAAATGTCCTACTATCACTTCCTGCTCCTGAAATATATAATTTTCATGGTTTAGTTAAAAAAAAGATAACCTGTGAATACCACCAAATTCAACTTTACTTGGACACATGTAATTACTTTCTAAAATGTGTATATGAATATTAATAACCCCTGGGCCTTTAAAGGTGGCATGCTTAGCCACTCAATATCATCTAAAAAGATTTAATTAAGTCCATCACAACCAAGTCATGGGTTTTGTGAGTGTGATTCAATGTCCTATGTCCATAACAAATCACTGCCAATTAAAATTAAATCTTGAAGAAATGTAACAGAGTTGCTTTTAGTTTGTTTCATTTGATTTTAATACAATTTTTTTTTTAAATATTACAGGACATTCTTACACAGATTGACTGAGGCCCACGGTAAGCTCAAGAAGGCTTGTGTTGTGGGTACTCGGACAACGATATATATAATATATAAATACTTATACAGGGTGTTTGGAAACTGGATGCAAAGCCGAAAGTAGGAGATAGTCTAGGCCATGTAGAACATTTTTAGCCATACTTGTCTTAGACAAATGTTATTCGTTTTTTTAATTTAAATTTTAAGATTTGTTGGAGAAAACTGCAAAACTTCAGACTAAATCGATAATTAGTACTTTTTTTACTGCAGGTAGATTTTTTTTTTGTTTTATTTCGTATTGTGCAATGTCTATCAAACACTAGAAAAGTGATTTCAAACATCTTTGTTTAAAGAAAACAAGTTGACAGTGATTTAAAATTTTAGTTACATGAAAATGTAAATGATTTAAGTGATTTCAAAGTACAATAAAAAAAAATTTAAAATAACATTTGTCTAAGACAAGTATGGCTAAAAATGTTCTACATGACCTAGACTATCTCCTACTTTCGGCTTTGCATCCGGTTACCAAACACCCTGTATACATAGAAAACATCCATGAGTCAGGAACAAATATCTGTGCTCATCACACAAATAAATGCCCTTACCGGGATTCGAACCCGGGACCGCGGCGCAGCAGGCAGGGTCACTACCGACTGCGCCAGACCAGTCGTCTTTTAATACACTGTGCTTTGATTCAAGTTTGATTGCCAATTACTTCTACGGTGGGTAAAAATAAATAAGTTTCTGATATTGTTTGAGCAATAACAAAGATGCTTGTAACATTGAAAATAACAGACACATGCACAATTGCACAGCCCGACAGCCCTCCAACAACAGTTTGCTTAATTTTTTTTTGAAATCTGCACTTACAAAGTTCACTTTGCAGCTTATGAAGGGTGTTATAAGTGTATTTCCCGTCCATTCACAGTGCAACTCCGTGACTCCTCCATGGGGAGCATTCAGTAACTCATCAGTATTGCGGGAGCTGTATGAGATGCCTGAGAGCACATACTTGCAGTCCACCGATATGTCAACCTGGAATTTATAAAATTAAACATGAATTGGAGGTGCCAATAGTCTTGCTTAGCAGTGGGATATTTGAAAGGCTAAATAAGATTTCAGCATTAGCTTTAGCTGTTCAGTTCTTTTCTTAAGGGTTGATATACACAGACTGGAACTAAAAGAACTGGTATAAGTTTTCTTTGCAAGTACAGTACTAGAACCAAGAATTCCTAGTTCCAGCTATGTAGATGTTGAGATGTACCCTTCACCCAACCCAGCTGTAAATTGTATGGGAACTGAGGTTAACAGTCCGTGTGTATTAGATTAACAGCCAAATGAGAGACTTCTATAAAATTAAAAATTAAATTCAAACAAAAACTAAAGCTCACCAAATCTTCATTCAGACCTTCTTCCTTAGCAAATCTCTCCATGATATTTTCAACATCTACTTCTTCCAAGCACATAGCTCCGTCATAAGTCACAATTCCTCTAGAAAACTGATCTTCATTTGATTGTATAGTTAATAGTAACGGTTTACCCTCAGACTCGGGGTTGCATACTAACCACATGGGTATGCTGTCTTCGGATTTCAGCTTCGATATGCTCATATTGTAAAGGTTTGCTATTTCCCTGCATTAGAAACCAGTAAACAAATTAAATAAAATACAGAAGGACAAGAATAAGTTCTTTAACCTTTCAAGCCCCGCCGGCTTCCCAGGGGGCTCCCTTTTAGCTGCTGCTAGATTAAAAATTTAAATGACACCTTAATCAATATTGGCACATTGGCACATGGCGACCTTTTTACACATATAGGTTTCGAAAGGTTAACACATTCTTGGTGGCAATTAGCTCTATAGAGAACACTTATGAAATTCACTTCAGAAATCAGGGTGAAATAACCACCATCATTTTTATGCTTTTTATTCTATTTAAAGGAGTTTTAGAACTTAAAAAGGGGCAAACAGATATAAATTGCGTATTAAATCTTGACTGACAAAAGATAAATGTGGTGACCCGGATCAGACAGTACATCACATTGTCTTTGAGTGTCCCATCACCAAATTTAGCGGAGAATTGGCAGATTTTAACGGCCCAGCCACGACATTGGTCTAAGCGCGGCAGCGGTTGGCAGCAGCCATACGTGTGAATGAAAAGTCCCATCGCTGTGTCTCGCTCCATTGTATGGTTGCCGCTCACCGCTGTCGCGCTTAGCCCAATGTCATGGCTGAGCCGTAAGACCCTGTCGACAACTGCAATTGAATATCTGCAGTCTGACTTTTTAAACATTTAAAAGTAGAGAAACAATATATGCCATATGATAAATAAATAAATAAATACATAAAATCATACAACTGACCTAGCCTTATCAATTCCGATAGGTACATGGCTGCTTTCATCCTTGTTCCACAATTGAGCTTCTTCTGATATGAGTGTATCATCCAAAATTGTGTGCAGACTCAAGTCCAGTTTAAGGGGTGACCCAGTTAAATCTAATTCTTCTGAAATTCCGGGACAAAGAATATGCTAAGTAAGTATAGCTCACAAAGATTATTAAAGAAATCAGAAGTATTTTCATCTTACCTTTTGGATTTTGACTTGCTTTTCCAGTAGTGTCCGCAGGCAGAAAATTTTGTTTAGCCTGAGAGAAAATGCAATTTTTTAAGAGGTAAATTATTTAATTCCATTGTTTTGGTTATTACTCACAGATTTAGCTAGTTAAAGTGATTGCTTACCTTTAAATACACCATAATAACATCACTACAATTCTTAGTATACATTTCAACATAGCTAGGGCATTTTTGTCTTTCTATGCAGTATTTAGGATACAAATCTATAACTGGCTGGAGGGCGTTGTTCATTTTAATTAATATTAACAATCACAACAAAAAATAATGTAAATGTAATTTTGTTTTACTTTTGCTTGTTCGTAACGATAAATTTAATTTTGAAATAAGAATCAGTGTTGCCAGACGGAATCTGAAGTATACAGTAGAAAAATGAATAAAAAACCAGTAGATCGGGAGAAAAAGCAGTAGATTACAAATATTGATACCAAGTGCAGAAGAATGAAAGAAAAATTATGCTGTTACACGAAAACCGACCTAGAACTCTTAAAACACTTCTCGCGATGTTAAATTCATGAAGATTGGCGTTTGTAGCTTTTGGAAAAAACAGGTACAAAGGTCATTTTTAACAAACTTTTTTTCTTTCTTATCCATGATCAAATGTTTGTATGGAAAAAAACCGACTCGAAAAGAACCGACATACAAGAAAAACTTACTTATCCCATACAATGTTTACGAAGATTAAAACTTGAGAGTTAAGGTGCATTTAGGGTAATTTAATTCTGAAAGTCGTCTAATTTCGAAAGTTGCACAAAAATCACCATTGTTTCCATCATATCAAGATTCCCCTTTCGGAATTAAATACCAGAGTATTTGTCATTCGGAATTACCCTAATGCACCTTACACTGTTTCGCCACAGCCACAGCTCTCTGATGTAGCTCAAACGGTTTGGGCAGCGTTTTCGATTAAGGCTCTCAGCCAGTGGGATTTTGTCCGACTTGTTTACTAAATATCGCCATATTTCAAACAAAGTTTCAACAAATTATATGCCTAAACCTTCCCCAAGAATCACTAATTCATAGGTGAAAACCGCATGAAAATCCGTTCAGTAGTTTTTGAGTTTATCGCGACACACATAGACAGACGCGAAGGGGGACTTTGTTTTATAAGGTGTAGGGTAGGATGCATTCAATTGATTCCATTCCTATTCAGTATCGATGGGGCAGTTGCACAAATAAGAACTTTTTCTCAAACTTGCAATGAAATGTTGTCGGAAACTACTACATATCCGGCAAAGACATATAACTTCGTATAGACAGAAAGTCTAAGAAAAAAACGTACCTCAGTACCATACAGAAAAAGGTACGGTGGCCTAGATGGCATTACACCTTTGGGGTACGCTCAGCTAGATGGCGCTAATACTAATATTTGACACTTTAAAACATATCAAGCTAAGAATATGGGCCAAATTGTCAAAACTGAGGTTCAAAAATTTTAAGCCTGTGTCAAGAGATGGCAGTCTATGTACTGTGACTACACATTCACTTCGACAGTAACTCTCTATAATACTCGATCCTCTTTGGTATCTGGTGAGCTGAGTGAAGATGATATGCAAACTCTATCAAGATTTTTTCATTTCATTGCAAGTTTGAGAAAAGCACTATACATGCATCGCCGTGCAAAGGGCTTACAGGCTTCGTATAACTATCCTACTCAGCTGGATACCTATACCTACACAGCATGTAAGCCCTTCTTTCCCGGCATCTGACGTAACGTACTATTATTTGATATGAACACATATAAAACCAAATAAAATACAAACATCAAACTTCTTGCAACCGCCTAAATCGCTATTACTAATACCAAGCTACCACGACAATACGAACAATCACAGATATAAAGTCCATCAAGCGATTTCATTCACTGGAAAAAAACAGCAACTTTAAAAATTGAATGGATGAATGTTGGCTCATAGAAAATTTTAATCCATCGCCTTGACAAAGTTGTTGGACCGTCTATAGTAAAAATTTGAAGCCAATCCAATCGTTTATACTAAAAATATCGATTAGGGAAAAAGCAGGTAGATTTCTTAAAAAATTACAAAAAAAGCAGTAGATCAGTAGATTTTTTCAAAATCAGGTAGATCTACTGCTAAATCAGTAGATCTGGCGACACTGATAAAAATAAATGTGTACTTTTTTAATAAATGACAGACGTCAATTCAAGACTAAGTTCGGATTCCTAGTTTTTGAGATATTATATGATATTGTTTTAATTTCATACTTTTCGAACATATAATTATAACAAAATAGGGTAGGCTATATTAAAAATTCTATGGACGCTTGATTGATGAAACTATTGTAATACAAATAATCACTTACTCAAAATAACAATAAATACTACAATCTTGATAATATTAGTGGCATAAAACGGCAACAGATGGCAGCACTAGTAGTGTAATGATTCTCTCCCTTTTTTAACCCCCGACGCAAAAACGAAGGGGTGTTATAAGTTTGACGTGTCTGTCTGTCTGTCTGTCCGTCTGTCTGTCTGTCTGTCTGTCTGTCTGTCTGTCTGTCTGTTTGTCTGTCTGTCTGTGTGTGTGTGTCTGTCTGTGGCATCGTAGCTCCCGAACGGATGAACCGATTTTGATTTAGTTTTTTTTTGTCTGAAAGCTGAGTTAGTCGGAAGTGTTCTTAGCCATGTTTCATGAAAATCGGTCCACTATGTCGCGGTCGGGGGTTTTTCAAAATTTTAATTTTGTGGTTAGGTTAGGTTATTCCATAGGTAAGTACTAGTTCTTCTTTTAAACCATACTACATAGTTAGAACCCTATTACCGAGACAAAAGAAATGCTTGTAAGAGACTAGAGAACTTCACTCGAGACAAACAAAAGGCAGACAATTCGCGTATATTTTTATTTTAAAATTTGCTTCTAAAAATCTTGATCCTAAAAAAGGCGGCAATGAAAAATGTAGGGGCGTAGGTTTTTCGTCCCTTCTATAGGTTTGAACTTTGCGCCTTTTTTAGTGACGATATTTGCTAATAATTCAGAATTAACTCAGATGTATTTTTCGGACTGGGCCCAAACTAGTAGGTTCACGGGAACCATGGCTCACAAAATCATAATCATAATACCAATAGCAAGCCATTTGCGGTGCTACAGAAAAGCGACAAATTAAAAAAAAATGTTGGCGCGAATGTTTATCGTCCCCGGTATCGTAGCTAGTCAAACAAAGTTACTAGAAAAAAAAGCGAAATTCATTAACTTAAATTTAACATTCGCGCCTTTATTTTTGAAATCTGGGCCATTTTATTCAAAGTTGTCCCCCCGAAAAAAATTGATATTAAAATGAAACCGATAGAAATTCATTAAAAGCTATTTTTATAGATTCTTTAATAAATAAATTTATATAAAATATAGAAGGTTCACTTGACTTTTAAGTAATTAATGAAAAAAATATGTTTTTGTTGAGTTGAGGAGAAGCGAGTGGTCCGTTCCGCAACCAAATTTAATCGCAGATAATGTAAGTATAAAAGGTTTGGGAATTTTACAATATGTTTATTATTCATTCTAAAATAACAAATGAAGAATTTACACTTTCATTTTCACATAAATGCGGACTACTATTTTTTTAAACCCATATATATATCCGTTCCGTTACTTTCAGTACAAAATAGAGGAGAATTTTTAAGATTACTATACTGTTTCACAAGTTTATAGTACTTTATAGGATGCCATCACTTGTAATCAATAGTTTAAACGTTACTATTTCAATATAAAATAACGGAAACGTAGTTTAATAACAAATTGTATTTAATTTTTGCAAATAAAACTATTTGAAACATGGGACAGTAACGGATCTGACTGTATGGCTCCCCACAGACAGTCTTAAAAATTCATAATTTAAAAAAAAACTTGTATGCAATCTGACAGTTCAAACTGACACTGACAAGACACTGACAGATCTGAACTGTCAGATTGCATACAAGTTTTTTTTAAGATTATGAATTTTTAAGACTGTCTGTGGGGAGCCTATGGGTAACGGATGAAAGCTAAGGTCTCGTCTACACTTGAACGTGGGTACCTAAAGCCAGGTTTAGACGAGCAAGTTCTTGCTGCAATAAATTGAGCAATAACTTGCGTTTTTGTTTACACTACATGCAATTTTTGTAGCACAAGTTACATCTGCAAGCTGACAAGCAAGTTCTTGCTGGAAGATTTTGCAGGACTGTTTATATTAGCAATAACTTGTGGCAACTTTTGTTGCATCAAATCGTTGGTCTGTTTAGACTACCTGCAATTTTTCTGTCGCAAGTCTCTTTTAGAAGTTATTAGCAAGATCTTCCTGGCAAGTTCTTGCATACGTGTTTAAATGGGACAAGTGTGTTGGTGATTATACCACAAGTATTTACAAATTAAAAATGCCCGCTCATAGTAAAATGCGTGCATCTGCGATTCTGCGGCGATTTTAATAGTAGTGGGGAAGAAAACACGGAAGAATCGGAAGGGGGTAAAAGATTGGATTTTAAGACGAGATGTTATTATATAGGATGCCACAGTTTCGTTTTCTTTTAACCCCTTATTTGCCAAGAGTGGCCCTGAAGCTTTAGTAGTTTCATGTGCTCTGCCTACCCCTTTATGGGATACAGGCGTGATTGTATGTATGTTATAGGAATACAACGCAATTTATTAATCGAACTACGAAAAGAAGAACCTTCACGGTATAAAAAAATTGTAAAAATGAGTGAAGAAAACCTTAATTTTTTGCTTGAAACTGTTAAAACCAAGTATTGAAAAACAAAATACCAACATACAAACAATAACACGTCCCTAAACAGTTTTATTAAACTATTTATGGGTAACAATAAATGTGTTAACATAATCAATAAATTTAATTAAATAAGTACCTACCCATATGAAGTGAATTACGTAGTTTTTTAAAGTAGCTTCAAAACTTGACAATTCAATTAAAATGCATATGAACCCTCATTGTAAGTTACCATGGAGTTTTCAGTCGCAGAATGTGTATGTTGCCCAGTAGTATTTTTTTTATTCCAATTTGCTTGTGTACACTTCATTTGACCCTTGACCGCTTTTACGTTGTTCCTTTTTCTTTTATTCTTGATCAAATTGGGTTTTCAAATTTGAAAAACTTTTTGTTAATTTCAATATCCGTAGTATTGAATTCTACGGCTAGATTAGCCAAAGCTGTTGTTTTTCCTAATTTTGTTTCGATAATTTTTACACTTTGTGTCCCATAATTCTCCATGTTGTGTGATACCAATAGTGCGATATCAATTTGATGACTTTGTCACGGGTCTAAAGTGTCTAAACTTTTCTATCCGACATGCCAGCAAGAAAACTTTATTCCGTCGACAAAATAAACACAGAAGTTATTGCAGGGATATCTAAAATGTGTTTACACGTTGTACTTGCGGCAAGTGTTGCAAGTTGTAAAACTTGCAAGAAGTCAACTTGCGGCGACTGTTTACATATGGACATTACATTGCAAAAGTATTGTTCTGCAAGTTTTATTGCTCGTCTAAACGTGCAAGTTGTACAACCTACGATAATTGCAGAAGTTACTTGCCGAGTCTATTTTTTGATGTTTACACGCAGAGCTTGCAGCAAGCTAGCGGAAGTTGAAAAAATACAGAAGTTAGCTGTTTACACGACGCAAGTCACTCGTGGAAGTCAACTTCTGCAAATTTAATTGCTCGTCTAAACCTGGCTTAAGACCTCCAAAGCATGTCGCGCATAATGACTAAAACAACCGGAGTGTGTAATCCGCGATTGATTACCATATTTTAGATGAGTTAGTTTTAATCCCATACGTTTACATTAACATTTTTCCCGCAATCAAATTAAACTAAAACATCACATTAAAACCACATGAATACCGCTTTATACTTCCATTCCGATACGTTTTTCTTTCCGCCTATACGAAAGCAACGATCTAGTATCGGATCGGAAGTAACGGAACGCTACCTCCGGCGATATTTTATTAAATAATCACAAATCTTGTTTTTAATTGGCTTATTTGGTTTCAATATTAGTGCTTTGTTTTAGGAATCGATGTTAAAAGGTTGCATATTACGTATTTACCCGCAAATTTGGTTTCGGAAGGTGGAATGAGAAAATGTTACCCCTGAGTACGAGCTACTTTGATGCGTGTTTGGCGGCAACTGGCAAATGCAAGATTGAGTAGTTTTAAATTAATTTTGTTAAGCTGAATAAAATGCTAACAGTCATTCTGCGGTTTCGGAATGGAAAATTCCACAAATACCAGATTCCGTCTCGGCAAATTATACTTAATTTTAAATAGTACGTTTATTTATTAACATGAAATATTTATAACATAATAGCGTATAACTCAATCTTTTCAAATTATGTCGTCATCAATATTTAGTACAATTAGTTATAGAATAAAATCCATACCTAACAAAAACGATATTTGACGTGGGACAGCAAAAAATTGCCCATTTTTTATCACATTATAATTTTTAACAAATACATAATTATAATAAAAAATTAAAAGAATATTATTGTAAATTACTGTCAACTAAATTTGGGTTCGAATAAAAAATAGTCTGCATTAGTTTAGACTCTTTAAATAGCTAAATATTATATCAAAAGTATGGGACAAGCCAAAAACGGGGTGGACAACTTTGAAAAAAATGGCCCATGTGCTATTTTTTAGCGACGCAACCGGCGCGGCGTGACGGACTAGGTATTATAAGAGCGATGTCAATAGTGTCTTACGGGAAGCATGGTCGCGCGATAGACGATAAAATATCAGGCCGTCCCTATCGCACTATTAGTAAGTGCGATAGGGACGGCCAGATGTTTTATCATTTATCGCGCGACCATGCTTCCCGTACAAGACTATTTTATACGAAAATAATAACGAAGTCGGATTTTTTGATTCCTCGGTGCCTTTCTCGCTGTTCATAGAAAATTCAGCGTTTGAAAAATGATCCCCGTGGGATAACAGGCCCTAACTAACATCGGGAAATCAATCAATTTATAATCAGTAATTAACTGTTTAAGTAGGTGGTTTTAAAAATAGACACGATACAGCTATGGCAAAAAAGAGTAGAAATTAAAAATGGCAACATCCTAGATCCTAGTGCCGTCCCGTTTGCTCTCGCGTAGGTATTGGTTCAAAATGCCTTTACTTATTTTTTTTATCGGGCCTGAATTTTGGCCAGAAGCTCTACTTACCGTGAAAAACGAAAATTTACATTTTTCTGCCTCTCTGTCACTTTATAATAATACCTATGCAATAATAGTAATTAAGAGTTTTGTGGATCTAATATACCATTTCGGCATTTTAAAGTTCAGCTGTAGAAATCTAATAATACTCTTTGGTAGAAATACATAGGTACCTAAATACCTACATACCTACCTAATATATTATTAAGTCCATGCCGGCCATGCCTAATACGTTAGAGACTCACCACGATAAGTTTGCAACGATTTTCACAGCCTCGCCAGTGCAGATGTTATTTTAAACGTCAAACTTTGATGAAATTATGACGTTTACTTAACCCTTGCAGAGGCGGGGCTATTAAAATCTATGCAGACTTATCGTGGGACGATTCTAATTCCTCTGAGACAAAATGCGATGTTGTCCATGTTGTTATTGCCAAATATATCACGCGTAGAAGTTTCCCGCGTAATAGAGAAACTAAGTTTAAATTAAATTTTCACTTTTGAGCCCTTTGTCAAATTATAGAGTAGGTAATGGGTTGCTATTATCATATTGCATTTGGGCGCAGAATGGAATGGGTACTAAAGTTTGGCTAGCGAGTTAATACATTTGTTACTCATAGCCTCTTTTGGGTTCCGTAGGTACTATGTACTTGTCAACTTACTTGTTGCTTCTAATTATGTAGGTAGGTACCTACCCTAATGCAGAGAGTTGACCTTCTGCATAAAATTAGTTTGCAGGAGGGACAGGCACCTGTCTAATATAATACTGAAAATATTCATTTAAAATTTCACTAAGTACTTTTTAACCGACTTCAAAAAAAAAGGAGGAGGTTCTCAATTCGACTGAATGTTTTTTTTTTTGTATGTATGTTACTCGATATCTCCGAGATTCGTGAACCGATTTTCAAAATTTTTTTTTTAATCGAACGGGTATAACCCCGAGATGGTCCCATTGGCACCAAGTCCGGTTCTGATGATGGGATCTTGGAGAAATCGACGGAACTCTTCAAATGTTATAGGCACATGTAATGTTTTTAGTGTATTATTCAAAGGTACACCAGTATTTTCGCCTGATGGTAATAATTTTATGTGGCTGAGCTGATGATGAAGGTCAACTCCTCAATGGTTAGGAGTTAAAGCATAATTCTTTCACTACTGTACGCATTTTCGGACTGATACTTATAATATCAATAGGAACCACTAAAAATCAACAAATAAATAAACTTTTTATCAAAAAATAAAACCGCCTTCAAAAATAAGTGCGTTAAAACACGGAGAAAGTAAAAAGCAAAAAATGATGTTTAGATTATTGCAATCCGATAAAAAATTTGAATTCAAAGGTTTATTATTTTTTGCTTTTTAGTTTCTCCGTGTTTTAACGCGCTTATTTTTGAAGGCGGTTTTATTTTTTCAAGTTAAAAAGTTTTATAGCAAATAAAGTATAAGAGCGGTTTCACACTACGTCCGATCCGAATCGATAAATAGTTCTAAGTTCCGATATATAAGACTACGACAATATTTTCACCTCGGAAAATGAACAAGCACTCATTTGTAGATACGTTTTGTCAATTTTAATTGCTTGTTAGCTAGCTTATTAATTAGTAAAATGTTACTAAATATACCTAGGTATGTTTATATAAAAAATACGCCTGTTAATGTAACGAAGGCGTAGGTGTACACAGATATTTGTTTACGAAATTGCAAATTAGGATTTTAACCAAATTATCAGCGCAAAAACATTCGCTTCGTTACCTAATCGCGGATTACCTAGAATAAGCCAGATACGGCACTGTAGACATCGTATCTCCATCCGGCCTAGTGGAAATGACAATCGTTGACGCTAGAGCGCCATTTGAAACGCAGTCTGGCTCGCGATAGATATAGCTAGCTACTGCATTTGGCTACGTACCTACCCTTCGCACTTTACATGTTAGATACTCCAACCTCTCACGTACACAGTGACAATGAAGACAGGCACTTGGTTGTAACGTGAGTGTAACAAAATAATTACAAAAAAAACACCTTTTGGGGTTTGCGAATGTTGGATTATGGAGACATGTGTGTGTGTGTGTGTTTTTTTTAATATATTGTAGAATAAAATCATAAATTATATTTTTCACAGGCGGTCGAAAAAAACTTGCTTTCTCGCGTACGCCATCGCCGAGCTAGATGTATGTATGTACTTACGATAACGCAACTTTTGCTAGACCGACAGGTTTGTTACATGCGCATTTCAAAACCTTTAAAGTCCGACCAAACAAATTTAATCAACGATTGGTACTCCTGCCAGTAGGTATACACGGGTTAAGTAAACCTAATGTCATTGTAGTTATAATATTTGTGCCGGCGAGGCTAGTCAAAACTACTCAAAATCAACCACCAACAAAACCAACATGCAATATCTGTTACTAGTTAGTAGCTTCTAATCTTGGGTCTGATACCCACCTTCATTAACTGCGAGTGATCACATAAAATCTGACGGGATATATCCAATCAGTGAAATGGATGCTGTTCTCACTCCCAATAAAAAACCTCGCTTTTGTTTTTATTTTTCCCTTTCCAATGTTGTTAAACAAAGTTAAGTGCCTTACGTTGTTTTTGAGGTTAAATGCATTGGCGGTTGCCGTTGGCAGTATTTTGCTTGCCTGAATAATTACGTACCTTCAGAATGCCTTCAGATTATTTCTTGTTTCCAACGGATAGTAGATACGGATACGTTGGTTGTTGATTCCTAGTTTTATTATCAGTTTTCACTTGCCCAAAAAATAATAATTTGCGTAAAATTATAAAAAAGAGCTATGATATTTATAATATGATAATTACAATAATGATAGCAAAGCAAAACCTTATAGATTACGCGTGTTAAAATGAAGTTCGATAGGTGTAAAATGTATTTTGTATAAATCCAAGTAAACACCAGCTTGGGTTTGAATAGCTACTTAAAATAATAATATAAAATTACGTCTTATACAACCTCTCTGAAAGGTAAATGAATTTTGTAAAAGCCGAACGAATTAACGTAAAATAGAATACAATCAAATGCGCATAAAAGGAGCTTTTAAGCCACTGATAGTCGCGTTACAACGGTTTTTAGGGTTCCGTAGCCAAAATGGCAAAAACGGAACCCTTATAGTTTCGTCATGTCCGTCTGTCCGTCTGTCCGTCTGTCCGTCTGTCCGTCTGTCACAGCCGATTTACTCGGAAACTATAAGTACTACAGTGATGAAATTTGATGGGAATATGTGTTGTATGAACCGCTACAAAATTATGACACTAAATAGTAAAAAAAAGAATTGGGGGTGGGGCCCCCCATACATGTAACTGAGGGATGAAAATTTTTTTTTCGATGTACATACCCGTGTGGGGTATCAATGGAAAGGTCTTTTAAAATGATATAAAGTTTTCTAAAAAACATTTTTCTTAAAGTGAACGGTTTTTGAGATATCAGCTCTCAAAGTCGTAAAAAGTATGTCCCCCCCCCTCTATTTTTATAACTACGGGGTATAAAATTCTAAAAAAAATAGAGGTGATGCATGCTAATTAACTCTTTCAACGATTTTTGGTTTGATCAAAGTATCTCTTATAGTTTTTGAGATAGGTTAATTTAACTGTAATTTTGGCAGGTGTATAAATTGACATAATAAGTTTATTATATTTGCTGCTACGGAACCCTTTGTGCGCGAGCCCGACTCGCACTTGTTAACTCTCAGCCTACTCAGTTTGTAAGCGTCATACAAATTGCAATATAAATAATAATTATGTAATGAGACTACAACTGACTTGCTGCCTATTGCTTCTTTTCTACCTAACTCAGTGTAAAATGTTTGTTTAAACCAGCAATGAATATGTGGCGCTGCGAAAATCGGCGTAAGATAACCTATCGGGTGGGCAGAAGAGGCGGTTGTACGTGTCATTAAACAATTGATAGTTTTTACATGGTTTTTACAGTGATATTGAATTACGTAGAATAAAACGTCACGGAAGAACTAGGAACAGGATGTTACTTCATGCCTCATACCTACTTCATGTTACTTATTATTAAAGGAACATAAGGTGTAGGGAAATATTGGTTGTGTTGTAGGTTGTAAATATGTAGGTAGTAGGTAGGTATTTATTTCCATTTGCTACGGACCTGAAATAGTACATTGTGCAACAAGGGGAGGAAGTTACACACTCCCCGAGTTACACACAATGTTTTTCATCGCACTCGCAATGTAAAAAATATGTAAATAGATGTAAAAAAGTTAAGTACGGTACATGTACGGTACAAGAAATTTCATTATTCCCTTGGGAGAACGATTTTTCTATAAATCACGCTCCGCCTGCGTGCAATAGCAGATTTAATGTCCGGGTGTGATGAAAAACCACTTTCGCTTCATTCAGTTTTATAAAATGTCTCATACAATCATGCTTGCCGGTTTTCGGTACCTACTTCTGACCAGCCAGCATAGCAGCATGACTCAGAGAAAAAGCAACTAGATTTCATGTTCGTTCAACATTTTTTTTTTGGTTTAAATAGCGCCTACTTACGTGCTCTTTGGTTCAAACTACAAGTTTGATTTTGTTAAGTGTAACAAGTACATTCTACATAGTTTTTTTTCGTCGTATAAAAGATTGGAAAATATTTATTTAAGCATTAAAATTAAATAAGATATAAATTGATAATATAACAAACCATGATTAATAAATACGTGTTATACTAAAAAGAAGAGAAAAACTTAAACTATACTTATCCAAAAATAAGAAACCTAAAAACCACAAGTTTTATTTTATTTCAATCAATGTATATTTGAATCAACAAGTCGATTTTATAAAAGCAACAATGTCACATATTGGTTTAAACATATGTTTGGCTGATTCAGTCAAATATCTTTTAACAAGTTTCTCCTTGCTGCTCGTACAAATTCGACTTGTATCATCAATATTGTGATTTATTCCGTTTGCTAAAATACTTTTGTTTTAAACGGATAAACCCGCAACAAGTGGAATTTGTTCAATTCACAAGGCATATTTTTCTCAGTGTATCGTTGACGCTAGAGTCTAGACGCCGAACGAAACGCAATCTGACCCTGTTGCGCCAATACGGAAGAGCGATTATAGAGGTTAAGAGGATAGCTACGAAATAGTATTTTATGCAACAGGCGTTTAAAGGAGGTCAAAAAAGACGAGTGGCGTGGGTATTTTTTGACTCAGTTAAACACCGTTGCATACAATACTTTTTCTACGACCATGCACTTAGTTTTTAACAGTTTTCTTGAACAACTTTCGTGAAATTCGCACTGTTTCCTGTATTTTGACGCGTCGGCCTCCCCTCTGTTCCTGCCTCACCATGATGTCGCTCTCACTCCCCCGCGCCGCCGCCGCCCCGCGCACCCACGCTATATCCCTTAAGGCTACCTAACAATGCTTTAAGAGCTATATCGTATGCGTGAGTGCGCGGGGCGCCGGGCGGGGGCGGGCATCTTTTATGTAGGGTTTTAACGATCTATGCACGACACTTTAAATGACGAATAACAACACGGGAGTAGAAAAACGATATTATCGTGAGCGTCTGTGCATTTGGCTACGTACCCTGGGATTTTTGCGAAATTTTCCCGACTTGGTCGAGAAAAGTTACTTTCCCCTTTTAACTGATCCTTCCACTCTTTTTTCATAAACTCTTCGTTAACCGTGTTTCATCTATCCCATCTACATATCCAAACCATCTTATCTTACCCTTCTCAATATTTTTTACTGTTTAGGAACCCACTCCACACTCCTTTCTTTTTATTATCACTATTATCAGTTGATCACGCTGTTTCTGTTACCATCTCTAACAAGTATCAAAGCAAGTAACTAAGAGTTAAAATTTTACTGATGCCTACTGACGAACGTTGATACACGTCTATTCTTAGCCAATATTGATACTAAGTCAAACAGCGTATGGGTTCTCATCATATTACTAAAAGCGTCAGGTGTGAAGTCAGAACTAATCAATTGTTCGGACTTAGTTCAATTTACAAGTTACGGAATATTAATTGGCTAACTTCTTGTACCCAATCGCATTGGTGATATAAGCTCTCGTTAATTGAAGGAGTTAAATGACCTACAATAATTGAATATAGTCATACACATTCAAACTACTGTACTAGCCAGTAATATGTATTTATTGAGTAAGCGACGTATATTCGTTTGTGAGTGCTTATTTTATAGGTACATTTGAACAAACGTATAAAGAATAATGCAAATGGGTGAATCAACTTCTTCTTGCCTGTTATTGCTATGGTTACGGTCCCATGAGTCACGCTGGTTTTATGCAAAATTATGCTACTAAAATTATGCAAGCATGCATGTAGTCCATGTCTGTAGGTGGCAAATTAAGGAAAGGGCTTGTTAACACGAGAAAAATGCATGTTTGCATAGTTTAAATAGTATAATTTTTCATAAAATCAGCGTGACCCAGGGGACCGTAACCATGGCAATAACAGGCAACAAAAAGTTGATTCACCCAAATGATACACATAATATTACTAAAAATCTGTAATTAAAAATACCGTGCAATATGTGCCATAAAGAAAAAATCTATAGGAATTAAGAAGAAAACAATACATGAGGCCCATTTTTTCATCGCTAGCACAAACAACCTGTTACTAGACTACATAAAGTCACTACTTTCCTCACTAGGTGGAAACCATTTACAAAATAATAAAAACCGGCCAAGTGCGAGTCAGACTTAGCCCACCGACGCTTCCGTACAAACTTTCAATACCTAGTTAAAATAATCTCAAGTTTCTCAGATAACACTAAAGACTGTATACACATACAGTGTGTACTAATGATGACTATTATTGTGTAGGTACAGCGCCATCGCTCGGTGAATTCGCTAACTAATTTGCGCGACCCGTAGGGCCGTAGGTATAGTATGTTGGTTTTTCAGGGATAATTTTTTATAATGTTATCCGATTTCTGCCGTTTTTATTTTAATTTGAAAGAAGATATTTTGCGTAAAATCTCGTATTCATTTCAAGAACGATAAAACGCAAGGGTACCTAAATTGAAAGTTAAAATCTGAAAAGTTTTTTGTTAATTAATCAAAAAAAGTTTCCAAAACACAGACATGATTTTATTTTTCCTGTAATATTTATCACAAATCCAATGTTTCGTAAAATTTTCATAATTCTTCGTCGGTAAACATCGCAGACAAGGGGGGTTTTTGCCATTTTCTATAATTAATATTAATAAATTAAAAAAGAAAATACCTTCAATTTTTAGAGGTTAACAGTGTTCATAACTATTCCAAATTGCAAATTGATAGCATTTTTTTTTATACTACGTCGGTGGCAAACAAGCATACGGCCCGCCTGATGTAAAGCAGTCACCGTAACCTATGGACGCCTGCAACTCAAACAGTGTCACAAGCGCGTTGCCACCCTATTAGAAACTTAACATAAGTAGTTCTCGAAATATTTAGCAATGTGACAGACGGACAGATTGACAGACAGACGGACAGAGCGGCGCCATAAGTGTTCCTTTTGTACCTTTTTGGTACGGAACCCTAAAAAGTTTTACGGAAAAAGCATGAATATGATATATGAGTATTATTGGCCAGTACCATGCCGGTACCCAGCATGGCAAACCTGCATGTTGCAGTTATTGTGCGCACTGGCCTCTGAGAAAAAAATATATTCAGGAAAAAAATGTATAGAGGCGCGCCTCTTTTGTTTTTCATAGAAAATTTACTGTCGTGAGAGGACATCTTTGCCTCTGAAAATGCATTTATTCAAGTATACTTATATGAGTTATATGTATAAAGATTGTGCTTTATGACTGTTGTTAAAGCAGTGTGTTTGGGCTGCCACTAATGCAGGTATTTATAATTGTAAAATATTTGTATGTAATAAATTGAAACAGATATAAAGAAAAAACGACAAGGTCCACTGGTGGCCGAGCCGGGAATCAAAAAATATTCAATAAAATAATTTGATTTGTTCCCTAGTTGTATAGATGGCACCACCATCTCTCTCGCTATATCGTAACCCTCAGAGTTGGTTAAAAGGCACCTAGCCTTATCAGAGATAACATACACTAGAGAAATTTGGTCGGGTACCATGGCGGGCGGGTGGTCTAGTGGTAAAGACGTTAGCCGCGTAAGCTGAAGACCCGGGTTCGATTCCCGGCTCGGCTACCAGTGGGCCTTGTCGTTTTTTCTTTCGTGTATGATATCTGTTTCTATTTATAATTTATATATAGTAGTGTGACTACTTGAAAGAAAGAACAAATCAAAAATATTCAATAAAATAATTTGATTTGTTCTCTAGTTGTATAATGTATGTAAATAGTTATAAGTTTGTTTATGTTGAAACTAATTCTATTCTCATCGCGCTTCACTGATTTTCGAGACAGCATTGGGCTAGGTTCCGACTGCGAATTTAATTTCAAAATCTCAAAGAATTTCAGCACATACTTATGATTGTGACAGTATAAGTACTCGTGTACTGACCATTGAAGTATAATGTACTAGTAATAGCTTAATGGTACTGACAGATTTTGCCCTATTTTTAACCCCCGACGCAAAAACGACGGGGTGTTATAAGTTTGACGTGTCTGTCTTTCTGTATCTGTCTGTCTGTCTGTGTGTCTGTCTGTCTGTCTATTTGTCTGTCTGTGTGTGTGTCTGTCTGTGGCATCGTAGCTCCCGAACGGATGAACCGATTTGGATTTACTTTTTTTGTCTGAAAGCTGAGTTAGTCGGGAGTGTTCTTAGCCATGTTTCATGAAAATCGGTCTACTATGTCGCGGTCGGGGGTTTTTCAAAATTTTAATTTTGTGGTTATATTGAACATTATTTTTTATATTATATTATTTTTACTGTAAGAACACCTAGTTTTATTTCTCAGTTGGTTACTTGGCTAGACAGATTTTTTTTTTTTAATTATAAATGGGCTTACTCTTGACCACAGACTAGCCAAAGGCAGAGATTGTGTGTTACCTATGCTATGTGTCTTATCAAATTCGCTGCAGAGTTAAATGAACCTGACTCATTTGATCATTCGATGGTTAAGAATCACATTAAAATGAAGCATTTTCTTAAAACAAGTTCGTACGCCGCTTAGATTTTGAAGGAGCATGCTAAACTTTACACTGAATGTTTCAGGTAACTTTTACGAGTAGGAAAATTCTGACAGCTGATGGTCCTAGGTTCAATTCTCGTAAGGGCATTTATTTGTGTAATGGGAACAGATTTTTTTTTTATACTACGTCGGTGGCAAACAAGTATACGGTCCGCCTGATGTAAAGCGGTCACCGTAACCTATGGACGCCTGCAACTCAAACAGTGTCACATGCGCGTTGCCACCCCATTAGAAACTTGTACACTCCCTTTTGCTGTGTTAAGTACACAGCAAAAAGGAGTGTACAAGTTCCAAGGAGGGTTCGGGTTGCCGACGACTCAAAGGACAATTAAATAGACGGAACAAGTTAGTTCCGTAAGTCCTCCCGTCATCAGCACACCGCACCCTCGTTGAGCTCTGGCAGCCTTACTCACCGGCAGGAACACAACACTATGAGTAGGGTCTAGTGCTATTTGGCTGCGGTCTTCTGTATTTTGTTCCCGAGTCATGGATGTTTCCTATGTTTACAAACCTTGTTCCTTATGAACTCTCGCCTGCAATATTTCCGTACCAATATGACCTTTAAGAAAAGAGCGTTCACCCATCTTAAAGGCGGCAACGCACGTCCTCCAACCCTTCTGGTATTTCGGGTTTCTCTGGGTGGCAGTGATCGTGATCGCTTATCATCAGGCGACCTGTTCCCTCGTTTGCCTCCTATCACATAAAAAAGCTTAACTATCATGGGACTCGGATAATTTGTTTTTGTAAGAATGTCCTATACAAAAAATATTGTGTTTCTTACTAGAAACAAGAAATAATGCATTCCACACTAATTGCAACCGATGCAGAACTCAGACGTTCCTGAGATTCAAGCTAAAATAATTATTAATAACAATCGTATAACTTATTCTCAGATCGCATAAGCACCCACGTAAGCTGAAATGCCCACGCCTGCGTTGCCTGGCCCCGCCTCCCGCCCAGCCTTTAAAAGCTGGAGTCCCACCATGGCCGGCTGCATTCGAACCTGCCGCACTTTCGCGACTTCCTGTGTTCGAAATTCGAAAAGTTCCCGATTTCGACTCGTTGGACGACTTTGAGGTAAGTTGATGACTTAAAGAAATGTTTTTTTTTTACGGATTGCGCATCAGGTTCACGTATTTTGATGAGAAGTTGGCAATAATAAAAAAATAAATAAGGTTTAGAAGCCGTTTTAACTAAATCATTTAATAATTACGATGAAATATTTTAATATTTGAAGATAATAATTATGTCAGGTAATCACAACTACATACATAAAAAGCAGAGGTATGACTGGTATACCTATTTGGTTCAAATAAATTAATTTTCAATACCATAGTGTCGGTATGGGTTAAAAAACTTGTTAAGTAAATAACTCAATAGTTTGGATGACAATAATGTATATTTAAGTTTTAAATTAAATCATTAATAAAAGCGCAGAGAAAATACCTTCATGTAGGTTCAAATTGAATATTTTTCAATAAGATTTGAATAATTTCACGTAACGTACGTCACCCCTTATTTGCATGTTCTCTCATTTTGATGGAGATTAAAATTGTTGTTGCGACTCATCTTGAACCTCACTCAAAACTTTAACAATTGTACACCAAGTTTTTCCTAAAGAACCATGATGAGGTGACAAGTGAAAATCGCATGATAATCCGTTAAGTCGTTTTTGAATAAGTAATATAACGTGGACAAGACGTACGTTTAAATTTTTTTAATTTTTTATTAAAAAAATCAAATTGACAATATACGAGTAGATGAAAATTATAATGATCGCCTGTCATCGTTAAAGCGTTCGTTAAATTTTATTGTACGGGAAGTTCCATAGACGTCTGCTGCGTAACGATGATGTGTCTGTCAAATGTGGTTGATGCAACTGGCCCTTAATTTAATAAATGTTTGTACATGTCAAAATTCAATATGAATAAATCTTTGTCGAGGTCATGCATTTAAGGGTTAAATATATTGTACTTGTATTATACCTACAAGCATATAAAACCTGCCAAATAAAATAAGTGTGATATAAACTCTCCAAAATGACAAATTCGTTTTCAATTTGCTAATTTTGTGAAACTTGAATCTTGAGACAGTACCCTAAAGTTACAGTTGGAAGTTTCTTTAATTCCTAAATTATATATTTCGTATAAAATCTGTTCATTATAAAAAAATGAGGGTAAATTGTAAAACTAGTCAAACTAATCTTATAAGTGAATTCTATCATAGATGTTAAACTTTCGTGAAACACATTTAAATATACGGATGTACCTACTCAAGTTAATATGTCGCGATACCCGTCATCAGGCATGAGTGCTCGCGGCGGCTAGACTTCGTGCATTCAATAACATGTCGCTCATCGCGATATAATATTTACGTGAGTAGGTACATCCGTATATATTTCAATATTTTATTTTTATCACGTTTGACAAAACGGCAATAATTAATCATTATTTTAACACAATAGGTACTCAGACAAGTCTTTAAATTTTACTATAATTATATCTGTCTTCGGGTAAAAAAAGCCGAGGCTTTTACCCGAAGGGGGTCCATTCGAAAAAAAAAATAATAAAAAAAAAATATTAATAAGTAATTAATTAATTAATCAATAATATGTATATTAAGTAATCAATGCCAAATGTAATTTTATTGTAATTTATAATTGTAATTTTTTTTAAATGTATTTTTTTTTTGCATGGACAAATAAAGCTTTATTATTATTATTATACGAGTATATCTGTCTTATAGATGATTAGTTTAAAAAAAAAATAAATTTTATTTACCAAAAAATCAAAAGCCAAAACAATTCAAAATCAGCAAATACATGCAAGCACTTAAAAACTAGATCTAACCTAATTACACACACACAAAAACATACACAGATACATAATTAAACCTAACCTAGCAAGCCCCCCCGTGAGCCTCCCGATGCAAAGGTACCCATAACGCTTGCCGCATTACCGCGTTGAACCGCGATGGATAACCTTTGCATCAGGAAGGTCCCAGAGCGAGGATCCAGACCCCTCTCCCTCAAGCGTCTTCCCACCTCCCCGAAAAACACTTTGGCCTCCGCACACCAGCAACCGGTAGTTTCCACTGCAAGCGGGATAAACAAATAGTTCGCAAGGATCGCGTACTTCTCCCGCTTGCGAGCTGCAGCTAACTCAGCCGCCGCCCGTGCCACTCTCGCGGTACGGCCAATAAAGGTAAACGGTATTAGTTTAAAATAATCTGCCACTTCCTTCGGTCGTGTTTTGATTTATCGATACTCCTTTCGAAATTGCTCTTTCCCGCACTTGTATTGTAATGTCCTAGTTTCAATCGATAATTCTGACCAAGCCGTGTGAGGTGTAATAACAGTGTATGGTGTCATTGTCTCTCTTACATAGGTCTACAAGTCTATTTTCTATGGAAAACTTACTAGAGCCATTTTTTTACGTTAATTATAAGATAAGATAAATAACCGTAATTTAACATAAATAGATTAAGGTTAGAATCAGTTAAGGTTTTTTTGATTTGTTTTTTTTTATTCAATTCTGCTATAAAAGGTTGATTATTTTTCAGATCATATTATATTTTTTATATATAAAACCTTTAAGCAGAATGGATTTACCCAGGTTTGAAGTTAAGCGACACAATTAAATAACATGTAAATTTGGAAAATAAACTTATACTTTCTTATTTGGGAGTGTGCAAAAATAGTCTGATAATTCAGATCATTTATTTGATTTTTTAAAGTCATGTATTTAGATTACATAAATAGATACGTTTAATGATAACTTATTACGATAATACTTATTGGTCAAAAGAAGAATGGGTCTGCTCAAAAAATTGACTTCAATTGATTACCTTTTATGCACCAACGCAGCCCAAGCTCGTACAATTACATTTTCTCATTTCTTCCCTTAGCTAAATCTAAAAAAGCAACGTAGCTTGTACTTGTCTTGTGAATTATTGATTCTGAAGTGATTGGTTTATCCATTCAATCATTAATGCATTCTGGGTAAAATGCTTATTTTTTAGGGTTCCGTAGTCAACTAGGAACCCTTATAGTTTCGCCATGTCTGTCTGTCTGTCCGTCCGTCCGCGGATAATCTCAGTAACCGTTAGCACTAGAAAGCTGAAATTTGGTACCAATATGTATATCAATCACGCCGATAAAGTGGTAAAATAAAAAGTGGAAAAAAATGTTTTGTTAGGGTACAAGTTTTCAAGATACGTGTACGGTTTTATTTTTCCTGTAATATTCATTATAATAGGCAATAGCCATGTTTGGTGAAAATTTCATAAATTTATGTTTGATGAAACTGAAACTGGGGCGAAAGGTATTTTTTTTTACATTTTCCTTCAAAAATCATTTTTTTTTCATGACCAAAAAATTATAAAAAATAGTTTTGATATTTACAATTTTAGCTCTTTCTAACGATACCCCACTTCACCTAGTTACTTGAAATTTTTAGTTTGCCCCCCTTTCATTTTGGGCATTTTCTATCATTTATATTAATTAATTTAAAAAAAATACCTTTCAAGTTGTAGAGGTTCACAATGTTTACAGCTATTCCAAATTTCATATCGATAGCATAAGTAGTTCTCGAGATACTTAACAATGTGACAGACGGACAGACAGACGGACAGAGTCGCACCATAAGGGTTTCTGTTGTACCTTTTTGGTACAGAACCCTAAAAATATGAAAAAAATCACAAAAGTAGAACTTTATAAAGACTTTCTAGGAAAATTGTTTGGACTTGATAGGTTCAGTAGTTTTTGAGAAAAATACGGAAAACTACGGAACCCTACACTGAGCGTGGCCCGACACGCTCTTGGCCGGTTTTTTTATTTATAAAGGATAACATAAAATATTATTTTTAAGAGAGGGTTTTTTTAATCATACCAAATGTTTGGAGCCGACCAAAACCAAATTTAAAAATGTTGAATATAATTGTAAATATAAAAAATAATTTTAATTTTTACTTAACATGTTTTTTGGTTGCTGACCGATATAAAACCACCCGGTTTATTTTAAATAAGGTTCTTACTGGATGCGATAGTTTTTACAGATAAAATTGGAAAGTTGTATCCGTACTACTCTGTTGTTGTAAACAAGTTTCAAGTTTAAACGAACGAGAATGAAGTTTACCAACAAGATTACGGTCTTAAAACCTAGTTCATAATTAAGGTCAGTGTGGGGAAGACCGTCTACCCGGAAAGACCGTCTATTGACTATAACTTTTTTGTTTATATATCTACGCCTCTCACACCTCTGGAGGTATAGCAGTTTTTCATCCTTAATCCATTGGTCTTCAATACATATCCCTAGGACGAACACTAGTTAACAATAAACTTGTTTCTCGTTTCGAACTCGAACATCAAGTTTATAAAATAAAATAGAAGCAGTCGGAATATTTGTATATCATGTATGTAACGCAGTCATTTAGTAACCGTTATTTCTGACTAGTACTATTATTCTACACAAAACGCGCTCAATTTCTAGTTTTATGTTCTGAAATATATAACTTAGAAATTGTGCCTAGTCAGAAAGTCCGGCATAAAAGAGAAAGGCAAGACCGGCATATGATAAACAAGGAGTTGCCAACCTTTTTTAGGCTTTATTGGAAATAAGTCGAGTCTAAACAATATCAATATATAAGGTCCTAATTTATTAGTTGCAGATATTTTAACACATGATACTTTACATTAAAATAATTAACTTTAAATATAAATTAAGAAATCTTTTCATGTAACTTTTTTGATTTCATTTTCCAAACAAAAAAATTAATTATAATTTCGTCTAAAAAAAATCATCACACTGTCTGTCATGTCAACAATTGTTTGTTGTAAATGTCGTAAAGGTTCGGCGGGAAAACTGCACATGTCATTGAAGTGGCCAGTTACAGTTAAGTGGTACGTAAAAGAGGTACTAGAATCTGTTCAATGAGTTTTCATTTAATAATCACATAAACAGGGTGTTTTTACGTAGCAAATTTGTTTTTCCGTTTTCTCCAAAAAAACATCGTAAAAGCTATAATGTTTCACGGTTTAATATACTCCAGAGACCGAGTACTATCAGCTGTAAAAATATCTGCATCTAATAAATTAGGACCTTATATAGGTACGTTTTTGGCTTGTGATAGTTGTACCGTTTTTGATTTTAACTTCGAAATACAGTTTTGATAATGATTCGTATGGTGTTACTAAAATCATTCGAAAGTATTAAGTAAAAATAAAATATGTATATGTGACATGGTTGTGAAGAATGATAAGAGGTGAACAGAAGTAAGCCTACACTGCATTGTTCATCATCATATTTAAGTCGGTAGAATTATCGTAAGCTCTAACCGTTTTTTATTATTTTTGTTTAAGTATATTTAGATTGTGCAACATGCGGTGACAAATATTTCAAAAGAGAGTAGGGTTTCAAGTTGGTTATTATTTTTATAATCAGCATTACCCAACAGGGACCGTATGGGTACTCTTTAAAACGGTTTTGACACTTTTGACCGACTATTTTACGGCTACCCGACCGTTAATTGACATTGCTGGCTGTCACTTTGACAAAAAGTCGTCATGGGTGTCGTCAATAGGTTTTCGGGGGTGGTAGCTCAGGTAGGTGGTAACTCTGGTAGTAACTATAGAAAAACCAAGCATTGCTAAGAAATGTTACCAAACCAATTCACGACATCTTAATATCCTATTACCTTTTCTTAATAAAAAAGTTTCAAAAACAGATAAGTAGTTGGATTTATATGAGTCTGTAATATCGTGACTAAATTGTATCGCAGGTGTTCGTTATAAAAACAGTATTATGCAATATCTGGACCTGAAAAGAAAAGGTTATGAAACCCATCTACGGGACTTATGCCGGTCTTGCCTTATAAATAGAAAAATGCTTATATGTTCAAAATTTTAAAATTTTTTATTAATTATCTAGCACATTCTGCCCTGTTATTACGTAAAATAACAATGATCATGATTTTGGAACCTAGTCTCATATGAAATTACGCGACAACAAGCACTAGACGGTCTTTCTGTACTCATCACGGGAGGACGGTCAACCCGCCGAGCCTTATAAAATGTGATTTTTATGACTTAAAAGTACCTTATTTCACCAAAATATTATAAAAGCTTTGTAAAATATAATATTTGCTATCTCATAGGACCATGCGCATTACGCCAGACTACATTAATTATAGAGTTTTATCCACTCAAACTTTATTTCAAATAAACTATGCCGGTCTTGCCCGCACTGACCTTAGATCGCAAACTATTCACTTATTACTTTCTTCACTTTATCCATGTGTAACTTGAAAAAAAAAATTGGAGAAATTGATTACTTATTAGGCATCAGTAGGGTTGTAAATATTGGGTTGGTAAGAAAGTAATGAGCGAATCATAACCAATATTGTAATTTTTATTTAATTTATTATTTTAATCATTTATCAAAAATATAACGGCCTTCGTTATCTACTACTTGTCTCCATCGTTCTGGTAAAGAATGAATAGCATCGGCGAAGAAGTTCTTAGGTTTAGATTCAAAAAACTCAGCTATGTACTGTCGTAGATGGGCTTGATCATCGAACTTTTTTTCATTCAAGGCATTGCTTAGCGATCTGAACAATGCGTAATCCGTAGGTGCCAAGTCTGGAGAGTACGGTGGATGAGGTATCACTTTCCAACCTAGCTCCAATAGCTTTAGCCGAGTCACTTATGCAATGTGTGGGCGAGCATTGTCGTGTAAGAAAAAAACTTTAGCATGCTGTGAACGATTCTGACAGATTTTTTGGTTTAAATTTTCAAGCTGATTACAGTATACTGATGCGGTAACAGTCATTCCACTTGGTAGGAGTTCCCAGTGAATAATACCATGAATATCCCACCAAACGGACAGCATAACTTTTTTCGGGTGAGGCTCTGTTTTTGGTGCCTCTATTCCTTTTTCGTTTGGAGCTAGCCACTGACGTTTGCGTGTGTGATTTATATATAAGACCCATTTTTCATTTCCAGTGATAAGATGGTCCAACCAGTTGAATGTGCGGCGAAAAGACAGAAGTTGTATGCAGATATCGGCACGGCGGTTTAGTTGATCTCTATCAAGTTCGTGCGGTATCCAAACACTGTATTTGTAGTTTTTTCCCAACTCGTGTAAATGTGTTTCTATGGTGACATGAGAGCAGCCTAACTCGGTAGCAAGAGTACGACTCGTTAGCCTCGGTTCTCCTTCAATTAAGGTTTTTAATTTGGCTACATCAATCTTCACCGGTCGACCAGACTTAGGTTGATCTGATAATGAAAAGTCGCCACTACGAAACCGCTGGAACCATCGTTTCGCCGTGGCCTCAGACACAACTTCAGGAGCAACACGCTGACATATATTACGCACTGCTTCGGCGGCTGAATGGCCAGACTGAAATTCATATAGTAAGCAATGCCTTACATGCACTTTTAATTCGTCCATTTTCTTCCTTATATTAGCTCGGCGACAGCTAGTAAATGACTGACGAGAAACTGTGCGACTCACCCTTTATATACTTTCGACCATAGAAGATTCTAGAACTCTCTCAAACATTTTATGTGGAATTCAATCGATCGCTCATTACTTTCTTACCAACCCAATAGAAAAAAAACCAAATGTTTTTTTTCAGAATTATGAAAAAAAACATGAAAAAAAACCGAGCACCTTGGTTTTTTTTCTATGGTTTTTTTTTTCAGATGAACAAATAATACGACAATAACGGTTTTTCGTGAGTAGTAACGTGTTTCAATAACAATAACGTACATTTTAATTCAGTATACAAACGTTTATTGGGGAATCCCCGATGCGGCGTGTAGCATGGAGAGACGGTGGTGTTGCCAACAGTAAATAGTGATAACTACAAACTACAGATTTCTTAAATGTTACTTTTATAAGACCGGAAATTAAAGTTATTTGATTAAATTCGTTTAATAGTTAACATTAAGTCTAAAAAACCGTATAAAAGTATTAACTACTTTGCAAATTTTGAGATTTCGTACTTTAGAAAAAAAACATACTCCAGAAAAAAAACTGTTTTTTTTCACGGTTTTTTTTCATGTTTTTTTTTCAAGCTAGAAAAAAAACCGTTTTTTTACAACCCTAGGCATCAGCTAAACAATCCCTTGCCCTTATCAATTTATAGGTAAGTATCTAATTAATAATTTATTTTATAAGCATAATAAAAATATTGGGTACAACACAGAAGGCATATGTTGAGTAGTACAAAGGCGAATTTAGCTCTAAGAGTAATCTCTTCCAGTTAACCTAGTCTATGGTTATTTTTTTTAGAACTTGTTAAATCATAGATTCGTTTAGTCCGTTTGTAAGTGTTACGAGGGGCGTTCAATAAGTAATGATAATGAGTATTAAAACATAAGAATGTGAGTATCCTTATATTTTTATAATTAAAAGTAACTCTTTTGTGATTTATTTACATATTTAATTTTTTCAATTATTATTTGTTTGCCCCCTTTAAAAATTAAAATCTTAACGATAGTCTAAATACCATGTCAGTAAGCACTTCACTTCATTATACTTCAGAGTAGCGATTATTTTACAATTTTATTTAAAGGTCGGGTATAAAATATTAATGATCCTTATATTACCTTCAATATTAGGTATGTCACTTGTAGCTTTAAATACACTAACTTGAGCAGCACCCTCGGCAATTTGAGGGTTCGGCCCTGTCGACTGTCATTTTGAAGGCCAAAAACATTATTATTTTTTTGTTCAAAATGTTCTTATTGTAACAAATCATTTTTTTAATATTAAAATGATTGTATGTTCTTCTTTAATACTAACGTAATTTTGTTTCCAATCTATATTCTCAATTTTCGTGATAATCTGTAAAAATCGTGAACATGACCCAAAACAGCACCTAGAGTTTTTTTGGATACCATACCGTTTGAAAATGTATCTATACGAACTTTTTTTATTGATGTTACTAACAAAGGATAAACCCAGCTTTAATTTAAAGTATGATTATTTTTGATATTCATGTCAGAAATGAACTCAAGACATGTCAAATATCCATGAAAACATGCTCTTATTTTACTGAAAATGTTCATCCCCCACCTTGTGTCAATTATTTACATATCAAAGAAAAACAAATGAAAGTAGTAAAAATTTGAATTATGCAATTTCACTTTAATGAGTACTGCTACATGGACAAGTTAAGAAAAATTAAATCAAGATACAGGAACATATCCATTCTCATTACTTTTTGGACGTCCCTCGTATTAATCAGTTTTTAATGTTTAATGGTCAACAAGAAATTTAAAAAAAACATATGCCTTTTATGATGTATTAGCCCCTGAGTTACATACATTTAATATTAGATAAAAAAGCACCCTTAACTTGCTAAATCATAGATTCATTTTGATTCGTTTTAGATTGGTTTTGTTTATATGTATGGTCAAACCTGTTTAAAATTCTAAATGTGATGAAAATGAAACAACGTCTAATGTAAACTCCTTTTCATAATTTACACGTGCATGAAGCCCTATTCCGGGTGTCGTTTTACATGTTCCAGGTAATTTGCTAAATTATTTTACACATACATTTATGGGAAATTATTTTATATTAATTGACCTATATCCGACATGAAACCGTATAATATTTGATCGAGCAGCGTGATCAGCAGCAAATATTAAAATTGTAACAGTTATAATTAATTACATTGCATGTACCCAACATAAACACAGTACCTAAATACAATACCAGTAATTTCATAAGGATGAAATTTAATAGAAAAAAAAATATAAATGATGATATCGTGGGTAGGTAATAATAATACGGTTCACTGGTATCCAAGGGTATCCAATGGCTTATGTACCTGTAAATGGGTTCCAGCAGGCGTTCTACATGACATCAAAGCTCTTCAAACGGCCTCTACGTTTTTCGCCATTCGCCAAAAAAACTTAAAAAAACGTTTGTAGGTAATCTACTTATTTATTTATTATACACTGTGGGTACGTCCCAATGTAAAGTTAACCAAGCAGCTAGGAACATACTCTTTATAACCAGTTACTAGTTCCTATGTGGTATTAATGTCAATGAAACTAAGTTACTGAGTTAGTAAGTAAGTACATAACTTACACGTTCCTAAAACGACTACAATTACCATTATACTAATAAATAACTGTCTCTATATAAATAGGTATCCAACATAGATATGAGAATCTCAAATAGTATAAATTACATTGGTTTGTTATAAGTTTTAATAGCGAAATTGATAGACTCAAGCAATATGGTTTCAAACTTTCAATTCATTAAAACTTAACACATTATTTACGTCACAAGCCCCCCACTCCGGAACTTTGATGCTCTATATCTTTGTATTTTTTTTATTAATTAGAAAAAGTGAAAAATACGTGTTAAGTATTGGGTTGGTAAGAAAGTAATGAGCGATCGATTGAATTCTACATAAAATTTTTGAGAGAGTTCTAGAATCTTCTATGGTCGAAAGTATATAAAGGGTGAGTCGCACAGTTTCTCGTCAGTCATTCAATAGCTGTCGCCGAGCTAATATAAGGAAGAAAATGGACGAATTAAAAGTGCATGTAAGGCATTGCTTACTATATGAATTTCAGTCTGGCCATTCAGCCGCCGAAGCAGTGCGTAATATATGTCAGCGTGTTGCTCCTGAAGTTGTGTCTGAGGCCACGGCGAAACGATGGTTCCAGCGGTTTCGTAGTGGCGACTTTTCATTATCAGATCAACCTAAGTCTGGTCGACCGGTGAAGATTGATGTAGCCAAATTAAAAACCTTAATTGAAGGAGAACCGAGGCTAACGAGTCGTACTCTTGCTACCGAGTTAGGCTGCTCTCATGTCACCATAGAAACACATTTACACGAGTTGGGAAAAAACTACAAATACAGTGTTTGGATACCGCACGAACTTGATAGAGATCAACTAAACCGCCGTGCCGATATCTGCATACAACTTCTGTCTTTTCGCCGCACATTCAACTGGTTGGACCATCTTATCACTGGAGATGAAAAATGGGTCTTATACATAAATCACACACGCAAACGTCAGTGGCTAGCTCCAAACGAAAAAGGAATAGAGGCACCAAAAACAGAGCCTCACCCGAAAAAAGTTATGCTGTCCGTTTGGTGGGATATTCATGGTATTATTCACTGGGAACTCCTACCAAGTGGAATGACTGTTACCGCATCAGTATACTGTAATCAGCTTGAAAATTTAAACCAAAAAATCTGTCAGAATCGTCCACAGCATGCTAAAGTTTTTTTCTTACACGACAATGCTCGCCCACACATTGCATAAGTGACTCGGCTAAAGCTATTGGAGCTAGGTTGGAAAGTGATACCTCATCCACCGTACTCTCCAGACTTGGCACCTACGGATTACGCATTGTTCAGATCGCTAAGCAATGCCTTGAATGAAAAAAGTTCGATGATCAAGCCCATCTACGACAGTACATAGCTGAGTTTTTTGAATCTAAACCTAAGAACTTCTTCGCCGATGCTATTCATTCTTTACCAGAACGATGGAGACAAGTAGTAGATAACGAAGGCCGTTATATTTTTGATAAATGATTAAAATAATAAATTAAATAAAAATTACAATATTGGTTATGATTCGCTCGTTACTTTCTTACCAACCCAATATTTTTGGACGATCTAACTGACGGACTAAACAGAATGCCATTTTTTTATGTAGTCGTCATCCCTATTGAGTAACATCTTAGATGTTACACCATTAGCATTACACAGTGCCCAGATTTAACTCTCAAACTTATTTTTGTAAGTTATCGTATTTCCGTACTAAATAGACGACGGGAAATATTGTGTGGTAACTTTGAGTTGGCTTGAATGCTCCGTCTTGTCTTGTAGTTGAGTGGTCTGTGGTATTTGTATTAGGTACAGCCATCGGCATAAATAAGTGATGATTTCTGTACCTTGTCGCTTTTAATCATTTGACAACTTCGTATGACATTCCGAACAAGATGTTAATGTGACAAGGTACAGAAATCATCACTTATTTATGCCGGTGACTGTACATACTACATATCCTCCTTCATATCAGGTACTGCCCCATCAATTGGTAGACATACACAATAGGTAATAAATCCTACAGCTTCAACCTGTTCACTTTTATAGACCCTCGTCAGAAGAAAATTCCATATGTGTTATATGGTGATATGATAATCCCTGGTAGTCTTAGTGTTTTTCAGGCAGGCAATCATGGCCCGGACTATTTGTAAGTGCGATAGGGGCGGCCAGATGTTTTATCATTTATCGCACGACCATACTTGTCTGCCTGAACAACATAGAAAATGTTTGCACTGTTGTCATGTGAAATATTATTTTGCAAATTCAAAAAAAAATTACCTAGGTTTATACCGTTTATAGTATCAATAGTATTATTATTGGAATCTTACTCAAATACACCGTGTTGTTTTTGTTTTCCGTTAAATTCGACACGTAGTTTTAGTTAAATTCGCAAAAAAAATGTCATCATTTTCTTACATAATAAATGAATTTATTAGTGTGAGAGACCCTTATGAATAACATTCAAGTTAGTGTCAAGTGATTGACGGCACATGTCAAAACAAATAATATTAGGAATTGGTAAAGGTTGTCACACACGTGTTCAGTAATTATCTTTATTTTTTTAATAACTCGATAACCGTAAGAGTTAAGACGCTAGTTTCTTAGAGAAATTAATTGTATTTGATCTAAAGAACCTTCCCTTAAAGTTTGGATTCCATTTTTGAATGTTTGACAATTATTTTAAAACAAAAAACCGGCCAAGAGCGTGTCGGGCCACGCTCAGTGTAGGGTTCCGTAGTTTTCCGTATTTTTCTCAAAAACTACTGAACCTATCAAGTTCAAAACAATTTTCCTAGAAAGTCTTTATAAAGTTCTACTTTTGTGATTTTTTTCATATTTTTTAAACATATGGTTCAAAAGTTAGAGGGGGGGGGGACGCACTTTTTTTTTCTTTAGGAGCGATTATTTCCGAAAATATTAATATTATCAAAAAACGATCTTAGTAAACCCTTATTCATTTTTAAATACCTATCCAACAATATATCACACGTTGGGTTTAGAATGAAAAAAAATATCAGCCCCCACTTTACATGTAGGGGGGGTACCCTAATAAAACATTTTTTTCCATTTTTTATTTTTGCACTTTGTCGGCGTGATTTAAATACATATTGGTACCAAATTTCAGCTTTCTAGTGCTAACGGTTACTGAGATTATCCGCGGACGGACGGACGGACGGACGGACGGACGGACGGACGGACGGACGGACGGACGGACGGACGGACGGACGGACGGACGGACGGACGGACGGACGGACAGACAGACATGGCGAAACTATAAGGGTTCCTAGTTGACTACGGAACCCTAAAAACAGTCATTTGCTGCGATTGCTCACGATGGAGTGGACATTAAAAGAAAACCGAATAGCTGTTTTAGCGTTGCACCGCTGTGGGCACTCGCCAAGTACCATTTTCAAGTTGCTCAAAAAATTTAATATAACGCTTAGGTTTGTGTACCGTACTATTGATAGGTACAATGAAGTCTCTAGTGTTGAGGACAAAAAAGAACTGGCCGGCCACGCTCCGTAAGAACACCAGCAGTGATCAAAGCGATCAAGGCCCGTATAGCAAGAAATCCTGTCCGAAAACAGAAGTTGATGGCTTTGCAGATGGGTGTCAGTAGGAAAACCCTCAAAAAGATTTTATACGAAGATCTTATAAGTAGTAGATACTCGTACTTGTACCTTATCCTTTTCGAAGTACACAGTTTCAGACCGGTCTAACTAGGTACTCGTTTCAAAACGAACCGAGCTTGCTGTGAACGGATAAAAACATATTCACAACGAGACCTCTAGCCAAGAGTGTAATCGATGGCGCTCCGTTTCGTGTAGAAGTTATCCCTCTCTGTTGTTCTTCCGTATTGGCGCGACAGTTGCTTATCGTTCGCCACGGGTCGTCAAGTATTGTACGGATTGCTAGATCCCCAGGGTACGTAGCCAAATGTTGAAACGCTTACGATAATATCGTTATCGGACTGCGTTTCGATGGGGGTCTAGCGTCAACGATTTTCATTTCGGCTAAGCCAACTGGCCTATATTTTTCAGAACCATGGTACTTTGGACTATTCTCTGATTATTCACTTTGGCGGCTAACGTTTTGATGTGACGATTTGGTTTTATTTATCATTGATAGCACTATCTAAACCGATATCACAAGGGTATTAGCATAGACTAAACTAAATAAAGGAAGACATGTAACTCAGTACATCGCTACACGGCCTACTTAACGCGAGTTATCGTCGCTGGTACCTCTTAGTTTTCGAGTTATTTACAGATGGCGCTATTTTCAATGTTTAAAAGTGCCGTCTAGTGAGATAATAATTAATTACATTGCCGAGTAACCATATCTGAATATGATTCAATATTTTGAGCCGGGCGGCTCCTTGTTTTTTGGCTTAGGGGTTAGTGTATTTGACTTGCACGTCTATGATCCCGAGTTCGAGACCCAGGTCCGGATTTTTTTAAATATGTTTGTTATTGTTGTTTTTTTACTTTTTTTTATATATAATTGAATATTAGAAAAATAAGTATGATTTGAAGTTGAATCATAGAAAAGTAAGTATTGTTCGCGCCTACTTGTTGTCTGTTTATAAAAACCATAGGTATAGGTCCTATACCTACTCGACTCTCTAATCACTTGCCGCCGAAGTCAAGAGGACGGAATAAAATAATAGGTCATATGAATTATTTAAATCATGAGTTGTATAGTAGGAACCTTAAATTGTAGGTATGTAACCTCAACAAATGTACTAGTAAACCCTCAGTACCAAAAAGTACGGAAGAACCGGGATTTACCGGTTCTTTCCCAGTACCGGAAATCTCAGTCCCGGTTCTGGGACTGGTACCGGTTCTGCATTCCCTAGTAGTGAGGTGTTTTATGAAAATGAAAAAAATTCTATCTTTTTATTGTGTCGTCCAATTTTTACAAAACGTATCTCAAATGAAAGGTATTGCTTTATGTAATTGAAAAAAAAAATAAAAAAAAATATAAAAAAAAATAAAAAAAGTAAATTTACGTCTCGCACTGAATAACTTCAAAGAATGACAGACAAAATGTACAATGTCGATATATGAGTTTTTTTATATCAAAGACAGATAAATTCATAGTTGAAAACTAAAGACCGCATCGAAATCGGATTAGCATTTTTTAAGATACAAGTTGCCAAAGTTGGGAAACATACATACATACATACAATCACGCCTGTATCCCATAAAGGGGTAGGCAGAGCACACGAAACTACCAAAGCTTCAGTGCCACTCCTGGCAAATAAGGGGTTGAAAGAAAACGAAACTGTGACATTGCAGTGACAGGTTGCCAGCCTCTCGCCTACAAAGTTGAAAATTAAAGTACTACTAATTAAAGTAGTACTAAAGTTGGGAAAATTTGCTTTATATGGCCACTTTGAAATTCCTTTGCCAGAAAGTCAGAAATAATATATTTTTCTTACACAGAAAAGTACATAGTGACAGTATAACTCAAAATAAAATAAAAAATTCCGAGGATATCATAATTTCATCCCTTAGGACGACGAGCGTAGCGAGGTCTGTTACGAAAACCGAAAAAAAATTGTACGTCGTCCGATTTTGACAAAACATATTTCAATTGAAAGGTGTTGCTTTATGTAACTTAAAAAAAATATTGAAAAAAAATTGGAAAAAAAAATGTAAGATTAAAAAAAAACTTAAATTTTCGTATCACAAAAAACGGTAGACACGATGTATAATATCGATATATGATTTTTTTTAATTAAAGAAAAATAGATTCAAGATTATAATCAGCACTAAAAATCGAATCGAAATCGGATCAGTAGTTTTTAAGATACGAGTTGTCAAAGTTGGCTTAGTTTGTTTATATGGTCGCTTATAAATTCCTTAGCTAGAAAGTCAGGAACATTATATTTTTCTTACAGTTATAAGTATGCATTTGTAATAGACATCATACACACATATACAGTTACATAAAACAATACCTTTCAATTGAAATATGTTTTGTCAAAATCGGACGACGTACAAAAAAATAAGATTTTTTTTCGCTACGCTCGTAGTCCTAACCTAAGGCATGAAATTATGATATCCTCGGAATTTTTTATTTTATTTTGAGTTGTACTGTCATAATGTACTTTTCGGTGTAAGAAAAATATATTATTTCTGACTTTCTGGCAAAGGAATTTCAAAGTGGCCATATAAAGCAAATTTTCCCAACTTTGGCAACTTGTATCTTAAAAAACGCTAATCCGATTTCGATGCGGTCTTTAGTTTTCAACTATGAATTTATCTGTCTTTGATATAAAAAAACTCATATATCGACATTGTACATTTTGTCTGTCATTCTTTGAAGTCATTCAGTGCGAGACGTAAATTTACTTTTTTTAATTTTTTTCTTACTTTTTTTATAATAATTTTTGTTTTAATTTTTTTTTTAATTACATAAAGCAATACCTTTCATTTGAGATACGTTTTGTCAAAATCGGACGATACAATAAAAAAATAGAATTTTTTTCATTTTCATAAAACACCTCGCTACGGTCGGTTTCCTAAGGGATGAAATTTCAATATCTTCGGAAAAAAACGTTTACTATGATGTCTACTATCACCATGCAAAGCGGCTTGCTTCCATCCAGAAGTGCAGCTTTTGGCCAGAAATTCTCCATAACAAGTATGACTATAAAAACCGGCCAAGAGCGTGTCGGGCCACGCTCAGTGTAGGGTTCCGTAGTTTTCCGTATTTTTCTCAAAAACTACTAAACCTATCAAGTTCAAAACAATTTTCCTAGAAAGTCTTTATAATGTTCTACTTTTGTGATTTTTTTCATATTTTTTAAACATATGGTTCAAAAGTTAGAGGGGGGGGACGCACTTTTTTTTTCTTTAGGAGCGTTTATTTCCGAAAATATTAATATTATCAAGAAACGATCTTAGTAAACCCTTATTCATTTTTAAATACCTATCCAACAATATATCACACGTTGGGGTTGGAATGAAAAAAAATATCAGCCCCCACTTTACATGTAGGGGGGGTACCCTAATAAAACATTTTTTTCCATTTTTTATTTTTGCACTTTGTTGGCGTAATTGATATACATATTGGTACCAAATTTCAGCTTTCTAGTGCTAACGGTTACTGAGATTATCCGCGGACGGACGGACGGACGGACGGACGGACGGACAGACAGACATGGCGAAACTATAAGGGTTCCTAGTTGACTACGGAACCCTAAAAAGCTCGTGTTATTATTTTGAAGTTTATTAATAAACGTTACGAAAATTTATGTTTAAGTAAATAAATAATTTTATTTTTAGCAAAGTGCCTTTCTTTTTCTGTATACCTCATGTTTATTTAAGCAAAGATTTCTTTATTATAAATATTATAATAAAGAAAATTTGTTACTTTTCTTAATTATAAATATTATAATAAAAAAAGAAACAGAGTAAAACAAGAAAAAATAAATACAAAAAGATATGTCAGTCTTGGAATTGGAACCGAGGACCTCACGCCGCTACACTACACCGCTACGCTACACTAACTATCCTCTTACCGATGCTGACGAAAAAATGTAACGCTTACACATGTCATTTCCTAGGGGGGGTCCTTTACTCTGATGCGAACTGTACGAAAAATTCCGATTAGTAAAAAAATACTTAATTGTTTTTGTAAATTTCGGTGTTATATAATGAAAATGTTGTATGATCAAGTTCCAAATTTTTAAATATTACGACTTGGGTCATTTAAATGAAATTATTTCGTGAATTGAACAATACCATTTGTCGCGAGAGTATAGTAATGCCATCTATTGTTTTACGAGTCAAACATATAAATTGGACTACGGAGTTCTCATTCTTTGTTAGTCTCTTTTCTCTGGTATTAATTATATTAGCCAATCGCGTAATTTGGCAGCACAGATTGTTGTTGTTTATAATAAATACTGTAATCAGTTGCAGGCATATCGTACCGGAAATATAATGTCAGGACTTTCAATCGTGGTTGACGAGCGCTTTAGATTATTTAAATACCATTTCATCTAATCACCTTTAATGTACAAAACTGACTACATATATCATAGCATACGTTACGTTTCTTATCTTAATTATCTTATGCGAAAGTCGAAACACTGAATTAGACCCAAGAACCATCAGCGATGCCAAGTCCTCTCGCACATTTTCTCCTGCATTCCGTCATCAATTTTGGACATTTTTATAGTTAATATTAAAAACGATTCACGAATTAGAAGGGCCGGTGGACATTTATATGTAATAGGAAAAAAAATATTTTTGTTGTATGCAACATAGTCCAGCAGAGTTTTTCATATTTTAATATTGTCTGTTATATAAAAATTACTCTGTAGGGTTAGCATAAATGATTGCCTCGATAGTAGGTACGTTGCCGCGAGATAGACTACCCGTCCTTACGTCATTAATACAATTAGACAAAGACGTGTCATCTATCTCGCGGCGACATACTCTCGCGGTAATCATACTCATCATGTGCTAGGGTACTTAACTGGTGTCTTATTCTTCTAAGCACAGATGCAGACAATAATAAATCGCAATAATAATTTAATCAAAATAAAATAAAGATAATGGAAACGTCAAGTTTGGGCCCAGGGGAGAACCATCACATAAATGTAACAGAATATTACCTACGTAGAAATTGTAGGTATACATTTTTATAGAGAAAATAAACAATATTAAGTCTAATACGAAACCGGAATTAGAATTATTAGTATAAATATGTTTTGTTCATTTCGTCCATTTATTGAATACATAAGGAAGGTTATTATAGGTTAAGATATGTTTGTGTATGTATCTACTCGTACTTCGTATTCAGTAACAAAAGGTTTGTCGTTTTCAACGACCTTACAAAAGCATTTAAACAAAGTTTCCTAGAAGGACGAAAGTTCCTGTGTTTCACTATTATTAAAAATATCGGAATAATGTATTTATAGGTTAAGACGCTACAGGAGCGAAAATGCTAAAATGGAAAGGACCCCCCCCCCCTTTCCATTTGGTAATTCTAGTTTAGTATACTAGTGTTATTAGATTTATCGAAAAAAAATTGTCCATTGAGAACAACTCAGTTAAAAGATATTGCGAAAAAATCTTCAAAATCGAGGTTCCGCTCTCGTCTGTTTCCTCCTTCAAAACTTAATCAATCGTAACGAAATTTGAGAATCTGAATAACAATAAAATAATCTGTGTCAGACCGTCTAGTTTTTTTTGACTAATTGTCACCAATTTTTAATACCACACCTTTTATTACGCCATAAATAATAAATAACGCCGTTTTTGGATTTTTATTATGGGGTCTTTAAAAATAAGAATATCAAAAAAAAACAAAACGGTTCGACACAAAACGGCTCGACACATAAAAACAGTTATAACCTGTGTTGAAAAAATCATTGCTCTGTCTTCAAAAACCAGGAAGGAAATATTCGAGAGCGTTTGTATGGAGAATTGACCCCTCCTGTATCGTCTTACAAGTACAGATTTTTTAATCTGTCTAAAAAACATTCGAGCAAAGCTTTTTGGATCATATTCTTATACTTAGTATGTGCGCTGTTTATGTTTTATTTAATCATATTAGAATGAGGCCAGATGCGATAGGACGAATAACGAACTAAAAAAAACCCGTGTGATCAAGGACAATGAAAATTACTGACTAAAGTGTCAAATAAAATAACGAATGGGTGACGAAAGCATAATGTGATGAATTTGAGAACTTAACAAGAAACGATGGGACGATTTAAGACAATGATTCCAAGAAATATATGCGCACATTCAATGAAACCACAAGTAATCGTGTTAACGAAAATAGCCTATTAGAATTATTAGGGTCTTAAATTCGAAATGTATCTAATAAATAACATTTCAAAATTTATTACCGATAAACGCAGATTTGGGGTACTTAAATGAAGTATGGTCACTTTATTTGACCTTAATCTGACACAAAATAAAATTGTAAGTAGGTAGTAAAAATGTTATCCTTACTATGTATACAAAATTACAATTTTTAATATACTCATAGAAAAACGATTTAAATTTTGGTAGATGAAAACTAAAAAATATTGTGTTTACATTTTCTTAGTGAAATTCAATACCTACATTGAATTATGTCAAGAAACGACCTACTAAAGGCGTCTGTCTCAGGAATTCAGTTAAGGCCGGTAAATAGTAATTTGTTTTACAAGGGGGCAAAGTAGTTGTTTAAACGCATGTGCCAATATTGATACCCGAGCAAGCGAATTCCAATAAAAAACCGCGAGCCGAGCGTAGAGAGAGAGAGGTTAAAAAAATGGAATCTTGAGCGTTGCGAGGGTTTCAAGGCACGAAGGTTAAACAAATCTGCCACCGAGTGAAACGCAAAATTTTTCACTACACCAACACGAACAAAATATTGACTGTAAAACATCAAATGAAATCAAATCCATGAATTTATTCAGTATTTACGAGTATGATTCAAAATCATCATTAAATAGTAAATTGTACCAGCCAGATTAACATCAAGTTAAGATTTGTATAAAATTACTTTGCACTCTTGGGGATAAAATGGAATTTGCTATCTGTTTTCGAACAACAAAGAGAGCCTTTACCAGGTCGGCGTGGTGAAAAATAATATTTTTCAATACTTACAGAATAGTACAATGGTGCTTTTTGTCCGCACTATGCGTAAAGTGGTTAATTTTTTGTCAGGTCGAAACTTAAGAGGGCCATCTGTAATAAAAACGTTGTAGGATACACGTGCGAAAAGGAAATTCGTAACACATGTTGATTTAATTTATCGCCACTCGTTTCGAACTTTGTTTTTTTCGTTTTTCCTCACTTGTATCGTAATATAATAACATACTATCTTAAATTAAAGTTTTGAAATTAAATTAATATTTAATTATATGCCGAGAAATAAAAAAAAGATTGATCTAAAGATAACTTATGATTTTCCCTATTTTCTCTCATTAATTGTTATCATAATGCACACAACTGTCTTTTATGTGTTTAAACATTTATAGACCGCCCATATCTGCTAAGTTAGACGATGTAATCAGGAGAAAATGTAAAGATTACTGAGAATGAACATTTAGTAGGCGGTATTATGGGAAACACGTTTTAAGATAAGAAAATATGTATCTTAACCCAAATGTAATCTAGTCAGGCAGGATTATCTTTATAAGTATAAGGTGCCATTCGCTAGGTGCTCGTCTGCTGCCTGCCCATGTTGTGAGTTTTTCCATATTTTATGTAGTCAAACTACCTAGTTCTAACATCCACCGCTTACATTTTGACATGCCCATAAGATTACGTCTTGATATTTGTGTCAATCATCGCTCTTTAACCCATTCAGTGCTAATCACAACACGTTTTCATTCCGCCTCTACGACGTTGCGCTACGACCGTAGCAGCTACGGTTGGCCCAGTGGTGAATGTGTTAACACACATTGCCAATTGTAAATATCTAGGTATAGTGTATCTAAGTGCACTTAACATTAGGTATGTGGCGTTTCAAAAAAATGAACTCACATCTGAAATACATTTTGAGCTTATTTTACTCAGAATCAAAAAAGAAAATATTTTTAGAATTGAGCGTAATGTAGGTACTCTTTTTTTCTGAATAAGGATAAACACAAAGTTGGGGAAGTTATAAGTAAATGTTAAGACGAAAACAAAGAAAACTCAAACAACTTTGATAATAGTTAACAATCGTGTTGCAATGACTTTACTTTGATTAGCCATCAAGCGAGATAAAAGAAGAAATTAAATTCATTTTAAGTGCTGAAAAAGAACGGAAACATAATCCTTTGTGCTTTACTATGAGCTCGCAAGATCAAAGAGCATTTTTGCTTTGACTAATGTAGGTACACGAGTTTTCCTCTTGAGTTAGTTTTTAGTTAGACTTCGGAGATTTTTATTGTTACAATTGTACATGTAAAAACAGATGTTGAATTTTTAATTGACTAACATCAAAATATCTAAGTATTATATTTGATATGACCTTCACTTTACGCCTTTTTACAGCAAGTGTGTATTTCTTTTTTTTGCCATTTTTTTTAATTTTGATTTTTTTACGGAATTTTAGGTTAATTGTACTCAACTCACAAATTGTACGAATGGCCACAAACGCTCACGAAACGAAACGCTCGTAGATATCTATCTCTATCGCTGGCGCGACAGAGCCAGACTACCTTTCGCGGCGATTCCTTTTCGTTTCTCGTTGTAGAAATGCCATTCGGCTACGGCACCGGACCTGGTGGTGGACCTTTGACGACAAACGTCAACTTCATATAAATAGGTCATGCGGATCGTTCCGCGTGGTTGGTCTGTGTGACACTAAAACCGGCCGCAGGCCGCTTTCACATTATCGATCCGATATCGGATGTCGGAAGGATATCAATGAAAAAAATCCAAGATGGCGCCTGTAATGTATGGGATATCGGTCCGACATCCGATATCGGATCGGATAATGTGAAAACGCGCTTACAGGTCAACTGTAACTTACACTAATATTATGGCAGAAGGATGAATCTTGAGGGCGTCATTCGGATTTATCGTGCATTTCGCTCACTTTCCCAGTAGGCCTAGCACATGATGGCCGCGGGAGTATGTCGCCGCGAGATAGATGACACGTCCTTGTCTAATTGTATTAATGACATAAGGACAGGTAGTCTATCTCGCGGCGACATACTCCCGCGGCCATCATGTGCTAGGCCTGCAGAGCTGTATCATGGCATGGCATATTGGCATAATGTATATTGTCTTTGACTGATTGACATCTTTCAGATATCGTACTTACATAAGGAGTTGGATTATTAATATTTAGTGTAATTCTTTAAGTAATACAATTCAGTACATATCAGATAGAGTTTATAACACACTTGTAATATTGCAAATGAAATTACGGTGCCCGTTCGTGCGTTAAAGTTGCAATATTTACAATTTGTACCTTCGTAAGCTCGAGAGCTACGGTAATGTGGCTTATTGCATACTTATACGAGCCAGTTTTTCCTCCTACAAAGCCTTTCTTGCGACAATGACGACCTTTAATAACACCTTCATTATATCTTAGACCTTTCATCATTTCTTGAAGTGTTTGTTTGATAGCGCTTTCCCTATCTTAATGATCAACGGCGTTCATAGAATTATGTGTAAGGCTTTGAAAGACTCTGTTTAAATAATAAACACGCTAATTGTCTTGAAAATTCAAAGGAATGTTGTTGGTAAACAGACACAGCCTGCTTTTATATAGCCTGCTTTTTTGCCTGCCTCACGGAGCTTTTTCACTCAGAGCTTGTGTGTAGAGAAAACATGACGTGCATGACCTTTTTAGGTTTTTAGCCTAATATTTATAATGGAATTAACCTAACATCCTTTTGCATCGGGATACCTATTAATTTACATAACACAATATAAATAGTTCAGAATGCCTGTCATCGAATTATTATCAAAGTTAAAAAAAAAAACTTCTACATGTATTACTCTAATAAAAAGTTTAGATTTTAATTATTTTAATTATTTTTTTTTAATTAGGTTCTATTTACCAATAGATTTACGAAGACTCTGAAAAGAGTTACAAGATTAGAATTATCTTTCAAGTCTTATATTATTCATTCCCGTCCATTAAACTCCAAGATTTACCAGAAAATTTGTCACTACTTGGGTTACAATAAACCGACGGAATATTGTTATTCGACCAGCTAGAACCCAAGTTGAAAACCCCCGCCTCCATTTTTATCATGTCACTCTTCAATCACGAAACTTTTTGTCCCATGAATACTTTAATGCCAAAGTCAAACCGGCCAGAGATGCAACTCAAACAATTTCAATGAACTGTGGGCAGTAAGTATTATGGCACAATCAATATTGAGCTGTTCGGTCATCGGCTATAAGTTTTAAGTCAATTTTCATTTCAATTAAGCTTTTATTTTTACCGTTAGGCGGCGTCATAAAGTTATCGAATTCAATACGCTTATAGACAACTTATAAACAGGTGATTTTGTTAAGTCTATCCACACCTTAAGCACAGTACAATAAAGAGTACTATCGTAGCAGCCTTAAGAGCAGTGGTGTCCGAAGTTCCGACTCCGACCCACATAAGAAATACCTACGATCAAATTCACCCTAGACTTAATCTTACTCATAATTTTGTGTGTTAGGGTCGGCAACGCGTATTATAGTACTATATTGTGCAACAAGGGAGGTAAGGGGGATTTTGTCAACAAGCGTTAATAACTCGCGACAGCCGCAGGCTGGAGAGAGTTATAGACACGAGTTTACAAAATTCTTACCTCCTGAGTGACACACAATATTTTCATCACATTTGAGAGGAAAACACAGAAAAAAAATCATAAAGCAAAACCTTCAATGAAGAATGGCGGTGTCGTACTGCCCGTTGCTATGGCAACGCGGTCAAGCGCAAATCGAGGTGGCCGTCACAATTTCCTGCCAGATTGCAAATTATAACGATTTATCTACGTGAAATTTGCAAAATAAATGTAAAACACACTGAAATAATTGTAAAACATAAATAAATAGTACATTACATCAGAGGCCGGGAAAATGAGGATTTCCGGCCAAGTGGGTATATACCGGATAGGGATACGAGGCCGGGAATCCGTTTTAACACTTTCGAAACCGGGCTCTACGCGGCGCTACGACATTTTCGCTACATACGGGGAAACCCATGTAATCGGCTACGCTTCTACGAGCGGTGTACCCGACAGTCGGGTTCTTGGTAGCGAAAGTGTTAACGCCGAGGCATGTATAGTGCTTTTCTCAAACATACAATGAAATAAAAAAAAAATGCTCTAAAGGACAATATTTTATAAAAAAAAGTTACTTTACAGGCCTAGGCCTAAAAAATAATATGAAATCCCTTTACAGTCCTCTCGAGTTGTTGCGCCCAAAAAGCGATACTTCCCAGCCCATTTTAATGAATGTAAAGACAATATTTCATTGCATGTTTGACACAGAGAACCTCCTATAGAGTGGCAGTCTTGTATATTTGGTTCGCGATACGAGTCACCAGTGTTTGGGGTGCGAGGAGCGGGCGGGGAATGTGTTAAGCGCGCTGTGATTGGCCGTTTCAAGGACGGCGGGCAGTCGCGCCAGATGAAAAGGGACAGAAGTATGACTGTCCCTCTACTGACGCGTAAGTGGCCAATGTAAGTTGACCTATGCCGGCTCTGAATAAATTATAAATAAGACTTATTTGTGGAATGTAATGCCGTCTGTTTTTAAATTTGAGCTTCTTGTTACCTTTCCACATCATTTCACACTACAGGTGGACATCTTTAAGGCATCAAAATACCCTTTTCCAATTTTTTTGTGCGAAAAACACGCGCTGCTTTCGGGTCTGTTACTTGGTCGATACTGATCGGGCACGGCGAGCGCCCGCGCTTATATCAGTGCAAATACTAGGAAGGCTGGCCACCGCGAGTCGTCTTGTAATAGATGTCTATAGGGGTTGGTCTGTGATGTTTGAGAAAATGCATTTTTCATACCGTGTAATATTTTTTTATAGCTTAATAGTCAAATTTTAGTTGTGCAAAAAAATCCTTGGCTGATTGAAACATCCTTTGCCTGAAGTATTGTACGGATTGTATTAATTTTTAAAACTAAATCCATTATTCCCTTGGGAATATAATAGTACATTATTCTTCAGTACACGTAGATGCAATGAGACCACAAACTACTAAGAAGATACTACGTATAATGCGACCTTTAAACAGCAAATGTGATGAAAAAATTTAAAACATTGGAGGAGTTGTTTTAATACGCGTTCATATCCTACGGGAGACTGCCTATCATCAGGCGAGTATTGTGCACATGTCGCCCATACATCGATCTAAAAATAAAATGCCGACGACTACGTCTATACTAATACTGTCTATAATAATACGTTAATACTAATAAAAAAGAAAGTCTACTTCTTGACCATCCTAAATCGGGGGGCATAATCGTTTACGGACAGTAAACGCGTTCAGCCGGAAAGCGTCAAATTTTAGGCTGCTACGCTAAACGAAGCTACGTCTTCCCGGTTCCGGCGAGCAGAAAAATAATTTGTTAGGTAGGTAAGAATGCCTTTAGATCACATGTTTGTTGACTCCGGCAAGTGTGATCTTCTTATACATGTGATCTAAGACATTTATTACTTTATTTGGCCTAGGTAGGTGTGTAATCTACTATTATGCTTGGCTACGGTAGCCGAATGCACAAACGCTCACGAAACGCTCATAATCTCTATCGCTCTTGCGTATTCGCGGCGTTTCGTTTTCGTTTCGCGTCGTAGAAATGCCTTTCGGCTACGGGGCCTGATTTCACTTAACCGTAGTTACAGAAATATTATACTGAGAATCTAACTGTTACTTTGGGTCTAACTCTGAAAATAAGGAACCATGTGGTTGTTGACCGTACATGTTTAATACATTACTCGATAAATCACGTAAATGTCATGGACAAACTATGCAATTTTTGGTTTTCTTTTGGTTTACTTCGTATATTTTATATGGTTGTATATTTGCGTCCCTTGGCCGCGTAAAAAAGGAAGTTCGAAAGGAGTGGCGATAAATTAGAACACAGCCGGAGTGTTTTAAATCGACACGAGTTACGAATTCCCTTTTCGCACGTGTATCGTACTACGTTTTTCAGTACAGATGGCCATCCAAAGTTTCGACCTGACGAATCACTTCTCGCACTAGTGCGTAAAAAAGCACCATCTGTACTGAAATAGTACATTACGATACAAGTGCGTAAAAAAGGAAGTTCGAAACGAGTGGCGATAAATTAAAACACGACCGAAGGGAGTGTTTTAAATCGACACGAGTTACGAATTTCCTTTTCGCACGTGTATCGTACGACGTTTTTCAGTACAGATGAGCCTCCGAAGTTTCGACCTAGCATATAATGAACCACTTCTCGAACTAGTGCGTAAAAAAATGACCATCTGTACTGAAAATCATATTATGATGGCGGCTGTATATCCGCTTCATTCAGCCGTCGTTTTTGAATGACATTTCATCTGAATTAAAGATTAGTTCTCTAATTTTGTTGGTTGGTAATTAATAGTTATTTGTTATACAAGGGTGCAAAGTTGTATTTTAACGCCGAGTGTGGAATTGAAAAACGAGCAAGTGAAAGGGTTCTATAGTTGAACCACGAGCGAAGCGAGTGGTTCGAGAATAGAATCCTGAACTTGCGAGTTTTTTAACACACGAGAAGTAAAATACATTTGCACCCGAGTGTAACACAAAACTTTTCCCCTCACAATAGCGAGGAAAGTACAACGCAAAAAACGCGTTTATCACTGCTTCCAGTAGTTCCACAGGTGGTAAAACATCGTCATCACTTCAGTCACTTTTATCAATTTTAAAGCAGAAAAAATACTATATTCAAGGTCAAATTACTTTATCACTAGTGGATAAAATGCTACGCAAAAGTGGGAAAAATAAAGTATAGTTAGGTCTGTCTTTAATCAAAAGTTACTTCATTACTCTACATTAACTATCCTGACCTTTACTTCAATTTCATTAATCGATTATTGTAATTCAGATTACAAATGATCCATTACAAACACGATAATTATTATAATTCACATTGTAGGTATAATTGCCGCCTCAAAACGTTCGTAATTTAACATCGTGTCCAAAGGGCCCAATATTAAATTGGAACAAAATTGCATTTGTTTTGTTCTGTTCCAAAAAAATTAACTCGCCTTAAATTCGAAAATCACGGTATACTCCATACACCCCTCATGTTAGGGAAGGGTGGGGTTAGAAAGAAACAAAGTAGCCTATGCCACTCCCCAACCCTTCTACTATCTACTGAACCCTAAAAACGACGTCAATTCGTCAGTCAGTTTTGTCGTGACAGACGGACAAACAAACATATACACTTTCCCATTTATAATATTAAGTATGGCTTAACTTATTCTATTTTTGACGTAGTTTGATGTTTAAAACTTAAGTGAAAACGAAAAATCTCGTAACTGTGTTAACCTTTGCAAAGCTGCTTTAAATAATAAATGAAATCTCATTGAGGTTTCGAACATCATCTTTGCCGTCAAAAGTGGCACCCAAAGTGGCTAGAGAGTAAATGACATCGCCGCAAGGTTGGCTGTAACTTGATAAAATATTCACAGTAAATCCATTAGTTTAAGTGAGATTAATCAAAGTTTAATACGAATTATGGAATTATTATCACTTAATGGCGTATACTGGGAACCTATTATCAAATTATAATGATAATCTTTGAGTACCTATAAAAAGTTTTTCTATTTGAAAAGTTTCAAATCGACTTAGCTATAATTGTTGGAAATATAAAATTAATCAGATTTTTGCAAGTATTGGCGTATTTTAAGCGTCTAGTCATCAACATGGACTTTCAATAGGGACTGAGCTCACTCTTTTTTTGCCATACTAAATTGAACTTTATCACCGGCGCAGAAAGGCGTTCTTATCAGACTAGTAAAAGTGTGTCCACATGAGAGGGTCAAAGTTGGGGCTGGTGTCCCTCTCGCACGTGTGACCAGTGTTAAAGAGATTACTATAGTAGTAGTATTTTTACCTGTATGATAACTAAGTTTATAAACTTCTTAATTTTTTTTTTGTATTATATCGAGGCAAGGATATTAATACCTTGTAACGAATTAGTAAGTCATTATTATGAAGCCATAAAACCAAAGATTTGCGCAATTAAAAAAAAACCTTTAATTCGGTATTAGTAGATTTGGTAGTAACTTTGAATATTGACTGGTATCCCCAAATAATGACAGTGATGACGTCATTCAAATGATTTTGACAGTGGCAATAAGTGGGAGAGGGACACCAGCCCCAACTTTACCCTCTCATGTGGACACACTTTTTGGCCTAACAACTCAATCTAGCTTAATAATATATAAATCTATGGTCATCAACGCTATTTAAATGGCGTCGTTTTGTAGTAACGTAGGAATGGTTTAAAACAAAATACTATAGTTATTTGTTTTACAAAGGGGCAAAGTTGTTGTTTAACCGTACGTGCCAATATTGATACCCGAGCAAGCGAAAGATTCCAATATTGAACAGCGAGCGTAGCGAGTGGTTCAAAAAGTGGAAGCGTTGCGAGGGTTTCAAGGCACGAAGGTTAAAAAAACTTTGCCCCGAGTGAAACACAAAATTTTTCACCACACCAACACAAACAAAATACTAATTAGAAAACATCAAATTAAATCAAATCCATCAATTTATTCAATATTTATGATTCATAATCATCATTTCATCATGGAAATCCGTGATCTCTGCCTACCCCTCTGGGAAACAGGCGTGATTGTATGTATGTATGTATGTATAATCATCATTTGTAGGTAAATTCTACCAGCCAGCTTAAGGCATCAAGTTAAAATTTATATGAAATTACTTTGCACTCTTGTGGATAAAATGCAATTTTGCTATCTATTTTCGAATAGCAAAGTAAGCCATTTACCAGTTGGTGTGGTGAAAAAAACTTTTCCGCTGCGACATTATGCCATAGATTGTCGTTCCTTCTGTATCGTTTCGGATTTTTGGTACGATAGAGTCAGTGAGGAGGCACACTCATAAATTATGACAGATGGCGCCACATTATTAGTCCATTGCACAGATAAACAATTTCATACGTGAGAGCGAGAAGAAGATATTTTTTTCTCTCTCACACTATGAATGACAGTGACATGCCTAGACACTTGCACAGGCGCCGCCTGGCGGGATAAAATTTCAGTGTGCCTCCTCATTGCGTATCGCACGTTTGGCTAGATGGCTTCTGTTAAACAGATGATTAAACCTTCTCTTCAAACATGGTATGAAATATTGATATTATGTTCCTTATAATAATCGTTTCCACAGATATTTGTGACATAGCATAGCAATTCCTAGGTATATGGCAATTTAAAAACAACTAATAGCTTGTAGGTTCTAGTTAATATTGGTGCCTGCGGTTTGACGTTTTGATTTTTTTTATGTAAGTCAAGGTGTTTCACAGAGAAACGAAAATTAACACGCTACTACTCACGGTTATATACAGCAAAGTTTTTATTTTCAGAGACTTCTATTTATTTCTCATCCGTCTTTGCTCATATGTCATCGGCCTATCTCTCTCTATAAACTATCTCTAGGCAACCTTATTTTCTGACAGACTTTTTGGCCCTCCCGGCCTCTGTAATAATGCACTATTATTTTTAAGATCATGCTGAACAAGAACTTCGCTATCGCCGTGGCCGTGGTGCTGGCGTGCGTGTGCCTCGCCGAGGCGCGCGAAGAGAACCCGCACGACATGGCCGACGCGTTGCGCATGCTGCAAGAACTTGACCGCTACTACACCCAGGCTGCCAGACCCAGGTATGTTAGATAGGACTACTATTGGCACGATTGGAACGAACTTTGTGACGGGTTCTTGTCTATACATTTTTTGGAATTTGATTTAAGAAAAATGATCAAAAGAAAGAAAAGAACCCGTCAGTCTAGAAATAATCTTCGGCGTAAGTACGATCCACAATTCTCAGTGATATTCCTTCTGTAAATATTTACTTAAATAAACTTAAATAATGTGTCTTTTAAACAAAGTGTTTTCAATAAAGCGGATCCATCATAGTATCATAGTATTCATGTAAATATCTATGTGTGTATGGCTCTCTTGACAGTCTTGACCATAGACATAGAAAATACAGCGTGTAAACGTAATACGGGCGATAAATAAACCAGTCATTTAATTCATCAGTGTTATCAACTTATCATTAATTGAGAGGTGTTTTTGAGTTACTCTTAATGTTCACCCCATAATGAATTTTTGAAAAAAAATCCAGCAGAAATGTACTGCAAACTTGGTTGCGATGGCAGTCAATGACAGCTGTAAACGAGCATTTAACGCGTGTGTTTGCGTTATATTGCGGGCCGAATTATATTGTATGGATAATATTTTTATTTCAATTTTAAGTAAAAGTTATCTAATTACATTTCTCAAGTCCTATACTCACCACCGTTAAGAGATTCGCCCGTATTAGGTATACACCCTGTATAGTAGGATCTAAATAACTTTATGTCATCCTGTACACTCCTGTGAAGCATATACTGAAACAGACACATAGGTACACCTATGTATCGAGTAGACACTCGATCTTCAATCAGTACCGTGTAACCACTTTTTCTCTTCGAAAACTATATATTTTTATGAATTTTTTTATCATTGTTTGTTGAACTTCCTCAAATCAAATCTGTCAAATAATTGTCAAGTAAACGTTTAGGGGCGCTGTGCTGTTCGTTTTCTTCCATACAAATAAGCCATTTTCCTTAACGACTGTCACTTTCAAGCTCCGAGCTATCAAGTAATGTAACGTCACAAACTCATGTTAGAAGGTTAGATGTCATGCGTACAATAAGTTAAATTCTTTCCATTTGTGCCAGCTTTAATGTATACTCGAATCACTAATTCATAATCGTGCTTCCATAAAATTGTTTGTCCCTTTCCGACGTATTGGTGTGATAGAAAAGAACAAACGAACTTTATCGGCTTGAGAACTTTAAAGTACGTTTATGAATAAGGGGGTTATAATATGTTGGCAAATACGTGAATCCGTAGGCAAGATAATCTGTAAAGTCTGATGAGATTTTTTTTATATATTTCTGGTATTAATTCAAGAAGAAAGAACTTTATTGCTTTTTTCTACTCCAGCACTTAAATCTGTCAATTAGATTATTGTCAGCGGTATCCAAATTAAGTTCATTTGAGTAACGATGAGAAAGTCTATTTGTCATAGCATAGGATTACTGAGCAGTAATCATATGAATATAGGAGTTCTGTTAATTTTTTTTAAAAGTTCCATTTATCAGGTTGTTTTCATTTACAGTAATAAGTAACTTTTAATAAATAATATAATATTTAGGTTCATAATTTAAATCAAGATGAAAAAATAAACTTAAATGACATACTTATTAGATATTGCAAAACAAAGGTAAAAATCATAAGTTTATCCAATAATTTTACATTCGACATTTAAATATTCTTGAACGCAACCACATTTTTCGTAATTGAAAACCGGCTTATTTTCTATTTCTCTTGTCTATGGTATGTTTGACATTTGTAAACTTCTCACGAAACTATTTGAACTATTTCGGTAGTGGTAGTTTGTTTTAATTCGACGTTATTGTGCAAAAACATAAGTTTATGAGTGATTCTGGTGAAAAATGCACTTCCGAAGAAATCAAGGCTATGGGCGCTCAAAGTGACCGAAAAGTCAGATAAAGCGTACCAAAAATGTTATATTGTTTTGACATGGAAATTGCAAAAAAATGTTTCAACTTTCTCTGAAACGGCGTTGTTGGCAATTTTGAAGAATTGTGCAACAAGTTCTCGCCATCAACATTGTGGACAGAATACTTTGCTACGACGATCCACACAAATATTCCCATTTATTATGAAGTAAGTCTTTTATTATTCTCGAATAGGTATGTATGTGGCTGTCGTATTCAAGAACATTATGAAGGCTATAAAAGTCTCGTAACTTTCGGCATTTCGCTTTTTTTATAGCCTTCATAACGCTACCGTTATATAATATACTATTAAAGCATAAGGGCCATTTTTAGTGTGGAGTGTCACGGGGCCGACAATTGTACATATATTATAGTAATTTTCTTTAACGGGCGTCAGAATTATTTAGTTTTAGGTAGAAAATCATTGGAAACGTTTACAACATTATCATACAACCATTTTTAAGTCATGTGATTCATGTCATAGTTATTTGTTATACAAGGGGTCAAAGTTGTATTTTAACGCCGAGTGTGGAAGTAAAATACATTTTCTCAAACATGGTATGAAATATTGATGTTATGTGCCTTATAATTGGCAGAGAAGTATGACGTTGCAGGTGCGGCTAGGACGATTGATAGATAATGGAATTTCATACAAACCTTGCAGGCCAAGGCCGGCAAAGTCTTCTTTTTTAATTTCCAAACACAGATAATTGTGACATAACATCCAGGTATTTAGCCAATTAAAAAAAAACTATAAGGGGCTTTATAGACGTGCCGACTGCAACTGGTACGGGCCCTAGACAATATTTGATTTTGGGTGCGTTTTTAATACAAAAAAATTTTTTCGTTTTTTTTTAATTTTTTTTTAATTTTTTGTTTTTTTACAGCCATCCAAAGTTACTATTTTCAGTAGACTTTATTTATTTCATACCATGTTTGAGAAAAGCACTATACATACCTCGGCGGGAAATGGGGTTGCCGGCCGAAGACATATAGACGGCCGAGCAAAGCGAGGCCGGATAAGTCTGAGGCACATTTGTCCCGGCCTCTGTAGTAATGTACTATTGCACCCGAGTGTAACACAAAACTTTTCCCCTCATTATAGCGAGGAAACTACAACGCAAAAAATGCGTTTATCACTGCTTCCAGTAGTTCCACAGGTAGTAAATCATCTTTATTACTAGATTCACCTACTTTTATCAATTTTAAAGCAGTTAATTTGACTTTATTCAAAGTCAACTTACTTTACCCACTAGTGGATAAAATGCGTTTTTACCCGTTGGTATTAAAGGACAAAACACGTGTTTCCGAGCTAGTGAGGGGAAATAGTTATTTGTTTTACAAGGGGGCAAAGTTGTTGTTTAACCGCACGTGCCAATATTGATACCCGAGCAAGCGAAAGATTCCAATATTGAACCGCGAGCGTAGCGAGTGGTTCAAAAAGTGGAATCTTGAGCGTTGCGAGGGTTTCAAGGCACAAAGGTTAAACAAACTTTGCCACCGAGTGAAACACAAAATTTTTCACCACACCAACACGAATAAAAACATCAAACTAAATCAAATCTATCAATCTAATCAATATTTATGATTCAAAATCATCATTTACACGTAAATTATACCAGCTAGCTCAAGCCATCAAGTTAAAATTTGTATGAAATTACTTTGCACTCTTGTGGATAAAATGCAATTTTGCTATCTGTTTTCGAATAGCAAAGTAAGCCTTTACCAGTTGGTGTGGTGAAAAATATATTATGAGTCTCATAGCCTTTCTGTACTGACAATAATGACACGCAATACCAAACAAGCACCTTCCATTTCCTTGTTGTCTGGATATAACTCTACACAAGCAGTTGGAAATAACTGTCTCAGTTAATTCGTGCATATTTACATATAATGTTTAATTACACGACACGATCGATAATTTACCCATTAACGGATTTAATCCATACTAATATTATAAATGGGAAAGTGTGTGTGTCTGTTTGTTTGTCCGTCTTTCACGGGAAAACGGAGCGACGAATTGACGTGATTTTTTAAGTGGAGATAGTTGAAGGGATGGAGAGTGACATAGGCTACTTTTTGTCTCTTTTTAACCCCCCAGTTCCCTAAAATGGGGGGTGAACGTTTGTATGGAGCATTTCGCAGTTTTCGAACTTAACGCGAGCGGAACCGCGGGCGAAAGCTAGTATTTATATAAAGATTAATAAACAGACTGAACTTATTAGTTCATATCCTTGCTATTCGTGCGTCCGGTTATTTTCATTCGCTAGCCCAATATTTAGTACAACGCCCGAAAGCCCAATTCATAAACATTATTAATTAGATTCAATCAGCTATAGAAATGTCTTTCCGCCTTGGATGGAGCTGCTTCTGCGTGTGTCTCATCTCACGGTATGGACAGCATTCGCTCGGTTAAATGTGATTAAAGTGTCTAAAGGGCCTCTACGTATCGGCTTACAATCGAGCCAAAGTACCGAAACATTATTGTTCTGCGATGGGTAAAACGTATGAAATAGATCATTTAGAGAAAAATAAATCATTAACGTGTAGATGGAAGTTGTACGATTTTTCTTTTGTTGGCGGCATGGAATGTACTTACCTATGTCGATTGTAGGTGCTAAGTACCAACTAGAAAGTTTTGCTGCAGCTGCTCTGTGTCGTTCTGTGTGTGTGCAATGCAATGCTCCCGAGCATTGCAATGCACTTCAATGGCGGTCGGAGGCAATCTAAAATATGTCACTCTTGTTCATTAAGGCGTGTCGCACGGCAAAGAGGAAGGCAAAGCCGGTTGTCCATCAGGACCAAATTACAGTGCCGAGTACATCAGTCAGCGGGAAATGTGCGCAGCTTAGCTTTGAACTACAATAAGGGCCCATTAACACGGTGCGAGAACTCGTATACGAGTTTCAGAACATTACAGTGTTTGACTGACATGTATCTAACCTCAACAGTCCGCATTGTCACTAAAATCTTAAGCGGGTTCGCGCGACGTGTGGTAGGAGTAGGCTCTAAGAGTGATGCGTTAAGTAAATAGTTTGATACTTGGACGAATCGTCGGCTACTATAAGTTTTTGACGTTAAGCGTAAACCACAAAATTAAAATTTTGAAAAAAACCCCGACCGCGACATAGTAAACCGATTTTCATGAAACATGGCTAAGAACACTCCCGACGACTAACTCAGCTTTCAGACAAAAAAACACGAAATCTATATTTATTTATTTATTTATTGATTCAAAAAATTTACACAGCATTACAGCGGACTAATACACTGTGAAATTGATAACAGACAGTATTTATACAACTAGGTACATAATACAATCTAAAAAGGTAAAAAAAAAAGAAAAACACAGATAAACTAATACAAGACAGAAGATTCACGTTTATCCATCATCTCACAAAACCTCATACATTCTTTACACAGATCCAACCAACCACTTGCAAATACATCACATTCCGGTGCTGATGCGAGTAGCGCATTAATATACCGTAGAGCGCGGACAAGTGGTATATATATCGATTCATCCGTTCGGGAGCTACGATGCCACAGACAGACACACACACACAGACAGACAGACAGACAGACAGACACGTCAAACTTATAACACCCCGTCGTTTTTGCGTCGGGGGTTAAAAATGACATGGTAAAAGTGAAGAGCGCCTAAAACAGTTACAGACGTAGTGCGAAAAGATTTTCCTTCGTATTCTTACGGAAACATACGAACGTGTCGTGCTATTTCAGTCAGTCTCAGTACAAGACGTACTGACACTGTCTGAACTAGCATGACAAATACGAAAGTTTCCGGCAAAATACGAAGGAATGGCTTTTCGCACTACATCTGTACCTACTAGAACCACATTTTTCATCACGTTTACGTTAATCGAGTAATGTAGTCTAAAATGTCAAAATCTCACAGTAGATAAATACAGGAACTGGCTAATAATTTAGTTTTGCATTAACGTCTAAATTATCTATAATATATTTTAATGACTGATTCGGTTAGTTTTGATATTCTGCTACCCAATTCGTCATAATAATATTACAATATCGGAAAATAACAGACGAGTACCTAAGTATAATAATGATTTATTACAAGTCAACGTTTAGAATAAAATATCAAGAAAGTAAATGGAAAAACGTAGCTGAAGAAAGCCGTTTGAGGTTTTTAAAGGAAATATCAATATAATTGTGTACACGTTCCCTCTCAATTTGGCGGTATTTAACATGATTTCACGCCACACGATTTCGTGAAAGCATATGTATAATATACACAATAAACAACTTATTTACACGTTGAGTTTGCAATAAACGATGCTTTATAAAATAAATAATGAAATAAATTTCATTTTCCACGAATTCTTTGAAGGCACGCTGTAATACATTATAAAGGTGTATATTTGCTAGGCGTACGACTGGTGCTGCCCACATCTTGTACGCTTTTCCGTGTTATTGACCGCATGAAAGCGTGGGTCTACGGTTTAACTCCATTTGTCTTTTTATATCCAGAATCCGGATGTTCTCCTCTACAGGTCGCAATTCTCTACCGATTCTCATGAAATTTTGTGACCAGATTATTTAATCAATTGATTCAATGATATTTTTGACCAAGATTCTACGTATTTTATTGTCAATCCAGTTTTGGAAATTTACAAAAATATGGCAATTGCTACAAAGGAAAGGCTAGGTGCCAATGCGTGTATGGTGCATAAGACCATCGTGACTTCATATTAAATAAATAACTAAGCATTTTCCACTTTTAAGTTTTCTGAGTTTGTCGCAAAGGTCTACAGCTCACAGAGCCACTCAGCGCCTCTTGCACTAACGAAAATGGAGGGTTAATCCGAGGGCTAACCCACCATTCTATATGGAATTTGACAGATGACAGCCCACTAACCCTGAGTTAAGCGGTTGGTGCAAGTGGGCCTTGTGGAGTCAAATTAGGTCCAACTGCTACTGATAGCGTTAATGTTTGTGATTCTAAAAATTACGTGCATTTGTAACAATTAGGGCCCATTTACACGGTGCGAGAACTCGCATGCAGATTACATTACATTGCGGTATTTGATTGTTAAAACTAATTCTAAAGATTAGATAATGTAGGTACCTAACTAAAATGTACTTACACGAAACTTCTTTACGCTCGTGCCCAATATGACGACCGGTTTTGCCTAGCAGTTAGTGACTCCGCCCGTGAAACTGATCATAGTCCGTTTGATGAGCACAATATTTATATGTATTTGTTCCTGACTCATTTGTTTAGGACTGGGAATTATGTATTTAAGTATTTCTATATTTAATATAATGTATTTACATCCTAGTCTATCCCACAGTCCCACAACACAAGCCGTCTTGAACTTACTGTGGGATTTAGTCAAACTATCTATATGAGATTCTCCCTATAATATTTATATACTTATTGTTCCTGACTACTCACATCATAATATACATACCTATATCGTTACAGAGGATTTTGAGGAGATTTGGTCGGCGGAATGGGAGCTTATCAAAGATAAATCCGAAGAGGCGCCATGATAGTCTGAATGTTGTCTAACGAGGAAAAATTATAGTGAGATGAATACACATATTGATAATGAACATATAACTGCCTTATTTTCAACACTAGTTGGACCAAAACTAATAATTATTACTCTTAATATACCTTCATGTAATAATTATGACCTTAAAAAACTTGGTCCAGTTCAATGTGTCAATGTCGATGTCAATGTTATAATTTATCATTAATATACATAGATATTTTTCTAGCACGAACGTCAAAGTGTAAGTGCTTGACAGATTAAAAACATCGATAATCCTTTTATCGATAAATAGCCTTACATAAGGTTATTAATTACCCCTAATAATAATCTCTAAAATCTTGAATAATCATGTAAGAAATTATGAAATTATGTGTGTATGGTTCGTTTTATTATTATTGTCCATTTATTTTAAAACATCTGACATTTGTATAAAACATTATTGTTATACACATAAATTCAAGCCTATATTCCCTAAACTGGGTAGACAGAGCACATGAAACTACTCAAGATTCAGTGCCACGTCAATAATTAATGACATAATTTTAATAATTAATGACATATTATAATGTAAGTTATCGATGAACTAAATATCGGAAGGAAGTCACTAGTGTCACTTCGTTCGTGTTAGAAAAATATCTAGGTATAATCATGAAATTATCATTAATAAATAACCCGTGATGGTTGATTTTCCTTATGAAATGTCTCCTACTTTTAAAATATTTTTATAAATTTTTTATCGTGGCGGATAATGAAATGTTAATTTGGACGTGTCAAAATTTAGCCATTTACCCGTTCGTGCGCAAACCAAATACTATGAAATACTATAATTCGTTGTCTCAACTGCGCAAACCAAATAATATTTGCATGTCTCTATGACCAAACATGTAGAACTGTTATACCTAGTATTAAGACCTTATTGTAAATACCATATTTCAGCAAATAAATTTCTGAATCTGAATCTGAATCTGAAACCACACTTGAAAATATTTAGATCAGAACGAATAGTGTGTAAACAGTAAAACCGTCTTAAGACCATACATTTCACTTCCACTATCAAAAATCTTAGTTGAAACCAAAGAGGATCGAGTATTATAGAGGTTACTGTCGAAGTAAAATGTGTAATCACAGTGCATAGACTGCCATCGACACAGGCTTTAAACTTTTGAACCTCAGTTTTGACAATTTGGCCCATATTCTTAGCTCAGTATGTGTTAAAATGTCAAATATTAATATTAGCGCCATCTAGCTGAGCGTACCCCAAAGGTGTAACCACATCTAGGCCACCGTACCTTTTTCTTAGACTTAATCTGTCTATACGGAGTTATATGTACATATGTAATGTATATATATATATATATTATGTCTTTGATTGAAAGAAATGTTACAAATACAGTGCGCCCACCATAGTGTCCAACAAATGTCTCAAAGAAAGGAGGAACTACTGTGATAACTTTTTAATATTCTAAACTAAACCACTTCAACCCTCTTTCAAGTTTTAAACAATGCAAGATCTTTCTGCAGAAAACTTATCAACGTTTGAAACTTTATCATGCTTCTGAAATTTATTTTTTCTGTAAGATTTAATTAAGGTTTACTTGGCTAATTCCGAAATTCGGAATATTCCGAAAATTACTAATATCTACTAATCGCGGCTATATTAATTGCTCTGCCAATACATCCTATGACGTTCATGTATCTCCCTCCCCGCGTAAGTTGGCTCGAGACGCTAGCGGCGAAACTACGCGTGTGGCGCATCAGATTAGTGAGCGAGTGAAAAATTCCCGCTTTTTTGACATTCGGAATTAGACGACCATCGCTAACAGTTAGTTTACAACTTTTTTAACCGTCGCCTCATATCTCAAGAAGGACGGTTATCAAGTCGTCTGTATGTTTTTTATTTTTTTATTTTTTTATTTTTTATGTTTGTTCCTCGATATCTCCGTCGTTACTGGACCGATTTTGAAAAATTTTTTTTTGATTGAATGTATATGCATACAGATTGGTCCCATTTTTCTCAGAACCCAGTTCTGATGATGGAATCCTGGAGAAATCGAGGGAACTCCTCAAATCTGAAAGGCATACATATGGTGATTTTTGTGTTTTTAAAGGAACAGCATGCATTTAGGTACGGAACAGTGACATTTGGTGCAGTGGAACTGCTGATGATGGCCAGAACGGAACTCTTCAAATCTGAACGGCACGCTTATAGTGACTTTGGTATTTTTATACGAACAGCATGCACTTTCGTCCAGAACAGTGACATTTGGTGCAGTGGAATTTCTGATGATGGTCAGAACCGAACTCCTCAAATCTGAACGGCACGCTTATAGTGACTTTGGTATTTTTATAAGAACAGCATGCACTTTCGTCCAGAACAGTGACATTTGGTGCAGTGGAACTGCTGATGATGGCCAGAACCAAACTCCTCAAATCTGAACGGCACGCTTATAGTGACTTTGCCATTTTTATAAGAACAGCATGCACTTTCGTCCAGAACAGTGACATTTGGTGCAGTGGAATTTCTGATGATGGTCAGAACCGAACTCCTCAAATCTGAACGGCACGCTTATAGTGACTTTGCCATTTTTATAAGAACAGCATGCACTTTCGTCCAGAACAGTGACATTTGGTGCAGTGGAATTTCTGATGATGGTCAGAACCGAACTCCTCAAATCTGAACGGCACGCTTATAGTGACTTTGGTATTTTTATAATAACAGCATGCACTTTCATCCAGAACAGTGACATTTGGTGCAGTGGAACTGCTGATGATGGCCAGAACCAAACTCCTCAAACCTGAACGTCACACTCATAGTGACTTTGGTATTTTTGTAAGAAAAGCATGCATTTAAGTTCAGAACAGTGACATTTATTTAGTTATGTTTGTTAAGCATAAGTTTTGAAGTCAAAGTTTGTCAAGCTTCGATTTCTTATAAAATAATCGGATTCATGAGGAATTGAGGAAACTCCTCAAACCTTAACGTTATACGTATATTCATTTGTGTTGCCATCTAATAATTAAAGCATTAAAAGCAGTTTTAAAAAATACTTACACATTTCTACATAATCCAACATTCGCAAGTAGCTTTCACCAGAACCCGAAAGGCGACGGTTTTTTTTTCTTAAAAATTATTTTCGGATTTTGGCGCTTAGTTCGCTATTCCATAACACCGTCCAACTCTGTAATTTGATGAGGAAATGAATTGACTGCTTTTGTGTTTGAGAGATCTTCGGTTTTTAGCTATTTTAAATCGGCTTAAACTATTCTAGCTTGAATTTTATTACATTTTCAGATTTACCCCAAGTGGGGAATTCCGTGTCACAAAGTGTTCCAGAATTACCCGACCTTGTTTTCTCAAAGTAACAGCCAGTGGTTCCCAAACAAACAAAATTAAGTTCTTTTGTTATTCGGATATAACGATTCTAAAATATGTAAATTTGCCTTCTAAGCCTTTAATATATGGATTTTTATTAAGTAGGTACATTATCATAAGTCGACCCCTAGGAAACTATTGATGGTGGATATAAATGAAATCGATTGGATAAAAAAATAAAGTTTTCATTTTCATACGTACTTATTATATAAGACTGTTTTCCTTGATTCCTGGCATTTCAAGCGGCAACGTTTTTTTTGTCCTCTTTGCAAGTGTCATTAAAGTTTGAGTACCACAGATTCCTGATCGGGTAAATCCGAAATAAAAGCTTGACAAACACACGTATAAGTACTCCTATACGCCTAATTGAGTAAAAAGAGCAGGGAGGGTAATTTCAATCTAAAAAGTAATATGTTTCTTATGCGACATACACGTAAAACTCGTTTTCAAGTGTATTCGGATTTACCCGAACCAATTCGGAATTGCACGTTTGCAACGAAAAAACAAACTAGATTTGAAATGCTTGTATTTTAAAAATTTTACATTATTTATGAAAAATTCTGTAATCGATTGTTAGGCTATTCCATCTAGTAAGTGTTTTATTCACTATTTCCGTCTAAAAACTTTGTTACATTGACTGGTTCATGGAAACACATACACCTTATCAACTAGTGCAAAAATCATTCGGAAATACCCTAGTGCACCTTATATCTGAAATACCAATAGATCCTAACTAGCCCAAACAATGTCAAAAGTTTTGTTCCTCGCATTTCCCTGTACACCTTTTTTGTTCTTGACGTATATTGTGAATTAATGATAATTAAATTAAATTTAATAGAAAGACGCTTTTTTCGGAATTGGCAATATAATATTTCTTTTTCACCGGTATATTTTTGATACCGTTGTATAAATAGCACCTAAAAAATCTATGTATATGTTTTGAACTTTTTAATACAAAGATTTATTCTGGAAGCGATGCTATGACGTCTTTTTACGGAATATCGAACAAAGAGAGCAACATCCAACAGTAAGTTGGATGACGTTGTTTTCTTTTTCACACAGGTTAATCGCTAATCTGGTCAAATTAGAGACACATAATATGTTTTAATTACAGAACTTATTTAAGCTTGAAATATGTACTTATATTTTTCCCCTAGTGTGAACTAGCTCGGAAACGCATGTGTTAAAAATCAGGCTACTATTTTCAAACTACTCGCTTCGCTCGTAGTTAAACTATAGTATTCTTTCGATTGCTAGTTTTTCAATTCCACACCCGGTGTTAAAATACAACTTTGCACCCTTGTATAACAAATAACTATTTAATGGGCTCATTAATGATTTACTAGTATATGATTTTCTTATTTTTATATTTTTTTTAATGAGTCGTAGTATTAAATTATTTTTTATTAAGCAGAAACGTCTGCTAACGATTCTAAACATTTCAAAAAAAAAATTTTTTTCCATTTTTTCTTTAATATAAAAATGTCGTAGTATTAAATTAGCATTCTTTGAAATTTATCGGTTTTTTTATAGGCCTATGGTAAAAATGTAACGATAATAAATAAAATACTTTAGGTGAGGCTTCGCAAGTAATTTGCCTTACAATAAAGCATTATACCCAAAAAAAGAATACAGGAATCTAAGAATATGGCATATATAGTTGCTATAGCTATACTTGCTGTCGCTATTTGCTGCTTTATAATTGTATCTTTATATAAAGCAAAAAGTCTTTTTCCGAAGCTTTACAATCCAATTGAAGTTGTTGTTAACAAATTGAAATTCCCGGCGCTTAGTAGAACTAATGGCAGAACGCAGTATTTCACAATGTTCTGTACGTGACAAATTCTTTAACGCCTCTTGTTCACAACTCTACAACTGAGTTCTATATTTCAGAAATAGCTATCAAGTTTTAAAAGTAATGAGCGAATCATAACCAATATTGTAATTTTTATTTAATTTATTATTTTAATCATTTATCAAAAATATAACGGCCTTCGTTATCTACTACTTGTATATCAAATTACCTATCTGTTTCTTTATTATAATAATTATGTCTTTCCATCATTTCTTTATTTGCTTTAATAATATGTTACAAGTATCATGCAAAATTATATACAGTAAACATCACGAAAATCATTGGGTATTCCGGACCTTTGGAAGTGTGCGGAGCCGAAGCCAACACGTAGGGGCCCTTTTGACACTTTAATGCAATGTAATCTCCTTTATAATTGCTAAAAGTAGCATTGAAACTGATAGTTTCATGTGGTTTGCCTACGCCGTTGGTAATACAGGCGTGAGGTTATGTTATGTATATGTTGTGACTACACAATTATTTTAGCCAGTGAATTGAATTCGCGTTATCGCAAGCAATCTGTGATAAGCAGCTAAATATTTTGAAATATTCGAGTAACATTTATTAAAATGAAATTTTTACTCGTACTCAAGAAAATACCTAAATAGATAGAATAGCGTAGAAATAATGAAATTTTCCTTGTAGCTTTGACTTTTGATAAATAACTCTTCTAAATGAGATGCCAGAAAACACGGCTTGCAAAGAAAATGCTGCAAATATTTGTTCGTAAAGGAAGACGGTGACTGGCACATTATTTATATGCTTTAGTTACTTAATGAATTCTTGGTATTTATCTCACGGATAGAAATGCCAAGCTTGGTTTAAGTAACGAGGTGTATCTCTAAAAGGTAAATCAAAAATTATTTACTTACTATAAGACAGCCAAGGTATCAAGGATCAACTACAATTACTACCTCACCTACTTGTAGTAGGTACTAATAGTATTTACCAAACTGTCTGAGCAATGTTTGCGTTCTCCCGCGAGTCCATACATCTAGCGCCAATTTCAAGACGTACAGATTCGCACTTGAGAACGTTGTGGTAAACTACAGAGTTTTAAACAATTTAAAAAAAAATGGAACATGACTCATTCGACTCCAATTTCAACTACACAATTAATAGGGTGCGTAGCCGAATGGCACAAACGCTCACGAAACGAAACGTTAGTAGATATCTATCTTTATTGCTCTTGCGTATTGGCGCGACAGAGCCAGACTACCTTTAGCGGTGTTTCGTTTTCGTTTCACGTCTAAGAAATGCCATTCAGCTACGGGGCCTGTACCACAGTTGTCAAAACTCAATGTGAAATCAGCGAACAAGTAATTAAAATACTTAAAATATCTTTATAATTTTGTAAAAACGACAAACGGATGATTGACAAGCAAATTAAAACTTGTCAAACAATTACCTGTTTGCAAATTAATTGAATTGACATAAACCAAGGTTTCAAACGTTTTGAATAAAATGTCACAATTGAGCTCGCAATTGAGTCATTTTTGGGGTTGGTCTGTGTTTTTAGATAAAATGATGGGCTCCCCTAAAAATGAGGTCGGGGGAGGGGAGGGAGAGTGCTAGTTTGACGTATTCTATGGTCTTCGTAACTTTCAATGTAAACATTTCGCATTAATAAGTACGAGGGTCATGCCAAAAGAAGTTAGATACTCCATGGTCATTTGATCGATACTGGCCAGTTATACACCATTTTAAAGGTAGGTTTTTTGCTTATAAATTTAAAAATGGAACACTTGGAAATTCTTAGGATTCTTTTTTTAATAATTTTTTTTCTAAATAATTTTGGCGGGAATTTTCTGCAACAATGGAGCTTACTCGACGTGATTTTCGTGTTATGATATATTATGACTTTAAAAAAGGTTTAAAACCTCATGAGTGTTTTGAACTTTTAGTTTCGACTTTTGGAGAGTTTGCGTGTTCACGTGCAACTGTTTTTAATTGGTTTTCTAAATTTAAAAGAGGATGGGAGAGCTTTGAAGATGAGGCGAAGACCAGATGGCCGCCAACCGCAGTCACTGAAGAAAATGTACAGGCTGTGGAAACAAATATTCGTGCGAACCGACGAATTACATATGTAGAGCTCGAGCGTGAACTGGACATTGGATCAGCAGCATTGCAAACTATAATTCATAGTAATCTGTCTCTTCATAAGCGTTGTTCAAGATGGGTGCCGCACAAGCTCACCGATTTGCAGAAAGGCCGTCGCGTGGATTGGTGCAAATTTATGATAGATAAATTCCACGCAGGCGAGAAAAAAAACGTATATGATATACTTACAGGTGACGAAACATGGCTATATAACTACGATCCCGAAACAAAGCGACAGTCCACAGTATGGTGTTTTGAAGATGAGCCGACGCCAACAAAATGTCGCCGAACCCGAAGCACACAAAAACAAATGGTTGCCTCATTTTTCTGCAAGACGGGACATATTGCTACAATAGTGCTAGAAGATCAAAAGACAGTTAATTCAGAATGGTATGTGACAGTTTGTGCCCCAAGAGTACTGTCAGCTTGGTGTGACAAGCGGCCGAAGTCAGGAACCCGGCACCTGCTCTGGCACCACGACAACGCTGCCCCGCACACTTCCGCTAGAACACTTGACTATTTCAGCTCAAAAAACGTGACTATTCTGCCCCACCCCCCACATTCCTCTGACCGAGCCCCCTGTGATTTTTACCTTTTTCCTAAAATTAAAGAAAAATTAATAGGAAAGCGATTTGAGAACAAAGAAGATGCCCTGGCTGCGTATAATTACGAAATTTCTGAGGTGTCTAAAGAAGAGTGGTCATCGGTATTTTCTAAGTGGTTTAGACGGATGGAAAAGTGTATACGTGTTCACGGTGAATACTTCGAAAAAATAGATAGCTGTAATAAAGAATAAAGTATGTAAATCTTGAGTATCTAATTTCTTTTGGCATGACCCTCGTAAGTTACGTACATGCTCGCGTTAATGTCAGTGTCAAACTGGTGGTAATAATACAATACGTGACTAGACAATATCATATTGGAGGAATACACCTGTCAAAAGCTAGGGATTCTCGTATTTACGGCATTTAGGTACATATGCGTCTAATTCTTGTAATCGTGTTTTTGAACTTACTAAGTTAGTCGTGCAGGCGGTTTAGCACAACTTGTGCTCTTCAGCACGTTCTTAACACTTTCGCTACCAAGAACCCGACTGTCGGGCACACCGCTCGTAGAAGCGTAGCCGATTACATGGGTTTCCCCGTATGTAGCGAAAATGTCGTAGCGCCGCGTAGAGCGCGGTTTAGAAAGTGTTAATTGCCTGCCTGTGCACAACTTCTAGCCCGCCTTAGTATGGATCGCACGAGAGCGGAAGTAGTGCTGTACCACCTGCCAGCCTAGCCGAAACGAAATGACAATCGTTGACGTTAGACGCTGATGGAAACGCAGTCTGGCTCTGTCGGGCCAATACGGAGCGGAGACATCAACTATACACTGATATTATCGTAAGCGTTTGTCTATTTGGCGACGTACTCTGGTCAGAATGATATATTTACTTAATTATTTTGCATATGCTTTATAGGGTATTTTTACTGTGACTAAAATGAAAACGCCTCTAGAATAATAAGTAGGTATTTGTAGTTTTAAGAAACAAAAATCAAACCGTGTTGTGTTGTACATATATATATATTAACCAGTGAAAAGATAACTCGCGCTCATAAATCGTTGAAATAAATTGAAATACGTAGACTAACTAACCTACGCTTCACCAAACAGCTCGCGAATGCATTCAGCCTAACAAATTGTGACTTGAAACACTAATCGTAGGTCTGATATCCACGCTTCCCTACACTCAGTAATGAGTTGTTCAAGTGTTGATCTAATTACGATATTGATTGGGTGATATGGCGTTAATGTTATCACGATAACTTAACGCTTAGGCTTGTATTTAAATTTTAAGATTAGATAGAAACGCTTTTAATGCTATTTGTCAGTTCAAGTGCTAATATTTAAATACAAGCATAAAATTTGCTACTAATTATGTTTAATAGTCAACAAGCGATACAGTCTTTTTCGATAAATGAGATATAAATAGATCACCTATTGTATAACAATAGACACGTTCACAAAAATAGGATAAGTACCGAGTTAAACTCGCACAAGTGCACACAGAGGTGTTTATTTGTAATAAGTGCATACTTGTATTTTTTTAACTTACCCACTCGCAAACTTTTTGAAAATGGTCGCAATATTGTGCCGAAGGACATAGTATCTCTATGGCAAACGTCTAGATCAGTGAGTGGATAAATCATATAGGAGTGACATAAATATTTTTAATTGACTTGCATTATATCACAAAAAAGGACCCAGCCCACGAGAGCACTGATTTTCATAAGGCTTTTATTATTTACTTTGAGAGGTTCGCTTTCTGACAATCAGCTTCACCGGAAGTAATTTAAGTTAATGGAAAACTCATCATTTGTCAATGCTTCTCTCTCATTATTGTCATAAGGTGTAGGTATCTACTTATTGAAATAAGTATTAATTACAATTTTATAGCAACAGATATATTTTACAAACTTCTATCATACGCAATATAGGTACGTATTGTACCAACCACTGCTTAAGACCACAGATAAAAAATATGCTCGACAACCTACATACAATGCATCTAGTGAAACAATTACAGTGTTCTTCTAATCACAGTGGACCAATGTTGTATAAGTATAATAGTGCGTTCAAAAAACCTGTTTCTATCCAAAGGTTATTCAGAAAAAGAGACAATAACAAGCTAATTTTACCAAATTTTAAGAATTACTTCGACCAGAGATATCGAAAATACATGGTACCTAGAATAATTAATGACTTACCTTCAGAGTTGAAGGGTGCAGTGCATGTCTGGCGAAGCGGTAATTTAAGAAGAAAGTGAGTAGTGTGTTATTGACAAAATTTAGGAACAATTAGAGTACCTATACAGTAAAAGAAATGTATGTTTTAAGAAATATGTAGGTATAGGGTTTTATAGTAACAGTACGGAGTAAACGACACGTCTGCGTCTATGTATGTATTTGGAGCCTCCTCTGCCAACAAACCATATTCTGGTTTGGCAGAAGTTGTGAGTTAGTGTTAAGTATTTTATTTTTTCATTTTTAATTAATTTTATTCATTCTTGAATGCAGGTCTTTTATTTCAGACGTTAAACTTTTGAAAACCTTTGTTGATGTTTTAGAGAATTTCCTGAGTATATTCTTCTATCAAACCGGCGAATAACTTTTTTTTTCTACTCCAGCACTCAAATCTGCCAATTAGATTATTGTCAGCGGTATCCAAATTAAGTTCATTTGAGTAACGATAAGAAAGTCTATTTGTCTATAGGTTCATATGATTACTGCTAGCAGTAGCAGTAATCATATGAATATAGGAGTTCTGTTAATTTTTTTTTAAATACAACTTCCAATTTATCAGGTATGTTTTCATTTGTAACTTTTAATAAATAATATGATGTCACGGTTCATAATTTAAATCAAGATGAAAAAATAGACTGAAATGCGTTTTACATATTAGATATTGCAAAACAAAGGTAAAAATCATAAGTTTATCAAATAATTTTACATTTGACATTTAAATATTCTTGAACGCAACCACATTTTTCGTAATTGTTTGACATTTGTAAACTTTTGACGAAACTTTTTGAATTAAGTAGGTATTTTAGTGTTGTGTAGTTTATTTTAATTCGACGTTATTGTGCAAAAACTTAAGTAATTATAAATGAGTCTGGTGAACTATGTACTTCCGAAGAATCAAGGCTATGGCGATCAAAGTGACTGACAATTCGTTACCTGAAAAGTCGGATGAAGCGCACCAAAAATGTTATGTTATGATTGTTTTGAAATGGAAATTGCAAAAAAATGTTTCAACTTTCTCTGAAACCGCGTTATTGGCATATTTTGAAGAATTGTGCAACAAGTTCTCGCCATCAGCATTGTGGACAAAATATAAGAGTTAAGATCCACACAAATATTCCTATTCATTATATGAAGTAGGTAAGCAACCCATTTTATTACTCTCGAATAGGTATTTATTTAGCTGTCGTAGAAAAAGTATAGTATACAATCGTAACATTATGAAGGCTATAAAAGTCTCGTACCTTACTTAGGCTACTCGGCAAGCCTCGTGACCTAACCGCGGTACTCAACTTTTATAGCCTTCATAACGTTACCGTTATATAATATACTATTAATAGACTATGCAATAATAATGTTCTAACTATTGCTTCAAAAATAAAGTCAATGGGTACTTATCAACTGCTAAATTGGAACTCTCCTTTAGTGTACTCACCAAAGAAATTGGATAATTGGGATTAATCCATGATCGAACCAAATATATGACAATCACAAAATTTGTGAGTACTTACCTCAAAATATTGGTTCCATCAATAACCAGTGAAGTGAGAGGTAATTTTGTTTATTAGATGATTTATTTTAACTTTCCCCTTGTGGTGCATTATTGAAAGTGGAATAAACGTAATTAAAATATTAGGTGCAAAAGTATAGGTGTAAATTGGGTGAAATATGAAATAGTATGTATGACATTTGCTAATGAAGTAAGATTCCTTTAGTAGATTATATCTATTTCCGTTTATTATCTAAACATGTGGGTAATATAAGAACCCTAATTAAATTCTTACATGAGAACAAAATGTTTAGTCGATAGCTTAGGTATTGCTCCCATATTTTATGTTTACGATTTTTTCTACTATTGAAATACCGCAAAAAAGAATCATTAAAATATTACAATTACCCACGTAAGAAACGTTTCTAAAAATATGCTTGAGTTACGTCGTGACGTTAAGTGGGCTTAATATTTTCTTTTCAATATTTGTAAAATTGTACCCGACATCTTTTTCCAACAGTTCTTAATAGCAAATTATTTTCCGTATGTACGTTTTTCCTTGAAATCAACATCGGAGAAAATTAAGCTTATAAGTTATAAGTACTCGAATTCCGTATGAATTTGGCATATTTCGAAAATAAAAAAATTGTCGAACGTCCTGATTCCCTGTAAATTTGTATCTGTGGAAATTATGGAACTGAAAGATAATGGTTCGATGTATACGTGTATATGATTCCGCTAACCACTGCCACGTCTAGTGTTGCTTGTAGTTTGTTATATCGATATCGATAATTGGCAGGATCGACCGCCGCGACGTCGGCGACGACCGCGTCGACCCGCATGTGATAGACCGCGCGCTCCGCCTCCTCCAACTACAAACCCTAGACCGTCTTTACTCCTACCACACGCGACCAAGGTACGATCGATGTCCGCAATGTCGATAAAACGTCTTATCGACGTAGTCGAATGTGTCTTGTGCTTTCATCTTTAGATTTATAGGACAATCAATTGTCTGTTTAACTTTTATATTCTTCATAGAGATTACTGTGCGTTAATTTCCATTTAAACGCTTAAAACATATACTTACTAGTATACTAACTCTATTATGTTAATAACTTTAACTAGAAAGAATACCATCGATCTTTTTCCTTGTCGCCACGGCTGGATCCATAATAAAATTTATATATTTATTATCATTTAGCTTATGTAACTTAATTTGTAATTTTTCTCTTCACTAGCCAAATTCTTAGTCCTTTTGATACAGCGATTGTTATCTTACTTCGTTGTTTTGATGTGATTCTGTTACACTCTTACACCGAATCTCTTTGTTCATTTACGTAACATTTAAGATAATTTTATCTTATCTTTGATGTTTAGTGATATCGCGACTGTGTTAGATCAATAATTTTATTTTTATTTATGTTTCATTCAAACATACTTAATTATTTCCAACTAGGTTTTTTTTAAATAGCCTATAGAGTGTCCCACTGCTGGGCAAAGGCAAAATTTCCAATCCTCCCGATTAAGTGGAGCATCCGTCCAGTTGTTGAAAAAGGAGTCCAGGTCATCCCGCCATCTCTTTCCGGGCCGACCCCTCGGGCGTTTGCGTGTTGGTAATGTTGGCATCCACTCCGTACCTAACTTAGTCCACCGCTGTGGATGCATACGCCGTACATGGCCTGCCCAGTCCCACTTCAACCTGGCGATTTTGACCCCAACGTCAACAATGCCTGTCTTGGCGCGATGGCTGTCTTGACAACTAGGTTAAAACTTAAAACTATAAAACTAAGTAAGGTAGGTAAATAACATTTTGCTTCTTCTATATCTAAAATACCGTTCACATCTCAAGTAAAACGTCGCATACCTACTAATAAATTAGCTGTTATTTTACGAAAACGAGGCACCCTGAAGAATATCACGTTCCAAACACGATTAACGCTTTCGCTTTACTAATGAAGTCAGTGGCACCTGTTAAATCCATTAGTAGTAGGCAAGAGAAATTGACGGGTATTCCCTAACTGACGGCACGGCGGATGTTTATAAGAGTTGATCAGTATTCAAAGTCACCAGACATTCCTCATTGGTTTTTGAACCCTTAGAATAAATCAATACCGTAAACGTCACGAAATAGTATTTTTTCTACTCCCGAACGGTTATTCGTCATTTACAGGGTCATGCATAGATCGTTAAAATCGTACATAAAAGATGCCCGCCCCGCCCGTCGCCCCGCGCACCCACGCATACGATATAGCTCTAAAAGTATTGTTAGGTAGCCTTTAAGGAATATATCGTGGGTGCGCGGGGCGTGCGAGCGACAGGGTGAGTGCAGGATCATTACAGAGGACAAGTCAAAATACAGAGAACAGTGCGAATTTCACGAAAGTTATTCTAGAAAACTATTAAAAAGTAAGTGCATGGTCGTAGAAAAAGTATTGTATGCAACGGTGTTTAACTCAGTCAAAAAATACTCGTGGCGTCTAATAACAATTTTCGGCTTCGCTTCAAATTGTTACCCACGCCACTCGTCTTTTTTGACCTCCTTTAAACGCCTGTTGCATAAAATACTATTATACAATCGTGATATAATTTAGAGCTTTTCAGTCGAGTACCATGTTTAGGCCACGAAGCTTGCTGAGTGGCCTAATAGTACGGTACGAGAGTGAAAAGCTTAATTATATCACTATTGTGTACAATACTTTTTCTATGAGTCATCATCTTCATCATCAATGGACAAAAAATATCATTATTCAAGTCAAAATTAATGTTAATAGCGTCGTTCACCGTTGTAACAACATCGAATTACCTGGCAACCAATTGTTTACAATAACCGTATCTGATTGGTCGATAACGCGATAGATAAAAAGTCTGTGGTGTCCTAATTGACAGATTAAAGTCGACGAGTAGAAAAATATTTATTTCATCATACATGGTGATTGATCGCACCGGTTCATATTGAAACTTCAAAGGGCCATATATACTGAAAAATGTCGTACGATACACGTGCGAGCAGGAAATTCTCCATTCCGTCGTTCACTACTCGTTACGTTCCTCCGCTTTTCCGCACTTGTATCGTAATGTGCTATTTATAGGTAGGTATATGAGTGGTGCATAATAAAAGGCATTAAAACATAAGTGTTGTTTTACGAAACGAGCCGAAAGGCAACTTCATCATAAGATAATACGAGTGTTTTAATGCCTAATTTAATTATGTACCGTAGCGCACATGGGTACCTACTGAAATAATATTGATATTTTCTGTAAACTTAAATATCTACTTAACCTTTCAATCAATCACGTTAACTCTCATTAATAAAACGCTTTTTACTTTGATTATTATTTTGAGCAAAAATGTTTTATTTACACTCGGGATTTTTATGATTGGACGACGTATTTTCAATCTTCGGTCAGTTGTTTGTTAAATTGAATAATTGCAAAATAGTAGCTCAAATATTTTTTCTCGTTACTTAAATGTTTCGGGTCTATTTAAAATTAATATTTTAGTAAGGTCAGTGCGGGCAAGACGGTATACTTTATTTAAAGGAGTGATCCGCATGGTCCTATGGGCTAGCAAATTTTATATTATACACAGCTGTTAATAGTTATTTGTTATACAAGGGGGCAAAGTTGTATTTTAACGCCGAGTGTGGAATTGAAAAACGAGCAAGTGAAAGGATTCTATAGTTGAACCACGAGCGTAGCGAGTGGTTCGAGAATAGAATCCTGAACTTGCGATATTTTTAACACACGAGAAGTAAAATACATTTGCACCCGAGTGTAACACAAAACTTTTCCCCTCACTGTAGCGAGGAAACTACAACCCAAAAAATGCGTTTATTACTGCTTCCAGTAGTTCCACAGGTGGTAAATCATCTTTATTATTAGATTCACCTACTTTTATCCATTTTAAAGCAGTTAATTTGACTTTATTCAAGGTCAAATTAATTTACTCACTAGTCGATAAAATGGGTTTTTACCCACTGGTATTAAAGGACAAAACACGTGTTTCCGAGCTAGTGAGGGGAAAAATACTTTGGTGAATTAAAGTAAACTTATGTGATAAAAACTTTGATTAAAGTAAAATAGCGGAAGATACGGCACGTCATACTAATTGTCAGCTAATAAATGGCACTACACACTACTACATACAAGCAGACCCACACAGCTATGTAAATTTACGCTATTGAACGACAGAGACACACCGATTTATTACGACGGTAGTGCGAACGAGACAAACGCGCGCATCGCAAATTGGAGTATAAGAATTATGCAACATAATTATTTTTTATGAAAACAAAATAAATTACTTATTATTTATTACTTTACTATTTTGCACTGTGGAGCGATGTTTGGTTTGGTGTAAGTAGGGTTACCAAAAAAAACATAATTATAAGTATATTTTTTAATATTTATTACGTCTTATTTTTAAACTAAACTATGAACTTATTAACCAAAATTTAGATGAGGTACTTTTTGCCACAACTGTCAACAATATCTTATTTGATACAGACATTAGAAAAAAGTGCGTGGAGTTCCTCCGCGCGAAAGAAGTAAAACTTAAACTCGTAAAATTGAAATGAAAATATAAGAGCTTGATGACATGTATCTCACTTAGGGTTGCAAAAAATACAGTTTTTTCTGGCTTAAAAAAAACACGAAAAAAACCCGTTTTTTTTTCTGGAGTATGTTTTTTTCTAAAGTACGAAATCTCAAAATTTACAAAGCAGTTAATACTTTTATACCTTTTTTTAGACTTTATGTTAACTATTAAACGAATTTAATCAAATAACTTTAAGTTCTGGTCTTATAAAAGTAACATTTACGAAAGCTGTAGGTGGTAGTTATCACTATTTACTGTTGGCAACACGACCGCCTCTCCACGCTGCACGTAGAATCGGGGATACCCCAATAAACGTTTGTATACTGGATGTTAATCGTATTAAAATGTACGTTATTGTTATTGAAACACGTTACAAGTCACGAAAAACCGTTATTGTCGACTTATTTGTTCATGTGAAAAAAAAAACATATTTAGAAAAAAAACCATGGTGCTCGGTTTTTTTTTCATAATTCTGAAAAAAAAAAATTTGTTTTTTTTTCTATTTGCAACCCTAATCTCACTCACAACACACTATTACTTTTTGAAAATATGAAGTGGCAGAAATTGATGGAACTAAAATAGTGACCTCATATTTTTTCTTTAATACACTAAATATTACCAGGTCAAAAGTTTTATTATATAAATTATTTATTATGATCAACATTTTATGCTGATGACGCTACCGCGAAGGCAAATCTCAAAAGGCAATCTTTGAGCGTCATTATTGTATCATGCGTATTTGGTCGCACGTCAATGAAACTTATATTTCTATCCCGCTCTGCAAAATGGCCGTCAAAACAAAGACTGAATTTATAGAATATATAGTTTTCATGTACTTACGAGTGAAATGTGATTCCATGCGATTTGTTTTTCCTTTTAGAATGGTTTGTGCAACGCATAAAAGCACACAAAAGCATTTTGGTTACGTTTTACCCATAAAAAATAATTTATAATTTCGTCACGTCACACGTTTCACGACATCCGATGCGCACGTAGTGCCGATTGCAACTGAAGGCAATCAGGCGACGGGGGCCTGATTTTTGAGGGCCACATTTGAGTGGCGTAACCTATTCCTTCTGCTATTTTACTTTAATCAAAGGATAAAAATCACTTTTTTAAGGCTCGGCGGGTTGACCGTCCCCTCGCGCTGAGTACGGAAATACCGTCTAGTGCTCGTTGTCGCGAATAAGTATCGAAAGTTCATATGGAAATAAGTATCGAAATCATGTTCATTGTTATATTCTGTAATAACAAGGAGTAATGTGATAGATATTAAAACAAATAACGTTGATATTTTCAACATATCAGCAATTTTCTATTTATAAGGCAAGACCGTCATATATTATGTCCCGTAAATGAAGTTGATAACCTTCATATTTCAGGTCCAGACAAAAGCAAAGCTGAAAGTTATAATTAAAATTAACCTACAACACCCGTTTCCATACATACACACATACATACAATCACGCCTGTATCCCATAAAGGGGTAGGCAGAGCACATGAAACTACTAAAGCTTCAGGGCCACTCTTGGCAAATAACCGCCGCCGCCGTTGGCCGTTTAAACTCGACTTATTTTCCATAAAGCCTAAAAAAGGTGCTTTCCGACTAGGCACAATTTTGAAGTTATATATTTCAGGACATAAAACAATAAATTGAACGCGTTTTAAGAGCATTAATTGTACTAGATAGGATGAACGATTATAAAATTAACACGTTACATACATAATGCACAAACATTCCAACTGCTTCTATTTTTAACCGACTTCAAAAAAGGAGGAGGTTCTCAATTCGACTGAATGTTTTTTTTTTTTGTATGTTACTCGATATCTCCGAGAATCGTAGACCGATTTTCAAAATTTTTTTTTGATCGAACGGGTATAACCCCGAGATGGTCCCATTCGCACCAAGTCGTGGTCTGATGATGGGATCTTGGAGAAATCGAGGGAACTCTTCAAATGTTATAGGCACATGTAATGTTTTTTGTGTATTTTTCAAAGGTACACCAGTATTTGCGCCTGATGGTAATAATTTTATGTGGCTGAGCTGATGATGGAAGGTCAACTCCTCAATGGTTAGGAGTTAAAGGACAATTCTTTCACTACTGTACATATATTCGGACTGATACATATAATATCACTAGGAACCACTAAAAATCAACAAATAAATTAACTTTTTAACAAAAAATAAAACCGCCTTCAAAAAAAAGCGAGTTACAAAACACGGAGAAACTAAAAAGCCAAAAATAATAAACCTTCGAATTCAGATTTCTTATCGGATTGCAATAATACGGGCGGAAAACTGGTATACCTTCGGAGGTGTAAGAAGTGATAGATATATAAATACAAAATTTATATTCAGTAGATTATTTCTGGGTAGACGGTCTTCCCGACACTGACCTTAAGCTTATTATATGTAGGTGGAATAGACAGAATAAACAGAATAGTAGATACATACATGTAGAAACTATTTTTTTTTTTAAATAAACTATCCTTATTTTGCCTAGTTTGTGTAAATATTAGTTAGTGATATTTTTCAACAGTTTTTACGACTCTCATGAATGCTTTATTGAGCCGTCTGTAAAATTTCGTGACGTGAAATTAGATAAGTACCTAAACACTTTACACATTCTCCACATTTTATTCCGCTAATGTTAGTATATACCTAATAAGAAATATCCATACTTACTTTTTTCTCTTACGAAATGAGAAACATTAGGCACAAATTTATTTATTAAGTTATAATCAAGCGACGCAAACAAGTAATATAATTATCATTAATGAATAATTGGGTTAATTAAAAAAAAGGTCCACGCGTGTATCAATTTACTACGAACATCGAGAAATCACTTTATAAAACGGATGAAAATCAAGGATTAAAAAGCGCCATGAAAGAGTCAGCATGAACTTAAGTACAAACACTCACAGTAACGTTATTTTCGTATATTTATACCCATCATAAATTAAATGGATAATTGGTTGTGCCCGCTAATCGCGCTACAGTAGCGTTATTGCTACTTATTTATAGACTAGCTTTTGCCTGCGGTTTAACTCACGTTAGAAAGAGACAAAAGTAGCCTATGTCACTCTGCATCCATTCAAATATCTCCGATTAAAAAAAATCACGTCTATTCGTCGCTCCGTTTTGCCGTGAAAGACGCACAAACAAACAGACACACACTTTCCCATTTATAATATTAGTATAGATATTCCCTAATTCTATCTTTTTTTAAACTGTCAATACGAATAGCACTGGCCTAACCACTGTTAATTTTTAATTGATAATTGACCTGTCAATTTATTTCTCCTACTTTTGGAGCCAACTATAATGGTATCGGTGTAAGTTAGAATTATTAATAAGTCCTACACACGTCTCATGAATTAACTACATAGCATGTAGAGATAGTTTTAGCTCCTTTAGTTTCTATTATTAAAATATATATTTATTTGTCCTCAGGTTCGGGAAACGCTCCGAATCCTTTTCAAACTGGGCCAAGGATCTTGAAGTAAGTATTTTCTTGTTGTTTCTAAAACCAAATAATACAACCAACTACCAGCCATGGACTATATTAAGTACCTATATATAATACGACACGAGTTATACGAGACGATACGAATCATATCCTGTAGCTTAAGTTGCCTTCAAGAAAGTGTTGATATCTGGTATAAACTGAAAATGAATGAAATCGAATGGCATGTCATAAAAATATCATTTGAAAATTGAAAGTTGCATTTATCATCATAATTTTATTGACAACATTTTCCAAAAAAATGCTATTTTAATGCGAAAATCACTTTATATTACTACTTCGAGCAGAAATAGCGTAAGTTACAAACGTCAAGAATCAACTAGATGACGTCACACATGTGTTGTTTCATACACCTAAGAAAACGACGAAAAAAGTTTTAACAGTCAGCTTAAACAGTCCGATGTGTCTGACTGTCAAGTGTCACTGTCAACCAATATTGAATAACTACGAGCCATAGACTAAGCAATGAAATTTTAATATCTTTGCTACGAACGGTGATAAGTGTCACTGTCAAACTCAAGTGACAACCCAACTGGAAGATTTTTTGGTTATAGTGGCAGCTCTGAATCAACTATGTGACGTCACTTCCTCTTTAAACTATTTTTTTAAGAATTTTTACTAAAAATACGGAAAAAAAATTTCAATATGTATTTTTGTGATCTACAGGCGTACCTATATCTCAATTGTAGGTAGTAGAAAAGTTTCTCGTTTTGTGGCTTTTCTAGACGGTAATTGGACGGATATTGTTTGCTTCCATATATACTTTTGATCCTGAATAGGAATGGGATTGATTATATTTTGGCGCTGCTTATTCCACTCTTATCCTGGTCCAGCTGAGGATCTGTATACCCTAACACCCGACGCAGTTTCCTGGCTCAATGTTCTCAAAGCTGTAGGTACTCTTATTGCCTATAGTAAGGCATACCATACGATTAAATAAATGGGATTGATTGACATAAAAAAAAGAAAGTCGAGGGGAGGTCTTCTAAGATAGTTTCACGTAGCAGCACGGGTTCTGGCAGCTCTGTCCACACTTGCCCACTATAAAAATACATCTTGTATATCACTTGTTTATTAGAACAACGTTAGTCTTAAACATAAAGTCGGCACTTGATATATATATCGTATTGGGCGACGAATATTACGTTAATAATATAACAGCCACCTTAATAACAAACGAATTTGACGAACTTGTAAAACTATAACCCTTGGCTTGGGCCTATAGTCAAACGGTCCTTTGCCAACGATACACTTATGTCTATGTGGCACCAACACGGACGAGCGATAAAGACAAACAGACTAACGGCATGCTACGGAGCGTGAATAGTGTCATTTTGGCTACGGGCAGTGATTGATTTAATTACATCACAACCATACACGAGCCACAAGCCACAACTAAAGTTAAGTAATTCAATTAATAAGTTAAAGTGAGAGGATTCATGTTGTATGGTCCAAAACTGAAACAACCATTGTACACGTTGGGTCCCACAAAATAGGGTACTTGACTGTACTTGAAATAAAATATGTTATACCATGCACGAAATAAAGCATCCGATAATAATTAATAATGAAAACAGAAAACATGGACTGAAGTTTTTTTAATTTCTATTTAATAAGTCAGGTATAAATGTATAAAGTAACTGAGTTGACCGTGACGTCACTCAACTCGATGTTATATTTATTCCAGTCCTTTAAATTCGTTTTGACAGTTCTTAAAAAGAAGCTGATTTGACTAGGAGGCTGAGCAAGGCGTAAAAGCAAACTATGTTAGAGATGGCGGGACGACCTCGAAGCCTTTGACAGGTACTGGTAGCAGACTTCCGAGATAAGAAGTAAAAGGAAGAATGAGAGGGAGGCTTTTGCTGAGGAAATTTGCTACGTAGAGACTTTCGGGGTAAACAAAATCCTAACCAGTCTCATCTCTGGGGAAACGCGCCTTTTTGAGTTTCGCTTTAAGTATGTAAGTAGTTCGAGTAAAGCTCTATATCTATATCTATAAGGACAACTCAGATGATAAAAATCTATATAACCGAAATTTCGTTCCACATAGTTTCCTCGTCCAAAACTTTAACAATAATCGTGACGACACCTTGAAAATCTTCCTGTAATTGGCTGTTCTGATACACATTTTTATGAATATAGTTTATTATTATTTTATTAGTAAGATTTATAATCTTAAAGTTGTTGGTTTTCCAAATAAAATAATATAAAATATTAAAATATAATAAAGCTGCTGTAGCTTAAAAAGCCAGGGAGGAAACCGTCTAGAGCTTTTATGATAAACATCCAAATTATAAACAAATCAATTATTTTTGCAGTCGGTACCAGACCTGTTCGTCGCCTTGCTATTGCCTGTTTGCCCCACCCAACCATACGCAGGCTGGCACCGACTCCAAAAATAATTGATTTGTTTATAATTTGGATGTTTAGATTATTGCAATACGATAAGAAATCTGAATTCAAAGGTTTATTATTTTTTGCTTTTTAGTTTCTCCGTGTTTTGTAACGCGCTTATTTTTGAAGGCGGTTTTATTTTTTGTTAAAAAGTTTATTTATTTGTTGATTTTTAGTGGTTCCTATTGATATTATACGTATCAGTCCGAATACATGTACACTAGTGAAAGAATTATCCTTTAACTCCTAACCATTGAGGAGTTGACCTTCCATCATCAGCTCAGCCACATAAAATTATTACCATCAGGCGTAAATACTGGTTTACCTTTGAAAAATACACTAAAAACATTACATGTGCCTATAACATTTGAAGAGTTCCCTCGATTTCTCCAGGATCCCATCATCAGACCTTGACTTGGTGCCAATGGGACCATCTCGGGGTTATACCCGTTCGATCAAAAAAAAAATTTTGAAAATCGGTCCACAATTCTCGGAGATATCGAGGAACATACATACAAAAAAATAAATAAAAAAAAAAAAAAAAAATTCAGTCGAATTGAGAACCTCCTCCTTTTTTGAAGTCGGTTAAAAATGACTTACTCCTGTTAAGTCTTAAAGCAAACACATTATTATTTCTCTCTGATGACCGCCTTAAGCAATCGTTTCCCATATTTTGTTTCCATATCACGTTTCTATTAGTTTTTTATGAAAGGAAACTGATAGTTATTTACTAATGATTGGGATGCTATATATATAGGTAGTATGTATCTAACTGTATTTCTTCGGATGAAAAACTTATTTCGTTTTGAGAAATATGCTGCACCAAATGCTAGCTAATTATTTTGTGATTTAGTTACTTAATTTAGGGCTAGCACATGATTGACGAGATTATTTCAAAGCGACATAGACTATGTCATTAATACCACTAGAAAAGTTGTGTGATCTATGTTGCGCCGAAATACTAGCGCTGCTGAACTGAAAATGAATGACATGCTAAATGTACTGAGTTCTTTTTATATGTACTTATATTTTGAGATTAGTTAGTGTGTGCAAACGTTTTTAATCAGTGTAATATAATATTTTCAGTGCAGATGGTGTTGTTTTTACGCAATAATGCGAGAAGTGGTTCATTATATTATGTCAGGTCAAAACTTCGGAGGGCCATCTGTACTGAAAAACGTCGTACGATACACGTGCGAAAAGGAAATTCGCAACTCGTGTTGATTCCCCTTCTCCTTTCGGTCGTGTTTTAATTTATCGCCACTCGTTTCGAACTTCCTTTTTTTCGCACTTGTATCGTAATGTACTATTCTCGTTATTATAATATTAATTCGTTCGATAAATGGTTTATTATTTAAATGTTTTTTGTACCTAAATAGAAACACGCGGACTACTTCATCTACGGATCCCAAGTTATCCTTCTGCCACTTTACGATTTCAAAATGGCATTTCAATTGAAGTTTTCATACTCAAGTATTCCATTAAATTCCAGCATCTTTTATTCAAGATTCATGTATAGAAAGAGCGATATGAGGCGGTGATATTATGCCAATATCGCTGTGCAATGGCGTTGACGTATCCAGGGATTTACCCGCATCAGTTTACACGTTTAATGTGAGAAGTTATGAGTATTTGACTATTCCTAGTTTGAATTTGTTGGACTTAAAGTAAGGCTCACGAAACAAATTATAATGATGTTGGCCTTACATTCATTTAAATAACGCGAGTACCTAATCAAATTACTGCATTGAATTGATTATCGTATTATTCTTATTTTAAAATCAATCTTCTAACATGCCAATAGCTGACGCGTCGTCTAGGAAACGAAACCCGAAAAACGGTAGAGTAACAATGAAACACAAAACTAGGCTTGTGTAGGACATGTACTAATAGTACAAAAGACACGATGCCCTGCACTGTACTAGACCGAACTACTTCCAAATGATTCTGCTCTCTAGTACATTTAGTACACTCACACACGCGCAACAGAATGGGAGCGAAAGAGCGAAGAGCCGAGGAACGACAATGACAGCAAAGCGATCCGTGTGATCCGACCGCAACCGAACTAAAACCGACTGACTAGGACCGAGAGCGCGCGAAAACGGCCGATCAGGTCTCGGCTACAGTACGAGCGAGCGTTACTGTACGCCATATGCAATTTGTCTCTCGCTCTCTCGGTGTACTAAATGTCCTAAAAGAACGAACTAGTACACTTCGGAGATCGTACTAGTTGGGAGCGATCTTTTCAGTGAACGAGCAGGGTCAACTCTACACAAAACATTGTCGTAGCCCAAGCGATTGTCACCACCACCACCAACGACGATAAAGATGTATACCTTTCTGTAGGGTCGACATTTTCGTCAATCGAAAAAGCCCTCAAATAATGATTTAAAAAACAAGATGTAAAAGATGTACCCATTGATACTTCGTAGTATCGTTCGTTACGGTGCAAAGGACTGTCATATTGGCTGGGTCCCCAGAAGTAATTTAACGTGTTTATAGATTGCTTCATCATTTCCTCTTAAAAGGACGAATCACCCACACTTCTTAACGAACTTCGTAGTTACCGTATTGAATACATACCCAATCATCAGGATGAATAGACTCAATTAATTTCGATAGAATTAATATAAGTTTTTGTTTTTATTTGTATGTACTATATTTCATGTCGGGACTACTGGTTCTTTGGTAAAATTCGGAGGCGAACTTTCATAAAAATAAAAACATTAACTTATTCGTTAAACATAGGTACCTATATCTATAAAAATAAATTTCGATCGTAGTAACCTTTAAACACAATTTAGTTTACCTTGCGGCAGTTAGCAATTCATTAATAACTATTATAGATTTTTTGAAATATTTAACGTACTGTACACTTACAATACGAAAATGTCCAAAGAGTCTCTTCGTCTTGGCATTGGCTTCTCACACGCCTCGCCTCCCAAAGATCCGGAACACCATTGTTCAGTGAAGGGAAAGACAAACAAACATTGAATTTTATCCCAAACAACTAAATCTACCTAAATGTAAATTAGAGGATGAAGATCTAATTTTATATGCACATTGTTAATTGAACCGTGGCATATTACAAAAATGTTGTTTTAAGAACAGGTAGCTTTATGCAAAATGCGTGATGTTATAAGTAGCCCATAACCAATATTTACCATACGGGTTTGTTATTCGGAACAGTTTCAAGACTTCTTTTTAACGTGATATAGACCATTTTAGCTTTTTGTCGTTTCTAATATTCCGACGTTGTTTTATGATGGTCACGCGGGTCACTGAAGATGGCGAGTCGAAGTCAAAGTTGCGCAGACAGCACGCGGTCTACTACTCTCAGTATCAAGTCATTCGCTCGCATATTGGCTGCGTTCGCGTTCAACCTTACCATTGCTCTCATTGCACTCTAAACATCTGAACCAAGCACACACTATACTCACACCAATGTGAGTGTAGTGTTACTACATTTTTTTCGAGATAGACCATGTCAGGATAACATTATGTTTATAATTTATTATTTTGTTCCAGAAGCCAGACATACCCGCCTGGCTGCAATACGCCAGAAGGAGATGAGGAGAGCAACCGCAGCCGGGTCCTTCGCTAGAGCCGTCTCTGAATACTGCTAATACCAATTAATGCCCTCCTACCAATAACCCTCTTATCTATTAATATTTAACTACTTTTTCTGTGCACTTCGAGTCACACCATACTGAGATGGCAACGATTTTGATATCTCCGGCTACGGAAAGATCAAGTAAAGGTTATCATTTCGTAGAAGCTTGATAACATTTGCATCGGTCGGACTGTCAAATTCGCTGCCAACTAACATTAGTGTAACTCTGTCAATTACTTAACAAAATATACATTTGGCTCTTGTTCGTTTTCCTCTTTCAATTTATTTCTTTTTATTATGATAGATTTTACATAGTAGTAAATGTTGACATAGATTACCCATTCGTTTCACCCGTTCCGATTTCATTCTTAAATATTTATGTAATTTAAGATTAAATGCATTTGAAACATATGAAATTGAGCCTGGAGGTAACAGGACTATCAATGTAACGTTATGGAATAAAAGCAATTAAGAAAACGTAATAGTTAATTGTTAGTTTTATTTTAATTCATCAAAAATAGTTAGTTACTTTAAGGCCGTAAATATAAAATAAAATGCGCCCAGCCACAAAAACATAAATTTATTTTTTGAACCTTTACCTAAATCACTAATCCATTACGTAGTATCTAAAAGAAGTAAAGCGTATCTTTATTACCTAGTATGCTACTTGCCTTATTCGAATATTTATTTATATGTGATACCAATCTGTCATTATCAAAAGATACTTTTTTTTAACCATGCACGTCAGTTTGTCTCACATATCCGATTCATATCATCGTATCTAGATCGAATATTTCACAAAGTTTGGATAGAGCTGTTGTATAGAACGTTAGCCATTCAATAATGCTACCTAACCTAACTTATGAAGCTGGGTATTTCTACCTAAGAATTAGTAGGCCGGCCCCTAAAGGGAATTATAATAAAGTACAATTTACGGAGTCGTATTATCTTCTTAACTTTGTTTCTTATCCGAGTCCCTTTCTGTTAATGAAAGTTATGATCCATTATTTAAGTTTACCTATTTTGTATTTAGGGATGTTATAAAAGGAATGATTTTATTTAAGGATAATAAAATATACTAACTATATATTAGTCATATACCGAGTAATCTGCTCTTAACAAACCTGAGGCGAACTTTGGACAAAAATGCAAAATAATATATTCCACTGCTCTGAGCTGCTGGGCAAAGGCCTTCCCTGTTTTTTGGCAGGGTCAAATTCGTTAGGGTATAGATCCTTGTCGGCATTTACCATCAACAGTTAGGATAGAATACGTAGTTGATAAGAGAAATTAATTCAGAAAATATTTTAGCGTATGTCGCGTAAAATTAAGTAAAAAAACCAACTTGCACCTTGTTACGTCGACTGTCTTTCATGGTATCTTGACTCTCAAAACTAAACCTATACTTATGGCTATTTTAGATATTTTAATCCCGTTTCACAACAACAGGGGGGAAAATCTCTTTTCCACCTCATTAGATTTTAAAATCGTTGTATTTATCGTGATCAGCGACCCGATAAACCATAAAAACGATACCCATATTGTGTTTTTGACTTTACCCCCTTTGCACCCCTTTAGGAGTAAAATTTTCAAAAAAAACCTGAAACATGTATTTAGTCATATGTCTTTAGGAATCCTCTTGTGAAGTTTCGAATAAAACAGTGAAACTAACATTGTTTCCCCATACAAACTTTGAACCCCCATTTGACCCCCTTAGGAGGCGAATTTTGAAAAATCCTTTCTTAGAAGTCATCTACACTATATATAAGGAACCTATGTGCCAAATTTGAAATCTCTAGGACCAGCGGTTTCGGCTGTGTGTTGATATGTCAGTTAGTCAGTCAGTCAGTTTCTTCTTTTATATATTTTTTGATATTTAAACCCCATGGCACTATAACAGGGGAGAAGGTATTTCACTTCCACCTCGTTAGATTTTAAAAGCGTTGTATTTATCGTGATCAGCTACCCGATAAACCATAAAAACGATACCCATATTGATTTTTTGACTTTATCACCCCCTTTTCACCCTTTTAGGGGTTAAATTTTCAAAAAACCTGAAACACGTATTCAGTCATATGTCTTAAGGAATCTTCCTGTGAAGTTTCGAATAAAATAGTCAAACTAATCTTGTTTCCCCATACAAACTTTGAACCCCCATTTGACCCCCTTAGGAGGTGAATTTTGGAAAATCCTTTCTTAGTGCTCCTCTACACTGTATAAGGAACCTACGTGCCAAATTTGAAATCTCTAGAACCAGCGGTTTCGGCTGTGCGTTGATATGTCAGTCAGTCAGTCAGTCAGTCAGTCAGTCAGTCAGTCAGTCAGTCAGCTTCTTCTTTTATATATTTAGATAGATATACATACCTATTATGGCAATTCTATCACAGCGCAGAATATGCAGAAGCCGTGAAGAAGCCACATGGTGGTCTGTGGCAGAAACTCAATAGACATTTTTAGAGTTTTTAAAATAAGTACCTAAGTAGGTACGTGAAGTAACATGGTAAATTAAAAAAAATATTATTAGATACTTATTGCGAAGGTGTAAACAATTTCCTTCGTTTTGCCACATATCAATAATTACCTATCTATATTAAATTCATTAATCCGTATACATTACATTTTGCAGTACGGTAATACTTACCCCGTTATTCATAAACGTACACTAAACTTGTCAAGCCGATAAAGTTCGTTTGTCCCTTTCCGACGTATTGGTGTGATAGAAAGGGACAAACGAACTTTATCGGCTGGATAACTTTAGTGTACGTTTATGAATAAAGGTGTTAAAATTTATAGCTACTAAATTTTACATAAAACACCTACTTTAAAATAAAATAAAAAATGTTGAATTTGGTTAACATTATAAAAGACCTCACGCAAGCTGTGCTAATTAGTTCGCGAATTCGTCGAGAGGTGGCGCACAACGTGTAAACACAATAATTATATTCATTAGAGAACCTATACTTCTAGCCTAGTCCAGTCTTTAGACTTATGTGAGTAACGTAAAAGTACCTAATAGTTTTGTAGGTACGGAACCCTCGGTGGGCGAGTCCGACTCGCACTTGGCCGGTTTTTTTTTTGTTTAGGGGGGGGAAATGCGTTCCGCATACCACTCGGGTGCGAGGGGGGACCCGAGCGGTTATGTGGGACTCCCGTATTGGCTAATGAGGCCACGGTATACCCACTAAACCCCCCCCCCCCCCCACATGCCACCTCGCCGCCTTGTTGGCGGGATTACCGGAACACTTGCGCTCACAACGGCGACCCCGCCGGCGGCAGCCGCCCACGTGCAGCTCCTACGCGGATGCCCAACGGCCCTCCACAATGAGTGCGCCAGATGACAGGGCGCACCTTCCTCCTCGGCCACTTATGGGTACAGTGACGGACCCCCTCTAGGGTGTTTCATATTTGTATGGGAAAAATAAAATTGTGATATTTTTTCTGACTTCGCTCGGCTTTCCGTTCTAGCTTATCTTAAACGCCTATACCAACTTTCAAGTGATTTGGACGTTGTTTAGAGGTCGCGCTTGATGAACAGTTTCAAAGAATGTCACTAAAAATTAATGTTACTCAATTTGATTACCAAAGAGTAGTTGTAAATTATTTTAAAGTAAAAGTAAGCTTATTAAACTTAAAATACAACAGTTGTAACATCCATTTTTTATAAAAGAAAGTCATCATCATCATAATTTAGCTTACAAATGAAAGCCGCAACCTTATCTTCTGTTCGCTTAAATAGTAGGTAAGTAGCAACGCATTTTCTGTGATGTTCGACACCTTTTAGCAAGAACTGTTTTGCTCTTCATCTTTGACTGGAGCGTTAATTTATATTGTTAAATACATTCTCCTCTTTGCGGTATCATAGACTATTGTCAGATTATCGACCAAGTCTCTGGTGTTAGTGCTACAATAATCGCTAACATCCTGGACATTAAATAGTTCGAAGACAAAAATAAAAAAGGTAAGTATGAGTGTAATACCGGTAAATATACTTAAGTCAAAGAACGATCTTGTTTTGTTCTTTGTCGTCACACTCTTGGCAGAGTGGTAGTCGTCACATCAGGAGTGGTAGCAAGCTTAACAATGCATCAACATTCCTTACGCAATCGCGTAGAGTGGGCCACTGAGTGCAGCCTTGACTTGGCCGGTCCGTCACATCTGAACCTAGCTTTCTTCTGCAGCACCACATTTCTAGAACATCTATCTTCTTTTCCCTTGAAGTCCACGTCTCAGCACCGTAAAGAAGTATGGGAAAATTGGGAGATACTAATGCCCTGACAAGTCGCATTTTAGTGGCATTTGTGATGTTTCTGTTTTTCCATATTTTCCTGAGCCGGTCCATGGCCGACCCGGTGATAGCCATGTGTCGCTTGATTACTTCCACCTATCCTGTTATTAGTGCCCTGAGAGGGCCGAGAGACCACTGCTTCATGCCAAAAACAGGACAAAAACTCAACAAAACTTGTTACTTAGAAAAGGAAGTCGAGCATCCAAAAAATGACCATAAGGAACCTTGCCTAGAAACTAAATATCACGTCTACTACTAATTTTAAAGAAGAACTTGCTTCAATATAAAAACTACTCATCAAAATCACTTTTAAACCACCTCCTACAAAAAGTTACATATGTTTTGTTTCTAGCCTCTCCTGCGCCCATACTAACTTCATCAGACAAAAGTTGCCACAGAGCGCGACCTCTAAATATTGTCCGATTTCCGGCGCCCGGCGGTGATTTTTGGTATATGGGCTCTGTATAGGTGTAGAACAAAGAAGAAAAGCGAAGTCTTTATAAATCAAAATTTCCGTACCAAAGACGAATATAACTACGTATAGACAGATAAAGTCTAAGAAAAAAACGTACCTCAGTACCATACAGAAAAAGGTACGGTGGGCTAGATGGCATTATACCTTTGGGGTACGCTCAGCTAGATGGCGCTAATATTAATATTTGTCATTTTAACACATATCGAGCTAAGATTATGGACCAAATTGTCAAAACTGAGGTTCAAAAGTTTTAAGCCTGTGTCAAGAGATGGCAGTATATGCACTGTGATTACACATTTTACTTCGACAGTAACTCTCTATAATACTCCCTCTAGATACGCTAGTGTATTTCAAGCAGAGGTGTGTGCAATAGCACGCTGTGTACGTATAATAAAAGAGAACGACGAACAAGAGGGAGCCGTGGTAATATACACCGACAGTCAAGCGGCACTAAAGGCTCTGAAGAGAACATCAGTGACCTCATCCCTTGTGAAAGAGTGTAGGGAGGAGCTCAACTCGATAGGAAGCATAGAAGTGTCACGAAGGGAGTCTTTGGGATAAAACAAAGAGACTGGGAAAGAGAGACCAGATGCAGACAGACGAAGACGATGATAGAAGGTAGAGACAAAAGGAGAACTAGGTATCTTCTGGAACTAGGTAAGAACAGTCTAAGAGTGTTGACCGGTATCGTTACGGGGCACAACACTCAATAAACATATGAAGATTATAGGTATTAGTTGTGACGAATCCTGTCCACACTGTGGGATGGAGGAGACAAGCTTACACTTACTAGCAGAATGCATCATGTACGCGGCAACGCGATATGATACATTCGGTAGAGACAGTCTGAGAGAAGATGAACTCAAGGACGTCGACAAAAAAGCGTACCCCTGAAATGTATGGGCCTTTTAGGCTTAAAACTATATTATGGCGCTTTTCGCAGCCTGGAAGTGGCCAAAATCATATTTTCCCCAAATATTTTTGCGTGTTTTTATTTTTTATAATTATGAATGAATGAATGATATACAGCGCGTAAACCTAATAAGGGCGATAAATGAAACCAGGCATATAATTCAATATTGTTATCATTAATTAAGAGGTGTTTTTGAGTTACTCTTAATTTTCACCCCATAATGAAATTTTGAAAAAATTCCCAGCAGCAATGTACTGTAAACGTTGTTGCGATGACAATCAATGACAACTGTCAACGAGCGTTAAACGCGAGTGTGTTTGCATTACGTTGCGGGCCGAATTAATTTGTATGGATAAAAAAAATATTTCAATTTTAAGTAAAAGTTATCTAATTCCATTTATTATGTCCTATACTCACCACCGTTAAGAGGTTCGCCCGAATTAGGTTTACACCCTGTATTTCTTTATTTTAAAATCATGATATCACGTCAATACACATTTTGGAAAAAAAAATTGTAGGCATCATCAGTGTAGTTATGATAGTATTAATTTATTAGGTAGCGCTAAAAAATCGAAGTACGATGCTTAGTATGAAGTATGTAAATCGTATACATATAAATATTTTTTGGTATAGATCAATCAATAGTAAGCGCTGGTGGCCTAGCGGTAATTGCGTGCGACTTACGATCCGGAGGTCGCGGGTTCGAACCCCGGCTCGTACCAATGAGTTTTTCGAAACTTATGTGCGAAATGTCATTTGATATTTGCCAGTCGCTTTTCGGTGAAGGAAAACATCGTGAGGAAACCGGACTAATTCCAATAAGGCCTAGTTACCCGTCGGGTTGGAAGGTCAGATGGCAGTCGCTTTCGTAAAAACTAGTGCCTACGCCAAATCTTGGGATTAGTTGTCAAAGCGGACCCCAGGCTCCCATGAGCCGTGGCAAATGCCGGGATATCGCAAGGAGGATGGATGGATGAGATCAATCAATAGTAAATTACATACCTAGCACATGAAAGTAAGAAATGTATCAGATCATAATAATTGTCAACCGAGGCGGAGCCGAAGCCAACAAACATGTGATCTGAGGCTTTCTTATTTACTGGCAAAGGTGTGCAAGTATACTATTTTTCTGTTCGACGGAGCTGGGAAGCGGTAACTTCGTTTAAACGCAGTCGCCTGAAATTTGATATTTTCCGGCCGAAGAGAGAAAACCTATTTGAATAGATCACCAGTTCAAGCAGTTTGCATTGTATTTATTTTTATTAATAATTTATTTGGTACTGAAAGGGTATGTTTTTATAGTAAAATCCTAATTAACGCCTAAAGTGGAAATATTTTAACCGCCGCTCCAAATCTCAAGCAAGGTGGTTTTCAATTCGTCTGTAGGTATGTTTTTTTTTAATGTTCCACGATATCTCAGTCGTTACTGGACCGATTTTGAATTTTTTTTGATTGATTGCATATGTATATGCATACAGATTGATCCCATTTTTATTAGAACCCAGTTCTGATGATGGGATCCTGGAGAAATCGAGGGAACTCCTGAAATCTTATGGTGATTTTTTGTGTTTTTATAAGAACAGCTTGCGTTTACGTTTAGAACAGTGACATTTGGTGCAATGGAACTTCCGATGATGATCAAAACGGAACTCCTCAAATCTGAACGGCACACTTATAGTGATTTTCCTATTTGTCAAGCGAGGTAATGGATGCATAGGTGTAGTGATGTGTGTGTTCTGCAAATATACAATACAATAAAACGATATAAAGACACAATCAGCCTCAAACGTTGATAAATCAAAGAAATAAACCAAATAGATTCATCAGATTGGAAACTCGCAAGTATACCTCGTAAAAACAGGTCAATTTTCTGAGTTCAGCCATTTGAATAAGCCTTGTCATATTTCATTGTTTGTAAAGAAATCAAATGAAATCAAGAAGATCTTCAAAAAGAAAAGTATACGTTCTATCTGAAGAATGTTCCTAATCTGTAAAAGAAAAAGTTTTGTAATTCGAAACTTTGCTGATCCAACTAATAATTAAACCTAATAATGTAAAATACCCTATAATAGACAGTGATGCCATTATGGACAAAACAACTTAAACAACACAAATCCTTAAAAATAAGTTTCTAAAAACTGACGGCATTGTACCATAAACAAGAGTCATAGAGCTGCTTAATTTTGAAGTTTCATTTGATTCGTTTTTTAGGGTTCCGTAGTCAACTAGGAACCCTTATAGTTTCGCCATGTCTGTCTGTCCGTCCGTCCGTCCGTCCGTCCGTCCGTCCGTCCGTCCGTCCGTCCGCGGATAATCTCAGTAACCGTTAGCACTAGAAAGCTGAAATTTGGAACCAATATGTATATCAATCACGCCAACAAAGTGCAAAAAAAAAAATGGAAAAATATGTTTTATTAGGGTACCCCCCCTACATGTAAAGTGGGAGCTGACATTTTTTTTCATTCCAACCCCAACGTGTGATATATTGTTGGATAGGTATTTAAAAATGAATAAGGGTTTACTAATATTGTTTTTTGATAATATTTATATTTTCAGAAATAATCGCTCCTAAAGGAAAAAAAAGTGCGTCCCCCCCCTCTAACTTTTGAAGCATATGTTTAAAAAATATGAAAAATATCACAAAAGTAGAACTTTATAAAGACTTTCTAGGAAAATTGTTTTGAACTTGATAGGTTCAGTAGTTTTTGAGAAAAATACGGAAAACTACGGAACCCTACACTGAGCGTGGCCCGACACGCTCTTGGCCGGTTTTTTTTTTCTGAAGGATTTGGCGGCAAGATAAAAGTCTTCGGTTTACTGAAAAAAATATCATGACGAATTCTTGGTAATGTTGCTAAGAGAGTTGAGTTCATGTATAAAATAATAAAAAAATAATACTCGATGTAAACTTGAATGAGTTTTACTTACTGCATTAACCATAAGATAAGGTATAAAACATTCTAGTTTGTTACTCCAAAGATATAAAGAAATGGTGTTATTTTGCGAATGTCCATAACCGGAACCGGAAAATTGCGTACCTCCTATGATGGACAAGGAACAATTTACGTAAGCAAAATTTACAAGAAACAATCCTATGTTAAAATAACCCAAACTAATTTTATTTGGGGTATAAATTTGACACATTGAGTATCAGTTGGCTTTAAAAGTAAAATTTTAAACTTATTTCACTGTCCATTACTGGAAAAAACACCTCGTTTTAATGTGTTAACTATGAAGAAACCAATAGGACTAGGTACCTATCTATTATCCAACACCTCTGGTGTTTCGGGTGTCCATGGGCGGCGGTGATAGCTTACCATCAGGCGACCTGTCTGCTCGTTTGCCTCCTATCTCATAAAACAAAATACGCTTCAAATTATTATTTATTTATTACTAGCTTTTGCCCGCGGCTTCGCTCGTGTTCGAAAGAGACAAAAAGTAGCCTATGTCACTCTCCATCCCTTCAACTATCTCCACTTAAAAAATCACGCCAATTTGTCGCTCCGTTTGGCTGTGAAAGACGGACAAACAAACAGACACACACACTTTCCCATTTATAATATTAGTATGGATTTATTTATTTAAATGTAAAAGAAGGATAAGACATTCAAGTTTTAACACGCTTAGCGGTAGATTTTTTACATGTAGGTATCAGTGAAATATCAAAACCAGGCAACATTTTATCTTAATCTGTCAATGATTGGGTCCGTTACCTTACATATTAATAATGGTTGTCGTTTAATCGATTTGCGAACCGATTTCGATTTTCATGAACAAAAACATAATATTATATTTGGTCAACTAAAATGGATACCTACTTGGTCAGTAACTAAAGGTTTGCAAATACTTTTTTCTACTCGTCGACTGTAATCTGTCAATTAGGACACCACAGACTAAACTATAAGTGCTAACTTTTCAGTGTTGGATACTCTATGGCAGTTCCGACTCAACTATAATAATATATGTAATCTCATTATAGTTGACTTTAAGTTAACTGTAATAATTTCAAAAATAGAACATCATACAATTTCTATACTAATTTGCGATACCTGGCAAATTTGTCGGCATCTGAAACACATTTTTTTTATCTGTCACGTGATCGGCCAATCAGAGACGGTTATTACAAACAATTGGTTGCTAGGTAATTCGATGTTGATACAACGGTGAACGAGGCTATTAACATTAATTTTAACTTGCATGAATGATGATATTTCCGTCCATTGATGATGAAGATGATGACTCGTAGAAAAAGTATTGTATACAATAGTGATATAATTAAGCTTTTCACTCTCGTACCGTACTATTAGGCCACTCAGCAAAGCTTCGTGGCCTAAACATGGTACTCGACTGAAAAGCTTTGTATTATATCACGATTGTATAAAATACTATTATATACTAGTTCGCAGTTAATGTCAAACTGAGCTGCTAAATATGAATTTTCATGGTATATTTGCGGCAGAAAGTGTTCTATTATTTAAACTTATATATTATAAACGTATTTGGGTAAGTTATAAAAGAGGTAATTTCATTTTGGATTACAATTTAACTGATCCCTATAGATAACAAATGCGTTAGCCGATAAATAAGTTGACCAGCAAATTAGGGGCATTTTGATTAGATTATTTCCATAATTTACCGCACGTGAGGTACGAGTAACAGCTTTAAAACTGGAATTCGGACTTATTCAGGACGTAGGTATGTAGCGGGGAAGGCTTTTGGATTTCGGTGGCTTCGGCGCTGCGAACGACATGCATGACGAAGCACGGTCATTGTCATTACATTCAGCTTCACATCTTCGACGTACTGAGTACGTAGCCGAAAGCCGCTCACGAAACGATCGTAGATATCTATCTCTATCGCTCTTGCGGATTTGCGCGACAGAACAAGACTACCTTTCGTGGCGTTTCGTTTTCGTTTCGCGTCGCAGAAATGCCATTCGGCTACGGCACCTGGCCAAACGAAAGCGATACGCCGCTGGCTCTGTCGCGCCAATACGCAAGCGCGATAGAGATAGATATCTACTAGCGCTTCGTTTCGTGAGCGTTTCGTGAGCGATTGTGCCATTCGGCTAGCCACCCTGGTCGCCTTTGCTGGCCAGCCTTCGTCGTTTCCGCGCTCCATCACAGCGGGCGAGGGTTGCGCCTCCGATTTCGCAATTGCTCTCAGGGGTAGGACAGACAAGACTACGGATAGTGGGCTTCAGTTGAACCGTATTAACAATCATTGACAAACATCACGTAAGCAACACTGTCATTGTGACTGCTGCATATGATTAGCTACGACTCGTTTTTGCTTTATTTCCAATTCATCAGTTGAGAATCAAAATTGAGTAAAAATACTTGGCGACATGTAAAACTAATTAGTATAAAATTAAAAACCAACAACGGGGCGAACTGATTACTAGCGTCTAATAGAGATAAAAATTCAGACTTTTTTTTACGGAAAGAGATTTCCTCATTCCTCTTTGTTGAAAGGTTTAATTGAGTAGAAAAATAAAACAAAGTGAGTGACTTGGTGTAATAATTTTAATAGTTACTATTTATTAATTTGTGTCAGTACATCAAAGTAACTTAACGAATATCTAGCTTATTTTGGTAAGCACAAATACTAATTAATGTATTCATTAAAACTATACATTACATTGTGAAATATTTTTTACAAGTTTCAAATTGACGAGAATCCTTCGCTCAAGCACCTAGTTTTATACAACCATACATTTACACATAGATAAACAAATATGTGTAACAATTAAACAGCGTCTTTTAAAAATATATAACTCCAGCAAGTACAAATTATTTTATTTATGTCTCATAAGAGTCATAAGAATATAAGATGAAAACAGAACAAACAAAATAGAAGATGTAAACACCATATTTGACTAGGACAAAGCAGGCTTCAGGAATAGACATATAGGTAAAACAATGTACCTATTGTTTAATTTGGCTTAGGTAGGAAAAACGTTGTTTTTAACTAAACAAGACGCTAACAAATATAAATCTAATAAGTATTTTTATAGGGCTCAAAGCACACATCAAAATATATCAAAATCAGTCTCACTACAAAATGGAAATTGTAAATCAACAACGACAAAGATAGCGTTGGGCAATAAGTTTCTTCGACAAATCATTTCACGCATTTCGATAGTATTGTGAAATTTATGAGTGTTGGTTTTTTATTGAGTATCGTGGATTTTATTTTATTTTCAATCTATCTAGTATCTACAGTCACCATCAGATATCTCGGAGCGGCTAAACTGCTCACAAATAACTAAATACGCCTCTAAACGAACCCGCTGATATGAAAACACTTTTTTTTTGTTAAATTTGACAGTCGTCAGGATCCCTATCAGGAACCACCCGGCAAATCACTTATTAAATCAGAAAAAAGGTTTTTTTTTAACCGTTTTCATACATTATAAATTATAAAGTCAGTCTCAAGTAAATGACGACACATGTAACAATAAATAATGATAAGGAATTACAAAGGCAGCCTTTATTACTACGCTTACTGAGCCACTAAATTCATTCCCTGAATAACTCGATAACAGTAAGAGAAAAGACAATATTTTCTTACAGAAATTAATTGTAATTTACCTAAAGAACCGTCCCCTAATCTTAACGGAAATCAATAAAAATTCTTTGTAGATAATAATCTACCCAAACTCGAAAACCAGGCAAGCACAGAGTAAACTCTCTTTATAAAGCAAGTTGCGTAAGCCTTTATTTGCACTAGGTCCATTTATTTATCTACGTATATATTAATATGTATGTAAGTTCATTTATTGTATCTATATATGTTTATTTTATAATATAATCAACTTGTATTTAATCATTAAAATCTCATACTGGCTTTATAATGGCGTCCACCAGACTATTTCTGTTTTGCCCAATGGTTGACTGATAGAAAATGACTTAAGGCGTTAAGTTCGCCATTTGTACTTGTTATTGTTAATTTGTGCAATAAAGTTTAAATAAATAAATAAAACTTTATTCGTTTTTGAGCCTAAGATATGCGATAACAGACACACAAACGTGAAAGTAGAATTAAAATCTCAGACACTTTCTTAATCGTTACTTCTCAACGAAAAGAGAAGACAAAATTGTAAACATACTCGCAATGATGATAAATAGATTTATCATTTTAATAGCTAGCGGGGTTGTGGACTGTTATTATTGACGTGAAATGATGAAAACATGTAATAAATGCACTAATTTTAATTATTGGTAAACAAACACAAGCTTAGTTTCGTGACAGAAGGCAGACTGACTACCGATTGATTATATTTCATAACATGAGGACAGTTTTTGAAAGTGACATAATTTTAAACTATGAAGGAGGTCGCGCACCAGCCAGTCGCCAACACATTTATCAGATCAGTAATTTGTCCGAAGTAACAGCAACTTGGAAAAAGTTTCAATGTTAATTGAATTCAAACCAATAGGGATGTGTCTGTAACATTACTGTTGGGTACTAAAAGTAAATTTTATTGGTCCGCAATTGGTGAAATAATTTTGAAATACGTTAGTGCGGGATACAAACGTTTAAGCGTTTCTTAGAATAAGCACAGCATTTATAGTAGCAAGTTTTGAATCTATTTTTTTTTTTATTAATTAGGTAGGTAAAGAAAGTCTACCATATTTATTAAATAATTTGGTTTAAATTTCAATACCTCAAACTGTACCTACATGGTGGGCAGGAACAGGTTAAAATAAGCACAGCATTTTTAGCAGCAAGTTTTGTGTCTATTTTTTTTTTATGATGTAGGTAAGTATGTAACTAAACTACTGTATTTAAATAAACCAATAACTTTCACTTTGAAGCCATGCCACTATCTGAAGAAAACACTAATATACTACTTTTAAATTTGACATTTTTGTAGGTAGGCAGCTTTAATTACTTACTAATTTGTTTGTTTTTGGTATAGTATAGTTAAATAAACAACGAAACCACCTAAAGTAAATGACATATCGATTGTCAATTTTTTTGTATCTCATTATAATGGCAATCCACTTAGGTCTCATTCTGGTCAAAGTGGAGAAAAATCATTATAAAATGTAAGCGAAAACAAATATTGGACAATTAAAAAGCGAGTATTAAAAAAAATAAAAACGATTTTTGAAACGTACATATTTGCTTGAAAACATCGATCTTGAGTCACTTATTAGTATCAAATTTTTATTTATTAAGTGAAAACTGCCACTTTTCTAAATACATAAACAAAAAAAATATATTAGTGATTTTCAAATTAGTGTTTCTCAAGAGAAATAGCTAAAAATATTTTTTGGAAAATAAAATAAACGTTGGTCAATACAGAGATTTAGACCCTATATCAATACGAAAATCGAAATGTTGTTTTGCAGTTATAGGATCACTCCGGATCAGTAGTGTCGTAATACAATCTTTACAACAAGAACTTGTTTACCGAATTATGTCATTAACAAAATATAATTTATTCCCAAAGGAAGAAACTAAACCAGTATTGTTCTAAACCTGTATTGTTCAGTTCTGACTTTTATACCCTTTCTTCAGGATTTAACTGTTTTTGTTTTAAACAACATGATCTAATAAGAGGTAATTTATTTATTCAAGATGTCATAATCATAACACTAGCTCTTTCAATAACTAGCTCGATTAACTGCAGTTCCGTAATAAGTAAACAAAATCAGTTTAAAACACAGTGGGTACAACAATATTTCTTCAAAGCAAGATTTTTTACATGATAATGCAGAGCCCTCAGGGCCTTACCGACTTTTGGCGACCGGTCTGGCGCAGTCGGTAGTGACCCTGCCTGCTACGCCGCGGTCCCGGGTTCGAATCCCGGTAAGGGCATTCATTTGTGTGATGAGCACAGATATATGTTCCTGAGTCATGGATGTTCTTCTATGTATATAAGTATTTATATATTATATATATCGTTGTCTGAGTACCCACAACACAAGCCTTCTTGAGCTTACCGTGGGCCTCAGTCAATCTGTGTAAGAATGTCCTTATAATATTTATTTTATTTTTATTATTTATTTATTGTCAAGGCGTTAGCGCGTTTTTTCACATTATCCGATCCGATATCGGAAGGATTTCAAAGGCAAAAATCAAAGATGGCGGCTTAAATGTATAGGATATCGGTCCTACATCCGATATCGGATCGGATAGAGTCCGTGTTCCGATATTTGTGAGCGCTTTCGCAGTTCCGATATAGCTGGTAGCGACTGTACCTAATAAATTAGATACTTTTATAGCGTTATTAATTTACAATTTCAAACAAATACAGCTAGGGTAAGAAACTACATTTTACATACAATAGATACAGAAGACGATAGATTAGACGGATGGAGATTCTGGGGCGTTAGCATTAATTACATTCTCTAGGACACTATTTTTTATATTTATACTAAAAGGTAAGACTAAGAAAACTCATTGGGAATTAATCTTATTTCAGGTTACAGTCACAATAATTTCAGTTTGGCTTCTGATATTTACAAACTATAATATCTATTTTAAGGACTAAGATTACAACCGGGTAAATAGATCTATATAAATTCTAAAATTATCGTTAGTACCGGGAAAAACGACGATCTGTCGCTCTACGAGTCATTAGCAATCCTAGCTCTCTATTCATTTCAGCGTTTACTCTAGATTCCTGGAACACTACGAAGCGACAGTTAATTTTAGTTTGGCAAAGCTAACATCTAAAAGACTACAGAAAACGAAATAAAAGCTTATCTAGGGCTTTGAGCAATGATTATAAATCATAGTATTCTCAGATTTTACTTAATTTTAAGTCACACAGCGCGCTTCTTAATGTTAAAATACCTTATTCTTAATATTTACATTGACACACATTTACTTCCTAAAGTATATAAACAATGAGTGCAAAATACATCGTTCTAACAATCAACAATAAGACTGAGTGCGTCAGGAGTTTCTGAGTGCATATCGATCGGAACACCAATTATTAATAACAATTTTAATTCAGTACAGGGTTTCGATAAGCTAAATGGCATCAGTGTGTTACAAAAATATTACGCTGACATCTTTGTGCCTATTACGCTGACATCTTTGTGCCTTACACAATATATAACAATAAAGTTTATAATGACCGATTGTCATTTGACACATCTTGATCACCTTTTTGCTCAAAGTGAGTTGAATTTGACATGTTTTGTGCCAGGGAATTAAGTCTGTTATGCACATGTAACTTATCATCTAATTTGGAGGCTTCAGTATCAGGGCCTTCCTTTAGGAGTTCCCACAGACTGTTTTTATCCAAAATTTCAAAACCACCCCGATTTTCTGGAGCGATATCTGCTTTAGGTACTCCAGCTAAAGTTTTTGAAGTCTCAGATATTGGTGTGGATGGTATTTTATGGATTTCTTTATTGATCGATTTTAATGTCTTTGTGTAGTATTTGTCTAGTGAAACATTTTTATTCTTTGTGTTATTTATCTGGCTTTCGTCAGCAGTGTCATTTTTTGCACTAATTTCTGAGATATTGTAAGTCGTTTTAACTGCCGGCTTCTTTAATTGCGTTTTGGTTTTAGGTTTAATAGTTCTGTCGTGCATTGTTTTAATGTTTTTGTTAGTTATTGCAGTTATAGTATGTGGTGCCAACGATTTGGTTAAAGCAGAAGTAGGCAATAGTGTTACATTAGACAAATACCCAAAAAATGGGTGGATTGTTTTAAGTGGCGGTATTTCTGTATTTATGTCTGATTTCTTTTTTATAATAACTGCACTAACGTCATCACTTGTGTACAGATGTGCTATAGGTTTAATTGGTAATTTCGATATATTGACCTGGGGTAAAGGGGCAGTAGTACTTGCTACTGTGATATTCATATTAGATTTAGTTTTTATGAAGAATTTGTCTTGTTTGTCACCATAAGTAGCCTTTAGAGTACCTTTGCGCCTGGGAAGAGGTTTTTTCTTAATTTCTTCTTTTTTGGTAATAATGTTAGACTTAGGTATCTTTTGAACGATTAGTTCACCATTCGTTTTAGGTGTAAGCGGTAAAATATCATTTCCGATCTTTTCGTCATGTGATTTATTTATGTACATAGCTGTCGCTATAATAATAGGATTATCTGCTTGTTTAACATTTTTGTCGCGTAAATTAGTGTTGAGAATATATTGCGAAGTAGTAACTTGCCCTAGTAGAATTTCCTTTACAGTTGGCACTTGAGTTTTGGCTTCCGATATTGATAAGTCTGTATGTTTTTTGTTATAAGTTCCTGAGACCGTTCTGTAGTAACTTGTTGATTAACAGTTGTTAAATGTTCTGTAGGAGTATGTTGTTCGGTAGTGTCTTCTTTTCCAATAGTTGATATTAGCTTAGTAGATTCTTGGCCAGTGGTAATTGTTTGTTTCATAGGAATAGGTTCTTGAGTAGAAATTTCTTGTTCGGTTGTAGTTAAAGTCTTTGTTGTAGTTACAAATGCAGAATTTCCTTTTCCTTGTTTCTGAGTGGGTTTTTTATACTTAATAGATTCATTTATACTTTTTTTGAATTCATAGTCTCTACTGCATATACGTCCACATTCACAAATATTATCGATATTAGCATTTGTTTTCAGGCTTGCTAGTTCTGTTTTGTCAAACCAAGTAATGAAGTCGTCATCCGTGATTCCTCGTAATAATGGACTGCCAGGTCTTGCGTGGAAAAATGTCTCAACAGCGAGGTCGGGTCTAGTGGAGGGGTAGATTTTAGCAAAGGCAGGACGTAGACTGCTGATTATGAATTTCGATCTTGCCTCGTAGGTTACACAGACTGGACAGGTTGAGCTTATCTGAAATGTTAAAGAATAAGATTAGATAGTTCATGTTTCGTTGTAATAACAACAATATAAAAACAATAAACAACATAGATACTTACATTAGCAAAGACGAACCACACAGACTCTCCTCTGGATCCATAGTGCAAATCAGCAAACGTTGCGCCGTCAAGAACAACTGGGTTGACGGAGTGTAGTTCATAACCAGAAAATAGAGACGCTTCGAGACGCAGAATGCCCGACCGCTCTTTATTTTTCCACCTAAAAGAAGCAACAATAAATAAATATAACAGGACTTTCTTACAACGAACAACAACGAAATTAGTAAAACATTCTAAATATCGATAACCTTAGATATAAATGTGTGAGGTAATTCGAATATTTACCTGAAACATGTCTTGACGATTATAGTTGGTAGATTTCCTTGTAAATCTTCTAAGCTACTTCTTTCTGGTCGGATCTCTTCAATAATTGCAGCTTGTATATTAAGCAGGGCGTTTTCTGGTTTCGGTGTATACGTAGAGTATGCTATGGTACCCTGCAAAAAAAGTTTTAGCGTAAAGTTTTTGATTCAGGAACAGGGCAGCAATATCGACTGGTGGATAATTCCAACTAACCGTTTTTTTTTTCATGTTTTACATTGCTAACTAGTGTGCCATGTGTGACCTCAGAATCGCGGGTGCCATATATGTCAAGTGTACCCGTATGAAATTACCCGCCAGTTGAGATGGCCTTCCTTAACCTTAAATTTGTAAGAAAACCATAGATCTACATTCCAAAGGTGGTCCGAGTATGTAAAAGGTGACCATCTACGCCTTTGAAGGTAGAACAAGTTCTTATTTGTTTTAACCTCAAACAACAACAAGAAGAAACAAAGGCTTCCCAAAACATGAGAAGGCTAGAAGTCTGAGCTAGACTCTAGCTGTTCGTGTCGTCAATGAGCCCTCATCCAGATTTGTCAAATGTAACCATACATAAAATGATATACCTAAAGAGGCACTCGTCTTCGTGAATTACATTATCTATACAGACAGATTTAATTAAATTGTGAGAATACCTGTACAGTGGCACAACCGGCGCCAGTGGCATACACGAACACTTTAGTAGGCAGTCCCGGCAGCTGCAGCGGCCGCGGAGCGGAGCGCGCGCGCAACTCCAGAGTATCCGTCAGTTCCATGCCGGCTGTGGCCAGTGACACCGTCAGCGCACGGTGTCTGGAATTAAAAATAGGTAATATTGAAAATGTGGCCAGAATTCTATTGCGACTACGATGTAGTCACCCTAGCCGAGGAGTCAATAGCTCAAAATCCGTAGCGAATCGCTGTTATATCTGTCCATCGCTCTTTGATACTGATGCGTCAAAGTCTTACCGATAATTGGCATATAAAGTGAGAGCGTAAAGCTGCGTGTTAGTGCTAGTCACTCTAAGCTATAAAGGCAGCAGTACGAGCCCCAATGCAAATGATTTCGTCTAGTATGAAAAAAGTATTATGTCCTAACTTCGACCTCAAAATTCAGGATGAATTAGATGATTAGTAGAACATGTAACATAAAAACAAGAGAGCTTATAATGCATATTTTATTTATTCAAAACATAAATTAACAATTTTCCTCACTAGTAAACAAAAAAACATAATTTCACCAAATGTAACACTCGCAAAAATGTTCGTCTTCAGCGTAGCCGATGCAGAAAAGAACAACTACCACTTGGTGGCGTCACCTTTTGCATCTAAAACGGCCTTAATTCTGAGCGGCATTGTATCTACCAACTGTCTATACTCCTCAGGGGTTATTCCATTCCAGACACTCACAAGTTTCTCCTTAAAATCAGCTTTGGATTTAGAAGGATCTTTTCGCAACTTTTTCTTCATTTACCACTACAAAGTTTTTATGGGAGACAAGTCTGGACTGCTGGATGGCCATGATATGGTAGGAATTTGTTTTTGTTTGAGCCACTCCATCGTTGTCTTGCCAGTATGACATAAGGCACCATCTTGTTGAAAAGTAAATCCATTTATATACTTGAACTTTCTTATAGACGGTAGTGAACTCTAATCCAAGATGCTTTTGTATTTCTCAGCATTGACGGTTCCATCTATAAATTGCAGACATCCCACACCCTGTGCCGACATACAGCCCCAAATCATTTAAAGATGCTGGAAACTACACCTTGCGTTCAAGACAGTCTTTGTGAAATGCATCTCCTTTTTCTTGAATGACTTTACTTCGTTCATCGCCAACTATGACCTCAAATTTGGATTTGTCGCTCCATATTATTTTTCGCCACTGATCGGCAGTCCAGTTTCTGTACTTTTGTGCAAATTTCAACCTGTTAGTTTTCTGCTTTTGAGTAAGTAATGGTTTCTGTTTAGCGGTGTGAAAACCGAAGCCCATTATTTTCATTACTGTCTTTCAGGTATCGACTGAAATGTTTATTTTGATCGCGTCATGCCATAGTTAGGTAAGTTCTCCTGCTCTTGCATGACGATTTTTCCTGATGATGCTCCTCAAAATCCTGTTTTCTCTTTGGCAGTTATTCTTCGACGGCCAGATTTATTTAAACAGGAGACGGTTCCGTGTTTTAGTTGATGCTAGATGATTGTATGCGCCGTAGATCTTGGCGAAAAAAGGTCTTTGAATATTTTGGAACGTAGATTTGCCGCTATTGTTACTGGAAATTATAATTTTCCTCACTGATTCAGGCACCGACTTACCTCTTGCTATTTTGGTATAAAAATGTTGTAGAATAATTATATTTTTTACAGAATTTACCTTTTTATGTAGCCATATATCATATCAGACGACTTATAATATTATTAATTCAATTTAAAATATTATTGTATAATATAAATCTTACTAAACTATTTTTATTTAAAATAGACGACCTATTATGCCTCAAATATGAACTAGGCGTATTTTTTTGCTTTAGATATGTTATTTTTATGATATGATTATATTAAAACATATAACATTAGGGCATTTTGTACGGCGCAAGATTAAACTAGTTTTAATGGCTTAGTGTGTCGTGTATTCCATTTATCATCAAAGTCAATCTGGGTTTAAACACCAGTTTCGGAAATAAATATCGCACGTTGAAGTGTGACTAGACGATATCATTTGCATTGGGGCTCGTAGTATCCTGATGGGCATTTTAACACCTGTTGATTTGTCGGGCATAGTTACTGTCGATAAAAATTATATTATGAAACAATAGCAAAAAAACCACTAGGAAGTGTCATGATATTGCGACTTAGTGAAGCGTTCTGAGCAGCCGTCGTAGTTGGTGGCCTGCTAGGTGAGAATCACAATCATCATCATCATCAGCATATCAGCTGAAAGACGTCCACTGCTGGACATAGGCCTCCCCTAAAGATTGCCACAATGACCTGTCCTGCGCCACCCGCATCCAGCGAACTCCTGCGATCTTCACCAGTCATCAGTCTACCTTGTGGGGGGCCTACCCACGCTGCACCTTCCAGTACGCGGTCGCCACTCAAGAAACTTACCGCCCCAACTGCCATCGGTTCTACGTGCAATATGAGATGAGTGCTAGGTGAGATTGGCATTAGGAAACACATGTCCGCTTTGCTGACTCACTCGAATATTAATGGGATGCTACGGATTGATACGACTTACCTATCGTGGGCTAGAGCAGCGTACTGCGCAGCGGCCTTGGTGGCCTGATAAGCGAGACTGGGATGCCGCTGCAGGGTAGAAGCCCGGTAGTACAGGAATCTGGCGGCTGCTTCTCCTTCGGCAAGGGCGCCTCGTGCGCATGCTGCCAGCAACACCCGGACGCCCGCTACGTATTGCTCCATTGTTACTGCCTCTGTAATTTTGAGATCAATATCACATTTACAAAGCATTCGATAAATTTTCTTTTTGCTATTGTAATAAAAAAAATCAATGCATAGGTTTTTAAAAATGAGAAATTAAAATATAAAAATCCCTATAGTTATTCACAATCAGTGCAGATATTTATTTTAGTTAGGTAGAGCAAAAAAGAAACACCGACTACTGTTGTACTGTTACTACACTCTGTGAACTGGCATTTCTTGTCTACAGATGGACACGGGCAGAAGCCATCTTGAAACTTCTTCTATAAAGTCACGATCTGTAGGTAATGAGGGGACGACGAAGTAATATTCTTAAAAACAATGGTGTTTTTACCATATGATGTAGTCTTGATACTTCTGGACGTTTCCTCCAAGAGCCAATCAGCAGCATCTTTTCTTGGCGCCGGCCAGCCAAATTCGCCTTCTTCAGTGGTCGAAGCGTTCCTCAGAATCAATAGAGCTTCTGGAACTACTGGGCTCCTGAAATGTGAAGGGATTTGTTTGTATTTATTTGTATTTAGGCATGACGACAGCCAAATAAAATGAAGATAAAGGTTATGCGTTAGCGTCACTGTCCCCATTCTCCAATAGCCAATTGTTGACCAATAAATATAGTTATATAGATCTACTATTAAAATATAATTAAGGCACTAATGTAAAAATAATGTAATTTTACCTTGCCAGTACGAGTCCCAGTACCGTTGCTGCAAGGGCAGCAGGAGATGTTAGATTGTAGAGATTCTTCTCTAAATATGTCTGCGCTCGTTTTGCGATTTCTGAATCCATCTAAAACAATAAATACAGATATAAATAAGCACCGAGGAATCCTGGTATCCTTTATAACATCAACATGGATTACCTAGAAATATATCATACTCTAGAAATTTGAATCGAATGTCATATTACTTTTTTATACAAACGATTAAAGGCAGAATAAATATTGTTTATTGTATGCAATCAAAACCACTCTAAAAAGGTTGAAAATAATGTAGTCCAAAATTGAGTCTGTAGTTCTTTATCAATTTACCTGACTTTCAACTCCAACCTCCAACAAAGCAACTAACGTCTCCGCAGTAACTTCGACTCTTCTCTCCCATTCAATTTCTTCCTCCGTCATATTGCCATCTTTGTCATAATAGTAATACTCATTAACATCGACGTCTTTGGTTGTTCCATTTATTTTAGTTATTTCTGCTGGATAGTAATCTACTTCTTTATCAGCTGCCATAGGTGTGAAGGACCCATCAGGATTCTGCCTATTTTGAATCCACCTTTTAATGGATTGCAACAGATCTGGGTCAATCGGATAGTACGACTGTATTTTTGTAAGGATTTCTAGGATCTTGATAGTCGACAAGTGACTGCTCATTCCGGGATGCTCACTGAAGGAATTATCGTTTTTGCGGAATGACAGGAGGATTTGGACCTGAAAAAATATTATAAATAGTTAATATTTTATGGACATTATTTTTTAGTTGACATGGTTATGTTATAACGATTATAACTTCATCTTCTTTGAAAATTCGCTTAAGGCACTGGTCCCATCGCGAGCTAGTAAGCTATGAGCTATCGGCTATAAAAACGAACAAAAGATAGTCGCTCCCGTACAAATAAAAGAGACACGGCGATGTTTATAGTTACTCGCCCAGATATGAGCTATCAAAATCGCCGTGTCTCTTTTATTCGCACGGGAGTGCTTATCTTTTGTTCGTTTTTATAGCCGATAGCTCATAGCTTACTAGCTCGCGGTGGGACCAGTGCCCAATAATGATAAGTTGTGATAAACGTGGGTACGACACTAAAAGTAATTCCCGATAAAGTGGTATCTCCTACCAGCCTGTGTGGCGCCCCTACAGAAGAGCGATAGGGAGAGCTAGCTTACGTAGCTTAAGCGTTTGTGACGCTGGTTCGATGATTGTGTGGCGTAGTTATTCAATGTTGCCACGTTTTATTTTAATTTAGATCCAAGACAATTTTATTAAAATAAAAGTTTCTTGTATTAACATACAATAAACTTTTCTAAATCATACCTGCTCAGGCAGCTTTTTTAATATCCTATCCCTCTCAGCATCGTCAACCAAATGCGGGATGTGTTCCAAAGCCAACAGCGGGGCCAAGCTTGCAGCGGCCGCAGACAGTTGCGAGTCTCGCCAGACTTCCGACCACTGGTCGGTCGGGTCTGACTGCAGGCTGTAAAGGGGCAGATGCAGACCGCCGGAGACTAGAAGGGTCCCGCTGGCTGATCCAGGTACCACGCCGTGCGGCAGACCAAGTTCCAACACTTGCGAGAAGCCGGCCTCTTCGTTGAAATTCCATATTCTGGAAAATATATTAGAGAATTAAATACTCGTATACGCTCATTTATAAAGCAATATTTTCTACAATAAATCTGGAGAAGAAAAACGTGACTAATTTTTCTGCTGCATGAAACTATATTAAGGTGTTTTCACGGTGACAGCTCTGCTAACGACTACAAAGGTATCCTTCGCTCCAAGCAGCTCCATACCTACCTGATAGACTTACTTCTTCCATAACGAGGTCAACATATCCACCAAGGCTCTGCATCCATGAATTTTGAGATCTGCTACATTTGCTGTTCCCTTATGGTACTATACCCAGTCATAATAAGATTGCTTAGTAACTCGCCTTCCTTCCCCACAGCACACTGAAGCCAACGAACTTCACAAGAGTGTCCGCAGCCAACGGCCACACCAGCAGTATTCGCTCCAGAGGGCGCAGCCCCACGACACACTGATAGCCGCGGGCCTTCCCACCCACACCCAGAAGGCGCACCAATGGCATGTATATTAGTAATATTGGTAGTGTCTAACCTGAAGTCCGCCTTGTCTCCCCACAGCGCACTGAAGCCGACGAACTTCACGCGAGTGTCTGCAGCCAAGGGCCACACTAATAATCTTCGCTCCGAAGGTGCAGCTCCACGCCCCACTGACAGCCGCGAGCCTTCCCACCACACCCACCAGGCGCACCAAGAATCCGCACCCGTGCACTCAGAGTCATCTTCCGTTTGCTCCGCGCTGGCCAAGTGCACGTCGTAACCTGGAAAGTTCATAAGTAGATATTTAAAATAAAATAAAGTTTAATTGAGAAACCGTAGTCATTAGACGCTAGTCCTTCATGAATCCACCATGACAAAAAATACTTGACACTTTTATAAAAAATAGATAAAAAGTGTACAGAAAAATAGCTTTCGGATACTTGGGAAAAAATAATGTTAACAATGTCCATCTTACCAAAATGACGTGTATAATATGTAGGTAGTTGAAATTTGTGAAACGTTCAGCGTTACCAAATTTCAGTTGTGGATAATTTAAGCATACTTATTTAGCCTGTACCTATGTACAGTCAACCAATTGGAATCCTAGGCCACTGTAGAACTATGTCATAGTGAAGTTATAAATCAGATTGTAAGAAATCTTTTACTGCTTGTCATTTTGACATGGTTGTAGAGTGGCCTAGGGTTCCAATTGGTTGACTGTACCTACTTAATAACATCGTGAAATTTGAAGATCAAATTAAATGTTAATGTTGATGGCCAATCATTTTCCTTAATAATTATCACACATAATTACTCACCATGCTTTCCTCTAGCGATCCACACGCGGCTCCTCTCAAACACCACACGGTACATGTCGTCATTAGGCTCGCGCACAGAAGACAGCGCGACGTGCGCGGCTCCCTGCGCTCGCAACTCCAACACCAAGCCAGCGCGGTTGCGAGGGGCTGCCACCCACTGCCACTCCCATGAGCCTCGGGATGATACCGCTAAGTGTTCTGGAATGAAAATTAATTTATGTTACAAACACTGACAGGCTAAGTAAGCCTAAATAGATGCTGCTCGCGTGCAGAATAATAAACATTACAATTAAGATACCAGACAATAAGCAAAACAGTGTCGCGTTATCGAATGCAGCACGGCATCAGTTTAAGTGGCACAGAAGTCGCTCTCTGAGTGTCACTCCATTGCAATCCTTCTGTAAAAACAATGACGCTCGTGGATACCTGTATCGCGTTATAAATAGCAACTGTAGCAGTGATGCTATCCAATAACCGTTGGCACAGAAGTAGGCACTCTGTATGTCGCTCCGGGGTAATCTTTCTGATAAGACCAAGACGCCGGCGGATCAGATGAGTCCAAGGATCGGACAAACGCCCGTCATTTCGAAAATGTAACCCTGTTCCGTACAGCAGAGACTTCCTTATATTAATAAAAAAAATGTAAGTGTTTTATAAATTTACTAGCTTTTACCCGCGGCTTCGCCCGCGTAATAAAAGTATTCATTAAGATTTTCATTTGGATCCGTAGGGACCGTAGGTTTCTCTGTAGGTATATTTATCTGCGATTATTTCGATTGCACATAATACTTTTGCTTGCAATGATTGTAGAAATATTACACATCGACCACAGCGTAGGTAATTCTATATACGCTGGGGAAACCTTTATAAACATCCCACATAGCCCGTATTTCGACACTATGATCGGTGGGTAAAAAGTACTTTTTTCTATTATCCCTTACAATTTTTTACATTTTGCTTATACTTATCGCAAACGTAATCTTCAAGCAAGCAAACAACGATCGTCTTAGAGCACATTGATTGTAAGAGACCGCCGACCGATTATCCGTATCCCTCTAACGATACCCATATTATCCGTATCCGTATCCGTATCCGTATCCGTATCCGTATTCGTATTCGTATCCGTATCCGTATCCGTATCCGTATCGCTATCGCTAACGCTATCGCTATCGCTATCGCTATCGCTATCCCTATCGCTATCCCTATCGCTATCCCTATCGCTATCCCTATCGCTTTCCCTATCGCTATCCCTATCGCTATCCCTATCCCTATCCCTATCCCTTATCAAGATGTTTAATGATATAACACTTTAAGTTCTCGCGCTTTGTACACATATTTAAAGTCACATACAGGTCGAACGCGATTAATTAACATTATTTTTACCTTTTTTCCCAATTCGGCCAGGTTGCACTGGCCGTGGTCGCGGAAGACTGACGTCCCAGCAAAATGTCACCGGAGATGTAAACAACACAAAACTACCCGATATTAATTTATATAAATGTTCGGGGTAGACAAATAAATATAATCTACCCGCTTTTAGTTAATGTTTATTTCCCACCATGTTTTTTTTTTTTTTTTTTTTTGTGGGATAGGAGGCAAACGAGCAGACAGGTCGCCTGATGGTAAGCGATCACCGCCGCCCATGGACACCCGAAACACCAGAGGTGTTGGAGGTGCGTTGCCGGCCTTTAAGATGGGTGTACGCTCTTTTCTTGAAGATTTGAAGGTCGTATCGGTCCGGAAATACCGCAGGCGACAATTCATTCCACAGTTTAGCTGTGCGGGGCAGGAAGTTTCTGGAGAAACGCACATGTTTATTTTAAAGGTAAAAATAATGTTAATTAATCGCGTTCGACCTGTATGTGACTTTAAATATATGTTTAATGATTTCTTATCAAGTGCTAAAATATAAAGTTTCATGGTTTTATCATTTAAAATTAAGAAATCCCAGACAAACTTTCAACCTCTTTTTCAACCCCTTCATCCCTTTTTTTCGAAATAAAAAGTAGCCTATGTTCTGTCTCAGGGTCTAAAGATTGTCTGTTCCAAATTTCATCAAAATCGGTTGCGTGGTTTAAGCGGGAAAGCGTAACAGACAGACAGACAGACAGACAGAGTTACTTTCGCATTTATAATATTAGTATGGATATGGATTGGACCATATAATTTATATCCAGTGACAAATTAGTTAATGATTATTATTACGAAAATTACTTTCGCCAATAAAATAGTATGACCAAATTTTTTTCTAAATTTTCAGGTGTGAGGTGTGAGCATATAACGACGTGAATTTAGGACCCATTTATGCGTTGAAACAGTCCGTTCACAGTCTACGGACGTCATAGGGGCATAATGTAATCGTTGACATTGGTATATTGTTCTCCCAATATGATTGTGCCTCGGAGTTAATTTTCTCATGAATTTCATCATATCAATATCATTAACTAATTTGTCACTGGATATAAATTATATGGTCCAATAAATTTAATAAAACACTTACATTTTTTTTATTAACATAAGGAAGTCTCTGCTGTACGGAACAGGGTTACATTTTCGAAATGACGGGCGTTTGTCCGATCCTTGCTGAGATGACAGATCCCACCAGTGACTCGTTGTTGAACGCTAATATTATGTACGCTATGAAGAAAGAAAGTAGGTATCTATGGTACGAAGTGGTAAAAGTTTACTAACCGTTGGCACAAAAGTAGGCACTCTGTGTGTCGCTTCGGTGCAATCCTTCTGGCAGAACTAAGACGCTAGCAGAGCGGATGACGGAGCCCACCAGTGTCTCGTTGTTGAACGAAGAGTAGGACACTGAGCAGTTGTCAGCGCTGTAACCTGTCACTTCAACTGGAAATTAAAATGATAGAGGATTAGATTTTTCCTCACTTGTACACAACATTTTAGATTAGTAGGTACCTACCTATACTATATTTTGATACGTTGGTATCAAAAATGTGAGTTATTATATTTTTACAACGGGAGTGTTCTTGAAAAGCTTTCTTGTCACATGTGAGGCGAACCCTAACAAACGCACAGAAGATTTTTAAATACATACTTCAGTGCTGAGACAGAAACAGCAGAGATTGAAACAACCTACCAGTCTATTTTGATATGTAAGTAGAAGATTTCTATTGACTTCACTCTCGTTAAGTGTGCATGAATATTAAATTAGGTAATATAAAATAAGCTCAGATACGATCATGGAGTTTGAGTTTGAAGGCGTGTTTTTACGATTGACTGCCGTATTCATTGCAATGTCAATAATATTATTTTTAAGCCTTCAAAGGATATATATCCTTTGAAGGCTTAAAAATTTAAAGTGAATTGAACTTCGAAGATGTGGTGCCGCTTACAGAACTGATTTCTTTGGCAATATCGTAGTTGTAGAATATGAAAGCAGTTTAAAGCTTCAGTTCGGCGTTCGGCGTGCCTGAATTACCTAAAAAGCCTCATATTTCAGTCCACCAAAATAGAATTCTCCCTAAATACAGTGACAAAATTAACTGATATCAAAAATCTGCTCGAGCTTATTTTAATTCGTATCCATATTTTACATATCAATACAAAAAGTTCCACTTATATTATAAGTATTGAACAGGATGCAAGGTACGTTTTACAATATGTCGGTATGTTAATTGGCTACGCTTACGCTAAATCTAAAAATCTTTTCTTTGGATGCTCCATGAGTTTTCATGCTCACCCGCTATCGGTTCTTTGATGTATTAGAATACTCGTACGTAATTGGGTATTCATATTGAATATAATGATAATGAGATATTCGATAGAATCGAGTTGTGCCTAAGAGGCCACAGTAGGTACTGGCTGTAGAAGGAATACTGTCATATTTTGTATTTGGTATAGCAACCGATTTTTTGATATGTTTGTTTACGTTTTGGAAGTCAGTTGGTCAATAACAGTTCTCATGTAAACACAATAAATTCCTAATGTACACTTTCTTGGTTTCCTTGTGCTGATCTCACTGATTACAATTATCGCGAAAATTAATGAATATAATCTACGGGGCCTTCAATTACAATAAACTGCTATGTCTTGATAAGGGTGATTCCCGAGGGGTGCGTCCCACGAGATATAACGTTAATATATATAATTTCATGTTACTAACGTTCAGCAGCAATAATGAACGTTAGATATAACACCAACATCAATACTTTTGTAAGAAATAACGCTGAATTGCCATAATATTAGTTTTACTTAACGTTTTTTAATATAACGTTTACGTTACTTAATTTCAGTTTATATACCATACACTACGTATACCGTTCACCGTACATAACATTTCTTAATATAATGTTAAAATTAGCTAATTTCAGTTTATATACCATACACTAAGTATACCGTCCACCATAAATAACATTACTTAATATAACGATTATATTAGCTTAATATCAGTTTATATATACCATACCGTTCTCCATATATAACATTTAAATGTTGCTAAGAAAGTAGGTTTAGGTTAGGTTAGAACTGCGACCCCCACACAAAACAGTTGCTAAGAAAGTAGGTTTAGGTTAGGTTAGAACTACGACCTCCACACAAAACTGTTGCTAAGAAAGTAGGTTTAGGTTAGGTTAGAACTGCGACCCCCATACAAAACTGTTGCTAAGAGAGTAGGTTTAGGTTAGGTTAGAACTGCAACCCCCACACAAAACTGTTGCTAAGAAAGTAGGTTTAGGTTAGGTTAGAACTGCGACCCCCACACAAAACTGTTGCTAAGAAAGTAGGTTTAGGTTAGGTTAGAACTGCGACCCCCATACAAAACTGTTGCTAAGAGAGTAGGTTTAGGTTAGGTTAGAACTGCGACTCCCACACAAAACTGTTGCTAAGAAAGTAGGTTTAGGTTGCGACCCCACACAAAACTAAGAAAGTTAGGTTGCTAAGAAAGTAGGTTTAGGTTAGGTTAGAACTGCGACCCCCACACAAAACTGTTGCTAAGAAAGTAGGTTTAGGTTAGGTTAGAACTGCGACTCCCATACAAAACTGTTGCTAAGAGAGTAGGTTTAGGTTAGGTTAGAACTGCGACCCCCACATAAAACTGTTGCTAAGAAAGTAGGTTTAGGTTAGGTTAGAACTGCGACCCCATACAAAACTGTTGCTAAGAGAGTAGGTTTAGGTTAGGTTAGAACTGCGACCCCCACACAAAACTGTTGCTAAGAAAGTAGGTTTAGGTTAGGTTAGAACTGCGACCCCCATACAAAACTGTTGCTAAGAAAGTGGGTTAGGTTAGGTTATTATGCATTTAAAATCTTACACACAGAATGAACATGTTAGATTGATGTTAGATTAATTGAAAAATATATGTTATTAATATTAGGTATCCCAAACGTTATATACATAGATCTTAGATATTATGAACATTACACCGTTTGATGTTAGAATAATTGATTAATATATGTTATAAATATTAGGTATCCTTAACGTTATATACATTAATCTTTATATACACTGATATTATAGAGAATAAACATTATCCACTTCAAAATTAGATGATTTGCTATTATCGATTTTGAGCATTATAACCAGTGAACGTTATGCTGAACAAGCTTATACAAAGTGAGCGTATATTTTATAAGTTATATACGATACGTTCTTATATCTCGTATTACTTACCCAGTAGTAAGAATAACGGATATATTTTTTTAATATAAAAAATTACAATGACCTTATACTAAAGCTAATCGATGTCCCAGTCGACTAGAGATATAAAGTATCTGTGAAAAAAAAACCAGGATTTTAAACTAAAGTTTTCAGTGAAATAAGCCTCCGGACATTGAAAATTAGGGTCTCGGAGAAGGGTAAGTAATACGAGATATAAGAACGTATCGTATATAACCTATAAAATATACGCTCACTTTGTATAAGCTTGTTCAGCATAACGTTCACTGGTTATAATGCTCAAAATCGATAATAGCAAATCATCTAATTTTGAAGTGGATAATGTTTATTCTCTATAATATCAGTGTATATAAAGATTAATGTATATAACGTTAAGGATACCTAATATTTATAACATATATTAATCAATTATTCTAACATCAAACGGTGTAATGTTCATAATATCTAAGATCTATGTATATAACGTTTGGGATACCTAATATTAATAACATATATTTTTCAATTAATCTAACATCAATCTAACATGTTCATTCTGTGTGTAAGATTTTAAATGCATAATAACCTAACCTAACCCACTTTCTTAGCAACAGTTTTGTATGGGGGTCGCAGTTCTAACCTAACCTAAACCTACTTTCTTAGCAACAGTTTTGTTACTTTATATCTCTAGTCGACTGGGACATCGATTAGCTTTAGTATAAGGTCATTGTAATTTTTTATATTAAAAAAATATATCCGTTATTCTTACTACTCTGTCGTGTCCGTTCTCCATTTTTCTCTAAACATGTGATGATAACTTCAAGTCAGTCATCTTAACGAATATTTTGATTGAGTACATGGATACATTATTAGTTACTACATTACTAAAATTTAACAAGTATTTTTTTATCTATAATTTTGTATAAAATTTAGGAAATAAGAGATGTCCGCCACCAAATTCTTATTTCTCTGGTGCGGGCTTTATTCGCCTGTATCGTAAACGTATTGAAGATTGTAGGCAAACTTCCCCCCGCGGGGAATAATCAGTCGCGTTCGGAACGTGGTACGAGGTGGATGTTTCGGCTGTTGCACGTGGCTCCGGAATTACGAAGGTAAATATATTATTCCTCTGTCCGTGGTTCAGGTATCATTCTTATTACTCTGTTCGGTTTTTTGGGATTTGTGTAACTTTTAAAAATGTACTTTTTTGCTTAATTAATTGCTTTACGTACTATCTATTCATATTATTAACGACAGCCGCGTTGTACATACACATTATGAATCATTGGTTTTTTTTCGATAATTTCTTATTCCTTTGTCCCTTATTCCTATGGATTTTGGACAATGGAATAAGAATTTCCTAAATTTTTCTTGTTTTTCTTAACTGACTTTCAAAAAGAAGAGTAGTTTTCAAGTGATTTCCTATATTTTAAAGTAACTTAACAAAAAAACTTACATCTTTTTAAAAATATTAATAAAAAAAATTAGACCTTTTTAGCACCTAGTGCATTTACAGTCTGAATGTTATTAATAAAAATAAATATAAAAATATTCTAGAATACTTTTTTGATAGTTTTATGAACAAAAGTACAATATATAATTTATAAATATACGGTTTTTTAACATTTTTGTTAACCTATCCTGACTTATCTTATTCCTCTGGGCCTAAATTTCTTATTCCTCTGGACCAAAAAGTTAAAATGAATTTATTTTATGAATGAGTTCACAAAAATATGGGCCAAAACCATAGTTATGTCTAAAAATAAATCTATTTTCACAAGAGTATGTCCTTATTGGTCAAATTTCAAAAATAAAAAAGGACAGAGGAATAAGACAAAAAACGCTGTCTCGTATAATGACCCATAAGTCAAATTTTGAGCATAAATTCGTGCCAAGTTTTACATTTTTAACCGCCTTCCAAATCTCAAAGGAAGGGGTTATCAAGTCGTCTGTATGTTTTTTTTTTTAAATGTTTGTTCCTCGATATCTCCGTCGTTACTAGACCGATTTTGAAATTTTTTTTTTGATTGAATGTATATGCATACAGATTGGTCCCATTTTTCTCAGAACCCAGTTCTGATGATGGGATCCTGGAGAAATCGAGGGAACTCCTCAAATCTGAAAGGCATACATATGATGATTTTTGTGTTTTTCAAGGAATAGCATGCATTTACGTACGGAACAGTGACATTTGGTGCAGTGGAACTCCTGATGATGGTCAGAATGGAACTCCTCAAATCTGAACAGCACACTTATAGTGACTTTGGTATTTTTATAAGAACAGCATGCACTTACGTCCAGAACAGTGACATTTGGTGCAGTGGAACTGCTCATGATGGTCAGAGCGGAACTCCTCAAATCTGAATGGCACACTTATAGTGACTTTGGTATTTTTATAAGAATAGCATGCACTTACGTCCAGAACAGTGACATTTGGTGCAGTGGAACTGCTGATGAAGAGTGAGCCGCCCATGGTTAGAGTTCCGTTCTGATAATCATTCTCATCTGTAAGTACTTCAGAATCATCCAGATTTCAAAATTGGTTCAGAAATGACAGAGATATCGAATAATAAACATTAAAAAATATACAGACGAATTGATAACATAATCCAACATTTGAAAGTATTTATCACCAGAACCCCAAAGGAAGGCGGTTTTTTTTTCTTAAAAATTATCGAATTTGAATTTTGAACTTTCTTTTTAACCTTGACGCAAAAACGAGGGGATGTTATAAATTTGACGTGTCTGTCTGTCTGTGGCATCGTAGTTCCCGAACGGATAAACCGATTTACTTAGATTTAGTTTTTTTTGTTCGAAAGCGGAGTTAGTCGGGAGTGTTCTTACTCGTAATAGTAATAGCCATGTTTCATGAAAATCGATCCACTATGTCGGGGTTTTTTTCAAAATTTCAATTTAGGTTAGGTTATTTTTAATGAGATAGGAGGCAACCGAGCAGACAGGTTGCCTGATGGTAAGCGATCACTGCCGCCCATGGACACCCGAAACACCAGAAGTGTTGGATGTGGATTGCCGCCCTTGGTGTACTAAGGCCAGTGCGGGCAAGACCGGCATACTTTATTTGAAATAAAGTTTAAGTGGATAAAACTAGACTATTAAAGTAGTTTGGAGTGATCCGCATGGTCCTATGGGCTAGCAAATTTTATATTCTACACAGCTTTTATAATACTTTGGTGAATTAAAGTAAACTTATGTAATAAAAATCTTTTTTTAAGGCTGGGCGGGTTGACCGTCCCCACGCGCTGAGTATGGAAAGACCGTCTAGTGCTCGTTGTCGCGTAATTTCATATGGAAATAAGAATAAAAATCATGTTCATTGTTATGTTCCGTAATAACAAGGAGTAATGTGATAGATATTAAAACAAATAACGTTGATATTTTCAACATATCAGCATTTTTCTATTTATAAGGCAAGACCGTCATATGTCCCGTAAATGAGGTTGATAACCTTCTTTTTTCAGGTCCAGACAAAAGCAAAGCCGAAACTTATAATTAAAATTAACCTACAACACCCGTTGAAACTAGACTTATTTCCCATAAAGCCTAAAAAGGTGCCTTACTCTTATATGCCGGTCTTTCCGACTAGGCACAATTTCGAAGTTACATATTTCAGGACATAAAACAATAAATTGAACGCGTTTTAAGAGCATTAATTGTACTAGACAGGAAGAACGATTATTAAATTACTACGTTACATACATAATGCACAAATATTCCAACTGCTTCTATTTTTTAAGCGCCTTCCAAATCACAAAGGAAGGGGTTATCAAGTCGACTATATGTTTTTTTTTTTTTTTTTTAAGTTTGTTCCTCGATATCTCCGTCGTTACTAGACCGATTTTGAATTTTTTTTTTGATTGAATGTATATACATACAGATTGGTCCCATTTTTCTCAGAACCCAGTTCTGATGATGGGATCCTGGAGAAATCGAGGGAACTCCTCAAATCTGAAAGGCATATATATGGTGATTTTTGTGTTTTTAAAGGAACAGCATGCATTTACGTACGAAACAGTGACATTTGGTGTAGTGGAACTCCTGATGATGGTCAGAATGGAACTCCTCAAATCTGAACGGCACACTTATAGTGACTTTGGTATTTTTATAAGAACAATATGCACTTACGTCCAGAACAGTGATATTTGGTGCAGTGGAATTGCTGATGATGGTCAGAACGGAACTCCTCAAATCTGAACGGCACACTTATAGTGACTTTGGTATTTTTATAAGAACAGCATGCACTTACGTCCAGAACAGTGACATTTGGTGCAGTGGAACTGCTGATGAAGAGTGAGCCGCCCCTGGTTAGAGTTTCGTTCTAATAATCATTCTCATCTGTAAGTACTTCAGAATCATCCAGATTTAAAAATTGGTTCAGAAATGACGGAGATATCGAATAACAAACATTAAAAATATACAGACGAATTGATAACATAATCCAACATTTGAAAGTATTTATCACCAGAACCCCAAAGGAAGGCGGTTTTTTTTTCTTAAAAATTATGCATTTTATTGTAGTACAGTATACCGACATTGATAATAATATGAATACCTACCTATATCAATAAATACACGCACGATACACGTGAATGACATATTGATTTAAACTAACACGATCTTCACTCATATTATTAAATTAAAACGGGACTTAATCGCGTAAAACTTACGTTTTATATTTAACCCGACGTTTCGGACATGACATTACGTCCGTGGTCACGGGTAGACTGGCTGGGAGTTGTATCAACATCTTCTAGCTGTACGAGTTTTTCGAACTACCCGCACCTGATTGTCATCAGTCACTTTTACGCTAGTATGTATGATATGTAGTATGTATGATGGTATGAGACGGGAAGTTTTCTCACATTTACACTTGCCAATCACTGGATTCCACAAAGATGAAATCCCTTGCCCTTCATTTTGATTGAAGCAACCCTAGCGTAAAAGTGACTGATGACAATCAGGTGCGGGTAGTTCGAAAAACTCGTACAGCTAGAAGATGTTGATACAACTCCCAGCCAGTCTACCCGTGACCACGGACGTAATGTCATGTCCGAAACGTCGGGTTAAATATAAAACGTAAGTTTTACGCGATTAAGTTCCGTTTTAATTTAATAATACACGTGAATGACATTATATTAATCTTTAAATAGCGTTATACAAGACGATACCTGTAAGCCAAAAGAAACTATTACATTTCTTTTCATATTCTATTCGCAACCGTTCTTTGTAGGTAAAGTATTTTTATTTTTATATTTTATGTTACGACTTTCCTCCTATTATGTGAGTTAGGAGCTAAAGCGGAAAGCAAATATAAGGCACTCAGTCTTCAAAAAAGGTATGTTTTATATACTTAGATCACTATTACTTTAAGAGTCCTTCTGTCAACAATGATATTTCTTCAGCTAAAGCTACAATACCTACATATTAACCCCTTAATCATAAACGTTCACTAAAGTTATCAAGCCAATAAAGTTCGTTTGTCCCTTTCCGATGTACTGTGTACTGCTGTGATTGAAAGGGACAAACGAACTTTATCGGCTTGATAACTTTAGTAAACGTTTATGAATAAGGGAGTAAATGAATTTCGTATTGAAATTGCTAGATGAATACGCGAATTAAAATTCATTTCAATACGAAATTCATTTAATATGTAGGTATTGTACCTTTATAACTTCCTAATTATATTCACTAAAAATTTTATTTAACGAATGTTTATGACGTCTTCAACCATTGTCGTCAACCAAGATACATTGTCGGTTGCCTATAAGATTTTTTTGAATCGATAAGGAGAAAGCGACTTATTGACAACCTAAAATTTGTAAATGGCACATTTGAATCAATGTCCAACTGAGAACAAACCGGCAGTCGGTAGCAGTTTTCGCTGTCTGTTCCTCGTTTGTCCTACAGCCCGGGGCCACAAAGCTCTGCACGGCGTATTGCCGAGGTAATAGAATCTAGCAGGTTTATTGCCGACCCACACGCGCGATATACGGGGAAGCAATTCAAAGTCGACTGTTATATTATTCAATTTATATTATAGCCAACGTATTACTTATAAATAACTGTCTAATAAATTCTCCCCTGTGTGTCTCGTGTTCTGACCGCTTAAGAATTTCACCACCCTCTTGCTTCCCTTTAGTTTAGTGTCGTAGAAGTCAAGTGTGGGTAGTTAAATTGTGTTGATGAGATTTCTAGCAACCTTTCGTTGCAATATTACAATGTTTGTTTTCTTTCAACCCCTTAATTACTAAAATTGACACTGAAACGGTATTAGTTTCATGTGCCAAATTGGGAATAAAGGCGAGAGTATGTAATGTAATATACATGATAATAATATAATGTATGTTATGTACCTAAACTAAAATCCATAATCCTACGGACCAAATTGACAAGTAAGTGTGAACAAATGTTGCCACAGTTTGGCCAGTGTCGTTCTTATCGATATTAAAATTATTATTACACCGTAAATTTAAGGTGCACCCAGACGGTACAATCAAATTGGCAATTTGATCTTTTAATCAATATACCAACTTTTTCTGTGATTTCGACAGATCAAAAGGTCTGTAGACCCCTAATTAGATATAAAACGTTAATTTCTAACCAGCAATAATGAAAATGAAATTTATATATTTATTATGATAGTTTATTGAATCTTTACAAATGAATTATTACAATTATTGTGTTACAGCAGAAAGATGGAATGATTGTGTAAATTACATAATAAAAACCGAGGACAAAATGTTACAACTCGGCTATTTAGTGGACAATGTCTCGGATAGTTTTATTATAAATGTAACTGATGATGATGATGATGATGAAGATGACGAAATAACGGAGCCTGGGAATGAATAATATTTTATAATAAAGACTAGTTCTGTTATCGTCGGACAACATTTTTTTTTACCTACTGGTTCGGATACCTTTTTATGCTATAAAACTAGTGGGTAAAAACGCATTTTATCCATCCACTACCTCGAAAACCTAACAAACCAAAATGTTTACCTTTTATTTAAAAGTAAAATACGTATTTTTGATTTAAACTAGTTTGTTATTTGTACTTTACAACTTGTCGATATATTGTTATCGACATATACCCTTCACTATTTTTATTTCACTGTTCCTGGTAACATTTCATCTGTCAGTCATTTGTCAATTTAGTCCGCAGGATTGTGAATTTCAGTTTATGTATAAAATCTACCTACCTGCCTATCTAGCTTAGTTTTGTTAAACCTATAAATGTAAATTATCTGCCAAAAACTTTGTTTAAAGATGCCCAAATTACGTAATTTCGCATATTAAATGTTATTTATTTACCTAAGTATCAACGAATTTCTCATTGATTTAATTTTCCTTTGCGTAGCTCATCCAATTACTGGTTTAAATTGCCCGATAAATCGGAGCACACTGTTCGTATCCATCGATGAACACATCAACAAGTTATCGCAATACAGCAAATATCTATATGCATAATTCACAAATTTGCATCTGATGATCTGCGTACTAGATTCAATCTAAATGCTAATTGAAGCCACGCCGACGATTGACCAGGGCAACTTAATTAAACGCAACCCGTAGAGATATTAGGAGAGATAATATCTTGGCTAAAATATGCAACAATTAACCATGACAAATAAATAGAAGACTATCTCCAAATGAAAGAAAAATCATCAAGTTTAAGTTTCTCCTCTTGAGAAAATACAAGGGGACACCGAAAAATTTTGACATTTTCTCGAAAAATCTTTCTTACAATACTGAGTTTCTACATTTTTTACTCGTTCACAATGTTAATTGCAACACTTCTTCTTAGTCGTAGTCTTCATTGCTGAAGGCCGTGTCTAATAGTTTTTTCAGCATTTTCCATGATCGTCATTTGTTTCAAGTATAGGCTACTTGCCTCCTAGTCAAATTAGCTTTTTTTTAAGAATTGTCAAAACGAATTTCAACGTCTTGTTAAGGTGGCTCGCTTAGGTTACCCGAAGCTCAAGCTGCGTTAGATGGCGTTAATCTGCAAATTACCAGTCTTATTTTTAACCGACTTGAAAAAAGGAGGAGGTTCTCAATTCGACTGAATGTTTTTTTTTTTATTTTTTTTTGTATGTATGTTACTCGACATCTCCGAGAATCGTGGACCGATTTTCAAAATTTTTTTTTTGATCGAACGGGTATAACCCCGAGATGGTCCCATTGGCACCAAGTCGGGGTCTGATGATGGGATCTTGGAGAAATCGAGGGAACTCTTCAAATGTTATAGGCACATGTAATGTTCTTAGTGTATTTTTCAAAGGTACACCAGTATTTACACCTGATGGTAATAATTTTATGTGGCTGAGCTGATGATGGAAGGTCAACTCCTCAACGGTTAGGAGTTAAAGGATAATTCTTTCACTACTGTACATATATTCGGACTGATACATATAATATCACTAGGAACCACTAAAAATCAACAAATAAATTAACTTTTTAACAAAAAATAAAACCGCCTTCAAAAAAAGCGTGTTACAAAACACGGAGAAACTAAAAAGCCAAAAATAATAAACCTTCGAATTCAGATTTCTTATCGTATTGCAATAATCTAAACATCCAAATTATAAACAAATCAATTATTTTCGGAGTCGGGGCCAGCCTGCGTATGGTTGGGTGGGGCAAACAGGAAATAGCAAGGCGACGAACAGGTCTGGAACCGACTACAAAAACAATTGATTTGTTTATAATTTGGATGTTTAGATTATTGCAATCCGATAAGAAATCTGAATTCGAAGGTTTATTATTTTTGGCTTTTTAGTTTCTCCGTGTTTTGTAACACGCTTTTTTTGAAGGCGGTTTTATTTTTTGTTAAAAAGTTAATTTTCGTGGAGTCGTACAGGCATTTATATACTTTCAATTATGCTTCGCGAACATTTAATATTAAAATTGACGTATTACAACAAACATTCAACTTCTCATTGTAACGTCAATCCCCTCAATGTAGATAAATTTACTATTTTACACTATTTTTAAGTACCACTCACACATATAAACAGTGTTTTTGTATCCCGTAATTTCACACTGCGACCGCTTGTTTAAATAGCCTTGCGGTAAATACGTGCCATCGCATGATTTGCATGGAAGTAATCCAGGACTTTTTCTCTTTTTTTTTTAATACTACGTCGGTGGCAAACAAGCATACGGTCCGCCTGATGGAAAGCGGTCACCGTAACCATGGACGCCTGCAACTCAAAGAGTGTCGCATGCGCGTTGCCGCCCCATTAGAAACTTGTACACTCCCCTTTGCTGTGTGTGCACAGCAAAAAGGAGTGTACAAGTTCAAAGGAGGGTTTGGGTTGCCGACAACTCAAAGGACAATAATAGACGGAACAAATTAGTTCCGTAAGTCCTCCCGTCGTCAGCACCCCGCACCCTCGTTGAGCTCTGGCAGCCTTACTCACCGGCAGGAACACAACACTATGAAACACTATTTTTTGTTTTATTATTTATACATAAATGTATATGTACTCGTACAGTTAGTTACTGAGCGTTTTCCACAAAAAAGATTAAAAACCTATTCTCTTACACGGTAATAATTTTTGGGTTCGTCGAACTCAGAATTTCTAACATAATTATCCTAATCTGATATTTTTAAAAATTCCAAAAAGTATAGATCAATTTTAGTTTCTAAACTACGATTCGAATGATTTTTTTTCTAATTGTTTATTTTCGATGGAGCAAGGGTATTCAAATCGCTTTTGAAATCTTAAATTAGTAAATGAAAATGCAATAGTTAACTGAGTAACGTAATGCTTTAAAAACTCAAGTGGACTTTTTTATCTAAGGAGTAATTTCGAGAAAATATTATATTTAGCGAGGGTATTAAAAGTTGTGTTTTATATCTCAACTTAATAAATAGAAAATAAGAAATGAAAATGACAATAAAAAATCAATATGTTCTCTAAGATAAAATTAATACCTTCGGCTCTCTATTCTTGCTCGGTCAATAAAAAATACGAAACTTATATCCAAAAAAATACAAAAAGTTTATAGAATCCTGGGATTCGAACGCAGTTTCACGGTGTGACAGGCGACTGTTCACCAACAACGCCATTACATAACACGCTGTTACCGACGAAATTAGGCTATACATATATAATTATTTAAATATACAAATAGGAAAAATTACAATGTGCAAAAGCTACCCATATTCTTGTATATAACCATTTAGTTGTTGAAGAAAAACATTCACACAACAACAACATAGGTCAACCAGCTCAGTAAATGCAAGGAATACAGCACATTAATAATACTATGCCCACACTATGACCTATGTATAATGTATTATACCAGACGTGTAATAATTTATTTTATCAACAAAGGCATAATAAAGGATTGTATTGTATTTTTGTATGAAAATAAAAAATAGGAAAGCAATATAGTAACAGTCAAATATTCCATTAAAAAAATAAAAAATACTTAATAAATCCATAAAAGTTCAAATGATTAAAGAACTTCGGAATCGAACCCACGATCTTCTGCATCATAGTCGGTCGTTTGACCGAGACGCCATTTCGATTTACATTAGCAGTGTCGAAATACACGATATGTATCTTTGTTGACCAAATGCGTCATTATTTCTGAGTCTGCTTGAGTTAACTAAACCAATATCTTTAAATAATTACTTGTCAAGAGCCAAATGTCACTGATGACAATGTCAACTAAAAATGCGCGAAATATGACGGCTCTGTGTCTGTACACAAAATTTGGCACGCATATTTACGTAAAATTAATAAAAAATTCACATGAATTTGTCCATGATTTCTGTATGAAACAATGTATTTAATTCACTACCGCGACGACGGATAATGTATAGTACTTAGATGAATGCGCATATTTTTATTTAGTTGTAGTGTGCGGTGACTAAATAAATGGTAGATGTTTTTTGTATTGAAAGCGAGCCACCTTAATATGGAATTAATATTAGATCGAATTGAGTGACGTCACGGTCAACTCAGTTACTTTATATATTTCTACCTGACTTATTAAATATAAATTGGATGTAGAGATAACTTTTATCAATGTTTTTCTTATATTTACCTGATGCTTTATTTCGTGCATGGTATAAAATATTTTATTTTAAGTACAGTCAAGTTTCCTATTGACAAGAGGGTGATATTTTTTATTTGGTCTTTGACCCTATCAAATAACAAAACAGTTCATAATGTCTAAATAATCAGGGCTTCTACAAGCTTAACTACTTACAAAATACACGAATTTAACTTTTATTACTTGAATTCATAAACGAAACAAATCAATTATTAAGATTGAGTAAATATGGTTTGAATCTCAAGACGTCTATCAAGATTATTATCATGCATGTACATCAAACAAAGTATCAGCAATGATCAGCAAGTAATAACATAAGAGCATCCACCAACTTCCTACAAAGAGCGTTCGACTCGACGTCGGGTTTGTTGACAAGGCAAACTGAATCGCGCCAAGATGAAATTTTCCACTAGCAATATTTTATCGCAGAAATTGTGCTCCACTACTATATAATACGAAATGCGGACCCTATACGGTCTACAATCGCTTGGAGTTAGACTCCCAAAATATAACGGAAATATTTGACCAAACATTTTTATGACAGTAATAATAGAATAGAATAGAATAGAAGAAACTTTATTCAAAAACGCTTAATTTAAACTTAACTAATAACACTAACATAATAAATATTATTGTATTAAAGCGTAACTGAAAAGGTCTCCACTCAGCTTCATGCCAAGGGACCCTGGAGGACCCTGACGCTGGTCTTCCGTGGAGACCCTTCCGAGAGAGCGCAGCTACAAAATATACAAAACAAATCATTTTATAGTTTTTGTATCTATATTTATATAAATTTGAATATAATTATAATTTTAATAATATTTTATGCTATGAACTATTCACCTGTAATAGTCATACTCAATTTTTACAAAATAAATGCATAGAAATAATATGATTAGATCCAAATGATTGGCGTAACCTGGACATAAAATATACAATTAATTATTTTTGTTACCCTATCCTTAGCACAGACTTAATTACAGTTTTTCTGTAAATTCAAAATATATTTTCTAAAGTTTACCTTGAACGAATACACTGAAAATGAGTTCCTGATAGGAGGCGGTATATTGTTCCAGCACTTCGTGGCAGAGTATTTAAAGCTGTCACGAAATGCGGCGGTGCTGTGCCGTGGACAAAGCAAACGAGTAGCTCCCCTAATATGTCTCTGTGAAAAAGTTAGTTTCTCATATAGATATTGTGGCCTCATCGTCTTGACAATACCAAAAAGCATACAGGCAAAATGCATTGAACGTCGTGACTCCATATTCAATAAACCATGACTATTTAGGTAAGGAGTGACATGAGTCCGAGATGGAATGTAAAAACAAAAACGTGCACACGCATTCTGTACACGTTGTATTAACTTTTTGGTTTTTGACAACAGACAGCCACCTACAACAGTGTCTGCATAATTGAGTTTTGACAATATCAATGATTCGCACAATGATACTCTCACATCAGTACTCAAATACCTACGTACGTTATACAATATTTTGAGTCTATAAAAGCATACTCTAGAAGTCTCCACTACATGGTTGTGAAACTTAAGGTTACCATCCATGAGCACACCTAAGTTTCTTGCTTCTGCTACCTGCTCAATACACTGACCTCCGATTTCAATCGTAGGGTTGTGACTTAAAATTTTTCGCCTTTGTTTCTCAGTACCCAATATTAGAAATTTGGATTTTTGTGGGTTTAGTACTAGGCTATTTTGGTTTGACCACTGGGTTATTCGTTTTAAGTCGTCGTTAATTTTACTTATTGCATATGACATTTCATTTGGGTTACAAGGTAAGTACAATTGTATATCGTCAGCATACATGTGATAGGAACAGTTTTCTATACGTTTCACTATATCTGCACTGTATAAAATATAAAGAATTGGACCCAAAATCGAACCCTGGGGCACGCCACGGGAGACCAGAGAGGCATCAGAAAGCTGACAGTTACCCTTCTCATCAACCAGATTTACTCTTTGCCTGCGGTTATTTAAATAGCTGGAGAACCATCTCAAAGACAAACTATCAAAACCATAATAGGCGAGCTTCGAAAGAAGTAAATTGTGATCTATAGTGTCAAAGGCACGGGAAAAGTCAAGCAGTACCATAATTGATCCGTTTCCTGTATCAATATTTGTCAAAATGTCATCAATTACATCTAGCAAGGCAGTTGACGTACTACGCCCAGCTCTAAACCCTGATTGCTTTGATGGTAGAATACTGTTAGCTTCAAGATATTCAGTTACTTGTTGACTTACTACTTTCTCAATAACTTTTGACAGGAAAGGCAGAATGCTAATCGGTCGAAGATCTTTATAGTCAACAGGGTTACTGATTTTAGGAATAGGTTTAATAAGGGCCTCCTTCCATGCTTCCGGAAATATTCCTGACCTAATTGATTGATTAATAATATCAGTGATCACTTTTAAAGTTCGTGGAAGCGTCAAAAGTATCATGTCGCGCGTGATGCCATCAGACCCCTGAGAGTTAGACGATAAATTTAAAATAATTTTAGCAACTTTGTTTTCATCAACTGGTTTCAAACTAAAAATATTAGTAGAGTTGAAATGATTGTATTCATAAAACGTGAGGTCTGATATTCTAACACTTGTTTCAGGAGTATCAAGGAAATGTTTATTAATTAAGTTAGGGTCATTAAGGTGACAAGGCAGGCTCGAATGTTTATTATTAAAGTCAACAATACTGTGTTTGATGTTTTTCCAGAGTTTACGAGAGTCTTTAGTGTGTGTATTAATATTGCTGTTGAAATATGCTTGTTTTTCCGTAAACATTGCTTGGTTAACTATATTTTTCAACTCCTTGTAATACAGCTTATGAGATTCAAGTCCACTCTTGCGGCTTCTATCATAAGCTTTATCTCTTAATTTTATCATGTCTTTAACTGTTGAAGTCACCCAAGGAAAGCTTTTATTTTTTACATAGGTATTTTTAACAGGAGCATACAAATCAAATATATGTTTCAGATATTTATTAAAACATTCCACAGACTCATTGACATTTTCACACAGAAACCGTTCCCAAACAATTGACTCAACATACGCATTAAAATCGTTGATTGGGATGTATTTAAGTGGCCTAAAAGAGATCCAGGTAGGACATGGTTTTGGTTTTGTGACATGTAAGTAGCAAGAAATGAACGCATGACTACTAAGATCAGATATATAATCGACACAGACACGGGACAGTTTACAGCTACTGCAAATAACATCAATTAGGGTTTCCGAGTGGTCAGTAAAATGGGTAGGGCTAGAAACGTACTGCTCCAAATTAAAACAACGTAGAAATTCAAAGAATTTCTGACAGTTAATATCGTCAGGGAAGAGCTGGTCAATATTAAAATCACCCATTAGAATAATGTGATCAAACTCAGAGAATGAACCAACAGAGGCGGTTAGGGCATCGAAAAACGTGTCGATATTGAGCCAGGGCGGACGGTACGCTGTACCTATGATAAACCGAAGTCCGTTCTGCTTTATACTTAACCACATTTGCTCTACTAAAGGTGCGTGAGGATGAGCGAGTTGACGCGCGTAGATACCGCGGCGAATATAAAAGCCTACTCCGCCTCCGCGCGAGCGCACGTCGGGCGGGCGCGGCACGTGACGCAGCCGGTAGCCCGCGGGCGCCGGCGCGCGCGCCTCCTCGCCCGCCCGTAGCCAGGTCTCGTTGATCGCCATTATGTCAACCGAGTGTCGTTCAAGAGCCACAATGAACTCCTCGTGGCGTGTCCCAAGTGACCCAGGATTCAAAAAGCCAATTGTCATATGTTTGTTCTTTATTATAAACTGCAGGACAAATGAGTGCAATATCTGAATGTATTTCAAATTAATTAGCCTTTTTTTAGTACAGTCAAATGACGGCTGTCTAGGCAAACGTCTGTGTGGCAAATAGTTCGAATTACATTGTAATCAACATTAATAATAATGGTATTACCCAATTTAAATAAATCATTATGTTTATACAAGGAAATATAAAATTGATCCAAATATTTCATTATCATATATACCATTTCCAACATTAGAGCATTATTATATAACATTTGTGTACAAAATATAATTTTAACATTATTAACACACTTGAACTCAAGTAAATAATTTAAAGAGAGCTTATTAATAATCACATGCAAACTCATATCAATAGAATTACAAATACATAAGCGTAACATATTAATAGTAACATTTAAATAATTAATTAGGCATAGGATAAAATTGAATAAACACTGTACTCGTGACATTACAACACAGATCAGGAGGAATACTGTGAACATTATTTTACATGTGTCGCTATTTTTTATCTTAACCGGAACAATAAGGTCGTGATCGCTACACAGGGACGTTGTTTGATGGTGTAGGAAAAATACGGTCCAAATCGCTCTCAGTCCGAATCCGATATACTTTAGACGCTTCGGTTTTTCTCACGTAAATCCTCCCATATTTACTCCAAACGAAACGCCACTGCTCAGAACGGCCTCGCTCACGAGCCTTGCCGAATAACACCCTATTCTTCCTGGTGAGCCGGTCATGCACATAAATCTTTGATACGGTGTGGTCAGGCAGGCCGAGTCCTTCGGTGGTGGCACCGCGGCGCACCCGCGCGGCCTTGAGCAGCGCGTCCCGGACCGCGCGGCGCGCCAGCCGCACCACGAGCGGGCGCGGGCGCGGGCGCGCGGGCTCCGTGCCCGCCGTCCGCGCCGCGTCCCGTACTGTCCCGACCCTCTCCGCACTCACTATGTCACACTCCTGTAGTTGAACTCCGATCTTCGTTGCCGTAGCCATGACAATGTGCACGGCCGACTCATCATTAAACTCCGGGATTCCAGATATTTCGAGGTCATTAGATAGGGCAGCCTGGTCCCTGTCATTCAATTCAGTCTCCAGCCGTGTGACCGACTCCTGCAACGCTTGAGTATCGGGGCTTTGATTTATTTCACAATTTGCGAGTTTAGACTTTAGGTCCACATTCTCTAATTCGAGGATTTTCACTTTTTCGTTGACACAATTAACATTATGCTGTAGCCCTTTTATTTCAAGTGTCAATGACTTCACTTCTGACCGCAAACTATCAATTTTAGTACTAAAGTTGTTATTGAGCTCCGTTCTAAACTCTGCAAATTTAAGTTGTAAAAGTGCCGCAAAAGCACTGTATGGGATACTATTTTCAACACCCCCGCTCTCATGGCTCTGTGCCGCTCCTCGGTTTCCAAGGGCAAATGAGTCATTCTCAAGGTCCAACAGTGATGCATCACATGACATATCAGCCTGCTGGGAATCCGAAAACAGATCGTGGGGACGGAGCTGATTTTGGGCCCGAACTGGAGTGTGGTCTGCGCCCTTTCTGCGAGTTGTGACATTATTGCAAGAAGGGCACCGCCATTCCCTTTTTAATTGCACTTGTTGTTCCCTATATTCTGCACTTGTAATGTTAACGCATTTGTAATGGTAATTGTTTTTGCAAATTACGCACACAAGTAGTTCAATTTCAGTAACAGTGAAAAGACAGGCTGAGCACTGCATTGTTTATGTTTATTTGAAATTTAACTAACGATAAACACACAATGATTATTTTGTAGAAACAAAATTAAAATGTTGGTAGAAGTTAATGTTCGTTAGTAGATGTAGACATACAAAACTCAACGTTAAAACTATACAGTAACTGGTCAATACTGCACTAGACCAGCAATAGAGCAACTTTAGCGGGCGTTGTCACAAAGGTCTTAAGTGATGCAGCGGTTCATACAAGCGTCCGCGTTCAAGTCACTGGCGCTTATCTTTACCGACACTGATGGAATTAAACCGTTTTATCACCGCAATCCTTTAATTATTTGCCGATATCACTATTATATACTGTTCAGTTTTTAACTTTAACTATTAATTTGGTTTTTAAATGTTCCCTTTAGAGTCTTAAGACAATTATATCACCAACACTTAAGTATTTACATTTTAAATTAATTTATAAACACACAGCGACACAGAAACAGTTATTGAGCGTTGCGCGCCCTCTCGCGGATCATAATCAGGTTAGTGTAAAGGTAGGTAGTTCCCGCGTTATCTAATATTTTTCATTATGGTGCCTATTTAATATGACTCTATTCTTAAGATGAATATAAATAAGGGGTATTTAAAAATATTTTTTAGGATCACGCTTAATATTATTCACTAAGTCACCTATTTCATTAAGCAACATTAATATTTTATATACATCGAAACCAACAAGGAAACGGCAAAATATATATTATTTCATGACTGTAGGTAGGTGCCCTGTGAGTAACCTGGGTTTGTACTTCAAATAGTCGGATCAATATTATCGATTCATTGCTTTTTTTTTTCGATCAAAATGCACGCCTTACTATACAGGAATCTACTCTGATACTTCACTTTGTAACTGACCGGAGACTAGAGACAGCGTGGGTCTAGGCTTAATTCAATTTTTTTTATGTCCGGATGGTCTCCTCTGAAAGTCGCAATTCTCAACTGAAACTCGTAAACTTTTGTGACCAGATTCTATGACTACATTTTATTCGTCGATCCAATTTATAGAACATGTTGATAATGCGTAAATTGCCATAAATAACTTAAAAGCGCCAATAGCGCAAATGGCTATTGGCACTAGACTGTGATAACGACATAAAGAACTTTGTTTTTCACTAAGTATTGCCTTTTCTAAGAATATCGCGTAGGTTCACGGCTCACAAAGACACTAGTCATATACTTTCCAAGATTTTAACAATCCCTCAAAGACTTATTAAGATAATTCGGAAGTTGCTCTAACAATTCCAAGAGACTCTCATGCCTTGGGGATGATCACGCTTGTTACACCAAGAGCCACCAACTTTGCCAAGATTTTAATTTCACAATTATGTCTGGGACGCAATTCAGGAATTCGACTTGGCAAGTTCATTAAAATATTTTGCTTCGCAGATTACCTTCTTGGTGAACATTCCGAATATTTTAAAACTTTGTCCTATTGGCCTGGTTTGTTAGAACTGTTTTTCGAGGTCAAATATGTTACTTTTACTGCGAATATTTTTGTCTTAAGTTATTGAACTATCTAGATGTAGTCATAATATATCGGCGCCTTGATTGTATTTTAATAAATTTTGTTAACAATGTTGATTTTCGAATAAACAAAATAAGTATTCTTAATTCCGACATCCATCGTATGAAACGAATAATATGATTGTCTTAATGCAGGTACAGTCAGCTGCAGAAAAAAATAGACCACTTTACATACAAATTTCTACTCTTCACTGCAGCTGATTGTACCTATACTACTAAACACAAATAGGGATTATTTTACTATTATACTTAATTTAATATAAATTATTATGTTCTATTTTTTGTACCTATTTTCAAGTGTACATGCTTCAAGTTAAAGACAAACGACTATAGTCTTTAGTCCGTCTCTGTAAGAATAAGAATAACTTTATTGTCCATAAAATCTATAACAGAATATAACAGAGGTCTCCACACTAGGCTACGCCTGTATTGCGGGGAACTAGTTACAGTTTATGTCAATTGAGTTAGTTACACAATCCAAATAATCTTAAATTAAAGTAAGTTTAAGAAAAACAGATAAGTACAAAGAAGACAAAAAACTAGACTTGAAGAACATTAAGAGTTTTGAATGATTCACGGTTATTTTCATTAGATTTATATTGACCGTGATTACCTTTTTGATTTTTGTCGAGCTCCCGATATTTCGACGCAGTTGCATGCATCATGATCACGGAAAACTGACGAAGGCGGGTGGATGTCAAAGTTGCGTAGACAGCGCGCGATCTACCCTCCTTCGCGCGCGTCGGCTACGTTCACTCTCAGCGTTACCACTGGTCGCATTCACACTCGATGGTCTGTCCAAACACACTACACTCACAGTGTCACTACATTTACATTTGATAGTTTGAAGCCATCCTTCCGATTGAAATATCGGGAGCTCGACAAAAATCAAAAAGGTAATCACGACGTCTATATCCCGGTCAATATAAGTCTAATTGAAGAACATTTACTATCTTCTGTCTTGTCATAAGTGAGGGAAAGTAAAAATCGAGATACCTACGAGTTTTTTTGCTTCTGCCATGATGCAGTCAGTTTAAGAATGGCGTTGTAAGTAGTTGATCGGATTCGTTCACCAAATCGCTCCGCGATCTGTAATATTGAACATACCTGTAATATTTTTCCTGCCCGGCGTGTTGACAGCGACCCTGACCACCAGCTGAGTGCCGCCACGCGGTCCCAGCCTCAAACGCTCAGTGACGTACAACGCGCCGGTGCTCGCGAACGCTGCCCCGGCGCTTAGAGCCAGGAGAGCTGTCACCTGGAAAGACAGTTTGATTATCATACCTTTGAGGTACATTGTCACGAAAAACTTGAAGAAAGTAAAGAATGCTGCAGTTAAAATACAACTTTTTAGACTTTTAGGGTAAGGTACTTCTTTCAGATAATCGATTCCAAGATTCTTATGTACCGGTACCGGTAAAATATTAAACACGCTGATAAAATTTTGTTTACATATATGTATAATAAATGAATTAATTAGTGTGAGAGGATTTTTATGATAACTTTAAAGTTAATGTCAAGTGTCTGACGGCACATATCAAAACAATCAACGATAGAGTTTGTTCGGAAAGTGTCAGCAATTTTTTTTTTTATTAAATAATTCAATAACCGTAAGAAGATGCTCTGTAGAACCTTCCCTTAAAGTTAACGGAATTCAATAAAAACACGGTATATAAATATGATTGTACTACGTTAAGTCCTTACAATTCTTTTTAATATTTCCCGAAAGCTACGAATATGCCTATGATGAGTCACTCCCAGCAATAAACGTATTAAACCTACCAGCGTGCAAATATTGACGCCCACAAAGCCGGAAGGTCCATTTCTTGATATTGACTCGCTCACGCGGCATATCACATTGTTTGTAACTCAATCGCAGTAGCTTTTGTTGTCTGATCAAACGTGAAGGCCTGTACATTTGTACAATGAGGTATGTATAGATATTATGGTTAGAGGCAGTTGGGGAGTCATCCCTTGCGTATTATATCAATAATATCCGGCCGCATTAACTGTGTTACCGAAGCTTCTACTTCAAAGCATACATATAATATAGGTACATTTCGAGTGCGTATTTAGAAATGCAAAAGGCACTGTGTAAGGTCAATATGGGTGTGTCATAAGGAGAAGTGTGTCTGGCCTTCACATTTCTCCTATTTATTCATAGTCACATGTGTTTTTGCAAGTACAAGTCATACTTTTGCAACTTGCTACTCACGGTTTGTGGTAAACGTATGAACTCTCAATAAACACTTATCGTTGGTTTAAATTGGCTAAATGTTAAAGCTAGACACACTTCCCCTTCTGACATACTTACTCGTATTGATAACACTATAATTATCATATATTGTTAATATTTTATATAAATAAATAAATAAATAAATATTGGAGGACACCTTACACAGATCATATTCTTGATATGTCAGTGAAATTGTATTGTTAAGTTAGCTTGAGTGGTTAGAGAATGCATGAATGATGGCCCCGTTGGCCCTTGTGAACAAAAACCCTAGTTTGGGTTTGGCCGCACCCTCTATAACAATTTAACCTATCGTCTATTTCCATAAAGTACAGTAAGATGTATGGCCATAAATTTCGGCGAAGGCAAAGGAAGCGCCACGGGGGGGCAGCTTGGTACCTTTATTCGTGAGCGCGGTTACTTTATGTTATATTTGCAATAGGCGAAAAATGAAAATTCGTTTAGCGGGAAATGCTGTTAAAACTGCAGGTATTTTATTTTGTCTGATTTTAAATTTGGAACTTTTTATTTCTACAAGAGTTCAAAATTCAAATAGGTTTATAATTTATACTTGTACGAGTATGTACAGTCACCGGCATAAATAAGTGATGATTTCTGGACCTTGTCATATTAACGTCTTGTTCGAAGTGTTATACGAAATTGTCAAGCCATTAAAAGCGACAAGGTACAGAAATAATCACTTCTCTATGCCGTTGACTGTACAAGTACGTCGGGACTTAGCAGAATTATAAGAACACAGAAACAAAGAAGTACAAAGAAAAATGTATTATCACTACAACGAAAAGCTCGCTCAAAATAAAGAGAATTCTTCTAAAATACCTGTTTCTTTCTGAAATGTGATCCTTATTGTTGACTTGTTTAATATCCAGGCCAATAAAATAGGGGAGGGAATTGTGAATGTAACAGATACATCGGACACATCACTTTATTTGTAATTGATTGTCTGTTTTTATTTTGATGAACAATTATTGCACGTCCTGCCCCGTGTGGTGACGGAGTAAGAATTTCACCACCACCTTAACTCCCGTGGGTGTCCTAGTTTTTTTTTGTTTGGCTCACAAAACAAGTTACAGACATTAATAAAAAAATACATTACAATTTTACTAAAGTACTGAGCTGGCCTATAACTCTAAACATGTGTGCACAGCTATTATTTAATTTAAGTAAACAATATGCGCTAGGGAGGTGAGATGTCTTCTTTTATACTAGGTACATCAATTGTGGAAGAGCAACTGACTAAACTTATACATATTACATATAACTTAAAACTTAAAAGTTGAAGTCGACTGTGGCATATGGGTACAATTGTTGTGTGGGCTAGCAAGCTGTCATTGCAATTCACAATTTCGTTTACTTTATTTATTGCAAACGGGACTTAATCGCGTATACCTCTATATTTTTAAACGTGACTAATTCCCGTTTGCTATTTTAAGATTGTGTAAAAATCGTTGATTTTTTAGATCCGTGATAGTTCATAATGATAACTCAAATAGCATTGAAACTTTGAATCTTCTATTGTATCTATATTTTATACTTTCGAATATATCCATACTAGAATATTATTAATGGGAAAGTGTATGCGTTTGTTTGTTTGTCCGTCTTTCACGGCAAAACGGAGCGACGAATTGTCGTGATTTTTTACGAGGAGATACTTGAAGGGATGGAGAGTGACATAGGCTACTTTTTGTCTCTTTCTTATGCGAGCGAAGCCGCGGGCAAAAGCTAGTATCTTAATAAATAGAAATTTTTTACCGTATCACAAAATAATGTTAAGAGAAAAGCCTCAAGTGATTTTAATTAAATATATTCAAGAGCTCTCATATTAATAAATAATAAATATTATAGGACATTCTTACACAAATTGACTGAGCCCCACGGTAAGCTCAAGAAGGCTTGTGTTGTGGGTACTCAGACAACGATATATATAATATGTATAAATACTTATATACATAGAAAACATCCATGACTCAGGAACAAATATCTGTGCTCATCACACAAATAAATGCCCTTACCGGGATTCGAACCCGGGACCGGGATTAGACGGTAAGAAGACGGATATATTAGTTTTATGAAGGAGATCTAGTAGCAATTTCTAATATCCGATCCTTTGTTGTTCGGAAGAGAGATTTTAATATTGGATTATAATATGATAGACTGGCATGTTTGTTTCCTAAAAGAGGTCAATTTTTACAACCTATCGAATATTAGAAATGTTCGAAATGTCATTTGATATTTGCCAGTCTCTTTTCGGTGAAGGAAAATATCGTGAGGAAACCGGATTAATTCCAATAAGGCCTAGTTACCCTTCGGGTTGAAAGGTCAGATGGCATTTTCGTAAAACTAGTGCCTACGCCAAATCTTGGGATTAGTTGTCAATGCGGACCCCAGGCTCCCATGAGCCGTGGCAAATGCCGGGATAACGCCAGGAGGATGATGAAATATAAATTAAACTTTAGTAAGGTACAGCGCGTCAAATCTCGACTGGGGGCAATTGTAACTGATCCATTTTTTTCATTATTACACTATGATGTTGAGTTCTACATGACTGTATCCACTGAACACGCTTACCATGTATAACCGGTGGACACTATATTTAATAATGCAAACATTGTAAAACATGGAAAACATGGGCCAGTTACATTTAACCCCCAGTCGAGATTTGCCCCGCTGTACCTTAGATTCATCATCATCTTCAGCGTTAATAGATAGATAGATAGATAGAATACTCATTATTGGCACACCTCAGCAAAAGATACAGAAAAAAGATGCAGTGGTGACAAAACAAATGATTATAAATAGAGGCAGACAACAGGCGGTCTTATCGCCAAAGAGCGATCTCTACCAGACAACCTTCGGTGTCAGTGTCTTGTCGGTGGAGTATTTTTCAGCTTTCCCTATCCTTATCCTGTGTCAGTAGTAAGAAGACTAAAGAAGAGTAGAAAGAACTGCGTAATATAATTATTATTTACAATTTTATTAGTAATTATAGTATTCAACCTTTAAACATTATTTTGTTAAAATTTGTAAACTTATTTTGTAAAAAAAATTGTGAAAATGTTAAGTTTTACGCCGATTGATGCATAAAATTAATGTTAAAATTCCTTCGATCGATGCACCATCTTAGGAACCAGCACTAGTAACGCAATCAAATTCAAATGCGAATAACATATCGGATTGACTTTACCAATTCATTTAAAATTGCTAAATGGTGAACCATAAAAAAACTAAAACAGAGAACTGTACAAAATTTTAACTTAAATATATACCACACTTTATTTTACATACATACATATAATCACGCCTGTATCCCTTAAAAGGGTAGGCAGAGCACATGAACTACACAAGTTTCAGTGCCACTCTTGGCAAAAAGGGGTTGAAAGAAATCTAAATTGTGATATTGCAGTGACAGGTTGCCAGCCTCTCGCCTACGCCACAATTTAACCCATATCCCACAGTCGACTTCTACGACACCCATGGGAAGAAAGGGGGAGGTGAAAATCTTAACCCGTCACCGCACACTTTATTTTAACTGTTCAATAGAGCCATCGTGTTTGTTGAAGGCTTTACCCGCCCGGGCCGCGCGATCTGATTTGTTTGCGTTTGGCGTCTCTCAGCGAATCTAGATTAGGGATCCCGCGAATCCCGGGCCCGGGATATTGGGCCCGGTGAACGGGGCGATTAGGCAATCCATACCCGATTTACGTTAGAGCTCGCGGTTACGCCAATGGGGTATAAATAGGAATAGCAGTTTGAAATTACTTTGAATAGTGCTTTAAAAAATATTTTAATGTGAAAAGTTATAAATACAATATTGAAAAAATGTTGGGCGGTCAGAAAAGATTAGTTTCAACAAAAAAGTAGAGTTTAATATACTAGTCTCTTCCAAATCAATACAAATCTAAGAAAACGGAACGAGACAAAAAAAATAACACAAAAGGTTTAAAATAACTAAATTAAATGTTCATTGTGAATTCATTTCATCCTATGCGTATGTACAATTGTACATTCATTGGTCACCGTTCAATGCATTTCTATACGAACAAAATTCAACCTAATTCCATAACGACGAAATTAGAGCAATATTTTCATAAATATTCTTGTATTTTTTGTGATTAACTCGAGACTTCTATTCTTAAATAATATTTGAAAATACCCAACCAAAATATTTAAGTATGCACCTACCAACTGGCATAATCCAATCCAGCGTTCTCAGGTAAAAAGGAAATACTTTCCCATTATTTACAAAGGCCATAAATAACATAATTAATTCGCGAGTGCGTCCGATTACAAGTTAAACAAATAAGAGTGATAATATTTATGAAGGGTTTCGTCCTAACCAAACATAATTTAGTCTCCTGTGTTATTGGACCGCGAATTCCTTGCAAACATTAGGTGGGCCTGTTTGTTTATTCTGACAATTCATCTCATAATACTGGGTTACATAGATAGTAGAAACCCTTTAGATCACGGGTATGTAACGTCATCATGGCACATCATGGCAGTTGCTCACCAAATACGTTTTATTCTTAATTATATTTAATCTGTGGTATTATATAATTTCCATAAAGTTGTAGAGAAAAACGGTACCACGGTCAACATCCTCCTTGCGGAATCCCGGCATTTGCCGCGGCTCGTGGGAGCCTGGGATCCGCTGTGACTACTAATCCCAAGATTTGGTGTAGGCACTACTTTTACGAAAGTGACTGCCATCTGACCTTCCAACCCAAAGGGTAACTGGGTCTTATTCCCCCTCTTGACCTTACATGTAAACGGTACCATGGTACCGATTGAAAATAAAGTTGAGTACCTAGTGATACCCGTTTCTTTTAGAATACGGTGTGCTTCACGAGAGTGAACTGTACAGAATGATATAAGGTTATTTAAAGCCTGCGTAATACCCTCTTAGTCTATAATTTTATTCTATATCTATGCTGTTTTCTTAGAATTTTTTATTGCATATTTTTTACTCACAAAAATTATTTCTGCTGTGAGCAGATGGTATCATTTATTATTTACGAAGCTTTCTCGCCGTTATTATCCTTCTAGATGGGTACTTCTGCGTCAGTATGAGTTTTACTTAGATTTTTTTTTGTGGCAGCCGACACCCAATTTAATAAGGTAAAGTTAGCTTGCCTGCATTTTTCCGCTTTTTGTATAAAAAGATTTCTGATGTAATCTTACAGGTAACATTTCACTTCACAAATTGTATGCTGTCATGTTGTTGAATGACTTACATTACCTTTTTTACTTTTAATAATTTAATCAGAGGTCATGAAACTTAAAATTGGTACGAGATATAATAATATTCGTATTTATAAAAAAATCTAGCTTAAAGCTCATGACTTTGTCAGCGAGGAATAAGTACTTGGATAGCGCCTGATAAAGAATATAGGCATTCATTAAAAACTGAACAATGCTTACATTCATTAACAGGCGTTGTTAAATCATCTCACTTTCGGGGTGGAAGTGAGATAATTTTTACCTTCTTAAGGGATGATTCTCGAGATAAAGACTATTTTATGTTTTTTCACGGGATCAAATTATCTCTGTGCTAAATTTTAACTTTTAAATCAGTTCAGCGGTAAGCGTCTTCACGCTTACCGCTGTCTGTGTGTTACCTCTTCAGGTAACACACAGACAGACAGAAGAACACATTGATGGTGCGAGGTGCTGGTTTCTGCTGTAGCCGTTAACTTACGCTTAATATTTGAAAGTTACTTACATCCATACAGTTGTTGATGTTGTTAGTAATCTTGACATCGATCTCAACCGTCTCCTTAACTTTCAAGGTCGGCGGCAGTGCAAAGTCTAATAAAGTTGTATCAGGCGGAACACGTTGATGGTACGTGGTACCTCGGTCGGACAGGTATAGGGCCCAGAGCCACTATGGGCAGTCTTCTGCTACAGCCTTTAACTTACACTAAATATTTGAAAGTTACTTACATCCATACAGTTGTTGATGTTGTTAGTAATCTTCACATCGATTTCCACCGTCTCTCCAACCTTAAGGGCCGGTGGCAGCGCAAAGTCCAGTTGGATCGGGCGGAAAACATTGATGGTACGTGGTGCTGAGAACCGCAGGCCTCGGTTGGACAGGGATAGGGCCCAGAGTGACCAGCGGCCGGCTTCGGATGGAGCCGTTATTGTGACCCCGTCCGTTGAAAGCTGGCTCCTGAAAATTTTGATGAGTTTAGTATGATATGAAGACAATATGATCAGATGAAAACTCTTCTGAGGAGAATTTATTACAGGTTTTTTTACCAGTTTATCATACCATACTATTTAAAAATAAATTATTTTAATTCATCGCACAAAGTTCGCTGGAAACTGAAATAACTGATCTATTATCAATGATACAATGCGATACCAAATAGTCAGTGTTAAAGGTGACGTTTTTGTTCTAATTCTAATTAACACAAGTCAAATTATATTCTATTGAAAATATTTCAAACTTGTGCTATCTTAAAGTAGTCACACTACTATATATATATTTTAGTTTTTGATTTAAGTGCATTCTACTTAATTATTATTCATTACTTTGTATTACTTAATGTATTATTATATTTTTTCAGTTTTAATTTGTGACGTTTTTGGTTGAAGAAATGATACTTTTGAAATTGGCCAATCAACATCGTATTGCTGTTATTAGAGTACAACCTCGGCCATCAATAATGAGCAGAACGAAAATACGACGATCAATAACCGACGTTCGATGCAACGATGTTTTAGCTTGATAAAGCCATATTAAATGTACTATTTTAACCTAACATGAGCAAGCCTAATATGCTACACAATCAGGTGCTGTCCGATTCCCGGCGGTAACAATTAATAATGCTCGCTTAATACATATGTCCCTTAACTACAGTGGACGATATTGCATTCCAAATTGTAGCCAAAGCGAGCTCGCGTACTTTTACAATATATTTGTAGTTGCAACTTTGTTACGATAGAACTAAAGTTTAAATTAATAGTGTAGTAACAATGCTGCATAAGTTTATTCGTTTTATTATAAGAGGACTGCATTTTATAGCGTAGGATTTTTTAAAACGATAGAATAAGTTACTAAATTAACTATATGGATGTTAAACTGACTATTTTAATAACCCTAATTGTGTCGCTTAACTTCAAACTTGGGTAAATCCATTCTGCTTTAAGGTCGATTATGTATAAAAATATAAATTATAATCTGAAAAAGAATTATCAACCTTACTATAGCATAATGGATTTACCCGAGTTTGAAGTTAAGCGACACAATTGTAGTTTATTTTCTGTTCATCTATATTTAACATTTTAGTAAAGGCTGACATAGGTAACAAAAGAGCGGGTTTCGCAAATAACCAATCGCTAAAGATTGTCCCCATAAAAGGGTTACTTAAATACGTAGCAGCTAAATAAAAAAATTCTTCTATGGTGACCTATTTCTTGGAAGCACAAAGTAAACCACGCCGAAATTAAATTAGGTCCTTCACGTGACGAAGGATTGAGAGGTCACGAGATAATTTCACTCAGCACACATATCGCACAGACGAGCGCCGAAACGTAAACAACGAACCGAGAACATACAAAGGATTTTCAAGTGATTTGATTGAGTTTTGGAGGATAAAAAGGGATGTAGACGTATGTTTTATTATGGTTCAGTAAACTGATGAGTATGTACCAATTTTTTAAGACTCATTCGTTTTGAGTTTTTATTTTTGACTTTGTGTTATATTTAAGTTTTCATTATTCCTAAGAGTTTTAATTTTCTACAAACATTAAAGCGAAACAAATACACGTTATCCCCATAATAGGTATATGTCGGCACATTATTTCCATATGAAAACGGTTTGTAGCGGCATTTTTTTCACGGTCAAATAATAAGTTGTCAGGCTTTACGTAATGAGTATCACTTATCTAGATATTGTACAGTCAGTCGCAGAGAAAAGTAGCCCGTCTTGCATACAAATTTGTAGTTTTAAAGTAAAAGAACAAAATAGGGTGCATTGGGGTATTTACAAAAGTCGTTAAATTTCGAAAGTCACATAAAATCACCATTATTCCCATCATATCAAGATTCCCCTTTCGAAATTACCCGAGCATTTCTGTGTTTCAAAATTACCCCAATGCACCCTAAATAAGAACAATGAAAACAATAATTATTATCACACTGCATTGTGAAAGCAACAAAAGACCATTTATCACATAATTTGAAGCCAGCCCGCGCGCTCGTACAAAGTAGGCAATGACATTTTTCACATCCTTTCACAGCGGTATTTTCGCCCGCCGTCCCAAATTTCAACAAAAGACCTTAATCGAGTTGAAGCATAGCACAAAGCTAAATATGAGTGTAAGATCGCTTTGTCTCTGTCGTTAGGAATGGACGGTATCCTATAGTAGTTTGTCATCCCGTCCGGTTGTAAATTATACGATGATAATGATAATATTCTCGTATGCGTGCACTAATAACCGCTCGGATATACATTGTATTACCTTTAATTATCATTATTAAGTATGTCAGATTGGTGCTTCATTACTGTAGTACAACAAAGATATACTATACAAGTATACAGGGCGTCCCAAGACTGTGAGAAATGAAAGGAAAGTAACTTAAATCTCGTAGAAGGAATATAATAACAGAACACACAAAATAAATTACGTTGCGCGGCGGCTAGACTGACCATGACATAGAAGATATTGCAAAGGGGTCTACAATATCTATAGTTAACATGGATATTTTTGTTATTAAATGACAAAAACTTATAAGAATAAGTGCGGCCAGCCATATAAAATATCGGCACACCTGTATTAAATTTTCTTCCCCAGTAATAAGTTTCGATATGTATAGATATTTATAGATGTGACTGTATTAGATACGTATTACCCTGACATAAAACAACTTTTTCCCGGAGACAACAAACCCCGAAATGGATACCTATTCTCCTCTTCTCCCCTTAGAGTTATTTGATATTTCTATATTTCAACGATCACAATAACATTTTGAGCGCTCAAACACAACGTAATGTAACCTAACCTGGATGGTGATAAGCAATAATGTGTCAACCCACAAAAACTAAAAAAATGAGATTTTAATGCCATGTTATAGCTGGATTTTTAAACTTCTATTTGCAAAAATGACCTTTTCATTTTGAAAATTTTTACTATCCCAAAAGTAAAAAAATAGGTTAACACAAATCCTATATCGTGTGTTGCCTGTTTTGCATTAATGTGTCAAGAACCTTAACTTATTATAGTAATTGGCAGAAGACATATTTAAATTACAATAATGTGTTATGAGGGTTGACTCAACGATTTTTTTACACTTGACTCATTCTTGCAAAACGCAAAAAATGACATAGTTACTGTTAGCGACGCGTCGAAATATATGTAAAATAGCATAAGAATTCGATTAAGACTGTATTCGCAATAAAGATTATTTCGTAGGTAGGAAACGGGTAGAACTGCGTTAGTTAAGTTAATTTTGTCAATTCCGATTATTAAGTATGATAATAAGACTCATATGTGATGTATTCGATAGCAGGCAATTCCCATATTCCTTCCTTCCCAAGTCGCGGAAACCGAGTCCAAAGTTCAATCTAAACTCAGACTGTCCATTGGACTACGATTAATAGCCAATAAGCACTAACGTGAGAGGCTTAGAGCGAGAAAACCGAACTCTCCTCTGATTGGCTAAAAATATTTCCTTAAAGTTCCGAAATCATTTTCCTTTCACCCGAAAATTGCCTTAGGATTACTCGAATCCAAGCCAATAACTCGATAACTATAAGACATATGAAGATGTAAATAGTTTTAAAACGTAGCTGGGAACTTACGTAACACGATAACCTACATTTCCATAGTAATATGCCGTTATCGATAACAATGGAGCTCAAGGCAAGCTGAGAAACCAGTCTATTGTATGGCCCGGACGGCTAATCACCTCTTCTATTGTGTAAAAACGTAAACAAACGCAGGTGCATTCCACTCGAGGTGAATGACCCTAGTGTCAGGTGCATTGTTACGTAATTTCGAAGCGATAGCCTAATTAGTTTATAAGTAATTAGGATTTGAACGAAAAATGATAGCGTTAAATTCACGTAATCGAGCGCCGTAACGCGTTCGACCAATCACGACGCGCCATCCGTCGCCTATCGGGCGCAATTATTTACCTCTCTATCGCACGGAGCCTCGCGCTCAGCCGAGTCGTGATTGGGCGAATAAATTGAAATGTTTCTTTCCGTGAAGCGTAGGCGCATTCTGAAAAGGGGTATAAAAGGAACGATCGCTCGGTATGGGACATTCGAATTCGACCGGAACAAGAAGAACCAGCAGCCTCCAAGGAAAACCAGCAGCCAGCAGCCTACTACAAGCAGCCTACAGCCAGTAGCCAGCAGCCTACAGCCAGCAGCTAGCAGCCTACAGCCAGCGGCCAGCCACCCTCCACGACGGGTAGCGGCAGCAGCAGAAAACGACAGCATCGCGACGTATCGTCCGTACCGAGCGTTTCGTTAGGATATTAGCTTAGGAGTATTTTTATAACCGCGTTAAAATTAGAGTCGTTGATTTTTGTAAATATAAACCATTTGATTTGATTCGTTTTTTAGTTAGTGTATTCCAAAATCATAATCGGTACGGTTGATTGCTGAGGACGACATCGAAGCTCAAGGTACAGGCCCGGGACGAAAGAGTGAGTCGCACGAGCTCCAGCACATTCTCTCCACTTCGAGCCGTCGATAGGAAGCTTTGCGGACGCGGTCTGCAACAGTTTCTGGTCCTTCGAACCGGATCTTCGTGCGGACTACGGGTCTACAGCGACGTACCTGTCATGAGCGACGACAGGATGGTAAGGACGAGGTCCAGGTCCAACCGAGCTGCGTCAGTGACGAGCGAAGAGGAGAGGCAGCAACTACTCGACGAAGGCGCGTCGGCGGCCCGCGAACGAGAGGCCGCACGCGCAAGCGCTGAGAGGGCGATGGGCGCCGACGCGGCGCGCCCTCCCTCACCTCCCTCCGGACCCGCTGGCGTAACGGAAGGGCTTAGCGTCGCCGGCGCGCAACCGATGGGCGCGGCGACAGCTAACAGCACGCTCAGGTATGGATTAACCGTAGAGACACCGAGGTCACCGTCCTACGACACGACATTGCTATGGCGAAGGGATTTAGCCAAGCGGTTACGGCGTCGTTCCAGACCCACGCCGATCCCAGCTAGACATCCCAAGGCTGCCGTCATAGACAGAACTACCGAGAAACGAAAGTCGCTGCAGGAAACTACCAAGGAGGTAAATAAACCAATTATTAAAGCTCAGTCCGTCAGATCACATGCGAGCAGTCGCACTGTGATAGAAGCGCAGCTGTCTCAGGCGGAGCTCGAGGCCAGCGAACGGCTAGCGGAGATATCCCGGAGGGAGTTGCAGCTAGAAGCGGACATGGTACGTAAACGGCTAGACGCCAGAAAACTGCAGATCCGCGCTAATGCGGATAGCGCAGACGAGCACGAATCTGCTGGTAGCGTGCGGAATTCGAATCAAGATCGATTAGACGAATGGCTAGAGAACTCGCGAGACGCGACGTCAAAACCCATTTGTAAGAGGTTAACCGACGAACCTCTATCCAAGTACGAGACTCCGAGACGACCTGCGCAGGCGGAGCGGCATATTCGAGGCCTCTCACCGGACCGCCAGGTATATCGGCGATCGATATCGCCACCGTCGGAGTCGCGTAGGCGATCGATATCGCCACCGGAGCGACGCAGGCGATCGACGACGCCGCCGGCGCGTCGCGAGCGATCGACGTCGCCACAGCTGGACGCGCGTACTCCGCACACGGCGCACACGCGCGCCACCGAAGGTACTGTAGCAGAGTCCATGCTGCACCTGTTCGAGAGGATGCAGATGGCGGCCCGTCCAGCCCCGAAAGATATATTCGAGCTGCCGCATTTCTACGGAGACGTCAGCGAGTGGAGAAGTTTCTACAATACCTACGCAGAGACATCGAAGCGGTATAAGTTCACTGACTACGAGAACGTGGCGCGGCTCAGGATGGCTTTACGCGGGGACGCAAAGACGTGTGTGTCTCACGTGTTATCGACAGCCACCAGACCCGATATGATCGTGAGAATACTGAAAAAGCAGTTTGGACGCAGCGAGGTATTGTTAGACAAGGCGATTGACGACCTGCGAAAGTTGCCGCAGTTGGGGCCTACCGCGAACGACCTCAACACTTTCGCGATAAAAATAATGAACGTGGTATCTACAGTTATGGATATCGATCGAAGGCACTATGCCGATAACCCCATGCTCATCAGAGAGGTTACGGACAGGTTGTCGCCGCATCTTCGAAGCAGATGGTGCGACTACGCGAAGAAACATCGAGACAGCAAGGACCCGGAGATTCTGCAGTTGGCGGATTTCCTCATGGAGGAGAGCGAACAGGAGATGTCCTTCTGTCACGCCCGCGCCGCCCCGAGGCGAGCGCAGGCGCCGTTATCAGTGCCGCACGCGCGCGCAGCCGGCGCTCGCGTGAAAATATCCGCAACGCACAACCCGCCGAGAGCTCCCACAGGACGTCAACACGAGGTGCAGAAAGTGACGTACGCGACACGTCAAGCCACAACATCCCGTTCGACGACGTGCCTGTTCTGCGGTGGCGGTCACCTGACGCCGGACTGCCGCAAGTTAGCCGCCCAATCCGTGGGCGCTAGATGGGAGTGGGCGAAATTAAATCGTATATGCTATCGCTGTATCGACGCGAAGCATATGAAAACACAATGCAAGGCCAAAGCGTGCGGCGTTGCAGGCTGTCCTCACGTACACCATCGACTGCTTCATGCGGACTCGCCGCAGGAAGTGCGTGAGGATACGGCTATGGTGCTAACACAAGAAATCAGGTCAGTACCTACATCGTCAGCAGTGACGTCATCGGCCGAGCCAGCGGACACGACGGAGCCGCGAGCTGCGGACGACGAGAACGACGCCCGCGTGTACGTGTCGTCAACACCGGACTACAGCGTGCTGCTAAAGGTACTACCCGTAACCGTATCAGGTCCAAAGGGAACGGCGCATATCTTCGCTTTCCTTGACGATGGATCCACCTTGTCAATGATCGACCAGGACGTCGCGGACGAGATCGGCGCGGTCGGTCAAGACGAGCCGCTATGCATAAGAGGTATTCAGCGGTTGAAACTTAGCTCAGTGACACAGACGGTCAAGGCTAAAGTAAGCCCCGCTCGTGGCGGCTTGACATACGATATATCCCTAAAAACGGTAGACGGACTAGGGATACGCTCGCAGTCATTAAATAAGAAGCGTCTATTGGAATACGAACATCTGGCGGACTTGGGCGACGAGTGCTACACGGGCATGGGCGTGCCGCAGATGTTAATAGGCGGAGACTTCAGTCATCTTATAAACCCGACGGAGGTGAGGCAGGGCGGCGAGGACGAGCCGTGCGCAGTTAAAACCTCGTTAGGATGGGTTTTCTTCGGGCGAATGCCGAGGTATGTACCAAATAACGAGCAGGTCGTGATGCACTGCCACAGTGACGACAGTGATCTCGTGGAGCAGGTCAAGAAACACTGGGCAGTCGAGGCGCTTGGCATAACGGCAAAGGACAACATTCGACCCGACGACCAGCGAGCGATCGATACATTCGAACGAACAGTAAAAAAGGTAGGACAGAGATACGAAGTCGGCCAACTATGGGCTGCCGACGACATAAAGCTGCCACCGAGTTTCAACATGGCGAAGGCGAGATTACGCAATCTAGAAGCCCGCATGTCGAGAGATCCTGACTTCGCCAACGAGTATCAAGCACAGATACACAAGCTTCTGGAAAAGGGGTACGCAGAGCGCATCATGGAACCACCGCAGTCAGATCGGATGTGGTTTCTGCCCCATTTCAGCGTCTACAATTTAAATAAAGGAAAGTATCGCGCTGTATTCGATTGCGCCGCGAAAAGTCAGGGATGTGCATTGAACGATTTCATCCTCGCGGGACCGGATTTACTACAGAGCCTGCTGGGGATACTACTTCGATTCCGTGAATGGGAATTCGCCGTCACCGCGGACATACAGGAAATGTTCCTTCAAATACAGCTGCGAAGAGAGGATCGGCATAGTCAGCTCTTCATCTGGAGGGGATCGCGGCGTGACGTGACACCGTGGACGTACCAGCTAAACCGGGTATGTTTCGGTAACATCTCTTCTCCTTTTCTCGCACACTCGGTGCGGAATAGGAATGCGACGGACAACAAGGATCGCTATCCGGACGCGGTCTACGATATCCATAATAATCACTACATGGACGATTATGTGGCATCATATGAGACAGAACGGGAACTCATATCAACAGCGACACAGGTGAGACTAGCACACGCGGAGGCTAGCTTTCGGCTGCGCAGCTACGCTAGCAACAACGAGTTGTTAATGCGAAACATCGATCCGGAGGAGCGAGCGACGGGACCTTCTCATCTCGGAGAAAAGCAACAGACCGTCCTCGGAATGACGTGGGACCCAGAGACGGATACGCTGGGGTACAACACGAAAATGCTACGAGTGCCAGACGACGTGAAAAGGTACGAGCGATCGCCCACTAAAAGGGAACTTTTGAGTGCCGTAATGTCAGTTTACGACCCATTAGGCCTCATAGCGCAGTATATGATAAGCGCTAAGATCATATTCCAACGTGTGTGGACAAAGGGCACGGACTGGGACGAGCGGCTGCCGGCGGAGGAAGCGGAGGACTTTTTCCGGTGGCTGAGGGCACTGAGCGACGTGTCCGCGCTGCGAATACCCCGACGATACGCCACGCCCACCGGTGCAGTTAGAAGAGAACTGCATATTTTCAGTGATGCATCGACCGAGGCCTACAGCGCGGCGGCCTATTGGCGAGTATCGAACGACGAGGAGGAAACGCAAGTGAGCTTAGCTATAGCGAAAAGCCGAGTTTGCCCGCTAAAGGTAATGACAGTTCCCAGGCTCGAATTAACCGCAGCAGTCGTCGGCGTGCGGCTGGCGGAGACAATTTTACGCGAGCAGCGTTATCCTGTGACAAAGGTGACGTATTGGACAGATTCCATGGTTGTTCTCGGATGGGTTCGCGATGACGCGCGAAACTATCGTCCGTACGTGTCACACCGACTTGCGGAGATCGCCGAGAAAACAGATAGAGACGCGTGGAGGTATGTACCAACCGCTCAGAACCCCGCAGATCGAGCGACGAGATGTCAACCAGCGCAGAGCGTGCGCATCGAGGACGAGTGGTACGAAGGACCGCGCTTTCTCTATGGACCCGAGACATCATGGCCTAGTCACACATCGAATCGAACAGACGACCTGCCTGAGAGGAAGGCGAGGCCGTCAACCGCGACATCACTGGCGATCATCTCAGCGAAGCCAGACCCTTCGAGCGTACTGCCAGACGTGAGACGATTTAGCAGTTACGACAGACTGTTGAACGCGACAGCGAACGTCTTGCTATTCATCGAGAAAACGAGAACGAAGAATAAAGCCTTGCAGCTACAAGTCAGACATTTGAGAAAGGCAGAACACATGTGGTTGCAATACAGTCAACGACGAAGCTTTCCCGAAGAGCTTCGAGCCTTAAGCCAGAATAGGCTCATCGATCGCAAATCGCGATTATACGACCTGGCACCCGAGCTAGGCGATGACGGCGTGTTACGCATGAAGACGAGGCTGGGCAGCGCTCCAGTATTGTACACCGCGCTACAACCGATAATACTGGATAGCCGCGAGCCGTTCACCCGTCTACTCATCCTGCGAGCTCACCGACGATCAGCGCACATTCACAACGAAGCAGTAATCAACGAACTGCGACAAGAATATTGGATACTACATCTGCGGCCGACCGTGAAGTCTGTAGCTCGAAACTGCGCGCTATGCACACTACGACGAGCAACACCGAGAGCGCAGCCCTTAGGCGATCTCCCGCCCGAGCGACTACAGGCGTATCAACGTCCCTTCACTCACACCGCACAAGACTACATGGGACCGATGTTCGTCACGATCGGACGGCGCAGAGAAAAACGCTGGGTGTGTCTATACACGTGCCTAGTGACGCGCGCTATTCACCTTGAAAGCGTGCACAGTCTTTCAACCGACAGCGCGCTACTATCACTACGAAGATTCGCCGCGAGAAGAGGATGGCCCAGAACGATGTACAGCGATAACGCGACGTGCTTCAGGGCGGCGGCGACGGAACTACGTGAGGCGTACCGGCAATGGCTGCCTGTACTGCAAACTTACGCCACTCAGAACCGAATGGAGTGGAAATTCATCCCACCTGGCAATCCTTCGGCCGGGGGCGCGTGGGAGCGAATGATAAGGACAGTTAAGATAGCGATGTCCTACACTTTCAACGAACGAGCACCGAAACCCGAAGTTTTCGAAACTCTACTCGCCGAGATAGAGAATATCGTCAACCGACGACCACTTACACATGTCAACGTCGATCCAGACTCCGAAGAAAGTTTGACTCCAGCACACTTTCTACTTCTTCATAACGCTAACCTACCGATGATTGGCGTTTACGACGAGAACGAAAAGAAGCAATGGAAGATGGCCCAAGCGCTTGCCGACCACTTTTGGCGGCGCTGGACCAAAGAGTACTTTCCTCTACTGGCACCGAGGAAGTCGTCCCACGACGGAGGGCGGCAACTTCAACCAGGCGATGTGGTCATCGTCGCTGAACCCAATGGTCCACGCAGCGTGTGGCCCCGAGGCGTCGTCGAGACTACCTACCCGGGACCCGATGGACGGGTCCGCTCCGCTGACATCAGAACGAGACACGGGACGCTACGCAGGCCCAGCTGCAGGCTGGCGGTCATCGCGTCGCAACCCATGCACCAGGAGTCTTCGACTGCGGGGACAAAATGTTAGCGACGCGTCGAAATATATGTAAAATAGCATAAGAATTCGATTAAGACTGTATTCGCAATAAAGATTATTTCGTAGGTAGGAAACGGGTAGAACTGCGTTAGTTAAGTTAATTTTGTCAATTCCGATTATTAAGTATGATAATAAGACTCATATGTGATGTATTCGATAGCAGGCAATTCCCATATTCCTTCCTTCCCAAGTCGCGGAAACCGAGTCCAAAGTTCAATCTAAACTCAGACTGTCCATTGGACTACGATTAATAGCCAATAAGCACTAACGTGAGAGGCTTAGAGCGAGAAAACCGAACTCTCCTCTGATTGGCTAAAAATATTTCCTTAAAGTTCCGAAATCATTTTCCTTTCACCCGAAAATTGCCTTAGGATTACTCGAATCCAAGCCAATAACTCGATAACTATAAGACATATGAAGATGTAAATAGTTTTAAAACGTAGCTGGGAACTTACGTAACACGATAACCTACATTTCCATAGTAATATGCCGTTATCGATAACAATGGAGCTCAAGGCAAGCTGAGAAACCAGTCTATTGTATGGCCCGGACGGCTAATCACCTCTTCTATTGTGTAAAAACGTAAACAAACGCAGGTGCATTCCACTCGAGGTGAATGACCCTAGTGTCAGGTGCATTGTTACGTAATTTCGAAGCGATAGCCTAATTAGTTTATAAGTAATTAGGATTTGAACGAAAAATGATAGCGTTAAATTCACGTAATCGAGCGCCGTAACGCGTTCGACCAATCACGACGCGCCATCCGTCGCCTATCGGGCGCAATTATTTACCTCTCTATCGCACGGAGCCTCGCGCTCAGCCGAGTCGTGATTGGGCGAATAAATTGAAATGTTTCTTTCCGTGAAGCGTAGGCGCATTCTGAAAAGGGGTATAAAAGGAACGATCGCTCGGTATGGGACATTCGAATTCGACCGGAACAAGAAGAACCAGCAGCCTCCAAGGAAAACCAGCAGCCAGCAGCCTACTACAAGCAGCCTACAGCCAGTAGCCAGCAGCCTACAGCCAGCAGCTAGCAGCCTACAGCCAGCGGCCAGCCACCCTCCACGACGGGTAGCGGCAGCAGCAGAAAACGACAGCATCGCGACGTATCGTCCGTACCGAGCGTTTCGTTAGGATATTAGCTTAGGAGTATTTTTATAACCGCGTTAAAATTAGAGTCGTTGATTTTTGTAAATATAAACCATTTGATTTGATTCGTTTTTTAGTTAGTGTATTCCAAAATCATAATCGGTACGGTTGATTGCTGAGGACGACATCGAAGCTCAAGGTACAGGCCCGGGACGAAAGAGTGAGTCGCACGAGCTCCAGCACATTCTCTCCACTTCGAGCCGTCGATAGGAAGCTTTGCGGACGCGGTCTGCAACAGTTACCCACTATGAGACTTGAATGATTATTGCAAAATGATATTTTATTCGTTGTTTTATGCTACGACCCGTGTTATAAAACATAAGTCATTATTGTTAAATTATATTCGGGTCATAAATTGTTCGTTTTTGGTGTAAGTACCATGACACTATATTGTAAAATATAACTGTTCAAATTAATTTATGTTTGAATAAGTTATGACTTAGTCCATTAGTATATTTTTGCACATGAATGGTAAATTCAGTACGAAATTGAACATTTTAAGTCATGAATATACATATTCGTTATTATAATTTGCAAACATTTTTTACAAGTACGTGTTTATATAAAAATCTAATATAAGCTACTATTTTTTTATAATTACTAATTACATTAAGACGTGTTAATGTATGCATAAAAATATTGTTTGATTTTTGAATACTTACTGAATGGTAGTTTATTATTTTGTTAAAGATATTTTATGTTTTGTTCTTGTACAAGTCATGAGTTATTCATAATTTAAATGACTTAGTCTATTTCTTAGCGTAAAAAAATATTTTGTTGTATATGTTAGATAAGTAGTTTGTTTTTTTTAAAGATGATTATTTGGTTTTTGTAACGATTTTTTGTTGAAAAAGCACAGATAATTTAAATATGTGTCTAGAAATGATCATTACTCTAATAGTTAATTTATAGTATTTTATTCAACAGGCGTTTAAAGGAGGTCAAGAAATATGAGTGGCGTACTTTCCACGAGTATTTTGGAGTCAGTTAAACACCATTGCATACAATACTTTTACAACGACCATGCACTTAGTTTTTAATAGTTTTTTTAAATAATTCTCGCGAAATACACACTGTTTCCTGTATTGCAAAGGTTTGCACTGTCAGCTCAGCTGCCCAAAGCCTTCCCGCGCACGCACGCAGTATCGTTAATGCAATGCGTTGCCATGATTACAGAACCAAACAATGCGTTTTCAGTTTTTTCGATACGCACAATCCTGTAAATGACGAATAACAATTCGGGAGTAGAAAAATCATTAAAAGGTTTGATTAATAAATAATGTATTGATTCCTACATGACGACCGGTCTGGTGCAGTCGGTAGTGACCCTGCCTGCTACGCTGCGGTCCCGGGTTCGAATCCCGGTAAGGGCATTTATTTGTGTGATGAGCACAGATATTTGTTCCTGAGTCATGGATGTTTTCTATGTATATAAGTATTTATATATTATATATATCGTTGCCTAAGTACCCACAACACAAGCCTTCTTGAGCTTACCGTGGGTCTCAGTCAATCTGTGTAAGAATGTCCTATAATATTTATTATTATTTTATTATTTATACCTAATAACATAAGTGACCATGACTGATATGTTACTTAACACTTATAAAGTTAAAAATATGCATAGGTAGAGTATTTTACAATAACAATTTATGTGCTTTAACATGTTTATTTAAGACTCATAGATATTTTTAAACAATTAGCAAAAGTGGGTTAAGTATCATAACACAGTCTTGAAAAAGTTTGACGTCGTCGAACAATTCGCAATAAAAGAAAAGGGCATTATTTCGTCAAATTGAAGTTTGTTTTGACATTAAGCTACAATAATCACTACTACTGAACGTATTATAGCTGAAAAACACAACAATTTATATAAAAAACAATTTTTTTTAAGAGAAACACAAAAAAATGAGAAAAAATCTTTAGACGCCATTTTCTCAAAATGGTTGGCGTGTGGGTTGACACATTATTGCTTATCACCATCCACCTAATCCTGTATCGCGTTATCACGGGCAGTATGTCATTGCCTTTACCAGAACATAATTTATGTTTCACGACATATGAATCAGGGTGTCCGGGATTTATGGGGTTTAGCTCAGTTTGATTTCTGTAATTTACAGTTTTAATGTATGACAGCGGGAGAGACTTTGCTGAAAGCCATTTTGTACAGTGTTTCGTTTGCAAATGTATGCTTATGTATGTGTAAATGTATGTTTATGTTTCTTTTCTTGAATATTGACTCATACAATACATATTTTTCAGTACAGATGGTGCTTTCTTTACGCACTAGTGGGAGAAGTGGTTCATTATATGTCAGGTCGAAACTTCAGAGGCCCATCTGTACTGAAAAACGTCGTACGATGTACGGATACACGTGCGAAAAGGAAATTCGTAACTCGTGTCGATTTAAAACACTCCCTTCGGTCGTGTTTTAATTTATCGCCACTCGTTTCGAACTTCCTTTTTTACGCACTTGTATCGTAATGTACTATTTTACCACTAAGTATTATGTCTATTATGCATATGAGATAATATTTAATTTAGGACCGGTTTTGTGTATTATGGTTGTGTTACTAGTTTATAATATATTACGATACAAGTTCGAAGTAGAGGAAATTCGGAACGAGGAGCATTAAATTAAAACACGACCGAAGGAAGACAAGACATTTTTAGAACATAAATTATGGCCCTTTAAAGTCTCAACATAGGCACAAATTGAACCACTTCTCGCACTAGTGCGACAAAATAGCATCATCCGAAATGAAAAATCATTTAGTAAAATAAATATATATATATATATATATATATATATATATATATATATATATATAGCCTCATTTATTCCTTAGGTAATACATTCACATTCAAATAATGTACAGATCATAATTAATTATTTTCACATGCATTTTTTTTTTCATAGCTATTTCATATTATTTTTTTTTAAATTAACTAATTTAAATTTACTCGTTTATAAATTAAACCATTACTATTAAGAATTTATTAATTTTTCTCAATAATTTCATGCGAATTAAGATATTTATAATTAATTTATTTTATCATTTTTTCTTATTACTTAAGGACCTCTCTTCGAGTGAAGGCCTCCTCCATATTATTCCATACATCTCTATTGTTGGCTTTCGACATCCAGTCTTTACCAGCTACTGTATTTATTTATAGTAAAATAAATACGACCACATAAATATCGCAAATATTTAAAAATTAATGCTTAAATTTTAAATCCAAAGGGTTGAAGAGCTTACTTTCCAAGTTAATTTTATAATCTTCTGTTGACGAAGCCTAAAAGAGTTACGGGCTTTTAAATTCTGGGTAATTATGTTTCGCAAAAACTTTCCGAACTGTCACGTAAATAGATGGAAGGACAACAAAACCCGTATTGTTTACGCTGGTGTAGGAAAGTTCCTCTATCTGCCTCTATTTTAAACTGTAAAAGTTTTTTCTCAAACATGGTATGAAATATTGATGTTATGTGCCTTATAATTGGCAGCGAAGTATGACGTTGCAGGTGCGGTTAGGACGATTGATAGATAATGGAATTTCATACAAACCTTGCAGGCCAAGGCCGGCAAAGTCTTCTTTTTTAATTTCCAAACACAGATAATTGTGACATAACATCCAGGTATTTAGCCAATTAAAAAAAAAAATATAAGGGGCTTTATAGACGTGCCAACTGCAACTGGTACGGGCCCTAGACAATATTTGATTTTGGGTGCGTTTTCATAGAAAAAAAAATTTTTTCGTTTTTTTTTTTTAATTTTTTTTTAACTTTTTGTTTTTTTATAAGCGTATACGGGGTATCAAAGGGGAACGAAAATTCGATTATTTTTGCGCTGCAACGCACCGTTTAGGAGATACAGCCATCCAAAGTTACTATTTTCAGTAGACTTTATTTATTTCATACCATGTTTGAGAAAAGCACTATACATACCTCGGCGGGAAATGGGGTTGCATTTGTCCCGGCCTCTGTAGTAATGTACTAATAAATTACATAATATCAATAGGGCCGGGACACCCACAGCTCTGCGGTGACAGAACACGTATTGGATTCGGACACGACGCACTATGTAAGATTTGATAGGGTAACCCTACTGGCGCGAGAAAAGTTCTTCGTTCAGCGGAAAATACGGGAAGCTATAGAAATTAGTCGTCATCCTAATTTCAATCGTGACAGTGGTTGGTCTTGGAAAACAGTTCTAGGCACTACGTCGGTCCCCAGTGTAAACGCACCCTTAACGTAACGCAAGTGACGTAATAAGTGTTGTCAGGGGCGGCTCACTCCGCGATTCTATCACCGCGCTACAAGTACATCCTGGCGGCCGCGAGTTCGCGGCCTACTCAGGGGTGGCGGGCGTTCTCACGGAATGAACGTTCGCACTTTCTATTGTTACTTTACGTCGCGAGGTTTTTGCTAGCGATGTTCGCGTGTGGAATGCTAATAATATTTAGTTAAATAGACATATTCAATAAAATAAATACCATAGGACATTCTTACACAGATCTACTACTGATTAAGTCCCACGGAAAAGTTCAATAAGGCTTGTGATGTTGGAACTTGAACAAAAATATATAAATACAGTATATATACCTAGAAAGTACCCAAGACTTGAATATAATAGTATAACATTTTATGTGAGTATTAATTCGTTTGAATCCATTGGTAACCCTATCGCCGGGCGCCGCGCACGTGCGGCTCGTTTCTTTGTAAGAATTTTGTAGGTATTTAAAAAGGCGGCATTTCGTGAACATCAAAGCAGTGGGCCTTCTGTACTTGTACTATTATTATATTCTGTGGTGTTGTGTGCAATCCTGCTTTTCACAAAAGTAACATAGTGGGTAGCTCCGATCTCGCCACGGTGACGTCGCTCGCGCCGCCGACCCCCCCTGCGCCCGTCCTCAGCAGCCGCGCGCACCGAGCAAGCGCCCGCAGTATGCGTCGCGCTCTCGACATGTAAAGGCGGGGTCGCTACTCTTGAGAAAGGTTCTCGAAATTGAACCGAAACATGTCGAACGCTATATCGACTTAATACGTGAGTAACCCGCTTAAAATATTTTTAAATATCAAAAAGGTTATTACCGACCATTTAGTGGTGACCGTGTTCTAGTGCTAGTAGTAGCGTAGTCTCGGCTAGTACTGACACTACTGACCCATTTTCAAACGTAAGAGACCGGGGGTTGGATGTTAAGTTGCACCACACCCATCTTAGTAGGAATTACCCACCACTAACTATACTATCGCTTTGTCTGCTACTTAGATAAGGTGTATTTTGCCATGTCTTTAATCAAAGTACTTGCCAAAGGGCCTAGCCAAAATGACAGTCGCACACCGACATTCGACAAAGGCAAAACGTAAAAAAAGCATCAGAAAGACAGATGCTGAAAAACTTGGCAAATGCGCAGATAGGCTAAGCGGGGATGCCCGGTTTTCTCGCCGCATGGTTAAAGATTGTAACAAAATCAATGGCGTTGTATGTCATGATTGCGCGCACCGTCGTGCACCGCGCATAAAATCTTGAACCGTGTATCAGCAGTGTCGAGCCTCCGTCATCTGTGCCATAGAGGAACAAGTAAGGGAAGAGTTGTAACTCCGCAGTAAATGCGAGTTATTTGTATAGGCATAGTTATAGTGACATCTAGCGACAAACACGCGTCATATAGCGTGAATTATCAGCACCACTACTCGATACTAAGTGCTAGATGTCTAAGCATTTAATGATGTATTGAGTTACAACCTTTCCCTTACTTATTCCTCTATTCTGTGATACTGCGTCGTTCCGGGCTCTATAGTATGGAGGCTCTATTAATACAGCGGCAGCTAAGGTGGTGTGGGCATGTCCTTTGTATCCGGATGACCGCCGCTTGCCTAAAACTGTATTCTACTCTGAATTGGTGGACGGCAAGCGGAAGCATGGCGGTCAGCATCTGCGACAATAAGGATGTGCTCAAACGGCACCTGAACGCTTGCAGCATTGACCCTGAGCGTTGGGAGGAGCTTGCTACAAATAGGTCATCTTGGCGATCAACAATCTTTAAGAATATCAAAGTATTCGAGGAAAGCCGCCTCATTACTTTAGATGCCAAACGCCAGCAACGCAAAGACAGACCGAAGCCCTCCTACGTATATACAAACAATACCTCTGGCCAATTCTATTGTAGCACTTGCCAAAGAGTGAGGAGGACTATATATATCTATATCCTCTATGTCTGTGCAGATGAATCGCGCGTCATCTGAACTGAGTCTAAATTTACTTACGTATAGTTGAAGCATTTCCACATCCAGAGGCGGTCGTGCGATGCCGGCGGGACGAGGTGCGCGGGCGGGCGCGGAGTCGGCGCGGTCCTCTGTCGGTACAGCACGCCGCCGCCGCACGCGCCGCCGCCGACGAATAGCGACACGCCCGCCGACACGAACTCGGGGCCTGGCTGCTCGTCGTGCTCGGGCAACCTGTTGAAAACATCGGGTTTGAAAATAGGCAAGTAGTAATGCCTAAGGTAGTCTGTTGATAACCTTCTTTCCAGTAGCAGTTTCATTTTTTTGGGGGATCACAGTTCTAACCTAACCTAACCTACTTTCTGATAGCAGTTTTAATTTGTGGGGAGTCACAGTTCTAACCTAACCTACTTTCTGATAGCAGTTTCATTTTCCAGGGGGTCACAGTTCTAACCTAACCTACTTTTCAAGCAGTTTCATTTTCCAGGGGGTCACAGTTCTAACCTAACCTACTTTCTAAGCAGTTTCATTTTGTAGGGGATCACAGTTCTAACCTAACCGACCCTACTTTCTGTTAGTAGTTTTATTTTCTAGGGGGCACAGTTCTAATTTAACCTAATGTATTTTTCTGGTAGGTAGCTAATTTGGATGAAAAATGATTCTATTGCATGTAATAATTACGCATTTCGATGATTCTGACAAATCACGTTATGGAAATTGACTTTTCTGGTAGCTAATTTGGATAACAAATGATGTTATGGAATGTGATAATTACGGATTTCGATGATTCTGACAAATTACATTATGGAAACTGACTTTATGGGAAACAAAGTTTCTGGCACATGATTAATATAGTAAACAAGTATGGCTTAAGGTGTTATGAGAAACAATATTATTATTATTGATTAGGGGATGGTAAATAAAATTATGGCAAATGAAATTCTGGCAAATGGGGGTATCCCATCGCACGTTAGTATGAATATGCGTACGACTGCGTTCAGGTTTCCGAATAGTTTTAAGCGTGTTCATACTAACGAGCGATTTGGCATTGCAGTGAAACAGGAGTTTAATAATTAACCTCGCTGTTATTGCACATAGCTAAGTATACGTGAAAATACCTTTTAAACGAATAATATTAGAATTTTTCATATTTTCCGATAAACTGAAACTCAAAACCGATAGGCCGCTTCCGAGCTCCGGATATGAGGAGACGGTATGTTTCTGAAGCTACTGAAAACATCGAACGTCAAAGGCAGTTCGTTTTCCTTATCGCTCAACAGCTTTGCCTATACAATCAGGAAGCAATAATGCATTGAAATCGTACTGGCAAGTTAAGTCGTAAAGTGAGTAAGAAATGCGAAGAGCTTACGTAGCGTACGTAGTCACGAAGCGTAGTTTCGACCGCGTTAAATGCATAGAATTACAAAACTTTACAACTACTTTATAGCTACAAATAAGAATTATTTAAAGTTGTCCAAATAAATCATCAACAAATGTTACAACTTCTTAAGAAAAAGGAAATAAAAGCATCTCGAAAACAACAAAACTTGGCAACATGGCACAAGAGCCAACTATGCATACGTGTCCTACATACAGACGTGAGATGTGAGCCAATATTTCCAGAGAATTTCCTTCGACAAGCCTACTCGAAGATGAATCGAGTGACATGCCCCAAACAAGGCGCCTTTGAAACAGTGCGGGTGTAAACATTTGGAACAATATCGCATTGATGCTGATCGTATTTCATACTAGTACCTATGTTATATTATAAATAGTATTTTATACAATCGTGATATAATACACAGCTCTGCTATTCAGTCGAGTACCATGTTTAGGCCACGAAGCTTTGCTGAGTGGCCTAATAGTACGGTGGTGGTATTTAATAGTGCATACTCACGAATGAGATATATGTATTCGTTTTACACGCATATGTAAACTTCAACTAGGGAACAAATCACATTCTTTTATGTTAGTCACACTCCTATATATAAATTATAAATTGAAATAGATATCATACACAAAAGAAAAAAAGTCAAGGCCTACTGATACTGGTCTTATCAGAGATAACATACACTAGAGACATTTCGTCGGGGACCTGGGTTCGTTTCCCGACTCAGCCACCAGTGGGCCTCGTCGTTTTTTCTTTCGTGTATGATATCTATTTCAATTTACGAGTATATGTAAACTTCATGTAGAAATAGCGTAATTCCTAGTTACGCCACACATCTTAATTTCTAACGATCTCCCGTATGTTTCCAGGAAGATGAATCGTGTGACAGATACGCGACTCAGCTCGTTTGAGGCGCATACATGAGATGATGTATTTCGCTTTGAATGCTGCTATATTGTCGTAACGTTTGATTGAAATGTTTCAACCTTTAATGTGAGACTAATGAGCGCTTTAGCTCTGGTTTTCAGTAAACGGCTTCTGGTACCCGTTTTATCTTTCAGAAACATGACTGTTTTTGTTCGTTCTTTATTTTTGTCCTTTGATAGCTAACACTGCTTAAAGTGTTCTAGTGTCCATTTACCAAATATATTAAGTAGACTGAGGTATTCGCCAGTTGACTACCTAAGACTAAAATAAATGTACTTGTAGTCAACGTCCTTTTCATGTAGGTAGGTCTAAATGCGAATGTAACTCCATCTGTTATACATATTTTCATGTTTTAACCATTGAACTGGTTGATTAATTAAGCTTTTGGAAATATTTCGAGATGCTAGGAAGACAAGAAAGGTTTGATTCTATAAATATAACGATCATAAATTTTGTTCTGTTTTGTTTTTGTTTAACTATTATCCCCAATTAACCTGAGTAGAAAAATAACTATAAGTGATTACCCTTATATACATACATACATACATACATACAATCACGCCTGTATCCCATATAGGGGTAGGCAGAACACATGAAACTACTAAAGTTTCAGTGCCACTCTTGGCAAATAAGGGGTTGAAAGAAAACGAAACTGTGACATTGCAGTGACAGGTTGCCAGCCTCTCGCCTACGCCACAATTTAACCCATATCCCATAGTCGCCTTCTACGACACCCACGGGAAGAAAGGGGGTGGTGAAATTCTTAACCCGTCACCACACAGGCAAACCCTACCCTTATATATTATGTATTTTAGCACCATGACAAAGATAGAATACCATCTACACCCAGTTTCGATACCAGATTAGATATAAATAAATCAAAAATAAGGTCAGTAGGCGTAGAAAGTCAATATCAAAACAACAACGGCAAACGACTTTCCGAAGCAATTCTTCTCATTTATCACGGAGTTTCTTTCATGGTGGATAAAAAGTGACGCAAACAAGGTCATTTTTCGTCTCGAGAGGTCGGTATAAAAAGAAACTATCATATCATTGACGTGAAATCTTCGAGCTTAAGATTAATGACGCGAATTCATGACAAGAATTGTGAGGAAGTTTATTGTGAAAAGAAATTTATTAGTCACTAGGATTCGGGGGAATATCATTAACTTCATACAAAAGCCTGTTGTTCATGAAGAGCTACCTATATGAAGTTTTTTAGGATATATTTTTTGGAATGAAACGTGTTGCTCTTAGCGAAACGCAACGTTTACGAGCATGCAGTTCGAGGGAGATATAAAACATTCAAGTTATTGGCAGTACTAAATATAACAGAAACTTGAAATTACATTCCAGAATTCATGTTGCAAATACAGATGCCGAAACCACCAAGATTAAGTGCCCATTAGAAAGGTGGACCAGAGTAGTCAGTGATTGGAACCCACAGAATACCACACATGGAGCAGGCTCGGATTCAGGCAGACTGAAAAGGATGATGGTCATTTCTAATTAACACAAGTTAAATTATAATCTATTGAAAATACTTCAACTTGTGCTACCTTAAAGTAGTCACACCACTACGAGGGCGCTACGAGTCCTTGTATAGATTACTCATATGAGAGATAATTTCGACCTCAGCAATTGTGACCTGGGTGGCCGAGCGGATTAATAGGCATCTGCCGCGAATGCAGAGTACGCTGGTTCGATTCCAGCCTCAGGCACGAGAGGCCTTGGTCACTTTTTCTTTCATATGTGTAATTTATTTCGGTTTTCATTGATGATGGTCATGGTCAAGATATTTTTAACGGACAACATATTGCTTCAAGTTATCAGTACTTACGTTTGATGTGGGTCGAACTTAGCGTCAGGCGGTGCCCGGGCGCCAATGAGGCACATGGTGGAATCCGGGGGAGCTAGCACGCGAAGTTGGAGCGCGGCACGCGGGTACCACCAGCGTCTCTCTTCCACGGCCACGGCGACCTGCCAAACACTCGCTGTTTATTTTTGAATTTTATAACACAGGGTTGAATGGATAAAAATCGTCCTTTTGTATCGTCCATCTAAATTAAATTACGCTTAAAATTACTCTTTATAGGCAAATAAATCGTTATTAACGCATATAAATGGACACATTTGCAAGTGAACCAATCGTACAGATTTCGCCGGCGGAATTACAGGCGATCTTAATTGTGGCCTTTAGCGGACGATAAATTGTCTTTCATTAGTAGCTTGGGCGATTAAGCTGGGTTACTGCTATATTAGTAGCTTGTATTACCGTGTGTTGTGTGCATAGCGTAGGTACTATTACCTATAGTCCTCCACATTGGTTTCGAAGACGGAGACTAAATAAAATTATGGGTGTTTTTGCCCGTTATGGGCTACTACTTGGCTGACTAGGCCGAACTGTGTCTTAAATTCGGTTTTCCTTCTTGAGAGCCACTGTATTTGCCTTGCAAAAAATCTGTATGGTCTTGTAGTAGCGGTGCTAGTAGCATGAACTATTCCTAGTTTCTTATTTTTTTATATAAATGAAGTTTTCTGGTACACAGAATAAATATTTCGGTTTCAGTCACAAAGAAACGTGAAAGAAGTTGGGAAAATACAAAATAATTATATTTACTACACATTTGCAATTGCAAAATTAATGTAAATTAGTGCCTAAACATTTTATTGGTATGGGTATCTGTTTCAATTTATTAACTTTACTTCATTGCAATTATTTTAATTTAGGCATTATCTGATAGTTGAGAAATATTAGGCTGTACAGAAACTTTCAAAATGTATTGAACTTTCATATTAGTTTAATATCCTCGATCCAAAAGGTAATCTAGGTCAGAGTTAGCAAACGTCGCACTAAATAGCCATACACTTCGATTAGCTTCGCAATACGGAGCACTTAGCAGAGCAATAAGCCGTCAAAGCCACGTTTATTCCCTCCATTTAAAAGCTCAATAAGGCTAACAGCCCCGACGTACGCAGACGATTATAAAATTTGTCCCAGGAAATGGCATCATCAAGGAAGGGGGCAATTACGACTAATTAAAATGGGTCAGTTACGGCCTTTCTGCTCGGACATTTTATTAATATTTCCTAGTTATCAGTGTCTCGAGGAGGTACTCTGACTAATAAGACACTTGAAGAGCCTTTGGAGGCTTCTTCCACAATAATTCTCGATTGCTGTGGAAGATTGAATTAGATGCTGAAAATTTCACTTGTTAACGCAATATTTCCAATTAAATTTTGTACAAAATGTATATTTAGTAATTTGAATTACACGTTGCGATTTTAATAAATAAAGTTGCTTTGATTTCTGTACAGTGTTAAACGTAACGACGAAAATAATATCTTATTTTCAAAATAACGGATAAAGCGCTAGCCGTCAAAATATGTTTTCAGCCCGATAAAGCCCTGTCACACGCACGTATCACCCACCCAGATCCAAAAGGATAAATGCCACTGCCACATAGATTAAATAATTCAGCCACCCATTTATATTCAGCCACATTTGCGTTTTATTTTATTCACAGCAGAAAACCTATATAAAATGTATCTCACTGAGCGTAACAGCCCGAGTATTGGTATTTTAGATTTATTTGGCGTAGGTTAGGTACTTTCCTATGTACCTAACATGACAGAAACCCTTTTAGACCAATATTTCATTCAGTTAATTGAATAGATTATTGAATGCCTGTAGCCATTCGTTATTTTGTTATTAACGAATACTCATTCTGTTTCCAGTTTATTTCAATTTAACAAAAATAATGGAGCTTTTTGACGCAAAACGTATTTTTTTAATTTATTTATTGAGGATTAAAAACCTAAAACAACATAAATATTAGGACATACCTACTTATGTAAGTGCACAGGTTTGCTAAGTTTAGTAATTTATCTAGGATATGACAGTACTGTAGTACTCGTATTTAAGTATATGAAGTGTACGCGATTGTGATACCACGGAGTTGTCTACTGCTCCGACGGGTTCTTCATCAATCGATTAATATAAAATTTGAATAAGTTTGTAAGGGAAAACAATTAATCTTGAGTGAGACTTGAACTTACAGCCACCTTATTGATTAATTTTGTTATCTGGGTGAATCCACGTAAAAGTAACGTGAGTCACGACTCCATTGAGTTTTCATTTGAACTACAGTTGTAAATTAAAGGATCTATGCATATATCGGGACGGTAACACTTATTTAGGATAGATTATCACTTGAACTTGCGTCGTGAATAAATGGAACATGCCATAGAATCGTGACTCATGTTACTCTTACCGCGGATTAACCCATCTTATCGCCACTTACCTCTTTATGCAGCAACCGTACGTGGAAGCTGGCGACGTCACTGACTGGTTCCCCTTCTCCCGTCACGTAATAGACTAGCAGCGAGCTGACAGGCGCCATGTCTGCTGTCACCGGAAACCTGTGTAAAAAGTTTATATGCATTAATAAAATACTTTAAAAGTATATAATATACACACTTAAAGCCTGACCAGAAATATAATACTATGACTATTGGCAAGAGGGCGCTGTTATTCTGATGTATAGTGTGACAGACAGTTCAGTGTAGTAGGACGAAAATAGTTCTAATAAAATTCCGCAACATGGCGCGTAGTCATATATTTCTGATCAGGGGGCGTAGCCAAATGGCATTTATGCGACGCGAAACGCCATCGAAATCAGAAATGCCGCTGAAATATAGTCTGCAAATGAAATGTAATGCAAGAGCGATAGAGATAGATAGCTACGAAAGAGATATTATCGTGCGCGTTTCGTGAGCGTTTGTGCATTCGGCTACGCACACGGGCTTTACATACATATATTCTTGTCTCTAATCCCAAAGGAATAGGCAGAGCAGCTCAAGTTTCAGTGTCACTTAAAGCTACCAAGGAGTTGAAATAAAAACAAAATCATTTTTTTTATTTTTTTTAATGGAATTTTATAAAAAACAAAATCATGATAATGTGTACCTAGTAACAGGTTGCTAACCCATCGTCTAGAATACTATTGAACCCATATCCCAAAGTTGACGACTACGACACCCGCGAGAAGAAAGGGAGTGGTTGAATTCTTAACCCGTCACTATACAGTGTATATAATACACCCTGTTTTTATTGAATTCCGTTAACTTTAAGGGAAGATTCTTGAGTTCAAATACAATCAATTTGTCTAAGAAACTAGCCTCTTAACTCTTACTGTTATCGAATTATTAAAAAAAAAAAAAAATTCCCTAAACACGTGTGTGGCATCCCTTACCACTTTCTAATGTTATTTGTTTTGACATGTGCCGTCAAATACTTCACAATGACTTTAATGTTATGATTAAGGTCCTCACACACTAATTAATCCATTTATTTTATTATGTATGGAAAAAATAAAACATTTTTTTTTTCGAATTTAACAAAAAGCGATATACAGGATGGTTCCTGATGATGAACCTAACTACGTGTCGAATTTAACGGAAAACAAAAAAACACGGTATATAGGCCTTAATTTTGATAAGAAGCCAATACCTCAAGAACATGACTGCCGTCTGGTGAATCAAACCGGAAGGTAGTTTCTTTTGTTGTCAGTTTACTACTTTCATCTTATCATGTGAGTTTTTCTAAGTTTTCCGAATATTTAGCTCTTAGCTCTTTAACCACTTTGACGTTTGTTCTACTCATTCGATTTTGAACTGTAATTCTTATTGTAAAGATGCGTTTTGTTTTAAGTATGATGACAAATATTTTGCCGCCACCGATTAAGGGCCACTTGCACCACCGAAAATTGAGGGTTAACCCGAGGGTTAACTCACCAGTTTATATGGAATTTGACAGATGACAGCACACTAACCCTGAGTAAAGTGGTTGGTGCAAGAGGGCCTTAAGGCTTAAGATCTTAAGAATAAATTAAAAGTACCTTTATAACCTTTGAAATAAAAGGTAAGGATTACTATCTCGTAACGCACCTCGATCGCTGATCGTAATAATACAGTTTGGATTTGCTTTTAGATTTTAGTAAGTATTACTTATCGTATGGCTTACAGTTGTTCTCTACTAAATTTTTTATATTTTTATATACTAGATTAAAAATATTCAACGGCATTTGTCGAAAGAAAAAGATTTTAGTAGCGATACATGGACTCGATATTGATACTCAGCCTTTCCGCTACGTGCATTTCTGTAGCAGTACGGAAGGAAACTCCTAAAAGTTAGACCTGTGCCAAACGGCTTTCAATTTGCTTCTTTCATCGAAGTTCCGTCCCAGATAGTTGGTGAATATTTTATCTCAAATAACGTCACTTGCAATAACAAATATGTTACGTAACGAAGTTCGCACAAAATATCTAACAGGAAGTTACCAGTACCTAATAATATGATCATAAGAGCGTTTCACATTTTCAAGGCATTTTAAAGACATTTTTTAGAAATCCGAGAATTGGTTCCGTGGAGTATGGGACGGTTGCTAGTTTGGGATGCAACGTGCGGTGACACACTGGCCCCGTCTGAAACCACGATAGTATTATACAAAATTTTAGCATTATAAGTATTTGCTGATATTATGTTTTATCGGTATTCTCCATTTCAAATACGAAGGCCCGATGTCACTTTATGACGGTCATTAGTCGTTAACAATAGGATTACCTAGTCAAAACAAAAGATACCCAGACTCTTTTTTGCCGTGGTGTTAGTTGTAGGTACGGTCACGGACTTTAATTGTTGATCCAATTCTAGCTTATTTTATACTGGACATATCACAGTTAAGCGTAGTTAAGCTATGACGTTCCGGTATAAAATGAGCTAGAAGTGGATCAACAATTAAAGTCCGTGACTGTACCTATGCAGTTTGCACAGACGCGTGCCAATTTGAAGTGCTCCTAATAAGATAACACAAGGAAAACTTTGTAAGCCCTTGTTAAGTTTCAGGTACCATCCGCCCATCGCGCATCAGCGCGCGCATCGGCCGGTCTCCATCCTTACTTGGTAGATATTCCGCGAATTCGCACGAAGCGCTTTGCTTCTTCTTTTCTTATGCGCACTGCCAAGGAGTGGAATTCCTTGCCGGCGGCAATATTTCCGAGCTCATATAACCCGGCAACCTTCAAATCAAGGGTGAACAGGCATCTTCTGGGCGAGCTCACTCCATCGTAGGCCACGTCTTTGCCTTTGGCTAGTCTGTGGTCAAGAGTAAGCCCATTTATAAAAATAAAAAAATCGGGCCTTTGTATTTGTAAAGTAGTATATAAAGAAATAAATATAAAGTTTCGTTGGATCTCCTCGTCGTTTGAAATAAGTCCCACAATAAATCCGCTATCGTATAAAACCAATACCAATAGAGAAATATTTATTTGCCGAATATACCGTCCTCTGCTCCCGTCGTAAAACTGTTTTTATGTTTATCCCATATTACGTAATGAATAAAGATGATTTTACGTAACGTTTTTATTGAGAATCTTTTGCGGAATCAAAATATTGAATACCTAATGCTATGGTAACTTTTCATACATAAAAATCACGAGTTGCAAACCGATTGTTCACAAATTTGTGCTATTTAGGTTACTTGAACTATACGGGGTATATTATACATACAAAATAAAATTATGTACTTTTAAATATTATAAATTGTTGTCTGTACCTACTCACAATACAAGCTAAGCCTTTTTGTGCAAACCGTAGAACTTAGTGAAGTTAATCTGTATGATTCAAGCAAGTTATGTAATTTGAATGTCAACTGTACCTGTTGTAGCCTTTTGCCAAATTACTATAATAAACTGATTATCGCCACATACTGATGTGCCGACGGAAAGTTTCCAAATTTCTGAAATTTTCACATAGGAAAACTTCGGAAACTTTCCATTCTTTGTATGGACAATTGTATGGATGGAATCTTTCCATTTCATAAATTTAAATTCCCTTTATTTTTCGTAAAACTTTCGTAAATTTTTCATGAAATTTAAGATTTTTTTGGAAAGTTTCCGCAACTTGCACATCACTATCGCCACAAAAAGTACAACACATAACATTGACGCAAAATTTTAGCTTGCTTTAAATAAAAATATTGTTTCGAATGCTCTTAATAAAGAATGATCGGTTCCAAACCAAACGGAAACTGATATATCGGCGCTGAAATTAATGATGTTATGTTTTACCGAACATCTATGTACATGTACCGGGAATCGAATACACTTTCGACCTTTCTGTCTGCGTGGGCAATAAGCGTACATAATTTTTTTAATTACTCGCTCGCGAATTTTCTGTTTATTGCGATATAAATCGTTTTGTTTTCAATTTGTCGAAATTTAATATCTGTCTGGTATATCATGGAACAAACACAGAAAGAATTTATATCGTGTTTCGGTTTGTTTTAATAGGTACGTTTAGTATTGAAACAATAAAGGATATTGTTAGTGAGAACTTACGTGCCATGCAGTTACGACGAAAGGGGGTTTTCGGAAAACAGTTACAGTACTTAGTGATTTTTTGTCTTGAAAATTTTACTTCATGGAAATATAAAATGACATAATGAATGAATCATGGTAATACCTACACATGCGCGTACCTTTAAGATTATTATACTTTATTTATTTATTCAAATAAAGATCAAATAAATGATCATACAAACTAGAATGAATGACCTAATGGATCAGACGTCTGTCACAAAGTAGGTGAAGGTCTTATCCACGTGGATAAGGTCACCGGTGGACAATTGCTTGTTCTTTAGTGTATGATAGGTATCTACATATTTTGTTTTGGTTAATTTATTGTATTGCTTTCATTGTATCTTTTGACATTTTTATTTTATTTTAATTACTATCGATATATGCTTAAATATTTTGGTGACATTGTTGTTTATGAACAAAATTTTATAGGGTTTTATGTTAATTTGAATGTTTATTTTATTTTGTACTGTTTCTTTATTTTTTTATTTTTTTTATGTGTGGTTAGTGTTTTAGTTATAAAAACGTTTTGGTGTTAAACTGTAACTTTATATTGAAATTAAATAAATGAAATGAAATGAAATGAAATTTGTAAGTTTACTAATACCTAATGCCAAAATGATGACTGTAGAAAGTTATCGAACTAAACATTGAGCACCCTCTGTCAACAAAACTCCGCAGGCCTGGGTACCTAGCCACCGGCACAATCGCTTACGCATCGTAAGCATTCCGTAGCTAGCGCTTTCTATCGTTCTTCTAGAGTGGCGCGAGGCGCGACAAAGCCAAACTGCGTTTCCTTTCCATCGCGTAGTCAATGATTGTCACTTTGGCTAGGCTGAGACATTCAATGATCCATCGCTCGCGAACTTCAGGTCATTTGCGGGATCCTGGCGTTCAACGTCCGTTAAACTTAAATTACTTTTAAAGTTCAGCTTTGAGATGAATGCCAGAGTATGGGCAAGCTTTAAAACAAGAATAGTTGAAGGTACCTCAGTTTTAAGTGCAAGTAAACGGGTTGACAAACGTGGCTGAAAAGGTTAAACAACTTCTTTGTGTTGTTCAAGTTCTTTGACTTTCCTTTGAAGACGATCAGAGATAGTTAACTTCTTTGTATGTTTAATTTTAATCTCATCAAATTGAATTAAGATTTGAGATAATCATTGACAGTTCCCGTTCCAGAAGGATGTTATCTACTAGGTATTTAGCTTTGTTCCTGACACAAAAACCTTTAATCAGAAAGTCACGGATTGCCGCGACATTGCGAGCATTATGCTAAGTAAGTACGGATCCTATTATAGCATTCAAATCTGTTTTTATATCTGTGGCGTAAGAATAAATGTATTATAATATTCTTTCTTTCTTTCTAATGTGTAATCAGTAATCACATATAAACTTATCACGACTTATAAATAATCCAAACTGATCGGGAGCAAATGTTAATCCGGGCAGAACTCACTGACAGGGGCTGTGATGTATAGCGCCGGTGGGTATTCAGTTTTATACATCTCGTGAATTATGTCTGTATTAGGCCGGTTCTATCCCCAGTGGACATATTGTAGCACGCTTATTTCAAGTAAGTTTTGAGAGTATAAAGTATTTTGGAAGTTTTGTACCAAATTATATGGAGAGAACGTTTACAGATCGCGGTAAGTCGGGTAAATATTCGGAAAGGTATCGTGCCCCCGCCAAGTCGAGCAAAAAGAGGTACGGCCGTACCATCCTTTTCTCGAAGCATTTCAGACCATTTTCAACCCCCTGTTACTCCGTTCTGGTAATTATTTATACTCCGTGAATATTCGATACATGATACAATAAAAAAATTGTTAAATTCACACATATTGTACAAATTCCGATACAGTTGACTTATTACATTAAAACGTTATCAAAAAGCACCACGGGGTTGTCTCGTACGAAGTCGGTAGGTACATACATACCTAATTAAAATTTGATATTTTATTACTGCTTGTTTACATGGAAATGTTTGTTACCGAATATTTTTTTCCATTTTAACAGCGTATTAACATACACGGTGTAACATCATCTAATTTTAACAGCGTAGAAGAGTAAAATAAAATGTCATACTTATAAACTTTTCTGGATTTCGCCTACTTTCAGAGTTATAAGCATTTAAAAAATAACAATTACTTATTTATATTCATGTTATAACATTGACAACTAAACAGAAGAGAACTAAACGCTGTTTTATATTTTAAGTGCCATTATATTATTACGAATACCATTTACTTTTTATGTAAAAATACATCCAAAAATTACACAAAAAAATTTTTTTTGGCCAAATTTGCTTGCCTTTGCCTTCAGAAATGCGTAGTTAAAATTCGGTTTACACCGTGTATATTTATGACCTTGTAAACTTTCAATATCAATCCTAAAGCAACGTTGACAAATCTGTTTCCAATCCACCGATAGGCTGTTCTCAAACGTTTTGGAATCGGTAAACTAACGGAAAACGTGTTACCGAGCAAAATGATCCTTTTTTCCGCTTCGGAAACCGCTGGCCTAGTTTCCGAGGTTTCAATTTACACTCTTGTTGTCATTGTCAATCTAAATACGTACTCAGTAGTTTATATACAATTATTTTGGGATATTTTTTTATGGAGAAATGACATTCTGCCAACTAGAAAAAAACTTCGCTTTACTTCGCTTGGTCATTCGATAACACTATCTTCATTATTATTATTTCCTTTATTTATTTTGCTTCTTAGGCTAAGCTTTTTATAATATGAATATAAAAGTAAAATACAAAAACACATACAAAACAATATAAAAAACATATAAACACATTATAAAAAACCTAACCTAGGGTGCCGCCAGCAGCGGGGCAGGGCCCAAGCTGCCGGTGGTTAGGGCTGCAGAGAGAGGAACCGTCGGACTATCCGCGCCGTGTCCAAGATCACCGCCTTCTGCATCTGGCCCTTGATCCAGCCACCTAGCGAGAGTCTCTTAAGATGTTGGTCGAGACTCTTCGCTATGAGACCGTTCGCTGAAACGACTATCGGAACAATGATCGTTGAATCAACATCCCACATGGCGGTTATCTCGTGAGCCAAGTCTAGGTACTTACTGGACTTGTCCTTCTCGGCTTTCACGAGATTCTCATCATGGGGGATGGTGATGTCAACGAGCACTGCCCGGCGTTGCAGTCGATCTATTATTACAATGTCAGGCTTATTGGCTACAATAGTCCTGTCAGTGATAATAGATCGATCCCAATAGAGCGTGGCACGACCATTTTCAAGAACTGGCGCAGGTAAGTACTTGTAGTACGGTACAAGTTATTATTATTATTATTATTTGTTTGTCTTTCCATATCTCGGGACCATGGGGTCCCGGACCTTTGGGAGGCATGCGTGGGGCCGAAGCCAACAGCACAGAGGCCCTTTAAGACATTTTAATCTAAAGGCAAGGGATACACGTGGCGGATACCAACCCCGAGCGCACAATGTGATACACCCGAAGATGGTCCCCGCCAGGTGCAAAGACTATTGCAGTGCAACACTTTTGTGTTACGATGGGAACTAAGGTCATAAGGCTATTGTTTTGCAAATTGGATGGACTGGTTAATGGGCTATGGGAGGAGACTATCGGACACCTGCCGTGACAATTAGTCTCGGAATTGTAGAAGACAGGCGGTGACTTGCCAACTCATTGAGTGGGCCCTGCAAAACGGCCGCACGCACGGTGCGACAACAGAGCAACACTTGAAGAGAGGCTAAGAGGTTGTCGAGAGGTGAGACTGCGGTAGCCAGATCCCGGTGATCCGTTCAGCAATTATTATTATTATTATTATTTATTTATTCATAATAAACAATTACACTTATGCTGTACAATTAATGCGCCAAACGGGAATAACCAGTTTGTTGGCGCTGCGCTCAGTTCTAACTACTATATTTTCTACGCTTCGCCGTATTTGTCACCCTATACCCTTTCATTACGGCGCTGCATTTTATATTACTGGAATAAAGAGCCTTTTACACGCAACACCGGCAACGCTGTATAAAGCAATTGTGATGCTTTTAGCGCGCATCGCCAAATTGACATTTGAACCTTTCGTTCGACCTAAATGTTTTTAGAGTAAGGGGTAAAAATACAGCAGTGAACAACACATTGTTATCGTTGTTTCACAATTTTATTACTGAAATGTAGAAGAAATTTTTACTAACAACATTTTTAGGTAGTCACAATTAGGCCGATTCAGGAGTTCACTTTCCTATAAACCGATATTGTTAAGTTTGACATTAGACAACAAATGTCACGCGCGAAAATCGTATACTTTAAAACGAGCAATTCTTGTATATTTATTTATTTATTTATTTATACCGACGATCTCGGAAACCGCTCTAACGATTTCGCTGAAATTTGTTATGTGAGGGTTTTCGGGGGTGAAAAATCGATCTACCGTAGCCTTAGATCCCGGAAAACGCGAACTTTCGAGTTTTCATGAGTTTTTCTTTCGCGTTAGTAAACGTAAAATATGGTCGTTAATTTCGCCGCGCGCGCATCGATTCCGCTTAGCTCAGTCGTACGAGGTCGGTCTAATGTACGCAGATAGATCGTAGGTGTCAGGGTTTCGAATCCCGGCCAGAAATTAAGTTTTTGTTTTTTGTCTTTTTTTTTTGTTTTTGTATTTATAAGAGTTTTTTTTTATCTAAAGACGTGATATATTAAAATAGAACCGAACGAAGCTCGGTCGCCCAGATATTAATATAAGTAAGAGTTATAGGCAGGTAAGTTTGCTAAAGTGTAAACAGTCATTAATGTTTAATCCATAATTATGTGCCCAACAAATATATTCTTTTTCATCACCCTCACACTAAATATGCTATTGCAGGCAGAGCGTGAGTATTAGAAAAATCGTTCTTCCAAGGGAGTTCTGAAATTTCTAGTACTCTCGTTAGTAATATTCAACTTCCTCCTCTTGTTGCACAATGTACTATTCCCTATTTTTTGAGGTGACAACCTCATTCTCCTACTTATTTGAATGAGTAGTAGCGTGTTTTCAGCGGTGGGTCGAAAACGACCCTATAGGCATATATGGGTTAACTTTAAAGATTAATTTGTAAGTTCTAGTTAAAAAAACGTGAAATTACATTTTAATGAATCAACCCCATTTCTCAAACAATTAAAACTACTATACAGGAAACTGAAACTTTTAACGAGTTTTTTCGGCAAGGCCCAATTCGTTATAAAATGTTGAATGTTTATTTCGCCTCACATTTTCGTCTAAAAACCTCATTTCTGGGAAGAACCTGAAGGCTCAGTAAAAAGCCGATGTTTTTTTCAAATCCCGACGTTTCAGTCGGTTTACAAAGATAACGTTAATAGGGTTCTGTTTATGAGGCATCCGGTGGAAGGTGCACAAATTGGTTCAGAGCTATTGCCACCCTTGGGGCCCATTCATCAATACCACGTCTTTCCGGAATTTGAAAGCGGCTCGGCTGTTACTAGGTACCTGTTATTAGGTAGGTAACTCTCAAAGTATTCTTTCTGAGAAAAAAAAAAAACAGAAAGTACGGATCGAATACGGAGATAAATTTATGGAGATATCAATTTCGATTTATTTTTAATGTTATTTTAACGATTAAGAGTTAATCAAATATTATTTTCATTATTTAAGTATAACGTCTTAATCATGACAGTAAGAGGTATAGTAGCCGTAATATGTATGTATAAAAATACCTCAGAAACAATGCAAAAATCATACAAATATACTTTGAGGATGAAAGAAATGTATAAATATACATTTTATAATGTTACACTTGACTTAAACATTGACGCCTGTTCTTACCCGGTTCCTTGAATAGTACAATCCCCGCGAAAGAATAAATAGGTCAGCATTTAAATACTCCACCCCAGAGATCCTCGAAATACATATAAATCACACAGACTAAGCTGCGCTCCGTCCTCCAGGAAGTTTTTACAGTCCGCTTTCCAACTTCTAAACGCTAAACTTCCCGTGTTCTTCCCGTGTCTAAAACTCTGGCACAATTCTAACTCAGACCGACACGGGAACTCACCCTGTACGTTGTTGGAAACGACCACGTTTTCCCGGCCTTTCTTCCGCGGACATTAAAACGACTTTTAAAGGAAATTAGAAAAAAACACAACAGGCGTAATCTCAGAAAAGATTCTGGCGCAGTAAAGTGACGAACATTCTACAAAGTTAATGACCCTTGAATGGAGAGATTTAGGGGAATCTTGAATGATACGGACTTATTAAAATTATAATTAGAAGTTTTTCAAAGGAACTTCTATTATGAGATTCTTCAACTGAGGTTTAAAATTTGAAAACAGGTGACAATAATTATATTACGTACCAAACTCCCAACAAGAGTACTTGTACAAGGCAATTGAAAACCTAATTTAATTCCATTATTAGGTAACTTAGTTTATCAACTCATTTTTTATGCAAGCCCGGCATGAAGCTAATGGTCTTCGAAACTAATTATTATCAGCTAGTAAGCGCCATTTAAAAGTTTTTAATGGCTTTCTAGTTTCCAAATTTGTAGATTTTTAATTCACTTTTCATAAGAGATAAAAGTTTTTTTATATTATTGTTTTGGATTTATTTGAGTGAGGAAAGTTAAGCAATATTTATATGTCTGGCTGGAAAATTAATACTATTCGCTTCTTAAATTATCAGTAAGTGTGGCTCATTGACAAGAAACACGTTTACATTTAACATAGGTAAATATGTAGTACACTTCGATAAGAATATAGTATGAAAACGACACTTATATTATGGGCACATAGTGTTTGATATACGTACAAGTAGATAGGTATTTGTATTCCTAGAGCGTTAGGTATTACTAGGTACAGATCACATACATAGGACATTCATATTCTTCATCCTATATGTGCCTACTAACTTAGAAGGCGACGGAGCGGAGTAATTCATAATCCTATTAACTATTGGAATACCTAATATATTCAAGTACACCAAACTAGTACTCACGTGTAGTTGAACCGGCATAGGGCCACGCCCAGTGCACGGCGCTACCGCCGGTCATCACGGCGGCCAGCAACCGCTGTCGGCAACCGCAGGACGACCACACGCTAGCGCTCGCTACACAGCCAACCAGCCCCTCTAGCACAACTTGCCTTGTCGCGCGCGAGTCCATACTTGAAGTCGCGCTTGATGTATGGACTCGCGCGCGACAAGGCAAGTTGTGCTAAAGGGTCTGTTATACATGAATATAAATAAAACTAGTTCTCACGTGTAGTTGAACCGGCATAGGTCAGCGTTGTTGGCAGCGTCGCGCGCCGGAACGGCCGCCCAGTGCACGGCGCGACCGCCGGTCGTCACGGCGGCCAGCAACCGCTGTCGGCAACCGCAGGACGACCACACGCTAGCGCTCGCTACGCTGCCAGCCTACATACAAGGATATAGATTTAGACGGTCAATATAAATAGCATTATCGTTTTTAGTGCGAAACAAACGAGGGCTATACAAGTACTTCATTATGAATAAATAGGGCTGAACTAATGACAAGAGGTCGAATGATGATATTATGATGTGATTGATGTGACATTCGCTGGTGGTTTCATACGGTAATTCTCAACCGTTCAGTCCGTCAGCACGTTAAGAGTACAAAAGTAAATTAACAGTATGAGTTAATAAATGTTTAAAGAATTGGTTAACTTTCTGTTATTTTAAAAATAACATAAACCTAATTACAATATTTTATCTAACCTGAAGAGGTGTTGGAAGATTTTCAACTAGAAGATAACACTTGGAGGTGGAGTTCCATCGCCGAATTCTCTCTCGAGCCAAAACGTAGTGTGTTTCAATCTCTTTGCCTTCCACTGCGACCAGTTCAGCCTAAAACAAAAATGAAAGTTCTAAAATACATGCCTAATTAATCACTGTTTTTCAGAATTCTTGGATGGGAATAAAAAGATGGGCAATTTGAAATTTATATTTTCAGAAAATTACATTTCTTGCGTACGATGCAGATGTTTGTCTGGGCACATAAATAATATTGATTGTGGCTTCTCGTTTTGTAGCGCATTTATGTTCAACAAATATTTGGTTAAAATCACGAACTTCGACACAAAATTGATATTCAAGTACCCTCTGTCTAAATGCATAATATTATTCATTCAAAAACTACCCTTTCGTATATTTCCAAGACAATATTTCTCTCCACACCACTTAAATAAAACGTCCAATACTCGATATACATCATCCGCCCCTAGTTTCTCTCATCGGATTCTATAGAGCCGCTCCAATTTAAGGAAAAGCCGAAGACCCAAGGTGACAAAACACCACCCGGTAAAGGATAAGCTTGACGGCTTACGAAAATTATAAAACACTCGTAAATAATAAAAACACATTTTATGTCGCTTACGACGTTCTCGGAGGGCGGGAAGGAATATTGCCTCGCCTGCTTCTGACTGATACGCGGCTTTATTACATTTCATTTTTATGTTTATTGAATTTCTGGTTTTCTACCGGTGCAGTTGGTACACTGAAGGAAATTGTGTTATTTTTTTATCATATTTATTAGTGGGTATTGCGGAATTGTATTAGGAAGCTTTTTCTGTAGGTATAAAGTAAGACTGTAGGTTAGGGTGGAGCGAATTTAAAAATTTTGGAAATATGCAATTGAATACCACTCAAAGAATGCCTATTTTTATGTAGATTCCGAGAAAAATAATAAAAAAAAATCTAGCTGTATACTTTTGGCCCTCTACCATTGATTTAATAAAAAAATATTGATATTTTTTTGTAAAATATCATTTTTTAATTTTACATATTTTTTTTACATTTATATATTAAACACCACCTTTGGTATTGGAAATGATTTTAATTTCAGTTTTTTTTACTTTGAAACATTTTTTTTCTAAGACCTAAATTGACTGTAAACTTGGAATTTTCCAAAAACTCCTATTTATATATAACTAGTGCTTAAAAAAATATTCTAAGCATGTGACAGAAAAGCTATCAATCGAAATAAACTCATAGCACAAAGAACAACATAACTGTCCAACCAAAACTTTTGGTTATAACGCATCAAAGTATGCTTAAATTGCCCAATTAACGCCTAAAATGTCACTTTTGGTCATCGTGTAAAAATAGGAAAAATCAAGAGAAATGCAAAAACCCAAAGCATTTTATTTATATCTAAAGATGTCCTTTCATATAAAATACAACCCAAAAAATATACTGTACTTGTTACTTCGTTTATCGTATTTCGCATGATAACGTGATTATTGAGTTAAAAATTAAATATTGATGTATCATTTTTTATTATTTTTTAATAAATTTAAACATTGTTATGGTTAAATTCACTTCATAACAGGTTTTTTTTGTATCATAAATTAATAATATAAAATAAAAATTGACATCAGACATATTTAATTTATTTATTAATTTTACCTTATTTGTTTTGGTTTTACGGCTGGTAGAGGGCTAAAAGTAGTACCTAATTTTAAATTTGATACCGGAAATATAATCTACAATTTTTTTAGCAACTTTCGATACCTATTCCGTTATGAATTTCTAATTTTTAATTTTCTCCATACAAGCACGCTCCACCCTACTGTAGGTAGGTATAAGGTAGTAGGTATAGAGTATGCCACAGTTTCGTTTAACCCCTTATTTGCCAAGAGTGGCCCTGAAGCTTTTAGTAGTTTCATGTGCTCTGCCTACCCCTTTATGGGATACAGGCGTGATTGTATGTATGTATGTATAAAGTAAGCTTTTGAAAAGGTACATGTAAAAGTCAATATTTTTAACTAGTGATAAGCGGCTTCCCAATAATCCCAATATAAGGTATATAATTAAGTCATATAAAAATAGTATGTTTGGTCGATCGCTACAGAGTAACATCCTTATTCATAAACGTTCACTAAAGTTATCAAGCCGATAAAGTTCGTTTGTCCCTTTCTATCATACCAATACGTCGGAAAGGGACAAACGAACTTTATCGGCTTGATAACTTTATTGAACGTTTATGAATAAGGGGGTAAGTATTTGTGTTGGCATTACTTATTATTTGTCAAGTACTTTGCAAAATGTTAGCAATGATGTTATGACGTACTTATATATGAGCCTACATAGTACACTCATCGTCTGAACTCAGCATCGACATAATTTCTTACTTAATTTTAATATATCCATATGTTTTAAATATGTCTGCATTTATAATTCGCGAAATTCTTACTTTCTAGCTTAGTAAGATTTTATTATACTCGATAAAACAAAATAAGGCAATTTTTTTTGTAAATACATTTAATCATAAGAGACAAAATCTGTTTTTTATCTTGGACTATTATTAATATCTATTGAATAATATCGTGCTGAATTTACCGAAATATAACTTCAAAGGAAATCTTTTTGGAGAGCTGAGTTAGCATAGGGGCAACTCGGTGTCCCCCCGCAGGTTGCTCACCTTGTCGTGGTGGAGGGGCTTAGTAACCGTGGCTTGGTCACCCACGGTGAAGCGAAGAGGCAACCAGGGCCGGCTTGTTGCTGGGCGGGCTGGCCCGAGGAGGATGCTCCAAGTGGGCTTCATAAGCCCGCTTGTGACGCATTGGCGGAGGACCGTCGAGGAAGAGGAGTGTCGGTATTGCGGTGAGCCGTTCTCCCTGTCCTCGGCGGCCGAGGTGGGATCGCAGGGGGAGAGGCGTGATGGTATAGCGGTGCGCCACTCTCCCTACCCCCTGCGACCTTGGCGGGGCCGCTCCGCTGTAGCGGCATTGGTGGGGCCGCAAGGGAAGAGGAGTGCCGGTATTACGGTGCGCCGTTCTCCCTATCCTTTGCGGCCGATTTGGTTAGCGGTGGCCCATACAACCATTTCAGTCGCAAAATCTTCAAATCAGTAACTAACTGTCAAATGTGACATAACGCGTGGTAACGTCGTGCAAACAATGCGACCGTATTGATACAATAACAAAATGTAGTCGTCGTGTGCACTCGTTACGGTAACAAAATGTGTACGAATTTGTGG